>NC_064622.1:156729177-157354177 GCF_023898315.1 Schistocerca nitens
TCACACTTCCTTGTGGTACTCCGGATATTACCTTTACATCTGTCGGTTTAGTTGAGAGCAACGTGTTGAGTTCTGTCTGCAAGAATCCAATCGCAGGTCTGCTCCGATACTCCGTAAGCTCGTATTTTTTCATTAAACGGCAGTACGGGACGGTGTCAAATGCCTCACTGAAATCAAGGAACACGGCATCAACCTGAGCGCCGTTGTCCACTGCGCTGCGGATGTCTTGGAGAAACAGAGCTATCTGAGTTTCGCAGGATCTCTGTTTGCGGAATCCAAGCTGATTCTTATAGAGGAGCTGTTCATTTTCCAAGAACGTCATAATTCTTGAGCGTAAAATATGTTCCCTAATTCTATAACAGATTGTCGTCAACGATATAGGTCTATAATTGTGTGGATCTGTCTTTCGGCCTTTCTTAAAAACGGGAATGACCTGCCCTTTTTTCCAGTCATTAGGTACCTCTCGTTGCTCAAGCGATCTACGATAAATTACTGCCAGAAGGGGAGCAAGTTCTTTTGCATAATCTTTATAGAGTCCTATAGGTATCTCATCTGGTCCTGAAGCCTTTCCACTATTAATCGATTGTAGCTGCTTTTCAGTTCCGCGATCGGCTATCTCAATATCTGACATTTCGATATTCGTACGGCTATTGAAAGGAGGGCCAGTGTTACGATCTTCCGCGGTGAAACAACTTCGAAGACCGAATTCAGTATTTCGGCTTTCTCTCTGTTATCTTCCGTTTCAGTGCCGGTGTGGTAGCTGAGAGAATGAATAAATGATTTTGACCCACTTACTGATTTTACATGCGACCAAAATCTCTTAGGGTTTACTCATGTCGGTTTACAACATCTTACGTTCAAAAGTATTGAACGCTTCTATCATTGCTCTCCTTACGCCCATTTTCGCTTCGTTCAGCTTTTGTTTGTCAGCTAGGTTTTTACTTCTCTTGAATCTGAAATGAAGTGCTCTTTGCTTACGCAGCGCCTTTCTGACACGGCTATTAAAGCATAGTGGATCTTTCCCATCCCTTAAAACCTTATTCGGAAAATACTTGTCTAGGGCATATTGAGCAATGCCTTTGAATGTTTTCCATTTGTTCTCCACATCTTCGTCCTCATCGCCGAATATTTGATGCTGACTGATGAGATATTCTGGAATTTGTGTCCTGTCACCCTTGCTGAACAAATATATCTTCCTACCTTTCTCAACATTCCTTGTAGGACCCGTCGTCATAGATGCTGTCACAGCCTTATTGTCACTGATACCTTCTTCTATGTTAACTAATTCAGTGAGTTCAGGTCTGTTTGTTGCCAGGAGGTCTAAGACGTTACCCTCACGAGTTGTTTCTCTTACAATCTGTTCAAGGTAATTTTCGGACAAGATATCCAGAATAATGCTACACGATTTCCTGTCCCATAACATTCCAAATCTATGCCTGGCAAGTTGAAGTCACCCCCTATGACAACGGCATGATCAGGAAAATTGCTAATACTACATATACGTCTCAATCCTGTCATGGAAGAAAGGCAGAAAGTATGGAGAATAGTGGGTGGACGTAGTGATGAAGATGTCCAAACATTCATTTCGCAAGCTGTAACCTGCACCACTTTGTCACAAACGTTAATGCTTGTACTTGATAAAAAATTAATTATTAGTAATTTACGTAATCAGTGAAAATCAAACCCGTTTTGTTTATCTCCCTCAAAATAATTAAATTCATTCCTCAGAGGGTGATTATCATCAGGTTGGGAACCACTGAGGTAATGAGAAGCTTTCCTAACCTGGAGAAAAATATTTCGCACCATGGAGTGAATGTATAGAAGATTGTGACTGACCAAGTGGGACAGCACGTCTTTATAACTGGCACAGCGCATCTTTTCCACAAAAGTAAAATCACATAAGCATGGGTGTGTGTGTTTGTCCTTAGGATAATTTAGTGTGTAAACTTAGGGACTGATGACCTTAGCAGTTAAGTCCCATAAGATTTCACACACATCATCATCATCTAAAGCAATGAACTGTGTTTGCTTTTACAGCAAAGACATTGTTTTGAAACATCATTACACTTCTCAATAATTCTGGTGGTTTGTACACTCTTGCGTTTAGCTGCACGTGTATATCTCAGCAAATTTCATAGAATGTAGACAACATTGGTTTGTGATGTACTAAACTCTTGCTGAAATTTTGTGTTGAAAGTTTGTGTGCGATATTTCATGTTCATTGTCATGAGAGTAATATGGCTTTTTACTGTTGATTTGCTGTATCTTTCCCATATTTTCCATCGTGATAAAATAACTCTAAAAAATTTAACTTCCAAATTCTTAAGTTCGCATGAGAACATGCACCTGGTTAGGTTGGTGGGACACATCACCGGTTTTCGTTATCACCGATTTTCAAAGTCGGTTAAAATGTTTTTGGTAGTGAAAGTGTATTGAGAAGAACGGAAGACGGTTTTTGACCTTTTATTTTGCAAATAGATTTAAAGTATATTTTAACGACTAAGGAGTTAAGGAACTATAAGCGATTGTAAAGGCTTGTAAACCCAAGGCAAAATTCATGACAGGCGTATGAAACTAAGGTCCTATGGTGAATTTTTACACAAGGCAAAGAACTAAAGAACAGAAGAAGTGTCGTACAAAAATTGTAATCTTCAACGTTTCTTTGCTGAAAATATATACAGGATCGACCCCTCTTAATTCGATCTTGAATATATCGAATTTCTCGATTAATCAAACTAGTAGTATGGCCACTTTAGAAAATTGATAAATCGAAGATCTACTCTGTTTTCGCACACTCCATAAACTGAAATAATTGTCATGACAGGCCAACCATAAACACTCTAATTCGGAATTAGTAGCTGTCTAACATTCGCTGATTCGAATACTTCATTTGTTGTGTTTCGGTAAATGTTTCGCGATGCTCGGCACTGGATAATGTGCTAACGTATATAAATCACTTGTAAAAATGGCTTCAAAGACCCCCCTCCCCCCCTCCCAGTGTTACTTGACCCTCGTAGGGCCATCGTCCAGGTTTAGGAGTAAAAGTAACTTTCAATTATTAGATTGTGATCATCATCTGGAATTCTGTGGTGGCAGGATTAACCTTAAAGTTCAGGCTGTTTTTGGAGACAGAATGAAAGATGACGAAAGACCAGAAAAAGAATAGTCAATTCCATCTGTGATTACGAAAGAGGTAAAGTCTTCTTTAGAAATGTGACGCATTTACATCCTCAGAAGCAGACGATGATGACGATAATGGTGTATTTTTGGCTTTGCTCGCAATACAGAATGTGATTAACCAAATACGTTGAAGAAGGAAAGGTCGTTTATGTCTTTACAAAATAAAACTGAAATGTTGTGTATATTTACGGAAATTTATATGTATCTATAGTTTAAAATGTTAAAAACAAATAAAAATCAATAACAAATATAAAGACCAGTTTATTTTAATTTGATCCAATTGTTACTTTCTGTTTACATTAGTGAAAAAAAACTAATGTTATTGAAATTAGAGTATTGTGTTTTAACTTTTTTTTAATTACAACGTATTCGTTTTTGACTGTTACTGATTTTGTTTCACTACAGCATTTCCGGTATTGATGCCATTTTCAAGCGTCCACAAGCGTTACTACAACACTTTGAGAAAGCATAATATGAGATTGACAGCATTTACGACCACTTTTCGCAGTTTGTTAACTTACGTATAAATAAAGATTTGGTGTTACGATAAGTCGCAAAAATAGCTGAAAATATTGTTGTTGGACTGTGTCACTTTTGATGGTTCAAATGGCTCTGAGCACTATGGGACTCAACATCTGTGGTCATAAGTCCCCTAGAACTTAGAACTACTTAAACCTAACTAACCTAAGGACATCACACACGTCCATGCCCGTGGCAGGATTCGAACCTGCGACCGTAGCAGTCGCGCGGTTCCTGACTGAGCGCCTAGAACCGCTAGACCACCGCGGCCGGCTTCACTTTTGATGGTAATATAGTAACTGGTTGTTATTAATGTCATTAACAATGAAATTATCGCTTGGTATTATTGGTCGGTTCCCGCGCCCGGGTTACCGAGTTCGATTCCCGGCGGGGTCAGGGATTTTCTCTGCCTCGTGATGACTGGGTGTTGTGTGATGTCCTTAGGTTAGTTAGGTTTAAGTAGTTCTAAGTTCTAGGGGACTGATGACCATAGATGTTAAGTCCCATAGTGCTCAGAGCCATTTGAACAATTTTATTATTGGTCGGGAGACCACATTCGGGGTTTTTTGGCCGCTTGCTGCAAGTCTACGTGACGCCACTTCGGCGACTTGCTGATCGATAATGATGAAACGATGTTGAGGACAACACCCAGTCCCCGAGCGATTAATATCTTCGACTCGACCAGGGATCGAACCCGAACTCCCTGCACGGCAGTCAGTTGCACTGCCCCCTCAGCTACTGAGGCGGACATTAATTACATTAGTATATTTGTTAGTGACATGCAGGCTGACATGGGGCAGAAGTAAACAACGATGAGGTATGTACATCAAAGTCAGCTGTACACATCGATCATGATACCCCATTTTGTGTAATGTTATCTTCAGTGGATTATGTGCATCACCAAGGGGGTTAACGTATCTGGAAGTGTGTACTTACAGGGCACTAGATTTACTACCTAAAATAATGCAGGAAAATTTTATTTCTGAAATCTGTATTATGCTTTTTCGATGATCGAAAATGGCACAAACGCCAAAATCGCAATAGTGAAACAAAAACACTAACAGCTGTAAGCGAATACGATTTGACGTGAAAAAAATTATGGAAACTGTGGATACAACCTACAAGAAGTTAAAATTAACTTTTTTTGTACAGGAAATATTTATGTTGACTTTTTCTCGATTGCAGCTTCATTTATTAAACTATCGTTAAATCGAATTCTCAGTTAATCGAAATTTTTCTGAAGTCCTTTGATCTTCGAACTATATAGAGTCGACTTGCCATAGAAACACGTCAAACAATATTTAGAAGGCTTTTTACTTTATTCTCCTTGTCTTGTTGTCTTCCCAAGCGCCAAATAACGTCGAAGAATCTTTGTTTTTCTCCTTCAATAAAGCTGACTTCTTTACAACTAAAGAAAAGTATTTGGAAGAAAACTGCTTTAGAGGGAAGCAAACTCGTTGATTATGTCACTGAAGTCAAGTTCGGTAGCTGTGTCGTATTCTGTAGACAAGACGGATAATTGGCATTCTGCTTTCACTCACACTCGATCGCAAGCACCTTTTTCTATCATCTTTAATTTATTGAATCTGCATTCACAAGATGATGCAGACAATGGAATTGTCAGACATATCCTCGAAGCTATTCCAGTGTTTGGATAAGCATGTCTTACCCCAAACATAAAAAAAACATTCACGATATCCAAAGGGGAAATTGTGTAAATGCTCTTCATCAGCTTTTACACCTGGAACTTGAAATCCACTATTTCGTTCCTGAACTCTGCTGTATCAATATCTCTGCGATATTTGGTAACAAAATCACCTTTGTATTTTTCAAGGTGTAATGCAGACGTTTCACTTGCAGCGTTATCCAACATGCAGTAAAAGCCAAGTGAAATGGTGTGAATATGAGAGATCAGTTTTCCATTTCATTTATTATTCTATCAAATACTTCCAAGCTACATAGCTCAAACAGACTTGCTCCAGTCATCAGTTGGCTGAAGTCCATAGAACGCGAAAGCCTTCCATTAAATAGCACGTTTGCTTCGGCATCCGCTTGTCGATCTTTGAAACCCTAAAAAATCGTTGTGAAGTTGTTGCAGCAAGAACTCCATTGATGAACATGAGTGAGTTATGTAGGGGGAGGAAGTAGGGCCACACCTGGCTTACTGTTAGGTGACGACAAATGACGCCTCAATCGATCTGACCACGAAAGCCGATAGCAGTGGACAAATGAAGAACTTTGGAGTAGCCATATTGGATTTCGTCGTACTTCGTCGTTTTCGAATTATAACATGCGAGTTATGACACTATGCTACTTCACGACAACGATCCAGTGAAGATTTACAACAGACATTACTCTTGGTATGATTTGTTCTAGTTAAATATCATTTAATGACATATTGGCGGTAAAAGCATTCAGGAGATACACAGATGAATGGCACTGTTGTTTAAAGTTGTATGTGTTCACCGTGGTAAAGAGTTGCAGACGTGGAGTACAGAGTCAAACTAAGTAGGCTCACATTCTGCTGTATTTTTGTATTTTTAATACGTCCTCGCGCTTCTGAGCCTTTTTTTTATAAATATAATAGAAGTGTGTTACGTAATTTCTACGTTACTTTCATATAAGTAGGCCCTACGCTCCCTCTCAAGGATGATTTTCTTCAGTGATGACTTCAATCTGATTAAAAAATGAAAGATTAAATTGCTGTGAGTGAAAAGAGCAGTAATGACATGTGTCTTATTGCTTGTCACAAATATTTGGCTGTTTATTTCCGAATATATCGCGATTTCCGAGTACGTTATTAGGCAGGAAGCTAAGAGCACAGCTTAAATTGCTGCTAGTGAAACGAGTAAAGCTGGTGTCATTCGCAACTTACTGGTTCAACTGCTTTTGAGTTTCGTACTCGCATTGCATGCCACTTCATTTTGTCGCCACTTCAAAGGAAAGCGAGTATGACGCTAGAGTCTCCCGTTGTGTAGATGGTAACTGAGTGAGCCAAGAGCACTGTCTCCACAAATGGTTCAAATGGCTCTGAGAACTATGCGACTTAACTTCTGAGGTCATCAGTCGCCTAGAACTTAGAACTAATTAAACCTAACTAACCTAAGGACATCACACACATCCATGCCCGAGGCAGGATTCGAACCTGCGACCGTAGCGGTCGCTCGGTTCCAGACTATAGCGCCTAGAACCGCACGGCCACCACTGTTTCCACATTAACCACTTTATCAATAGACAGCTGTTAGGTACTTGTCATTTCTTAATGCTGCTGCTTGGACGAAATGACCCTGTACAAATTATACGATGACAACAGCGTGCGTTTACAATCGAGGGCTTCTACTCGCAGGCGTAAGTTAGGAACACGAGGGGTAGGAGAAAACCTTTACGTACCTCTCCCAGTTAATTTTGAAGTAGTCCTTTCTTGTCTTCTTTCAATTACGTTTTGTGCCCCCTTAGTGGGGCCTGTCTCGCCATGCCGTTGATACGGCCTTGGTCTCAGCCTAAGAGTTTTAGATTACCTCAAGAAACCCGGATCCCTCATTTTGTTTCTTATTTTTAAAAACAGGAAATACTAAAGAATAATGTTTTAAAAGCCTATAATATTATCTTTATAATGTTACGCACCATTTACAATTTACTCCTAGAAAATACCATTAATAGCTATTACGAAAAAAATTATTTTCAAAGACCTTAGATTAGGTAAGTTTAAAAATAGTTGCCAAAATCGGGCCCCTTCTTAAAATAAGCAAAATAGTTCCAAGCAAAGTAGTACCAAACAAAATTGGAAAAAGGTATTAAATTAGAGAAGCCATAAACTAGTTTCAAAGCAGCTACAGTATAATATCCTCCAGAAGGTTACAGAATTTATGTGTAGTTCCTTTGCCTGAACCCAAGAATCGTGCTCTAGGTTGTTCCTGTGGGCTTCCTTTCTGATAGTGTGCTTTTGTGACGTTTAAGAAAGAGATTAGTTCATTTTTGACCAGCAATTTCGTCTTAAAAAGGATGTTGGTATTAGCTGTCTGCTATTCATACGGCCATTTTTCAGAAATCATTACGAGTAAGCCTAAAGAAAGAAGTTTCCGTAGCAAGACAATACTAAAGGAGCTGTTCTTCAAGATTTTTACTCGGAATTGTAGGTCTGGCAATTTGGGTTTTAATGCTTCCTCAGATGCACCATACTTCATTCATGTTGGACAGCCTACTTCATTTTGGACAGTCTGTGAAGCGTAGTTTTTAAATCTTAAACTGTTTACTGGCCTTCTTCCAGCAAATTTTCTTTTTCTGAATCGCATCGATGGCTTCAGCCCTTTTAGAAGTACCCAGTTTTCTTTGATCAACGTTCCACATTATACTTTTCCGATCTGCAGCAGAATCCCAAGAGAATAAGAGCGTGTACTAATACAGGCAGGCTTTAAAAGTAAGGGACCCGTTTTAAGCAATTGAAGACGCCTCAGTTTACGTAACTACAGTCTACATTTTGTTAACCTAATGAATTTTTAACCAAACATCTGAATGAAATCGTTCAATCATAAACATTAACCTTAAACCTTACTATTCAAGAACACATATGTACTGAAAAACTCGTCTGCCAATACCTAGAAGAAGAAACAAAAAATGTAACACAATGTAAAAACTCATTCCAGTGTCAGAACATGTAAAATATTAGTAAAGAATGAAGCGGGCGACTTGAGAACTTCGGTACAGAATGGCAGAAGCCTAAAATACTGTTTACACTTAGCTCCACTAGAGTTCAGGAAAATTCAGAGCCAAGAACAAGAGGTCCACTTCAGGATGGGGAGTCAGATTTTGGACACTTTGCTCTTATAATAATAATAATAATAATAATAATATAACCACATTTTAAGTACCTGGGAGAAATCATCCAGCCATCAGGGATCAATCTAAAGGCCAATGAGGAAAGAATAAAAAAACTACAGAAAGCATATAAGCTCACGTGGAACTATTATAACAAAACGTCCATATCCATTAACGCAAAATTGAGGCACTACAACACTGTCGTACTTCCGGAGGCACTGTATGCCTCTGAAACAACACAAATAGGTTGGCAAACTAAAATCAAAGGAATAGAGAAACAAGAAAGGAAAATTCTCAGGAAAATTTTTGGCCCGATACAAGAGCAAGGAATCTGCAAGAAGAGACCAACAACAGAATTATATAAATACACAGACAAGATTACGGATACAATAAGGAAAAGAAGAATGCAGTTCTACGGACATATCCACAGAATGAATGAAAACAGAATTTCAAAGCGAATTCTCAGCCAGGGGAAAAACAGAATGGATAAAAGAAGTTGAAGAGGACCTCAGACAAGCACAAATAACAGTAAACGATGCAGAAAATAGAACTGAATTCAGGAACATCATCAAAAATCATAAATTTGACACCACAACACAGAAGAGACCAGGATGCAAATGGACAGCGGAGCGAAAGAAACAACACAGTGAACACATGAAGAAAATTTGGGCTCAGAAAAAACATAAACAATCATCATAAAAGAATTCAAGTTCAAACGCTCTCTTAAATGGGATTAATCGAAAATAATGATAATAATAATATAACGAGTATAATAATGTCATAAATGTCAGTTTCGTTAACATTGAGCTATTCCCTCATTACGTTCTTGTCAACTGTGAGTGGTCAGGTCTAAGAGAAACGTATGGCAGCAGAACAGAAGAATAAACGTAGAGAAGAAATTGACTGATCGGAGGAAGAGCGCGAAATAACAAGGTAAGATTAGCAGCAGTTGAGACTGAATGAAGAAAACAAAAATAAAAATGGATGATTAAAGACAGAGCTTTATTCTCCTCTACAGTGCTGAGTGGTTTAGGGTAAGACGCAGGTTACAATGTACAGTATTTGTTCCATACTCTTATTGTTGAAATGGAATGGAGATAAAGAAAGATTTATTGTTGTACAATCGTACAGCCAAGACGCTGGACGTATCCGATCTGGAATTGCAGTTGTGAAATGATGACAGATATCTGACTCGTGAGGAGAGGGGCTGGGAACACCAGTGATTAAGCATTTGATGGAGTAAAAATAGCGTGTGCAAAATAATTCCAGTTATCTGGTGCTATAGCAAAAATACTTACTTGCCATCCCGCAAGATGTCACTACTAAGAGCAAACGTCATTCCTCAGAAAGCAAATAAACCAAATTATTATTTTTCTGAAAACATGGCGACGCCACTACTGTGAGGCCGCGACGCTCCACGACGCACAGTAGATAATAGTTTGAGCTGTTACTACTGCTACATTTACTTAGCAACAGTTTTATGCTGTGTGGACATATTTATGTACCAATAATGATTATATATTGCGTTTTAAGACGAACGAATAATAGAGAAAGTGGTACAAATATGGAATACCATTTTATTTTTCGTTCATAAATTTATCAGTTTTTCACGCTAAGCAAACAAAATATCTGTAGCACATATTTGGGATATATTTTAGTGATTCCTATATTTTCGAATACATTCTACGTTAGGAACATTTCTAAATTAAGCTTAACACCATGTTTGACATTTTTGACACTTCAGATTATATGGTACAAATATAGAATAGTCCATTCGTTTCAAGTTTGTTAAAGTTAAAACAAATAATGGAAAATCTACTAGTTCAGTGTGAAAGAAAAAATAATCGAAAATCTAATAGTTGAGTGTGAACTAAAAAACTACAAAACATAATAAAACAGTAGAGAAACACACGAAATATACCATTTTCAGTTATTAAAATCCTTATTCTAACAAGGGAACCTCCCCATCGCACCCCCCTCAGATTTAGTTATAAGTTGGCACAGAGGATAGGCCTTGAAAAACTGAATACAGATCAATCGAGAAAACAGGAAGAAGTTGTATGGAACTATGAAAAAAATAAGCAAAATATACAAACTGAGTAGTCCATGCGCAGGATAGGCAACATCAAGGAGAATGTGGACACAGGAGCGGCGTGGTCCCGTGGTTAGCGTGAGAAGCTGCGGAACGAGAGGTCCTAAGTTCAAGTCTTCCCTCCAGTGAAAATTTTATTTTCGCAAAGTTATGATCTGTCCGTTCGTCCATTGACGTCTCTGTTCACTGTAATAAGTTTAGTGTCTGTGTTTTGCGACCGCACCGCAAAACCGTGCGAATAGTAGACGAAAGGACGTGCCTCTCAATGGGAACCGAAAACATTTGATCGCAAGGTCATAGGTCAACCGATTCCTCCACAGGAAAACACGTCTGATATATTCTATACGACACTGGTGACGGCATGTGCGTCACATGACAGGAATATGTTGTTGACCCACCTAACTTGTACACTTAGCGAATGGGTAAAAAGATTCTTCTACCTTGGCTGATTTAGGTTTTCTTGTGGATGTGATAATCACTCCCAGAAAAGTGATGAAAACATAAGAGTTTGTCACATAAACTGAAAATAAAAAATTAAACTTTTCACTCGAGGGAAGACTTGAACCTAGGACCTCTCATTCCGCAGCTGCTCTCGCTAACCACGGGACCACGGCGCTCCTTAACTTACATTGTCCTTGATGTTGCCTGTCTCCGCATGGACTACTCAGTTTGTATATTTTACTTATTTTTTTCATAGTTCCACACAATTTCTTCCTGTTTTCTCGATTGATCTGTGTTCAGGTTTTCAAGGCCTATGCACTGTGCCAACTTATAACTAAATCTGAGAGGGGTGCGATGGGGAGGTTCCCTTGTAAGCAATTTCACTTCAGAAGTCAACCACATATCGTAACCTGTACATTCAGTGCGCGCCCACATTTAGCACATTAGACACATTACTCATTCTTCCTCTGACTCGACCTGCGAAAAATTACCTGCACAGAACAGACGATTGCCATCTTCATCAGTGGGTACACTATTGTCCAGAACGATAATGGGGGTGGAAGAATCATCTTTGACACTAAAAACATCATCCTCAGAATCAGATGGTTCTTGGTTCCTACGCCTTTGGTCTCCTCTGATTCTTTGTCTCCGGTTTATTTTTTGCTGTCGTCGAAATTTCGAAAGCTCTCTTGTATGGATCATTGGGTTAACTCACAGTTATTCCTTCGTTTCTGGTGATGAAATATGCATCCGTCAAAGTATGGAGGTTTAACGGTTATATTACTCTCACCCTAAACCCATTGACCGCTATCTCCTCTGTCTGGCACTCAAGGTAGGCCTTCCCATTCAGTTCGGCGATGTCCATGTTTGTTACTGGACGCACAATTTCCCTCATCTATGCGCGTACCCGGTCTAAGGCGCTGAAGTCATGGCCTGTGCGGCTGGTCCCGGCGGAGGTTCGAGTCTTCCCTCGGGCATGGGTGTATGTGTTTGTCCTTAGGATAATTTAGGTTAAGTAGCTTAGGGACTGATGACCTCAGCAGTTAAGTCCCATAAGATTTCACACACATTTGAACATATACGCGTACCAGATCAGAATAATAGACTTCCAAAGGACTCATGAAAGTTCTGCCGAGTGGTTGCATCTTGTTGGAGGCATGAGGAGGCAGATACAAGATGTTGACATGGTTTCGCTTGAGAGATTTATAACATACAGATTTCTAGAATGGCCCATTTTCTTTTCTCTAACCTTTTTAACTCATATTTGCAGCCGGCCGCGGTGGTCTAGCGGTTCTAGGCGCGCAGTCCGGAACCGCGCGACTGCTACGGTCGCAGTTTCGAATCCTGCCTCGGGCATGGATGTGTGTGATGTCCTTAGGTTAGTTAGGTTTAAGTAGTTCTAAGTTCTAGGGGACTGATGACCACAGATGTTGAGTCCCATAGTGCTGAGAGCCATTTGAACCATTTGAACCATCATATTTGCATAGCAGAATCATCACACTGCTTTAGAGCTAGTGAAGTGATTTCTGAAACAATTCCTATAAGTAAAACAGGTTGTGAAAGCACGTCACAAATATGGAATACTAGGGTGGAAATATGGAATGTTCCATATTAGTGACACAGCCATCTTGAAATTCAGAAAAGCAAATAAAATCAAAAAATTAAATTTAAATAGGCAACAAACACGCTGTTTTACGACTTAATGTATTAGCTAAGCGTCTGTTTACAAAATGTATTAATAATTTATGTATTATGTTAAGAATGACGCTGAAAACCACCAACCTGCCAACAATTATTCCTCCTAATGAATTCCTTAAAACAGCTTCACTCACTCGCAGTGGTTGCCAACTGTAATATGAACGCTCCCCAAAGCAATCTACAGTTGGTGAACATAGTTTTCAAGCAGCTGACGAAAGTACAGTACTGACAAGACGAGAAACCATAGAAATCCATTATTACTAACCATATCCCACATTTGTGCCTCTTCCTCTACCAGAGGCCTAAAAAATGGTTATCTACAGATGATATTCTCGTTCTGTGCAGGTCGGGTGCCCAGATTTCTGCAAAGTAGCCGGCGTCACAGGTTGGAGCAGACGGGTCGTCCACTCGGAGGTACAGCTACTGCAAGGTTAGTGGTTGCGGGTGCCACCACACGCTCGGGATTTGCAGTTCAACTCCCATTCACTCCTGTATCATTTTTATACAGCGTTAGTCAGGAAACTCATATTCCAGTGCACCTTCAGTGCGAACAGCGACTGGATGGGTGCGGGGCGACTATTTTATTACTATTTTATTACACTCTTTTATTACTGTAAGGTAATCGATACCATTTCTATCGATACCTTACTCTTCAGACTGAGGCAGCTGAATGTGCCAAACATTGCTTAGATAGTTAATTGAAAAAAGGTATCATGGGAAAGTCGTCAGGAAAAATGTGCTGTCACAAGCACCTCAGGGTTCAGTCTTTGGTCCGTTGTTTAATTACTGACTAGTAATGCTGTCTCACCACTGTTAACGTTATTGAAACTGTTACTTATATCCTGACGACATCCAGCCGTATTTGAGAGCCAAATCTAAGAACATCACCATAATGTGGATACATGATGATGTTTGTTCAGTCTCAAAATAGACGCAAAATCCAGTTCGTGAACTGAGTTATACGCACTCACGCAGATAATTGACATATCCCACTGAAAGCTGATCAGTGCAAACTTTCGTGGCGCACCCACTCACATACTTATTTACAGTAGCCCGTCACACTATCAAAAAAAGTAAAACAGCGTAACATGGAATGTAAATGAAGTCCCATGCTTCGTGAGAGAGCGTAGGAGAACGATGCGGGAGACCCTGGTCCCGATGGAGGTGGTTTGCCGTTGCCTTCCTCCGATCGTAATGGAGGTGAATGATGATGATGAAGACAACACAACAACACCCAGTCATCTCGGGACAAGTGAAAAGCCCTGATCCCGCCGGGAATCGAAGGCGGGACCCCGTGCTTGGGAAGAGAGAACGCTACCGCGAGACCACGAGCTGCGGACCAGCGTAAAATAAACCTGAAAGAATGTTTAAAGTGGACAGAATAGACTGTGTCACGGCATGCCTAAAATCTCTCTCTTGGCTACTTTCGATTCAAAAATGTAGGAAATTATTTCCACCTACGGGAAAATCTATTTCAGACAGGCCGAAAGTCTGCTCTGTGACGGGAGATTCGAGCTAACCATGAACGTATGGTACAATGAGCGAAAGATTCCAGTATTTATCATGGTGATTCTTAGGCTCAGCAATTGTGTAATCAGACAGGTGGCACACTTTGACCATGTACATGTTTTTCGTCGGTTACTTAATCAATGAGCTCGTCCACAAATCTCCTCACGTATGAAATCATTATATAATGAAATCATTACGTAATGATGACAGGTATTTGAAACTGCATCATCATGCCCGCATCTCATCATGCCCGCATCTCGTGGTCGTGCGGTAGCGTTCTCGCTTCCCACGCCCGGGTTCCCGGGTTCGATTCCCGGCGGGTCAGGGATTTTCTCTGCCTCGTGATGACTGGGTGTTGTGTGCTGTCCTTAGGTTAGTTAGGTTTAAGTAGTTCTAAGTTCTATGGGACTGATGACCATAGATGTTAAGTCCCATAGTGCTCAGAGCCATTTGAACCATTTTTTTGCAGTACAAGTACTAATGCGTCCACGTTTCAGCAGTATTTCTATGGAACAGTATACCAACTCAGCTTATGATGCATAGCAACGTCACATTTAATCTTTTCCCGTAAACATTAGTGTTACTTACCTATCGACACATTCCAGCTGTCTCCTCCCTGTCCAACAGCGAAGCATTTCTCTCACACTGTCAGCAATCTCCCAGCTTCCTGCATTCCTCTATATTTCTCTCTGCTTTCTTTCACATGTGTTTCAATTACCTTTACTTTCATCGTCACTTATGATTTCTTTTCCCGTATTATTTCTCGCTCTTCCTGACACCAATTATTTGCGTCCCCAGATGTGGTTTCTTTGGCTCTGAGCACTATGGGACTTAACATCTGAGGTCATCAGTCCCCTAGAACTTAGAACTACTTAAACCTAACTAACCTAAGGACATCACACACATTCATGCCCGAGCCAGGATTCGAACCTGCGACCGTAGCAGTCTCGCGGTTCCGGACTGAAGCGCCTGGAACCGTACGGCCAGCGCGGCTGGCTGTGGTTTCTTTCTTTCTGCTCTCATGCCATAATACGAGGGTAATCCCAAAAGTAAGGTATCCTATTTTTTTATAAGTACATAGACCTGTTTATATCTACAATGGTTTACATCAGTTTACAGCTTTAACATTTAGCTATTTTTCGACGTAATCACCATTTCTGTCGATGCATTTTTGTACACGTTATGGCAGTTTTTGTACGCCCATGTCATACTAGCTCGCTGCCATGCTGTTCAGGAAGTTATGAACCTCTTCTTTCACCTCGTCATCGGAGCTGAATCGCTTTCCGGCCAAATGTTCTTTTAACTTAGGGAGCAGGTGATAGTCACTGGGTGCCAAGTCAGGACTATAGGGTGGGTGGGTGATTATGTCCCACTGAAACTGTTGCAGGAGAGCAACGGTTTGCCGAGCGATGTGTGGGTGAGCGTTGTCTTGTAGGATGTGTACGCACTTGCTCAACATCCCTCATCTCCGGTTCTGAATTGCCCGTTTGAGTTTTTTCAGAGTCTCACAGTACCTGTCAGCGTTAATTGTGGTCCCAGTGGGCGTAAAGTCGACCAACAATACCCCTTTCCGATCCCAGAAAACGGTTGTCATGACTTTACCGGACGACTGTGTTTGTTTGAATTACCGCGGCTTTGGCGAAGAAGTATGCCGCCACTGGCGTGATTGATGCTCGGTCTCAAGTGTAAAGTGGTATGCCCAGGTTTCGTCACCCGTGACAATTGGGTCCAGAAAGTTGTCCTGTTCGGCTGCAAGGCGGTGAAGAAATGTGCGGGAAGCATCAACTCGTTGCCGCATGTCGTCCTCAGTCAGCATGCGTCGCACCGATCTTGCGCACACCTTCCGGTAGTTCAATGTTTCCTTTAAAATTCTGTGAGCGGTGCTTCGGGAAACCTCAGGAACCAACGTGCAGAGATCATCCAGGGTGATCCGCCGATCTTCACGCATGCTTTCCTCACCCTTCAACACTGTCTTCTCTGAAATTGGCGGTCTCCCGCTCCTTTGTTCGTCTTGAATTTCGGTCCGACCAGCTGCAAACTCTCTACACCACTTACGAACATTTTTGACATCCATGCACGACAGACGATACACTTCCGTCAATTGGGGATGGATTTCAATCGGTGCAGTGCCCTTTGCGTTCAAAAACCGAATAACTGCGCGCAATTCGCACTTCGCGGTAACATCCAGAGGGAGCTCCATTCTCAACGGCTGCCAAGCCTCAGCGCGGCGTGCACATGTTTACACACAGCGCGTGAAGCACTCTTCATAACAGTGTAACCAGCTGCCACACAAACAGAGTTATGTACTTATAAAAAATAGGAGACCTTAATTTTGGGACTACCCTCGTATTAGTGCATCATTATTCAAGAGAGTCAGTAAAACGCCATGCACGTTACGGTTATTTGCGGAGTAGGGATTTAGATTTAAATATTCACTCTTTCCAGTCAGATTGATGTGACCACCTCTCAATCCCCTGAGCAACCATCTTTTGCAGCAGGAACCGCTGCAAGACGTGCAGGAAGAGAGTCTTTAAGGTTCTGAAAGGTAGCGACAGGGATGTGAAGTGTGAAATCATGCCGACTGAAGTGCCGTGGCCAGTCGCGTTGAGTTTCTCAGTTAAGGATCCGTGAAGCGAACAGCCCTATCGAGGTGGTCCCACAGATTCGAGGCTGGGTTTAAATCCGCGGAGTTCGATGGCTAGGGGAGTGCAGGAAACTCATCCTGGTTCCCTGCGAACCACGCACATACTCTGTGAGCTATGTGACAAGTTCCATTGATCTGCTGGTAGATGCTATCGTGGTGAGGGGAAAGAAACTGCATGTAGGGGTGGATACGGTCCCCAAGGATAGACTGATTCTTGTGTTGATCCACTGATGAACAGCAGTCTCTATGGGTGCATGAAGTAGGCATCTGCTTCGGAGGCCCATACGCAGCAACGGTCACTGAACAGTCGTTGTCGTGATAATGTCTGTAGCCCCTTGGTTCATCTGAGCATTTGTCCGCCTGTACACATCTCCACAGCCGTCGCTTTCCCCCGTCGTCTATGGCCCTTGGAACACCACAGCTGCCTCGACCCCATCTTTGGATACCGCCATTATTCCATTCACGACATACTTTAACCACGGCGGCACGTTTACAGACTTTGCCGTTTCGGAAATTCTTTCACTCTTCATCCAAAATCTAATGATCGTGCCATTTTGAAGTCAAGTAAATCGCTCAGTTTCCGCAACACGACAACAACTGCACTGGTTTCCACGTCCCCCCGACACGCTTTGTATACCCTCCACTACTAGTGCTGCCAACTGCCGTTTGTGACTGGTCATTGGACGTTGACGTCGAACATAGGCAGTGTGTTGCGTATTTAAACTGGGGACCTAGAAACGACCGAGAGACTTCGTCCCGCGTAGCCCTCAGTGGTTCATACAACTCCAACCCAGTCCAAAGCAGTCCACCCACCCCACTACCGCCCCACACCGAACCCAGGGTTATTGTGCGGTTCGCCCGCCTCCTCCCCCCCCCCCCCCCCCCCGCTCCCCAGTGGACACCCCCTTCCCTACTGGGAACGTCTCATACCAGACTGGTGTAACCCCAAATGTTTGTATGATAGAGCAATGATGGTGTACACGTACTTTGATACAGTTGAAACGACCCCTTGGAAAAATTATGAATGACAGTGCTGGAAAAACTCTTACGTTATTTGATTTTCAAACAGCTGAGCAAAACTGAACGTACTAAGACATTTCTCTCTTTACTTATTTTGATCATCACCAAACTGACACACAATATTTTTAGCGCAAACACAATCTGACTTTCAATAATCCCTACAATTAATGGCCCTGACTAACAATGACCTATACCTTTCATGAATCACTTACCTCACAAAAATCTTCGTTATTCAAACTACTGTAATACAGCCAATACTACCAGCTAAATAGAAGATTCTAACTACTGAAGGCACTAACTACTGATAGGCATAGTTAGCAAATGAAAGATTTTGATAGAGAACAAACAATGTATTTTCCTTAATAATGTTCAAAAGTCATCATATATACAGGGTGTTACAAAAAGGTACGGCCAAACTTTCAGGAAACATTGCTCACACACAAACAAAGATAATATATTATGTGGACATGTGTCCGGAAGCGCTTACTTTCCATGTTAGAGCTCATTTTATTACTTCTCTTCAAATCACATTGATTATGGAATGGAAACACACAGCAACAGAACATACCAGCGTGACTTCAAACACTTTGTTACAGGAAATGTTCATAATGTCCTCCGTTAGCGAGGATACATGCATCCACCCTCCGTCGCATGGAATCCCTGATGCGCTGATGCAGCTCTGGAGAATGGCGTATTGTATCACAGCCGTCCACAATACGAGCACGAAGAGTCTCTACATTTGGTACCGGGGTTGCGTAGACAAGAGCTTTCAAATGCCCCCATAAATGAAAGTCAAGAGGGTTGAGGTCAGGAGAGCGTGGAGGCCATGGAATTGGTCCGCCTCCACCAATCCATCGGTCACCGAATCTGTTGTTGAGAAGCGTACGAACACTTCGACTGAAATGTGCAGGAGCTCCATCGTGCATGAACCACATGTTGTGTCGTACTTGTAAAGGCACATGTTCTAGCAGCTCCCGTATGAAATCATGATAACGTGCTCCATTGAGTGTAGGTGGAAGAACATGGGGCCCAATCAAGACATCACCAACAATGCCTGCCCAAACGTACACAGAAAAACTGTGTTGATGAAGTGATTGCACAATTGCGTGCGGATTCTCATCAGCCCACATATGTTGATTGTGAAAATTTACATTTGATCACGTTGGAATGAAGCCTCATCCGTAAAGAGAACATTTGCACTGAAATGAGGATTGACACATTGTTGGATGAACCATTCGCAGAAGTGTACCCGTGGAGGCCAGTCAGCTGCTGATAGTGCCTGCACACGCTGTACATGGTACGGAAACAACTGGTTCTCCCGTAGCACTCTCCATACAGTGACGTGGTCAACGTTACCTTGTACAGCAGCAACTTCTCTGACGCTGACATTAGAGTTATCCTCAACTGCACGACGAATTGCCTCGTCCATTGCGGGTGTCCTCGTCGTTCTAGGTCTTCCCCAGTCGCGAGTCATAGGCTGGAATGTTCCGTGCTCCCTAAGACGCCGATCAATTGCTTCGAACGTCTTCCTGTCGGAACACCTTCGTTCTGGAAATCTGTCTCGATACAAACGTACCGCGCCACGGCTATTGCCCCGTGCTAATCCATACATCAAATGGGCATCTGCCAACTCCGCATTTGTAATCATTGCACTGACTGCAAAACTACGTACTGATGTGCTTGATGCTAGTACTGTAGAGCAATGAGTCGCATGTCAACACAAGCACCGAAGTCAACATTACCTTCCTTCAATTGGGCCAACTGGCGGTGAATCGAGGAAGTACAGTACATACTGACGAAACTAAAATGAGCTCTAACATGGAAATTAAGCGTTTCCGGACACATGTCCACATAACATCTTTTCTTTATTTGTGTGTTAGGAATGTTTCCTGAAAGTTTGGCGGTACCTTTTTGTAACACCCTGTATATATCTATCAATTCATGGCATCAATCTTTACAAATTTCCTTTTTCTGGCGGACAAACGTCCAGATCGTCCGCTCATAGTAACCTCTCAAAACTCTGGCATCTCTCTCTCCACATCCCCCACTGCTGGCGGCTCACCTCCAACTGCACAACGCTACGCGCTGTTCACATCCAACTGCCCAACACCACACAAGCGAATATTCCAACAATGAGTCCAACCAAACACAGACTGCACACAGCGCTGTCAGCGATTTTCATACACAGCACTACGTGGCATTACTAACATAATAACCTAAACAGCCTACTTACATAGCCCCAATGCTCCCCACAAAAAATTTTGCAGGTTGTTTTGGGCAGTGGACAGTACTGATTTGCTATTTTTTTTATATTAACGATAACAAATATATCAAATGCACACAATTACTGATACACTGTTGGTCAAAAGCAAAAATTGTCCTCTCAGTCCATAAAGACAGTCCTGATCATTCATCACAATAGTACAAAGTATGAGCAGTAAAAGAAAATGCGCACGGAAGTAGTGGATTTACATGCAGTCTTGAAGAAATAGTGTTGTCCTTCCAATGGAAAGACAGTGCTGACTCTTGACATGCAGATAGGTAAGGGGCCACAACAGAGCAAACCCACACTAGAGTCAGTCGAAGTTTTGAAGAATATTGCTAGGTAGGTCAGCACAGAGCAGAGCCACTGTAATCCTGGTAGAGATTATGGTATTGGTGGGCCACCAAAGGTGCAGACCCACTTTAGTCCTTGTAGAGATAATGGTATTGGTGGGCCATCAAAGGTGCAGACCCACTGTAGTCCTTGTAGACACGGACAGCAGCCATCTGTTGCGACTGTGCGGGTGCACTCACAAAAAAATAAAAAAATTACTTAGAACCAGCAATGCTGTTAACCAGTCCCTTGCTGAATCATCAATAAACGTGCGAGCACTAACAGTCCTTTTTTCTTGCTTTTTTTTATAGATCAAACGGTTTTTACCTTAATAATGTTCAAAAGTCATCATACATATACACTCCTGGAAATTGAAATAAGAACACCGTGAATTCATTGTCCCAGGAAGGGTAAACTTTATTGACACATTCCTGGGGTCAGATACATCACATGATCACACTGACAGAACCACAGGCACATAGACACAGGCAACAGAGCATGCACAATGTCGGCACTAGTACAGTGTATATCCACCTTTCGCAGCAATGCAGGCTGCTATTCTCCCATGGAGACGATCGTAGAGATGCTGGATGTAGTCCTGTGGAACGGCTTGCCAAGCCATTTCCACCTGGCGCCTCAGTTGGACCAGCGTTCGTGCTGGACGTGCAGACCGCGTGAGACGACGCTTCATCCAGTCCCAAACATGCTCAATGGGGGACAGATCCGGAGATCTTGCTGGCCAGGGTAGTTGACTTACACCTTCTAGAGCACGTTGGGTGGCACGGGATACATGCGGACGTGCATTGTCCTGTTGGAACAGCAAGTTCCCTTGCCGGTCTAGGAATGGTAGAACGATGGGTTCGATGACGGTTTGGATGTACCGTGCACTATTCAGTGTCCCCTCGACGATCACCAGTGGTGTACGGCCAGTGTAGGAGATCGCTCCCCACACCATGATGCCGGGTGTTGGCCCTGTGTGCCTCGGTCGTATGCAGTCCTGATTGTGGCGCTCACCTGCACGGCGCCAAACACGCATACGACCATCATTGGCACCAAGGCAGAAGCGACTCTCATCGCTGAAGACGACACGTCTCCATTCGTCCCTCCATTCACGCCTGTCGCGACACCACTGGAGGCGGGCTGCACGATGTTGGAGCGTGAGCGGAAGACGGCCTAACGGTGTGCGGGACCGTAGCCCAGCTTCATGGAGACGGTTGCGAATGGTCCTCGCCGATACCCCAGGAGCAACAGTGTCCCTAATTTGCTGGGAAGTGGCGGTGCGGTCCCCTACGGCACTGCGTAGGATCCTACGGTCTTGGCGTGCTTCCGTGCGTCGCTGCGGTCCGGTCCCAGGTCGACGGGCACGTGCACCTTCCGCCGACCACTGGCGACAACATCGATGTACTGTGGAGACCTCACGCCCCACGTGTTGAGCAATTCGGCGTTACGTCCACCCGGCCTCCCGCATGCCCACTATACGCCCTCGCTCAAAGTCCGTCAACTGCACATACGGTTCACGTCCACGCTGTCGCGGCATGCTACCAGTGTTAAAGACTGCGATGGAGCTCCGTATGCCACGGCAAACTGGCTGACACTGACGGCGGCGGTGCACAAATGCTGCGCAGCTAGCGCCATTCGACGGCCAACACCGCGGTTCCTGGTGTGTTCGCTGTGCCGTGCGTGTGATCATTGCTTGTACAGCCCTCTCGCAGTGTCCGGAGCAAGTATGGTGGGTCTGACACACCGGTGTCAATGTGTTCTTTTTTCCATTTCCAGGAGTGTATCTATCAATTCATGACAACCATCTTTACAAATTTCCTTTTTCTGGGGACACACGTCCAGATCGTCCGCTTATAGTAACCTCTCAAAACTCTGGCATCTCTCTCGCCACAGCCACATCCACCACTGCTGACGGCTCACCTCCAACTGCACAACACTACGCGCTGTTCACATCCAACTGCCCAACTCTACTCAAGCGAACATTCCAACAATGAGTCCAACCAGCCACAGACTGCACACAGCGCAGTTAGCCATTTTCATACACAGCACTACGTGGGATTACCAACATAAAAACCAAAACAGCTTACTTACACATTGTTCGCGCAGCAATCACCGACATAGTGTAACTGAGGGGAAATAAGGGGAACCAGCCCGCACTCGCCGAGGCAAATGGATAACCGCCTTAAAAACCATCCACAGGCTGACCGGCACTCCGGACCTCGATACTAACCTGCCGAGCGGATTCGTGCCGGGGACCGGCACGCCATCCCGCTCGGGAAGCAAAGCATTAGACCGCGCTGCTCGCCGGGCAGGCATAACGAAGGCGTGATCACATTAATGTGACAGGACCGCGTATTATGATGCTAAATTCTTTCATTGCTATAAGTATGCTCTTACTTCTTCTCATCATTATTATTGCCATTTTTTATCTCCATATTTACTGACCAGGGCCATATAGCAATTTCATCTTTAGTTTTTGTTGTTTCTTTTCTTTCACTTCTTCTGTCTATGTTGCTCCCAGTTTCGTATTTCCAGTGCCTTGAGTGCATTCTAAATTTCACTAATTTATTCTTAAAAAGTCCACCTCCGTAGCAGAGTGGTTAACGCAACAGATCCTCGAGAGGGGGACCTGGGTTCAATGCCCGGTATTGCCAAGGACTTTTGCACTCGCCTCTTGATGAAAACTGAGGAGCTACCTGATTGAGAGATAGCGGCTCCAATGTCTGAAAGTTGACAACGGCCAGAATCGTGGTGTGCTAACGCCACGCCCCTCCACACCGCATCGGATGATGAATGACTGAGGATAACACGATAACGGTCGAGTACCGAGTGGTCTTCAGGTCCCGATAACGGGGTTGCCAATTTACCACTCTCAAAAAAAGTTTCTTCCTGTTATTCCCGATATTTTCACGTTTATTTCTATTTCTTTATTTCTGTAATCCATGCTATTGTCGATGTCCTTTTCCAGAAATACAGTAATATCCATTTCTTTAGCCTGTTCTCGTTAATTTGTTAGAAGTGTCCAAAGAAGATCAGTCTTCACTTTGCAATTTCCTCTGACTTTTTCTGTATACTGTCTTGGAGCTCCTCGTTACTCCTCATTTTCCATCTATTAGTAGTTTGTATTGCACCCATTATTTTTCTGATGACCCGTCTCTCAAGTACCACTACCGTGTCCAGCTCATAGTTCATCGCTAAACATTCACATGCGTATAAGCAGTGTAGTTCTGCCGCTGTAGTACAGTGTTTTAGTTCTATTTTTCTACGTGGTCGTTTTGAAAAGTAGTGCCTCCGAATTTTTTATTCTGTTCTCAACATCGGTTGAGGTATCACATATCAAGCAAATTGTAGCCCTCTGCCGCTAGAGGGCTCCAAATTGTAGCCTGTAACATGGTGGTCTTTAACGTGGCAATGTCAGTGCGCGAGAAACGGCATGATGTAATCGAGTTTCTAACCGCAGAAAACGAGCCTCCAATTCAAATTCATAGAAGAATAACGGCTGTGTACAGTGATAATTGGATCTACATCACTGATATGCATCGTTTGCTTGCTGGTGCTCGTAAGGAAGGAAACGACGGTGCTGACCTCGTCGTGTGTGGCATTGCTCCCAGTGGACAAGCACGTACGGCAAGCGACGACACTTATCGGAATCGGATTGATAAACTTATCAGAGAAAATCATCATGTAACACAGACAGAGCATACAGGAAGTGTGGCATGTCACGAGACCGTGCACAGGGCAGTACTGCAGTACACAAAACTCTCTGCACGGTGGGTGCCTTTTTTCTTTTGGGTTTTGCGCGTGAGAGCGATGGGTTCCTTAACAACATTGTGACAAATGATGAAAGTTGAGTTCCCCATTTTGTCCCCGAAAACAAGAGGCCATCAATGGAATTCCGCCACAAATGATCACCGACTCGAAAAAAAGTTCATGACCGTGACATCGGTAGGCAAAATCATGCGCACAGAGTATTCTGGGATGTCCAAGATGTCGTGCATTTGCAGTTCATTCGTAAAGGCACCACCACAAACTCTGCGAGGTTCTGCGATACAGTCAGAAAAGCACAAATTCGAAGAGGTCGTCCACACGTGGAGCAACCTGTCCTTCAGTATGACAATGTCGGACCACACATTAGCGCCGCGCCATCTGCAATAATCCGACGCCTTGGGTCCGCTATCGTCGATCATCCTCCATACACTCCCGACTTGGTCCCACATGATTTTCATCTGTTTTCGTAACTCAAAGGATATCTTCTGGGACTTCACTTTGATAATGATGAAGCGGTGCCAGCAGAGGTGAGGTCGTGGCTCCGTCAACAAACATTTCACTGTGGCGGTATCAGCAAACTGATCCTCGTTTGGAGAAATGTGTTCGTCGCCACGGTGACTATTTTGAGAAATAAATATACAGACACGAAGAATAAAGATGTAGAATGTTAATAACGTTTGTTTTATTTAAAAAGCTTTACGTGGTTTTTTAATTCTGAGGCATTACTTTTGCGGACGCCCTCGTAGATATGCATTTTCTGTTGTAGATATCTTTTGTGAATGTCATATTTTTTCTAATTTCTCAACTATTACATTTATTGCAAATTGTTCTAGTCTGCTCTGCTTATATTTTCTCCAAGATATTTAAATTTACTAACTCGTTCTATTTTACGTATTGATATTTCTATGTATTTTGGTGCATTCTTTACGTCTGTCATGAATTTTGTCTTTTCAGTTGTAATTTTGAGATCAGTCCTGTTCGCTGTTTTTTTTTTTTCAGAATATTTGTTATGTAACTGCTACTATGAGATTCTCTGAAAATAGTACAAAACTATCAGCAGTAGCCTAGTGGTTTGCCACCGTTCCATTTGTTTCACTTCCAGGTGTAGTTGGCTCAGTTTTGTCATTTTTAGCTCTAGCTTCCAGATCCTTACATTTTCTTCGTAAGACGCAGTTAAGCAGTAAAAGTGGTAAGCCATCTCCTTGTCCAAAGACAGTTTTTATTTCAAATTGCTGAGATACATCTCCCGAAAATATAACTTAAGATATCATTTGTTAGAGTTTCACGAGATATGTTTGCTGATTTCGTTTAACACCAAATTCTCTAACGATTTTATCAATTGTTTGTTACCGAATAAAAAAAATGTTTAAATGTGTGTGAAATCTTATGGGACTTAACTGCTAAGGTCATCAGTCCCTAAGCTTACACACTACTTAACCTAAATTATCCTAAGGACAAACACACACACCCATGCCCGAGGGAGGACTCGAACCTCCGCCGGGACCAGCCGCACAGTCCATGACTGCAGCGCCCGAAACCGCTCGGCTAATCCCGCACGGCGTTACCGAATCAAATGCTTCTTTGAAATCAATAAATGATATTGTGATAGATTTTCTACCAAACAGTGGCTAAATACTTATCTTAAGTTAAAAATTTGTTCTGTGTAGGAACTTCCCTTTCAGCTGTTTGTCTAAAGTTTGTATAGCTCTGTTCAGGAGAATCTTTGATAATATTTTGTATGCCATTGGCAGATGTGACGCTTATTATTATTATTATTGATATTACCTGCAAATGTTTTTCTTTGGACAACGTCGTTTTAAATGCAGAGAGAATTATTCACAATGACTGGTGAGAGATAAGAGAAGTCCTGATTGTTCTGACGCTGCCGGGAAATATAAATGAACAGATGCCTGGCCTCGAAAACATTTGACACCGCCTAAGGCCTATTTCTTTGCTTAACGTTTTTCTACTACCGAGTAAGTAAAATTCGGAGACTATAGAGACGGTGATTATGTTCGCCGCATTTAATGGCTTATAAATCGCAGAAAATCAAACTAGCAAGACAAATAATATTTCAAAGTTATCGTTTCAATTGCACATCCTTTAAAAACTACCTTACGAAGTGCTTGAAATGTTGATCTTGAGCCGCGCGGCATTAGCCGAGCGGTCTTAGGCGCTACAGTCATGGACTGTGCGGCTGGTCTCTGAAGAGGTTCGAGTCCTCCGTCGGGCATGGGTGTGTATGTTTATCCTTAGGATAATGTAAGTTAAGTAGTGTGTAAGCTTATGGGCTGATGACCTTAGCAGTTAAGTCCCATAAGATTTCACACACATTTGAACATTTGTTGATCTTGAGCACTGATATTTGCTATAGAGCGATTTCGGAGAAACAAAGTAGCACGTTAAATTCTATCCGACCCTATCGCAGCGTAATATCATACCATACGACATTTCACGTCTTTGGGAGTGGTCGATGTTTCCTTGTAGACGTCTTGTTTTAGTTTTCCCCGCATATAAAACTTCGAGAATTAATAAGTCTGGTGAGACCAATGCCATTTTGTGTTTCCGGAACAACCCATCCAGCGATCTCGAACTGTTCTGTTAAGAATGTAATTGTCTATACAGAATGAGGGGGATATCCATCATGTTGTTAGCACATGGATCGCCATATATCGTGTGGGATGTCTTCCAATAATTGCGGCGGCACATGTGCTAGGAACTGTAGCTACTTAGCGGCATTTAGACGCCCATCTATGAAACTCGAACCATCGATGCGAATCTTGACAGAACAAGGCCGTTGTTTGTCTGGTTCTCTCGGCCAGCGCAGATTTTCAATTGACCATTACTCAACACCGCAATGATTGATTTGCCCGAGTCTTGCAAAAGGTGTTGTTGAAGGAGCTGAATGTGGAAAGGGATAAATGTGTTCGAATGTAGTATTCGTAGAACATTACTTTAACTGATTCGACAAGCTGTCTCAGGTTACCTCGTAGTGACACGTGGATTGTATTGAGAGGCACCCACTTGCCTTACTCATACTGTGGCATCAAGCAGTCAGGCCTGCAAGATGAGTGGTCCGCCAAGCGAGTGGATTCTTTCTTAATTTATCGAGTAACATGAACTCTCGTATCTCACTATTTAGTTACAAATTATCTTCCTGTATGAATAATACGCAACGGAAACGCATATCTGATTATCAGTGATTTACAGAACTCTGACTGTACACTACGCACTGGCAATACCACATTTTCTTTTTGTCTTTTATTTAACGGCTTTTATTAACACGTGGCCATCGCACTGAATATGAGTGGCGCACACATTATAAATTTGGGACATTATGATAACATACAATTCGAAGGAAAAGGCCGCCAATCTTTTTCTTTTCACTATCTTATTTATTCCTAAACACACAAATTCTATAACCTACAACAATATCACATGAGAAATTCCGCCCAATGGGCATGGCTTTACATTAGTGAATCTCTATATTATGGTCTCGTAATTTATTTAAGGCTACAGTGCACTTTCTGGATAGGCTGGTGGATCTTTTATTATACCTCACACTTCGACTCTCACAATCATCACGAAACTTTCCTCCAGATCGAGCGATACAGAAGGAACAAGCATAACCCACAAATCTTTTGAAACTACCTTGCTACTCCCCCATGCAAACCACACATACCCAAATTACATGACATACACCACACAACAATATGAAATACTAAACACTAAATAGTCACAACGTTATCACTTTCAGCTTTCCCACTTCAATCAATATTTATCCCAGTTTCACACGACACTGCCCCACTTTGTAATTCTACTTTCCTACTGTGAACTCTGGAGATAAATGCACGTCTTCCTGTGCAATGCAAGCCAAGTGGCGTTGCTGGATAGACGGCCGACTCACCTTGATTCTCTCTCAGAGTTTAAATCTAGCGTCACACGGAATCATATCATGCAGTTTAATATTAAGCACACACGCGAGTCCTCAACTGATACCATGGACGAGTACTTCTCTTTGTCCTTTGTCTCATACACAGATTGAGACTCACACAGTACTCACCACGTGGAAGTACTCGTCTCTAATTTCAAGTCCTGCACACGTAATTTCTTAAATATTTCAACTTATGATACACACGCTATTTCTTAAATATTTCAACTTATTGTACACACGCTAGTAATTCAGCTTAACTTAAGCACACGGAAGTATCTCAACTTATAGCTACACGTGGTTTCATTGTGACCGTTGGTCACTTCCGAAGATTACTACAATCCCCTTAATATTACCTGCCTGACATTTAATTCTCCCCACAAAAGTTCCTGAGATAGAGAAATTATTAATTCAAACTACTCTTAAATATTCCACATGCATACCATACCTCCACTCTTTCGTCATTACGGAGCACAACAAAAACAGGTCTTAACGGCAGAAGATCCAGCGGCAGAGTGCTGAAATATGGCCGTTCTCTAGGTCATCTCCCATCTCTGTCGAGGTGGGGGAAGCACCTTGCTATCGTATTGGTCAGCCACATTTCAGGCGCTCAAAGCTCTGGTAAATTTCTTCTCTTTGGTCCCACCAAAGGTGGCCAAAGGATCGACTCAAAGATGATCATATATTCACATTCACTATCTGTGGTTAGCAGACGACCATACATTCATTCATTTCACAGATCTCACCAAACTCGATGTAGGGATTTACTCTGTGGGAGTGCACATGCGATCAATTAAATAAATAAATTGTCATTCTTTCCCACACTGGTATCCGGCTTCGCTGCATTAATTGAAATTGAGTTATTTTTACACAAAAAATGTGTTGTTCTGACAAGAATAATGAAGTATTTTGTACCTATTCTCAATGTCAGGCGGTACTGTACCCTTTCAGTATGTTACCGCTGCTAAAATTTAGAGTTTAGACTCATTTCTCTCATGCTGTGCTGTTGTTTCTCACAGGCATATGTTATTCATCAGGCTTCCAGTAACTTTGAGCTTTGTTTAATTATGTATACAACGACATCGTGTAGGCTTGGCACGATGAAAGTACTGTCTATCATACAGCCGCGCCCCAACTCCGACAATTTAGCGACATCCCTCGTATATCTATGTATTTGCGTATGTTCCACATCTTCTCTAAACCACTGCTCCGGTTTCAGTCAAACTTGGTACACGTATTACAGTTTATTACTTTTGTGCTACTAACTCTATTCGCAATATATTTCGCAGACAGTATCAACATAGGCCACTGAATGTACCTACACATTGTGCGACACATTATTCAAGAAGTACGACGTCGTGGACACTGAGAAGCGTGAAAAAAGCTGCATCGTGCATGAAGTTTTAATACGCTTGTTCTTTACTACTAAGGCACTTTTGCATTCGAATCAAGGAAATCCCCGATCCCTGGCCTCCCTTTTGAATGTTTTCAACTGCGATACCCTAAAGACTGTAGGCGAAAAGAATAGCAGTCTATGCAACCGTGAAGAGCCGTTAACAAAATCGAGCTGTGGAAACGCGAAGCTGTGTGTTCGGAAACTGCCCGGTATCTTTGGACGACTGTTTCATAATTTCAAGGGTGCTTTCACAAATGCAAGGAAATGAAATTTTTTCGATATTACACTACAAACACAGTTCATGTTTTGTTTTTGTTTCCAATAGGAAACTGGCAAAATATATACCCGTGCAGTGCCGTGTTTGTCAGCTAGTTCGCTAAAAACGAGAACAATATCTTGTTTCTTGACTTGATACATTGTGGAAGTCCGTAAAGCTTCACTAATAAGTTGGCTGATCGCTGCAACAACAAAGTACAGACTGGAGTACTTCAGCCTGCAGGCGCACGATTCGTACATGAGTCAGGTGTTTACTTGCATCTGGTCCAGCAGGGCACACGTTTTTGTGAGCTTTTCCCCTCTCTGTCAGACAGTGGTTCGTGGTGCTGGTACCTGGTCACTGTTTTATCAGGAGCCACTGAAGTTTGATTTCCTGCCGGCCGCTGTGGCCGAGCGGTTCTAGGCGCTTCAGTCCGGAACCGCGCTGCTGCTGCGGTCGCAGGTTCGAATCCTGCCTCGGGCATGGCTGTGTGTGATGTCCTTAGGTTAGTTAGGTTTAAGCAGTTCTAAGTCTAGGGGACTGATTATCTCAGATGTTAAGTCCCATAGTGCTTACAGCCATTTGAACCATTCGAACCTGATTTCCTCTTCGTATGCTCGTTCCAATATAAAGTGAAGTGCGACAAGCCTAAATGCAAATTATTATGTGACTGGGCACTATGAGGTCAATCAGTAGAATTATACACAAACGCCAAATACTTAAGAGTCAGTTCATAGTGGTTCGACGTGACACAACCACATATACCCTGAAACTGGTATAGGCATGCGTGATCAAATACAGAGATAATTGTGTAAACAGTCAGGATACGGCGCTGAGATCGGCGACGCCTGTACAAGACAACAACCGTCTGGCGCCGTTGTAATTACTGCTGCTGCAACGGCAGGTTTGAACGTGTTGTTATAATCGGCGCACGAGCAATGGGACACAGCATCTCCGATGTACCGATAAAGAGGGGATTTTCTCATACAACCATTTCACGAGTGTACCGTGAATATCAGCAATCCGGTAAGGCATCAAATGTCTGACATCGCTGCGGCCGGAAAAATATCCTGCAAGAACGGGACCAATGACGAGTGAAGAGAATCGTTCAACGTGGCAGAAGGGCACCCTTCCACAAACTGCTGCAGATTTTAATGCTGGGCCACCAACAAGTGTCAGTCTGCGAACCATTCAGCGAAACGTCGACGATATCGGCTTTCGGAGCCAGAGACCCACTCGTGTACCATTGATCATTGCACGGCACAAAGCTTTACGCCTCGCCTGGGCCCGACAACACCGACTTTGGACTGTTGATGACTGTAAACATGTTGCCTGGTCGGGCGAGTCTCGTTTCAAATTGTATCGAACGGATGGACGTGTACGGATGTGGAGACTGTGGTATCCATAGTTAGGATGCCACGGCGTCGCTGCCAGTTAAGTTGGCACTACGACAGACAACGATGACAGCACCCTCTAGCAGGCGCTGTTCAGCTCTACGAGCACCACTGTAGATTCATCCCCATTTGAACAAGAGCAGACGGCCGGGACGCTTCGCACCTCATTGCAAAGTTATGTATTCTTCTTGCTAGAGTAAAGGTGATTTAAATTCATACTGCAGTACCGACGTGTATTACCTTTTCCTGCTCGTACTCACTTCCTTCATTCGGCCAACCTTTCAGTTTTCAGGAGCAGACCTACGCGCCGCCTTCCAGGCTGGATACTAAAGAGACAACCTCATGAGTCCGTGGACCCCCCTGCATGTCAGCAGGTGACTGTTCAAGCTGATGGAGGCTCTGTAACGGTGTTGGGCGTGTGCAGTTGGAATGATATGGGACCCCTGATTCGTGTAGGTACGACTCTGTCGGGTGACACGTACCTAAGCATCCTGTCTGATCGCCTGGATCCATTAACTGTATGAAGTTGGTATCTGTTCTTTCGGATCGCGCGGGATTAGCCGAGCGGTCTTAGGCGCTGCAGTCATGGACTGAGCGGCTGATCCGGACGGAGGTTCAAGTCCTCCCTCGGGCATAGGTGTGTGTGTTTGTCCTTAGGATAATTCAGGTTACGTAGTCCTAAAGAACAGATACCATCTTCTTATAGTTAGGGCTAACCGGCCAATGGCCTTCTTCTGTGCCGATGCACACGTATTGCCCGAACTCTTACGGGATTTGGTAAGGTTATCTGCCGCGAGTAATGAGTGTAATGGGCAGGGGCACTACGAATGTAGTGTGTGGACATTAAGTCGGTAGTGCGAGTCTCACGGGGAGCGTGCAAGGGATAAATCCCTGCAGTCGCACTATCCTCTGTGCCCTAGGTGGCTCAGATGGATAGAGCGTCTGACATGTAAGCAGGAGATCCCACATTCGAGCCCCGGTCGGGGCACACATTTTCAACTGTACCCGTCGATATATATCAACGCCTGTCGACAGCGTAGGATCTTTATTTAATTATCATTGGATCAATTAATGTCGATTGTGCATTCTGACGAACTTTGGCAATTCCAGCAGAACAATGCGACACCCCACACGTCCGGAATTGCTACAGAGTGGTTACAGGAACACTCTTCTGAGTTTAAACACTCCCGCTGGCTATCAGACTCCCCAGACATAAATGTTTTTGAGCATTACCGTATACTAATGATTTTTGCTTTTGGAACGTCTAACTACAACTGAATGAAACGCAATTTTTGTGCTATACGCGTTTCGCCTTTATTATCTGCAAGACATCTTCAGTGGTCTGGAATATGTACGTATTTTTACTTTTTATTTTACATTTTGGGGCAGTGTATCTGTAGGTTACAGACAGTTCTCGTGTTTAGGTTTTCTACGACGTAGTAATATTTTAAATTCTACTCAGAGGTTGCTTGGACGATTTTCTACAGTTTATGTTTTCGTTCCAATTTTGTCGCTGTTCATCTTCTTATAATTGTCGTTTGCTTTTTTTCCCACATTTCAGAGCACTAGTAATTTAAAATATTACTACGTCATAGAAAACCCGACCTCCAAAACTGCTTATAACCTATAGATACATTGCCCCAAAATGTAAACTAAATAGTAAAAATATGTACATATTACAGGCCACTGAAGATGCCTTGCAGAGAATAAAGGAGTAACGCGTGTCGAGCAAAAACTGTGTTTAATTCAGTTGTAATTAGATGGTCCAAAAGAAAAAAAATCATCAATATTCCGTAATATTTCAGGTAACTGAAGAAGACAGGACTACAAAAATTGAAGATTATTGGGCATATCTGGGATCCCTTGCAACGAGCTGTTCAAAAGAGATCTTCACCCCCTCGTACTCTTACGGATTTATAGACAGCCCTACAGGATTCATGGTGGCAGTTCCCTCCAGCACAGCTTCAGACATTAGTCGAGTCCATGCAACGTCGTGTTGCCGCACTTCTGCTTGATCAGGGGGCGCTAAACGATGTTAGGCAGGTGTACCAGTTTCTTTGGCTCTTCAGTGTATCTTTCCGTATGCAACTGCAGTGCCTGCACAACAGGTAAAGCACCGAGAAGCGGAGGAGCGAAGGAAATAGAACTTCTCACGTTAAGAGGTTAAGTCATATTATATCAGTAATTTACGAGTAACTTGACAGTACGAGCCCACTTATCAGTGTGACGGTGCACCACTTCTGGCCTGGATGCACGCGCTGATTGGGTTGAGGAAGGTGTCATAAAGCGGCCGTATCCTCTTCTGAAGCAAGTGGCCCACAACTGCTCAAACTGGTCCTTGATATCCCGGATACTGGCAATGGGATGGAGTTGGCGTCCGAGCTAGTTCGACACATGTTCTGTGAGGGACAATCTGGGGAGCTTGCTGGTCAGGGGAGTACCTCAGCTTCACGCTGACAGTCATAGACACAAGTGCCACTTGCGGACGATCACAGTCCAGTTTAACAGTGCCAACAAGATACTGTCGCGTGAGTGGAAACACACGAGGATGCGGGATGTTCGTGACCTGATGTGATACCCGATGGCTCCCCACAAATGACGCCAGGAGTAAATCCTGGGTACCTCTTCAAAATATTGGAAGAATGGGACCTCCCTCCAGCTTGCCTTCATATTTGCCAACGGTGGTAATATGTGGTAGTGTACAACGCGATTCATCGCTGCCGATACCATTCATCAGCAGTCCATGCTTCCCAGTCGCGGCAACACTCCAAACGCAGCCATTTGTGTTGTGGTATTAGGTAGCCTACTCCGCTGCTGCTAATCTCCGACCAGTGATTCGACATTATGCAGACTGTTGCGGGCAGACGCAGATGTGAAGGATTCCGATAAGCTTGTTAGACAACACAGCGATCCTCGCTTCTGATGAGCAGAAGTGGTCAGTCAGAACCTCGACGGGGAGTATGCCTGCCCTCACCTTCACAGGCAGTCCAACGCTGGACCACTGTCACATCCGAATGCCCCACAAATCTGGATATTGCACGATTCGACCAGGCAGACAAAAAGAGACCCCCCCAATGGGACCCATTAAAAATGACAGGTGCTGCTATCGGCGTCTAACAGGGTATTGAGGTCGGTTGGTTGGTTGATTTGGGGGAGGGAACCAGACAGAGAGGCCATCGGTCCCATCCAATTTGGGGGGGGGGGTGGAGGGGGATGGGGAAAGAAGTAGGCCGTGCCCTTTCAAAGAACCATCCCGGCGCTTACTACGGGTATACGGCAACTCCGTGTCCCTCACAGTGATCATTGGATACTGACGCTGTTCCCGAGTAACACTAGTGCACCCTGGTGGCCGTTTTATATGTCACAGAGAATTAGAACTCTAACAATTTACATATCCGCCGAAGGTGTGTATGTGTGTTACTGTACATCAACTTCCGACCCTGTCGTCCGGGTGCTTCTCTTCTTTGTCAGGTGGCGTGGTTATCTGTTTCTGCTAAAGAAGAGGACTCAGATACCTAATGTGTTACTAAGGAAGAGCACTAGCTTCAAACTGAACGCCTCCGATCCTAGCCGGCCGAAGTGGCCGTGCGGTTAAAGGCGCTGCAGTCTGGAACCGCAAGACCGCTACGGTCGCAGGTTCGAATCCTGCCTCGGGCATGGATGTTTGTGATGTCCTTAGGTTAGTTAGGTTTAACTAGTTCTAAGTTCTAGGGGACTAATGACCTCAGAAGTTGAGTCCCCTAGTGCTCAGAGCCATTTGAACCATTTTGAACCTCCAATCCTCGGCAATAAAAAAACGTAGGCTACAAGCGTCAAAAAAATGTATTTTGTGAGGAGGATAAACCACTGTTTTCATGATCCTGTCATTTGTTAACCGCGACAGCAGTAGGTTTGGCAATTGCTGTTACGGCCGCGAGGTCAAATACCTAGTCTTGCCGTAAGAAGCTTCAATCTGATCATCTCGAATCCTAAACAACAACAAAGGGAAAAGGTATCCAATATTAAGTCGGTTGGCATCGTTTTTCGGAAAAAAAAATCTCTAAGCTGGTAGCCCACCGGAACTCCGCAGCAGTTTTCTTTAACAAAAGTTGAAAGAAACTTTCAAAAACAAACCATTTACTAGTACAGAAATACTTCTCTTCTGATAGCAAACTCCATTTAAGAGATTAGACTAAAAGTTTTTCTCCTTCCAAATTTCATACTAATTCCAGAGGCAGAACCACAGAATTTTATATACTTTGTGCGTAGTAATATTGTTGTATTTTTGTCAGGGTATGTGCAGAACAACAATGTCTTAGGGATAATGAGCATGCAGTGAACATTATTCTCCATACAGGCACATAACTCAAGCACGGAACATTCACAACACTCTCGCTTGTACATCTCTACTACTGTGTTAAGTGGTACATACGGGGTGACAGTTATTGAACTATGTGAAATAAAGTCATCATAATTTCTGAACGGTTTGCGTTAGGGCGTTAAACCGCACGGTTGGCCGCGGGGCATGATGGGAATTAGTATGCGTTGTATGGTTTGGTTTAACGACGAAACACACTTTCATTTCGATGGGTTCGTCAATAAGCAATATTGTCGCATTTGGGAGATTGAAAAACCGCATTTCGCGATCAAGAAGTCTCTTCATCCCTCAGCAGGTGACTGTGTGGTGTGCAATGTTCAGTCTCGGAATAATCGGTGCGATATTTCTTGATGGCACGATAACTACCGAACGGTACATAAAGATTTTGGAAGATGATTTCATCTCCATTATCCAAAGTGACCGTGATTTCGACAAGATGTGGTTCATGCAAGACGGAGCTCGACCCCATCGAAGCAGGAGAGTGTTTGATGTCCTGGAAGAGCACTTTGGAAGACCGCATTCTGGCTCTGGGGTACCCAGAGGCCACTGGCATGGGTCTCGATTGGCTGCCATATTCTCCGGATCTGAACACATGCTACTCCTTATTGTGGGGCTCTATTAAAGACAAAGTGTACAGCAATAACGCCAAAACCATTGCTGAACTGGAAACAGCCATTCTGGAGGTCATCGACAGCATCGATGTTCTGACACTTCAGCGAGTCATGCAGGATGTCCATATTCGTCTGCACCACATCATCGCCAATGATGGCAGGCATATCGAAAATGTCGTAACCTAAATCCAAATAACAGTAGTGACGTTTACGTCGTGTGCACGCTGTAGTTTGTAACTAATTTATGTTTTTTATACAGTTCAAGTGTAAACAAATAAGGATGAAACGCCTCTGTTGTGTATTTGACTGATTGTTCGCGTAGAGTAAGAGCCCTCCTCGCTTTAGCTATCAATGTAGCAGTCAATTTGCATTAGTTTACAGCACACTGTGTGTATCTAGGAGTCTGTTTATATACCTTGTGTTCGTGCGCTTTATGAGGTTCATATCATATTACCTCATAACGGGACGGAAAAATTAGACTTAATTGAAATATATGCTGTAATTGTAGCTCTCCATCAGGAAGGCTACTCTAGTAGGACAACAGCAACAAAAGTTGACGATGCCCAATCTACAGTGGTACATCTAGTATATTGCAGTAGTTCAAACAGATTGGTGCCAGTGCAAGTGTTTGGCGGTCTGGAACATGCCGAGTAGCATCATACAAGGGCGATCAGTTCATATATGTTAAGGGAAACGTCAGAGGGCTCGTACTACATCTGGAAGAGTCGAAGAAGTGAATAGTACGCGAGGTGCTTCAGTCTCAGTCTCAACAGTGCGACGCCTTCTTCGTGAGCAAGGTTTAAAGGGATTCATAGAGGGCAAAATACCTCTATAACGCAAACAAAATAAGGTGAAAAGATTGCAATGAGAACAGCGGCATAACAGCTGGAGCGTGCAGCTGTTGTCCAAGGCGTCAGTCAAGGACGAATCTAAATATGACGCATTTGGAAGCCATCGTCGAAAGTTTGTTCGTCGACTTCGCGGAGAACGTGTGAAGAGTCAGTGTGTGAGGCTAACGGTGGAGGGCCAGTATGGCGCGGGGAAGTTTTGCGAGCGAAAAAGTCGATGATGTAGAGGGAATTAATGGAACATTAAAGAGGGAAAGATACCACAGGATACTGAATTAACGCAGTTCCATCTGGCAAGAGACTTATTGGTCGTGGGTTTGTTCTGCAGCAAATGTGTGACTAGACTCGTGATTTCCTGTCATAAAGGTCACAGTTCGTAGTAATAGACGGAAAGTCATCGAGTAAAACAGAAGTAATATCCGGAGTTCCCCAAGGAAGTGTTATAGGCCCTCTATTGTTCCTGCTATTTATTAACGACATGCGAGACAATCTGAGTAGCCGTCTTATATTGTTTGCAGATGATGCTGTCATTCGCCGTCTTGTAAAGTTATCAGATGATCAAAAAGACTTGCAAAATGATTTAGATAAGATATCTGTATGGTGCGAAAAGCGGCAATTGACCGTGAATAACGAAATCAGCTAAATTTCGATTACGCAATAAGTCACACAAATCTGAAGGCTGCAAATTCAGCTAAATACTTAGGATTACAATTAGCAATAACCTAAATTGGAACGATCACATAGATAATATAGTGGGTAGAGCAAACCAAAGACTGCGATTCATTGGCAGAACACTTAGAAGATGCAACAGGTCTACTAAAGAGACTGCTTACACCACGCTTGTCCGCCCTATTCTGGAGTATTGCTGTGCAGTGTGGGATCCGCATCAGGTGGGACTGGCAGATGACATCGAAAAAGTACAAAGAAGGACAGCTCGTTTTGTATTATCGGGAAATAGGGGAGATAGTGTCACATACATGATATGTGAGTTGGAGTGGCAATCATTAAAACAAAGGACGTTTTTCGTTGCGACGCGATCTTCTCATGAAATTTCAATCACCAGTTTTATCCTCCGATTTCGAAAACATTTTTGGCACCCATCTACATAAGAAGAAATGAACATCACGATAAAATAAGAGAAATCAGGGCTCGCACAGAACAATTTAAGTGCTCGTTTTTCCCGCGTGCCGTTCGAGAGTGGAACGGTAGAGACAGCTTGAAGGTGGTTCATTGAACCCTCTGCCAGGCACTTTATTGTGAATAGCAGAGTAATCACGTATATGTAGACAATGATCCCAAAAATCAATAGAAAAGAGAAACGTGGCGAACTGAAGAACATGATTTGGCCAACAGTCCCTGACTTAAATCCCAACGAACTCTTCCCTGGTAAACTTCATAGTAAGGTCAGAAAACTCTCTAATGTTGAAGGCCTACACAATAATTTGCAGATGTATTGGACTGCTGTACCCGCTAAAACATTACAACATATTATTCTAGAATGCCAAGAGTTTGTTCAGCTGATAGGCTATAAGGGCAATCAATGTGTGGATACTTTGAAGAGGCTAAAATCTTAATCATTTTGTATTGCGTCTAATGATAGAGAGAGAAAATATTCATTTTGTTGGCCTATTCAGTTTTTACGACGTGTTTGTACATTGAAATAAATTACATACACTGGTATTCAAAATTAAAGCAACAAACCACTATTCCCCATTTTGTGTCTAATTCATGATATAATCATACCAACCGCAAACCAGATGTCCGTACGATAGTGTTCTGCACGGAAGATGAGTTTCCGGTCAACAGACAACCATGCCAACGATGACGTCAGGGCAAATATGAAACGAAGTAATCTTTGCCGTTAGCGACACATCCACAATCACTGTGTAAATGTCACAGGCTGTGCGGTATGGCACAGAGAAGATACCTACTAAATTGTCTGCGGTGGAGGGCCACACAAAAAAAAGGAAGCAGGGCAGTCGCAAAATGATTTGGCCTGATGGTTTTATGTGAATCGTTGTGTTGTTTCTCGGATGTGACGACAAATCATAGAGACCGAAACTGCATCGCGAAGACCAGTGCAGGGATGACCACGTGTGGCTTCAGAAGAAAGGACTATTATTTGGCTGTAGGGACACCGCCTTAGTACTGCACGTCAACTGGAATGTAAGGTCGCAGCACCGACTGGACGACTTGTATAGAGGCAACCTGTGTGCAAAAGGCTTCGGCAGAGTGGTCTTTACTGTCGGAGGCCTGCTGTATGTATACCTCTGACGCGTCTTCACACACGGGAACGTCTGGAGTGGAGTCATCAACATGCCCCCTGACGGTCGAACAGTGGAATAATGTTTTCACAGATGAGTTCTGATTTAGTCTGGAGAGTGATTCCCGATGGGCTCGCATCTGGGAAACGTGGAACCCGATGTCAGTACCCGAACATTGTGGAACGAGGCTGATATCAAGGAGGGTCCCTAATAGAGTGGTAGGGATTATGTTTACCACTCGAACCCCTCTTCATGAAACTGTACAGGTGAACCGGCAGGTTTTAACTGCTATCAGGTATCGTGGCGAATCTTGGGACCCATTTGCGGTTGTTGCGAGGTGCTGTGGCCCCAGACTTCGTATTGATGGACGATAATGCTCGACCTCATAGAGTATGGGTGGTTGACGACGTTTCCTTGGAAACGGAAGATATTGCACGCATGGCGTAGACGGCTCCCCCCCCCCCCCCCCCTCCGATTTGAATCCCTTACAAGGGGAGGCCGCCAATTGTGAAATTCAGATTCGATTCATACTGCGCATAATCAAAGCTCATGGCCAGAGGTGTAATGTGGCAAAGCACCAAGATGCACTTCTCAGCCGTTGTTGAGAAAATCGACATTTAACTGTCGCTGCGCTTCCGCTGCGCTGCTGCTGCGGTGAAATACTCTCTACGATTAATAATTTTCCTCAGCGTTGTGGCGCAGCGGTAAGCGCTCGGGTTAGTAAACCGAAGGTCGACGGATCGAATCCCGCGCTATGCAACTTTTTTTATTATTTGTTTTTTTTTTTTGTAATTCAAATGTATACACACACACACACACACACACACACACACATTATATATAATTCCCGGCAATCAGTTGCAACAATTATGCATATAATAAGTTGTTGAAAGAAGACGTAGAAACGATATTCCGAAGCGAATACGTATATTGTAAGTCAAACGTTCGAATTAGAGTAGAGACCCCACGAACACAAATTTGCTGTGGCAGCTATGAAATATAAACTCCGTTACTCGCTCGCTGCACTTGAAGGACAGATGTTGAATGGGCCGAAACGAGCCGCCGCATAACAGCGTAGTTGCCTGCTAACTTCGAAAGAAGGTAGATGCGGTCCCTAGCGCAACTTATAACATCGTCGAAAATCAGTGCGTAGGTGAGAGCTTTGGTACATCCTGTTAAACAAACGGAAAAATGGAGACGGCACAATTGGAGAGCGATCCGGGCCCTTCGCATGAAAGTAATGTGATCGAAGAAGATTCTATACACAGTGAAGTGGCGAAACAACTATTGAAAGATGCGTTGGTGTATTTTGAAAGCCTCCTTCGTAACAGTAATCGTATCGCAGCAGAACCGTCATCATCAATCAACGAAGAAGCCATGGTAATTGGGGAAGAAATGTTCCAGAATACGCTGCAAATGCTCGCCGAAAAAACCCTCGTTCATGATGAGGAACTGATAGACATTAATGAAATCGACGATAATAATGCCTACGAAGTCGTTGAAACGAGTCCCATTGCCAAAGAATCATCAGACGAATACGAGCTGGACGAGAAGAAAAAAAAAAGGTACGATTATATTTCTCTGAACTACAAAATTAGAGCTGTAAATCTGGCCAAAGAACATCCAGGCTGGAGTCTCAAAACTCTACAAAAAAAGGGGTGCTCTCGTTTGACAAATATGGGCTATTTATCCAGGTGGGAAGAGCAAATCAAACGTGGCGGTAGCAAATTTGATATATATTGTACCATCGATTCATGGGTGCATGATCGCTTCGTAGAAGCTCGACAAAACTTCCAGCAAGTTACTACCAGAAACCTGCAGCAGTGGGCCTTGGGCGCTGCAAGTGAGTTCCCAGATTTCAACTTCAAAGCTTCAAAAACATGGGTCACCGAATTTAAAAAGAAGCATGGTATTCGGCAACGGAAAATCACAAAATTTGTTTCCCGGAAAGAGACGGCTACCCAAGACGAAATTTTGGCCGCAGCGGACACATTTCGGATCCAGACGCGAACTAACTTCGACAAAGATTTCGTAATTAATACTGATCAAACAGGTACGTAAAGAGCTGTTCACAAATGTCATATGACATGATGATAGAATATGATAATCTGACATATGATTGACAACACAGATTTCGTATATTTCTTATATAAACGATATGTTTATATTTTGTTTGTCAGGGTGCCAGTACCAGTCCACGTTCAACAGAACTCTCGCCGAAAAAGGGTTAAAGGCTGTCCTGGTAACCCGACACTACATGAACTAGGTGACGCATTCGTATACGGCACAATATTCAATCACGATGTCTGGACGAGTCTTGCCTCTTGTTTTCGTATGCCTCCAAGAGTCCACAGGTACGTTTGGATCCAGAGTACAGAAGACAGTCGACGAGTACGCCAAGAAGTATACCAACGTTGTTATTACATCCTCCAAATCCGGTAAACTAACAACGGGTTTGTTCATGGACTTCTTGCATAATGCTTTGCAACCATACGTACAAAAGAAAGAGTTTCTCCTTCTGATCGATTCTTGGAGTGGGCAAACGAACTCGGCGTTATACGATGAGACGTTTCAGGACGATAAGAAGTTACCAACGTGCACTATAAAAGTCATTCCTCCAAAGTGCACTCCTCTCGTCCAACCGTGTGACGTTTATTTTTACCGGCAGGTAAAAAATTTGATCAAGCGCCTTCAAAATTGTGCTTTTTTAATCGAGCGAAACCGTGACATCAACTCCAGAGACGATTGTATAAAAATCCAATCCATCGTCCACCACCAATTGTCTTCTCCGATTTTTGCCGATATGATACGATACGCGTGGTATGCATCAAACCTGACTAACGATAGAACAATTTTTCAGAATTACAATCAGGTGTGTTTCCCAACAGGTAATTTAAAAAACAATTGTTCTTGTAAAAACGCATCGTTTATCAGATGTGCTCGATGTCGTGCTGCTTTCTCTTTTCCATGTTTCTATGATAACTATCACTCTGGTTTGTGCGATACTCCAGCTACTTCTGGTCACTAATTGTTCATGATGTGCGAGTGTATACCGAACTTTTCAATAAATTGTATCCACTTGAATATTATTTGTGATATGTGTTTCATTTCAAGTATTATTTTTCCACGACAAACGACTTTCAACAACTTATTATATGCATAATTGTTGCAACTGATTGCCGGGAATTATATATAATGTGTGTGTGTGTATACATTTGAATTACAAAAAAAAAAAACAAATAATAAAAAAAAGTTGCATAGCGCGGGATTCGATCAGGCGACCTTCGGATTACGAACCCGAGCGCTTACCGCTGCGCCACGACGCTGTAGAAAATTGTTAATCGTAGAGAGTATTTCACCATAGCGGCAGCGCAGCGACAGTTAAATGTCGATTTTCTCAACAACGGCTGAGAAGTGCATCTTGGTGCTTTGCCACATTACACCTCTGGCCATGAGCTTTTATTATGCGCAGTATGAATCGAATCTGAATTTCACAATTGGCAGCCTCCCCTTGTTAGAGCATGTCTGGGTTGCACTAGCGAGACGGCCGGCATCAGGTCAGCATCTACCAACCACTCTCCAAGACTGCGAGCAGCTCTGGGAAGAGAGGGCGTAATTGCCTCAACTTGAGACTGATAACATAATTTACAGCATGTCCCGTCGTTGTCAGGCCTGTAATGCTGCCAGAAGTGGTCACATCCCATGTTGTTATTGTTAAGGTCTTCAGTCCTGAGACTGGTTTGATGCAGCTCTCCATGCTACTCTATCCTGTACAAGCTTCTTCATCTCCCAGTACCTACTGAAACCTACATCGTTCTGAATCGGTTTAGTATATTCTTCTCTTGGTCTGCCTCTACGATTTTTACCCTCCACGCTGCCCTCCAATACTAAATTGGTGATCCCTTAATGCCTCAGAACATGTCCTACCAACCGATCCCTTCTTCTTGTCAAGTTGTGCCACAAACTCCTCTTCTCCCCAATCCTATTCAATACCTCCTCATTAGTTATGTAATCTACCCATACTAAGCACATTAACCAGTTGTCAGAATGTATGTCCAAATCCGTTAAATCGAAAAAAAACGAAGAAAATTTTTCTCTGCTGTTATGCATGTGGGAACTGTTTACGTTTTGTATTCTTTGCATTGTTTACTATCACCTGTCTACACTGTTTTGTGGCAAAACAAACGCAACCTTGCAAAATTTCCGTTTTTTGCTTTAATTTTGCTCACCACTGTGGTTTTTTCAACATGGGCGAACAAAACCTTTTGTCCTGCAGAGTAAGTCGTGTACAGATCACTATCTTCAGGTTCTGAACTTTCTGGAAAAAATATACACCACGCAGAGCTGTACCGTTTGATCTGCGTTCACGTTTGGATACTACTCCACGCGTCCTCTGATTTCGGCTTCATTCTGGCTACTCTTTGTGGGTATTGCAATTTTTGCTGCTGTTAGCCTATAATTGTAGATGGCCTTTGCGTCCTAATAAGCTCTCAACCACATGTTGACTAACTTTCTTGTCTGATCTATAGCCGAATCATACAATCATCTTGACATGATATTACACCTGTTCATCTAGCCACCATCCTCAGGTGAGGACGCTGTTTTCTAAATCACACCGGAAATGCTTCGTACTGTGAACGGCAGCGCTTTTATACGCCGCGAAAAACCAACAGCGAGTGCGTCACAAGTCATCGCAAAGTGAAGGTACAGCTCCCGTGCGGTGAAAGCTGGCAGAAGCGATGAATCGTTACTGAGTATTTGGGTCATTACATTCCGACCGCCGAGTCTTATATTTTGTCTCTTGTTCTGGTCCATACTACCACCGCTGAGGTCGTGTGGTAGCGTTCTCGCTTCCCGCACCCGGGTTCCCGGGTTCGATTCCCGGCGAGGTCAGGGATTTTCTCTGCCTCGTGATGACTGGGTGTTGTGTGATGTCCTTAGGTTAGTTAGGTTTAAGTAGTTCTAAGTTCTATGGTACTGATGACCATAGATGTTAAGTCCCATAGTGCTCAGAGCCATTTGAACCACCGCTGAAAGCTTTTCGGAGTTCTGGTTCACCCTGTACGTGTGTGTGTGTGTGTGTGTGTGTGTGTGTGTGTGTGTGTGTAAACGCCGCTAATACCTATCATTGCGAACTTTTACTTAATGTTTGTACATACGCTCTCCTAGTTCCTTCTCCAAGCATTGACTACGCTGGTAGTCGTCACTGCTGTAATCATTGGGTAACTTGTTCACTTTCTTCACACACTAGCTGACAAACCCGACATTGCTCGATTATTCTATTTGCCAATTTTCTATTACAAAAGTATAGTTTCTCTATGCTGGACGCAGCTGCTTTCCGTGTGTGCAACCCGATCTTGTAAACGCCTCTATGGCTCTTTAGAAGGCTATTGTTTTCGCCTACAACCTTTCGTAGTTAAAGGCATTGACAGGAGTCAGGGATTTCTTTAAGCTGACTCGACCGTAAGAGTGTCTTGATAGTAAACAATAATTGTACTAAGACTTAATACATGATGCGGCATTTTTTCACGCATTTCAGTGTTTATGACGTCATATCTCTTGAACTATGTGTCTCACATTAATATGTTTGTGTGGGTACATTCAGTTAAATATGGATACTGTCTGCAAAATGTGTTGCGAATAGAGTTAGTAGCAGAGAAGGAATACATTTAAACGTCATACAAAATGCGGCAGTTTGTCACGGTTCTCAGTATTTGTGGCGTCATATCCCCTGAACTATGGCTGGTACCACGACATAATTTTGTAGGTGCATTTATCAAATGGTTCAAATGGCTCTGAGCACTATGGGACTTAACATCTGAGGTCATCAGTTCCCTAGAACTTAGAACTATTTAAACGTAACTAATAACCTAAGGACATCACACACAGCCATGCCGGAAGCAGGATTCGAACCTGCGACCGTAGCAGTCACGCGGTTCCGGACTGAAGCGCCTAGAACCGCTCGGCCACCGCGGCCGGCTGCATTTATCATCATATGTGCATACTTCCTGCGAAATTTATTGCTAATAGAGTTGGTAGCACAGAAGTAATAAATTTAAACGCCACTTATGATGTGGCACTTTTTCAAATATCTGACTGTACATGAGGCTCTCCCCTGAACTACGATGAGTAAGATTGCTGCCTGACAGTACGAAATGTGTGTACCGCTTTCGGTTGACACCAGTCCAGTTTGTTAGAAGCAGATTCGGAACATACTATACATTTTTGTAATATGTATGGAGATATAATAAGCCCATTTTTTGTTTTATAAATCTACGGATATATTTTTGTTTATATTTTCTCATTTTTATATCAGATGATGGCTGCAGAAGCGAAACTAGCTGTCAATTTCAGTCAAATAGCATGTGACTTATTACTTAATCCGATACAAAATCCGCAGGTGTCTAATGCAGGTCCAAACGGCTACTTGTCACGAACTATATTTTCCCTTGGATCGGTAACAAATCTCCTCCCTCTTACCGCTCTTTCACCTCTTACCTCCTGTCGACATTCACACAATTCAGTATAGCTTCGTGTACCTCAAGATGGATCACCCTGGAGATGCGACTTACTCAACTCTCTCACGAGTTGTGCCACGGCTCCCCAACTGTCTTAAAAAACGCAAGCGCGCTCGAGTCGTAAAAACTCGCATTGTCAGCAGGGAAATGCTCAACGAATGACTACCTTCCAAAGAACATGATGCCCAGGATATAAAGCAGGTCCGCCCACGGCGTGCTAGGCTTCCCGCGTGCAGCGTATGTGGCCAAGGACGGGCCAAGGCCCAACCTGTCACTCGGCTTTACGCGCTCTTTCTCGGAAGTACCCGGAAGAGTGTGGCATTGCGAAAAATGGTTCAAATCGCTCTGAGCACGATGGGACTTAACATCTGAGGTCATCAGTCCCCTAGAACTAATTAAACCTAACTAACCTAAGGACATCACACACATCCATGCCGGCGGCAGGATTCGAACCTGCGACCGTAGCGGTCGCGCGGTTTTAGACTGAAGCGCCTATAACCACTCGGCCACACCGGCCGGCTGGCACTGCGTTTAGCACTGTTGTGCGGCATTCTGCGGTCGGCACTACCCTATGATCATAGTATGAAGGCTTTCACGACCGGATGACATACCATCTGGTAAACCTTCCGGGATGTGACGTCGTGGTCCATGAAACTCTCCAGCTCCCGGAAGGTTTACCAGAGGAGCTGAAGAGTTTCATGGACCACGACCTTACATCCCGGAAGGTTTACCAGAAGATACTACCCTCTGAGTTCGGCACAATCGTTATGTCAGCGCTGCTTACTCCTCGGTGTTTGTCGAGGTATGAAGGACGTTCACGGGTCCAGTGGCTGTTACCACAAAAAGAGGGAGTCTACGACCTATCGTCGCAATCACTCAGAATGAACGGGAATGACAGAAGAGAGGTATGAGAATACTCAATTCGCACAAGCGACGGGTACTTCTTACTTGCCACGAAACGACGTTATACTACCGTGCAAAAAGAATTTAAACTTTTACACGACTGGCCATTAAAATTGCTACACCAAGAAGAAATGCAGATCACAAACGGGTATTCATTCGACAAATATATTATACTAGAACTGACATTATTATATTTTCAAGCAATTTGGGTGCATAGATCCTGAGACATCAGTACCCAGAACAACCACCTCTGGCCGAAATAACGGCCTTGATACGCCTGAGCATTGAGTCAAACAGAGCTTGGATGGCGTGTACAGGTACAGCTGCCCATGCAGCTTCAACACGATACCACAGTTCATCAAGAGTAGTGACTGGCGTATTGTGACGAGCCAGTTGCTCGGCCACCATTGACCAGACGTTTTCAGTTGGTGAGAGATCTGGAGAATGTGCTAGGCAGGGCAGCAATCGAACATTTTCTACATCCAGAAATGCCCGTACAGGACCTGCAACATGCGGTTATGCATTATCCTGCTGAAATGTAGGGTTTCACAGGATTCGAATGAAGGGTAGAGCAACGGGTCGTAACACATCTGAAATGTAACGTCCACTGTTAAAAGTGCCGTCAATGCGAACAAGAGGTGACCGAGACGTGTAACCAATGGCACCCCATGCCATCACGCCGGGTGATACGCCAGTATGGCGATGACGAACACATGCTTCCAATGTGCGTTCACCTCGATGTCGCCAAACACGGATGCGACCATCATGATGCTGTAAACGGAACCTGGATTCATCCGAAAAAATGACGTTTTGCCATTCGTACACCCAGGTGCGTCGTTGAGTACACCATCGCAGGCGCTCCTGTCTGTGATGCAGCGTAAAGGGTAACAGCAGCCATCGTCTCCGAGCTGATAGTCCATGCTGCTGCAAACGTCGTCGAACTGTTCGTGCAGATGGTTGTTGTCTTGCAAACGTCCCCATCTGTTGACTCATGGATCGAGACGTGGCTGCACGATCCGTTACAGCCATGCGGATAAGATGCCTGTCATATCAACTGCTAGTGACACGATGCCGTTGGGATCCAGCACGGCGTTCCGTATTACCCTCCTGAACCCACCGATTCCATATTCTGCTAACAGTCATTGGATCTCGACCTATGCGAGCATCAATGTCGCGATACGATAAACGGCAATCGCGATAGGCTACAATCCGACCTTTATCAAAGTCGGAAACGTGATGGTACGCATTTCTCCTCCTTACACGAGGCATCACAACAACGTTTCACCAGGCAACGCCGGTCAACTGCTGTTTGTGTATGAGAAATCTTTTGGAAACTTTCCTAATGTAGGTGTCACCACCGGCGCCAACCTTGTGTGAATGCTCTGAAAAGCTAATCATTTGCATATCACAGCATCTTCTTCCTGTCGGTTAAATTTCTCGTCTGTAGCACGTCTTCTTCGTGGTGTAGCAATTTTAATAGCCAGTAGTGTAGATGACAATGAAAGAGCGAAAAATTACATCGCTCGACAGATGGGTCTCATTCTTCTGTACATCAAGAAACATGCAGCATGTGAAGAAACTGGTGCTACGAATAGGAAAAGTTCTGAAGTCGCGCCCATTATTCCCCATTGTCAGTTGCAACAGTTCTCAATGGAAGTAAACGAGGAGTGTGATAGTAGTAGTGCTGTGTTCTGCCTTAAGGCAGGTCTTGTCATGGGTTAAGCCTCTTCCACTTTTGTCTGTCCATAGCCAGTCTTTTGATTTCTGAATATTTGTCTCCTTTGATATTTTACAGCATTCGATATCTTCTCTTTCGTCTTCCCCTTTTTTCCCTCCCTCATTCCTTCATCTGCAACTTTATTTTCTTCTTCTATCCCAAAGTCTTCTTCACTTGGTCGGCTGTCTGCAGCATATAGCCATTCTACACTCCTGGAAATTGAAATAAGAACACCGTGAATTCATTGTCCCAGGAAGGGGAAACTTTATTGACACATTCCTGGGGTACATCACATGATCACACAGACAGAACCACAGGCACATAGACACAGGCACCAGAGCATGCACAATGTCGGCACTAGTACAGTGTATATCCACCTTTCGCAGCAATGCAGGCTGCTATTCTCCCATGGAGACGATCGTAGAGATGCTGGATGTAGTCCTGTGGAACGGCTTGCCATGCCATTTCCACCTGGCGCCTCAGTTGGACCAGCGTTCGTGCTGGACGTGCAGACCGCGTGAGACGACGCTTCATCCAGTCCCAAACATGCTCAATGGGGGACAGATCCGGAGATCTTGCTGGCCAGGGTAGTTGACTTACACCTTCTAGAGCACGTTGGGTGGCACGGGATACATGCGGACGTGCATTGTCCTGTTGGAACAGCAAGTTCCCTTGCCGGTCTAGGAATGGTAGAACGATGGGTTCGATGACGGTTTGGATGTACCGTGCACTATTCAGTGTCCCCTCGACGATCACCAGTGGTGTACGGCCAGTGTAGGAGATCGCTCCCCACACCATGATGCCGGGTGTTGGCCCTGTGTGCCTCGGTCGTATGCAGTCCTGATTGTGGCGCTCACCTGCACGGCGCCAAACACGCATACGACCATCATTGGCACCAAGGCAGAAGCGACTCTCATCGCTGAAGACGACACGTCTCCATTCGTCCCTCCATTCACGCCTGTCGCGACACCACTGGAGGCGGGCTGCACGATGTTGGGGCGTGAGCGGAAGACGGCCTAACGGTGTGCGGGACCGTAGCCCAGCTTCATGGAGACGGTTGCGAATGGTCCTCGCCGATACCCCAGGAGCAACAGTGTCCCTAATTTGCTGGGAAGTGGCGGTGCGGTCCCCTACGGCACTGCGTAGGATCCTACGGTCTTGGCGTGCATCCGTGCGTCGCTGCGGTCCGGTCCCAGGTCGACGGGCACGTGCACCTTCCGCCGACCACTGGCGACAACATCGATGTACTGTGGAGACCTCACGCCCCACGTGTTGAGCAATTCGGCGGTACGTCCACCCGGCCTCCCGCATGCCCACTATACGCCCTCGCTCAAAGTCCGTCAACTGCACATACGGTTCACGTCCACGCTGTCGCGGCATGCTACCAGTGTTAAAGACTGCGATGGAGCTCCGTATGCCACGGCAAACTGGCTGACACTGACGGCGGCGGTGCACAAATGCTGCGCAGCTAGCGCCATTCGACGGCCAACACCGCGGTTCCTGGTGTGTCCGCTGTGCCGTGCGTGTGATCATTGCTTGTACAGCCCTCTCGCAGTGTCCGGAGCAAGTATGGTGGGTCTGACACACCGGTGTCAATGTGTTCTTTTTTCCATTTCCAGGAGTGTATATATTCTTCACATCTTCTCATTTTTTTCTGGAGACTTCATATATTACTGCAAAGTATGTTAGTTGAGTCAAGGGAAATGACTGGAAAGATTTTTCGATTTAAATCTCGCTATTGTTGAATTTATGAAGGAAAAATGAGTGCAGGAACGAAAATTAGTACATCCCGATTGGATTGCAGACTTCGCATTCTAAGTGGACTTGATCGCACACTGCCCACAGCAAGTCATTGCAAGGTTACTTCTTTCTGATTTGATGGGGATTTATTTAAAAATAAAATCTGACAAAGGCAATCCAGTTCCCTGTGCTGACTGGCGTTAAAGCAAGCTGGAGGTTTGAAAAATTCAGTGTGGCAAGAATTACAACGATAATTTTATAAAGATTTTCAGGAGACTTTCATTCTTACATTGTCTTCGAACTGTTTTCGAGACCCTTTGCCTTTTCAGTTGGAAGTACCCCTGTGATGCAAGTGATTGACCTGCAAGATAATTCCAGTTTTAATTACAAATATTTTTACGTTAAGACTGTCCAGGACGTCTACATTACTTTTCTCAGGTAGATTTTCCAAGTCTTCATAATGAGGACACAAATGTGCTACAATCTTTCGATCGACATATTTCTGTGCAAGGCATTTTTTCGATTATGAAACTAAATAAGTCACGATTACGTGGAAACCTGAGTGTGAAACTTAGTGAAATTGTCTGCATCTGGTCGTATGCCGACAATGCGTACCAGATAAAAACTATATTATGTCTTCAGCGCGCCAATAATAATTAATCAGTACTGATGACATGGTCCTTCTAGCCACAGGGGAAAAAGAATTACAGGATTTGGTGGACACCATTGCAACTAACGGAGAAAATATGGAATGAAAATTAACACAAATAAAACAAAATTATTGGCAATAGGAGGAAATAAGGAAATAAAAATTGTGCTGAATGGAGAAACACTAGAACAGGTGCAAAATTTTAAGTATCTTGAAAGCAGGATAGACACCGACTGGAAGTGCACCACAGAAATTAAAACAAGGATAGCAATGGCAAAAGAGCCGTTTTATAAGAAAAGGAGAATCTTCTGCAGCGGTGTGGACAGAGAACTCAGAAAGAGACTCATAAAATGTCTTGTATGGAGTGTTCTTTTATATGGCGCTGAAACATGGACTATGAGGAAAAAAGACAGAAAGGCTGGAGGCTTTTGAGATCTGGACATGGCGGAAGATGGAAAGAATAAGTTGGATGGACAGAGTAAGAAATGAAGAGGTACTGAGAAGAGTGGGAGAGAAAAGACAGTTACTAGATGTAATAAAGAGAAGAAAAAGAAATTGGATTGGGCATATATTAAGAAAGAATGACGGACTGATAAAAACAGTTTTAGAAGGTTATGTAGAAGGGAAAAGGATGCGAGGAAGGAAGAGATTCCAGATACTGGATGACATGATGGACAGTACAACATACAGCAGCCTTAAGAAGGAAGCAATGGATCGCAGAAAATGGAGAGGCAAAGGACCTGCTAATATAGCAGATAACTGATGATGATGATTGAGGACTTATTTTGTTTGTGATTTATGTTGTTGAGAAATGTAAAATTACGTATTTAGTACGACTGTATTTCCATTGAAATGCGGCGCGTTCGCTGTTTTCCCCTCTTCCCCTTCCTTGCGCTCAGACAGCGCAACGTGGATGTGGGAAAATGTGAAAAGAGGCTGAGCGCTTTGGCACTCGAGCCCGGGCATGGCCTGCGAGCCGAGATCTTCGCCACCTCTGACATGAAGTAACGTTACTAAATGGCCTAGGGAACACGAGTAAGGTAACTTCAAGGAGCAAGCTACGCACCTCGTCTCACGCTAAAACCACAGCGCAACAAGAGTGGCACATTTTCAGAAGAGAGTACATATTCTGGGTTCCCCACAGATAGAGTTCTGCTGCGTTATCATTAAAAGGTTCATCACAGTGTGTCAATGAAATGACACGGCAACTGGAAACGTAATTGTGGAGTTCAATAAGTAATTAAACACATTTTTTCGGCGAATTTAGACTGAAAAAATGCGGAATTTATCGTGGGACATCGTGAAAAATTCACGATTCAGCCGCTATAGTTTCATGAAGTTCCGATAGGTGGCGGCGATGTATGTGACCTTCAAAAAGGCGTCTGTAACGGAGGTACGTTCCAATCAGAGAGCTCTCATGGAATTTCTTTTGACAGAGAACCAGAGAATTGCAGATATTCATAGGCGCTTGCAGATGTCTACGGAGACTTGGCAGTGAACGAAAGCACGGTGAGTCGTTGGACAAAGCGTCTGTCATCAACGCAACAAGCTCGTGCAAATGTGTCCGATCTCCCGCGTGACGGCCAGCCGCACGTAACTGTTACTTCTGCAGTGTTGGAACATGCAGACACTCTCATTCGAGGTGATCGATGGTTCACAATCAACCACCTCGCTACTCATCTATACGTCTCTCAAAAATGGGTCAAATGGCTATAACCTCTATGAGACTTAACATCTGAGGTCATCAGTCCCCTAGACTTAGAACTACTTAAACCTAACTAACCTAAGGACATGGCACGCATCCATACCCGAGGCAGGGCTCGAACCTGCGACCGTAGCACCAGCGCGGTTTCGGACTGAAGCGCCTAGAACCGTTCGGCCACAGAGGCCCACTGGACGTCTCTGTTGGTAGTGCTGACACACTGGTTCAACAGTGTGGGTACCAAAACGTGTGTGCCTGCTGGTTTGCCCAGCGCCTAACAGAACAACATAAAGAGCAGTCAAGTATCATGTGTGCGGAATTGCTTGCGCGCTGGTCGTAACAATTTATGTCGAAAATCGTTACAGGCGATGATATATGCCTGAGTTCATCATTTAGAATGGGAAACAAAAGGGCAGTCCATGGAGTGGCGCAACACTACCTCTCTTCCGCAGAAAATGTTCAAAGCTGCGCCCTCAGCCGCTAGAGTCATGGCGACGAATTTCCGGGACGCTGAACGGGTTACACTGTTTGGTATCCTAACTCATTGTGCGATGATCAACTTTGAAGCGTACTGTGCTATTCCCAGGAAATTGAAGAAACGACTTCATCGTGTTCGTCACCACAAAGATGCAAACAAATTTCTCCTTCTCCATGACAACGCAATGTCGCACAGAAGTCTGCACACCTGCGATGAGCTTACAAAACTTCATTGCACTGTTCTTCTTCATCCACTCTACAGTCCGGCTCTCGCACCTTCTGACTTCCATCTGTTTGGTCCAATGAAGGATGCATTCTGCAGAAAGTTGTACATGGATGATCGGGAGGTTATTGATGCAGCAAGACGTTGGCTCTGACGTCGACCACTAGAATGGTACCATGGGGACATACAGCCCCCCCCCCCCCAAAGTACGAGGGACGTTTGAAAAGTCCATTCAAAGTCCGAGAGATGGCACCACCGACGCGTATCGAGGTCATGTTTAGTTAGTAGCATCTTTGGAAATAACGCACACCAAGTTTCAGCCATATTGGTCAATTTCTTTGTGTTTGAGGTTCGTGTGAATCAAGGAAGTCGAGTGATTATCAAAAACTGGACGAAAACGTTTCAAAATTTTCGGAGTGGCCATACGGGCAGAAGTGATGCTGAACGTTCTGGACGCCCTGTGGAGGTTACGACTCCAGAAGTCATTGATAAAATCCCTGATATGGTGATGGATGACAGAAGATTTAAAAATGCGTGAGATTGCTAGTGCTGTGGGCATCTCGAATGAACGGGTACATAATATTGTGCATAAACATTTGGACATGAGAACGCTATCCGCAAGATGGGTTCCGCGATTGCTAACGCTTGACCAAAAACGGAATCGTGTGAAGTGTTGCAATGATGGTTTGCAGCTGTTCAGGAAGAGTCTGCAAGACTTTAAGCATCGTTTCGTCACTGTGGAGGGAAACATTGGTGTTGTGGCGTAGCAAGACAGCCACGCCACTCGGAGGTAGCCGAAAGGCACGCGTTTAAATACACGCAGACCGGCTTGTGGTCTGGAACAGGACAATGTCTATAGAATTGCAATAAAGTACGAAAATCTTGTAATACTTAACTTTAATCCATAATCAGTGTACATCGCTCTTGTACAGATATAATCCCCATTTTTATATACACTGGTAATGGCGCCTTGCTAGGTCGTAGCCAATGACTTAGCTGAAGGCTATGCTAACTATCGTCTCGGCAAATGAGAGCGTATTGGTCAGAGTAGTATCGCTAGCAAAGTCGGCTGTACAACTGGGCCGAGTGCTAGTACGTCTCTCTAGACCTGCCGTGTGGTGGCGCTCGGTCTGCTATCACTGACAGTGGCGACACGCGGGTCCGACGTATACTACCGGACCGCGGCCGATTTAAAAGCTACCACCTAGCAAGTGTGGTGTCTGGCGGTGACACCACAATTGGTACGTTACTATACTCCCGAGACCAAACAACAATCTAAACAATGGGTTACCAAGGGGGAATCTGCACCAAAAAAGGCGAAGACCATTCCTTCGGCCGGAAAGGTTATGGCGACTGTCTTTTGGGATTTGCAAGGGATAATCCTCATCGACTGTCTGGAAAAGCGTAAAACTATCACAGCTGCATATTATTCATCGTTATTGGACCATTTGAAAAACGAGCTACAAGGAAAACGCCGGTGATTGGACCGCAAAAAAAGTCCTTTTCCATCACAACAATGCACCAGCACACACCTCAGCAGTTGTGGTCGCAAAATTAATGGAAATAGGATTCCAACTCGTTTCACATCCACCCTGTTCTTCAGACTTGGCTCCCTCGGACTACTATTTGTTCCCCAATTTGAAGAAATGGCTGGTGGGATAAAGATTTTATTCAAACGAGGAGGTGATTGCAGCAACTAATTGCTATTTTGCGGACTTGGACAATTACTATTATTCGGAAGGGATCAATAAATTAGAACAGCGTTGGACGAAGTGTTTAAGTCTAAAAGGAGACTATGTCGAAAAATATAAAACGTTTACAGCAAACACGTAAGTAGTTTTTATTTTGGCACAGACATTTCAAATTCCCCTCGTAAAGGTGCGTAAGCCGGTCTCACTGAACGGAGATTATTTTGAAAAATGGGGCTTTATAGCGAAAAGAGTGGGGAATAATATGCTGTACAGGAATACTGAATTAAACTAACCTGCTTTCAGAAAAAAATGTGTTAATTAATTATTGAACGTCTCTCGTACTTCAAAGCTGAAGTATGCTGGTTAGGACGATTCTTGAGGGCCAAACGTCTATATTGCACACGGACTCGCCCTGAAAGTTTGGAGGAGTATGGTGTATGGACCACACGTGATGTCGCGACCCGCCATATTGGAATGGCGCCAACTGTTTGACCAAGGTCTCACAGACGTGGATGATGCTCATGGGGAAGGAGGCCATCGACCAGAGATGACAGTGTCCAGGCCATCAAGGAACTGATTCGCAGCAATCGCACTGACAAAGTGAGTCTGGAACAGATCTGTGACCACGGAGCGGATTCCTATCGTCGAGGATCTGAATGACTGGGCCATTGTTTACGGAGACTAGGAGACTATGTTGAAAAATAAGTTTCATGTAGCTGTGTCAGATTGAGGTGTAGTGGAGCAAACAATAAGAGTTGCTTACTTCGCCGTAATAACGTGTAACTTAACTTTCTTGAAGTCCCCTTGTAGCTAACCGTCCACCTCCCCAGCTCTTTTACGGCTTCGGCCATCAGCGGCCGCGGCACGTGCCTGGCGATTGGACACGCCGCCTCGTGTACGGGCCGCACCTCTGCGGGCACAACGGCGGCCGCGTTAAGCAGGTGAACGCCTGGCGCACCTCCGCTCACCTGCCGGCCGCTCGTCACGGCTTTCCCGACCAACAACGCAAAGAACGGACTCCTCAGCCGGCCCGGTGACGCGCCTCTTTCCACCGCTGGCGTACCAGAGGAAGTGGTCGGCGGCCAGCGCATACAGACAGGTGTAGGCGTTCTTCATTGCGTCCACGCGAAAGTGCGCGCGCTCCCGTCGCTAACGTGTCAACTGCAGAGCGAGTTGTAATTCCAAAACCGTTCATCAGATGACGCCAATGCTCATTACAGGAAAATGTGGTTCCGAAGCCACAAAAACCGGGCTATGGAGCAATGGAGGGAAGTCACTTGGTCGGATGAGTCTTGTTCCCCATTGTTTGCGACTACTACTGAAATATGGCGGGAATTCAGAGACCTATTGCGCAGCCATATCGCGGTATTCTACAGGACCAAAGATCATTCTGCAAGGTCGAATTACTGTCAAGGATTATGTGTCTATTTTGGCTGATCAACTCCATCCCATAGTATGATGTTTGTTGCCGAGTGGTAATGCTGCGCCCCAAGACGATAACGCCCCTGTTCACAAAGCCCTCATCGTCCAGTAGTGGTTTTGTGAGCACGAGGACGAATTGTTGCATCTCCCTGCCACCATACTCACCAGATCTCAATATTATCGAGCCTTTGTTGTCTACTTGGAGAGAAGGGCGAGTGATCGCTATCCACCTCAATCATCGTTACCGGAACATACCATTATTTTGTAGGAAAAATTGTTTAAGATTCACTTGTTATTGTCCATTCCCAGACGACTCCAGTCTCTTTTGAACGCCATCGATTTTCCTTGACCTTATTAGACAAAAATGTGTAGCGTTTATGGTAATTCTGTATTTCTGACCGGCCGCTGTACCTTCTCAAACGTGTGTTTTCTAGTACTATCTAGTTAGCCTAAATTTAGGTAACTTTCAGAAGCTACTCACTTTAATCTTGGTTCTCCCTATGTGGTGTTGTCAACGCCTCGAAACTTTTACTTCTTAGGTTTTACCTCCTTTAAGTATGTTAAACACCACATAACAGTTCAGACAGCAAAGAGTTGCAATCAGAATTCTATATTCTCCACCATGTCAAAATTCTTCATTGATAATTTCCATTTTTCAGTTTCAGGTTCGGTTTTGTACAGCGTGAGAAGGAAAAGTTACTAGAATACGTAGAGCAGTGGTGACAACAGAGACAAACTTCTAATATAACTGTTTTCGACAGTATTCATTAAATCGCCGCTGAACGGCACGGAACTTCTATATGCGATTCAAAAATAGTAAACGAAATTCTTCTGTCTGAAACCTGTCTCCGTATCTCTAATTAATTCAGCAGCCTTTTGGATACGCGTCCCAGAAACACCTCTTCAGACTACAGCATATCCTTGCTACAGTCATAAAATTAATTTTCATCTCCTCCATAAAATTCGATATATTCAAATCCACAGCAACTGTTTCTTTACTTTTCAATTTTCAATAAACATTTATTGACTTATAAGCCTCGTACATCAAAAACAAAAGCTTGTTCTGATAAACTGGACGCTACCTCAAACCCAAACCATTGACATACAATTGCGAATCATTTTAAAAATCCCACAGAACAGAAACTAACAATGTTCGGCACATTACAGTTTGCGACTAGACGTTCGGCAGTATCGCCAGAGTTCAGAGGCGTCACTCTTTTTCCCCACGATCAGCCATTACATGTAAAGACAAAAATACAATTTCTCTAATCACTTAGCCGGCCGAAGTGGCCGTGCGGTTAAAGGCGCTGCAGTCTGGAACCGCAAGACCGCTACGGTCGCAGGTTCGAATCCTGCCTCGGGCATGGATGTTTGTGATGTCCTTAGGTTAGTTAGGTTTAACTAGTTCTAAGTTCTAGGGGACTAATGACCTCAGCAGTTGAGTCCCATAGTGCTCAGAGCCATTTAAACCATTTGAACCTCTAATCACTTAACAGATAACTTAACATATAATATAACCTGTACAGCGCTCATACGTAACATTGGGTCTTAGATTACAGGTAAAAAGCGTAATCGACAATTTGTTGACATTGCATCATGTAGGTCTTACATACTAATTCTCAAAAAGTATCGTAGCACTTAAAGATGAACTGTTGTAATCGTAACAAAGCGGCAGTCAGCGTTTTATCTACTATCGTCAAAGAAGACACAGGCGTTAAGGGCAAGCGCTCTGAGTACTTACTTGAGAGGTGAGGCAAGTTCTGCAGGCACGTAGCTACCTCTAAAGCCGTCGGCACACGGACCGTGCAGTCGAAGGTTAACGTTGAGCGTGCCAAGTTCAACGTGCTGCTGAACGCTCAGGAACGATGCGACTTGTGCATACGGTACGTGGGCCCTCAACGTGGTATACGCGATCGCAACGCACTCCAGCGGCAGCTGAGGGATGTTCGTAAATCACACTGTTTACTCAACGGACGCGCGTAAAATTTCCACGTTAGCTGTATTAAAACGCACATTTCCTCCATCGTCCACGAAAAGGAAAGTACCATGTCCAATCAGTAAGGACACAGGCTTATAAAAGTTCTGTTACAACAGTGCGTTACAAATTTGGAATACTTCTCCGCATAAGATAAACATTATTTCATCATTCCCACATTTTAGAAAAACCCCAAGGTCAGTCTTACTTGATCACTGTTCCTACCCTGTAGCAGAATCTTTGCAACATGTGAATTACGAAGCGTTAAAGAAAAAGGAGCAAAATATCTTTATACAAGTAGCGCAAGCTGTCCTGTAGATTAAGGCAATCGAACAAAGTCACCCCTCAAAAAAATGTGAACTTATATTTAAATAACATCAGATATATTATATACTTATATTAAACTAATAATAAAGTATCAGAACCTACTAAAAACGCGAATGTTAGGAAAAAATGTTGGAAGTGTCAAAACGCGAACCACTGCCCCAACAAACAACTCAATACTGAACAGAGAGACTACTCATTACGCTAAATCAACATCACACAGCTTGCATCTAATCATATTATATTACCGCTTGCTGAAAAACTTTAATCGTAGATATGTTACTTCTTGCGATTTAATTATAACAAATTATACCAAGAACAATACGTTTTGGGTGGATCTTCAGTGTGTCGCTGTCCTCAAATAGCCTACTCTCATAATACGCAAGTTATAATAATTCTTTTGCCACGAATATGATATTTCTCATTATTTTCTTGGAACGAATCACACAGTTAACAACGGGTTTTCTAGTGATTCTCAATTTGCTGGTGCTCAGAAGCAGCATATATATACATATAGGCTTGAAATGAATGCAAATACCATGCCTCACAACTCTGTACTGAAGGGAAACATCGTGCTTGTGACGTAGGTGGCGTTGTGCCATCTCATTGGTCAACGCTCAGACGCACGCTCAGAGTATCTGACATGCCAGATATTGTTCTGCACGTTCGGAAACACTCCCGAGCGTGCTATTCCACGCTATGACGTCAGAAACTCGGTACGCTCAACGCTCAACGTTCGGATGCACGGTCCGTGTGCCGACGGCTTAACGCCAGTGAATGGCGTTACATCAGCTACTGGAACGCTTCGACAGCGATGCAGCTGCCCTCGGCGTGGTACATAGTGAGAAAATATCACAGCAATATAGCAATTTCCCTGGAGTTCTTGGAAGGATAAGCCACAGCCACGTCGTCTTTCTGTCGAAAACTCCGATGCGGAGGCATCCGTAGAGAGTCCTGTCACAACGCCTTCTTATAAATATCAGAAGACGCCTCTGTTGAGTGATCAGCAGTCACTGCTTGCACAAATCTTTGCGTGCAAATATCTCGGGGACTTAATAAAGTTCGCTGATAATCCTTGCCACTCCTCCAACTCGGCTCTTACAAGGGAACCTCCCCATCGCACCCCCCTCAGATTTGGTTATAAATTGACACAGTGGATAGGTCTTGAAAAACTGAACACAGATCAATCGAGAAAACAGGAAGAAGTTGTGTGGAACTATGAAAAAATAAGCAAAATATACAAACTAAGTAGTCCATGTGCAAGATAGGCAACATAAAGGACAATAATTGCTGTTGAGCGCCGTGGTCTCGTGGTTAGAGTCCACAACTGCGGAGCGAAAGGTCCTTGGTTCGAGTCCTCCCTCGAGTGAAAATTTTACTTTCTTTATTTTCGCAAAGTTACGATCTGTCCGTTCGTCCACTGACGTCTCTGTTCACTGTAGTAAGTTTAGTGTCTGTGTTTTGCGACCGCACCGCAAAACCGTGCGATTAGTAGACGAAAGGACGTACCTCTCCAATAGGAACCGAGAACATTTGATCGCAAGGTCATAGGTCAACCGATTCCTCCACAAGAAAACACGTCTGATATATTCTTTAGGACACTGGTGACGGCATGTGCGTCACATGACAGGAATGTGTTGTCGACCCACCTAACTTGCACACTTGGCGAATGGGTAAAAAGATTCTTCTACCTTGCCCGATTTAGGTTTTCTTGTGGATGTGATAATCACTCCAAAAAAAGTGATGAAAACATAAGAGTTTGTCACATAAACTGCATCAAATGAATGCAACAGTTTCAGAGTCGCACAGTTTTCCCTGTGCTCTGTCAAAACATGTTTTTTACGTTTTCAAATGTTTCCGTGCATAGACCGTCAAATTCTGTATATGTCCAAGCAAATCTGAACATGTCCTGGAATTTTGGAGAGCGAAGTTGATTATGTGTGAGTGCCTGAACTTTGATAATTATCTGAAAATAAAAAATTAAATGTTGCCTATCTTGCCCATGGACTACTCAGTTTGTATATGTTGCTTATTTTTTTCATAGTTCCACACAACTTCTTCCTGTTTCCTCGATTGATCTGTGTTCAGTTTTTCAAGGCCTATCCCTGTGCCAACTTATAACTAAATCTGAGGGGGGTGCGAGGGGGAGGTTCCCTTGTTAGTAGCGCGCTTGAAAAATATGGAAATGTTGTGCACTGTCATGCCGGTCTCCTCCTCGGGTAAACGCACGGCCTCATTCGTGCATTGGAGAGATATGCTCGCAGGTAGACTGCGTCGCAAACTAAAGGAAGTATCAACGCGCCAACGATTTAGAAGCTTCGAGACGTTGAACCCAGACTGTAAGTGGTGCTTCCCTGTTGCATCAGCCAGAGATCTCACCATCTACACTTCTCCAGTCGAGATGTGCCGCAAAGTTCACTGCTTTAGATCGGGCATCTCCAAATTACTAGACCATGAGGGCCACATATCAAGTTTAGAATCTCATTGGAGGTCGGAAAACACATTTTCTCATAAATTAAAGAAGAAAATAATAACGAAATTTATTGTTGTTTTACACAAATACGATATTCAGTGAAAGCCTCAGGTACAATGTATGACTCCTTAGCACATTTATTCAGACACATGAAATTTGTCTTTTGTATCCAGAACTGTTGTTCTATCTTAGTGTTTTCTATCAGTAAAATGATCGTCAACCAAGTTAATTCTGTATTTATATTTTTAAAATTTTTGCAAGTAAAATGTTTGTTTACACCTATAGGTAGTGGTAAATACAGTTAAAAGTCTCCTACAAAGTCTTTGATCTTGGGCTAGTTTTCTTCTGGAAAAAACTGGTAAAATTAAACAAGGCTTTCTTCTTTAAACTGATGTAATTCGCTTGCAGATCAATGATTTCCATTTGCAATGCTCCTGAACATCTTCCATCTCCAAAAAAACCGATTCTGTAAAACTTAGATTTCCTTGCAATGAGCATTAAATCTGTGATCCTGGAAGAAGAACTCTTTCTTCAGAGCACCAAAAAAATCTATTACAAACAAGAGTGTAAAACTTGAACCATATGTACCTCCGAACAACTGGCAACTGGCCAAGTGTGAGAAAATTTCCTGTCTGATGTTGCTCTAAAAAGGTATCACTTTCTGTGTAAAGGCCACAAATAATATTATACTCCCCTTGAAGTTTTTTATTCACTTCATTCAAATGGAGAGCAACAGAGGGTAAGAAAGCTACTTTCCATAGCCGTTCTTTGTCCTACGCGTCTTCAAGAGGACTATTTTTCTTATTCAAAAATTTTCCAACCTCTGTTCTCAAAGAAAATAAGCTTGACAAAAATTCACCACAGGTTAACTACGATACTGCCGTGTGGTAAGAGAGATCACTGGGAAAAGATTTTACTTCTTCTAGTGAGTGTTTGAGACCACGATGTCGAATGAAACTGGCTGCAAAAATTACAGGCTTCATCACACAGTACATATCAAGCGTTTTTTCACAGTGCTTTCAGATAGATAATTCAGTGTATTTCGAGAGTTTGGTAACACCATTGGAACTCTAGGTTTAGTCTTCCAAGGAAATCTGAATATTTCTCCATCTGTTGTAACACATTTCAGCCGACAAAGAGGAAGGCTATTATTTTTGGCTGAAGTTAACTGTACCCCTTCAAATACAGTGGCAGCTATTGTACCATGCATGGAAATCACATGTGCTAATTCGATAGTAACTTCGAACTCTGTGTTAACACAGGGTGTTTCTTAATGTTTTTACGATTTGAAATCTGAATATCGCGTGCTGAAAACAAGATACAGCGATGGTGGCGCCATCTATTAGTAGTATTTGTTGTCGAATTTCGTCCCATATACAGGTGAGTAACCATAACTTACTGGTCGAAACAAAATTGTGCGTTCGGGACGGAGTGCTATTTTCGCTACGGCGAATCTGTCATGTGCGTGGGGCGTACTTTTCGTAACCACTTCAAGATTCAGCCGCCACATTGAACTTGGTGAGAAACTTCCATGCAACTACCAGTGCATCGAATCGAAAGTCAACCGGCGCTCGGAAATCCGTCCGAACTCCTTGCTAGACATTATGGGGTTACATGAAGGTGAGAGTGTACTCCGACCGACCGAGAAGCCTGCAACAGTTAAAAGATCGAATGTACGATGAAATTTCCAGAATTCCACCAGCAGTTAAGAAAGACGTGCTTAAAAACTTGGTGAAACGTCCCGAGTATTGGGTACCCGAGAATGGTCGTCATTTGTCCGATGCAGTATTTCATAAGTAAACTTCAATCAATGTTTTACCTTCTGAAAAATGTTCTACTTTGTTTCGTGATTAGTTTGTGTGTTATTCAAATTTGAAATCGTCGAAACATTGTGAAACACACTGTACCTCTGGAAAGCAACAGGACTCTAGCAGTATCATAGCTGTCTGTAGATTTGTTCAGGGCTACTTGGATGCCCTTTATTGTAACTGATTTGATAAATTTCATAAATTACAAACGATATCCATGCTCCACGACGTTTGATGAAAATGTGACTACCTTATATTGTTCAGTTTTATCAGGAAACAGTTCTTCAACTGTAATTAAAATGCACCTCTTTATGTAATCACCATCAGTGACTTGCTTTGTTTGGCGATTTCATTATCAACTCGTGAAATTACGTTTGTAAAGGCTTCATTTTCCTAAACTCGCTCCCTAAAAGTATTTTTTTAGTACAATGTCTATGTTTCAGTATTTCGACTTCGTGTTCACGTGCCTTGTTCTTGAAGCTTCTTTTCGTAGTGAGATTAAACGAGTCACTCAAGCGAGGGTCGAATTAAATCCTTTCGCAGGCCGGATGTGGCCCAGAGGTCATAGTTTGAAGATCCCCGCTTGAAGTCATACGCTCTCATTTTTGGAATAATTGTACCTGTCAGTAGTTCGTAAAATCTATTACACTGAATTATTCAATAGATTTTCATCCCACAACATCCTTCATTTCCTTGATTTGTATTTGTACCAGGGGCATTAAATAAGTAGTGCAATATATTTCTTTCCTCAGGTAATTTCCGTCGAAAAAATTCTGAATTTGTTGTGGGACATTGTGGAATATTCGCGCTTCAGCCCCTATAGTTACATCCGGTTGCCATAGGTGGTGGCGCTATACGTAACCTTCAAAATGGCATTCGTAAAAGAGGTGCGTTCCAAGCAAGGAGCTTTCACTGAGTTTCTTTTAATGGAAAAGCAGAGCAGAACAGATATTCATAGATGTTTGCAGAATGTTTACGAGGACTTTTCAATGAACAAAAGCACGGTGAGTCATTGGGCGAGGCGTCTGTCGTCATTGTAATAAGGTCGCGCAAACCTGTCCGATCTCTCGCGTGCTGGCCGGCCGCACACAGCTGTGACTTGTGCCATGTTGGAACGTGCGGACACTCTCACTCGAGGTGATCGACGGATCACAAACTCCTCGCTGTACATTTAGACGTCTCTGTCGGTAGTGGAGACACACTCGTTCACCAGTTGAGGTACTAAATGGGGTGTGCCTTCTGGATTCCTCACCGCCTAACAGTAGGCCATAAAGAGCAACAAAGGGACATCTGTTTGGCCCAAAGAAGGATGCCTTCCGTGGGGGATCTTACTAATGCATCAAGACGCTGGGTCCGACGCCGACCAGTAGAGTGGTATCATGCGGACATAGAGGACCACCCAGGAACGCGGCTTAAGGCCGCCGCATTGAACGGAGATTATGTTGAAAAGTAAGGTTTTGAAGCCAAAAGAGTGGGGAATAATATGGCGAGTTGAAATCCTGAAATAAACCAACCTGCTTTCAGAAAAGAAGGTCTTGTATTGCTTATTGATCGCCCCTCGTAATCAGACTAATTACACAGTATTTATCATAAAGGCGCAATGAGGTCCGGTGGAGCATGGAATGGAATGCAAACACCAGCCCAGTACCACAGTATAACATAACTTTACAAAAACAAAAAAAAAAAAACAAAAAAAAAAGAAACCATGAGAACTCTATCCCTGACGAGGGATGTGTTCCAACCAGGGCTGCGAGGTATATCGATTTAGATGGGATTGTCTCCAGTTTTAGAGCTTAAATGTCAACTCCCAATTAAACCTTGCCAGGATACGGAAAATTCTAGATTACACCAAACCAGACAATATTTCACATAATATAGTGTACAACTAAAATAATCAATTTTTGACATTATAATGTAATTGGATAGATAAAAAATCTACTCACCAAGCGGCAGCAGGAGAACGTACATACAGGCTATGAGAAAAGTGAACCAGAAAATCAAGAACTGCAAGATTCATACTTAAGTGTTTTAATAAGAGAGACTCAGACAAACGATACGGAAAAGGTCTTGTAGAGCTTGCAGTTTCGAGTAATCTGACATTCTGTTCCACCTCCAAGTTGTATTGGGCTTACAATCTCTTGAATGCTGTCATTTAAGCATTCCTGTGGAGTATGCTGTTCTATTACCGTGTCAGGTGCTCCGTCATAAGTCCGCACACGCTAGAGGTGGGTATCGGATTATTTTCTGGCCGCTGGTGTTCAAATTCCCATTCGTTGTCGAAATGACCGTACTCAGGTACTTGATTTGCTGTCTGAAGTACCACTGTCTGTGCGCTGTGTGTTTGTTGTGCTCGATTATATTCTCTGACACCATTTCCAAAGTTATTTCTCCGGAATTTGGATGTTGCCCACTGAACGTCTTTACAATATCGAGTGACGGATTTCGAGTGGAACTAAGCTGATGTCCCGTGTTACGGTTAATGGTATTCTGTGTGACCTTTACTTCGATGGAAATATTGTGCAAGTACGGCACGGATCACCGGCATAAAACCCCATTTTCCAAGACGACAATGTTACAGTATTATTACAAGATTGCAGAAGAATCACCGCAAGCAGTGAGATCCAAAAAATATCTATGAGCATGCGTACAGAGCGATTTAATACGGAACGACCGCATAAAACTAATCGCAGGAAATGCAGATGCCAAAAAGAGATTCATTGGGAGAATCCTCAGGAAGTATAGCTCACCCACAAAGGTGGTATTTTACAAAGTCCTCGATCAACCAATACTTGAATATTTCTCGTCAGTGTATGACCCACAATAACAGGCTTAATAAAGGAAAGAGATAAGATCGAAAGAAGAGCAGCGCGTTTCTTTACAGATTCATTTGCTAAGCGCGGAAGCTTCACGGAAGCGCTCAGCCAACTCCAGTGGCAGACACTGCATGAGAGGCGTTCTACATCTTGGTAAGGTTTACTGTTATAGCCCCGAGAGCGTACCGATAGATGAGTTCCTCCTACGTACATCTCGCGAGAAGATCATGAAGCTAGGATCATAGAATTTCAAGCTCACGCGGATGCTTGCCAATAATCGTTCTTCCCGTTTACCGTTCGCGACTGGATCAGGAAAGGCGGGAATGACAATAGCACACAAATTACCCTCCGCCACCCACCATAAGGTGACTTGCGGAGTATAATCGTAAATATAGTAGATGAGGACTTTGAGGTTCTTTGTGTCCATGCTACTCCATTTTCCGAAAGTTAGCTGAGAAACTTGGAAACGTATATATAAGGGGTATTCAAATGAAAACCGAACACTCGTCGTATCGGGACCATGGTGTTTAAGTAGGCTGTTTAGGTTTTTATGTTGGTAACGCCACATAGCGCTCTGTGTGAATATCGCTGACAGTGATGTGTGCAGTCTGTGGCTGATTTGCATTGTTGGAATATTTGGTATTGTAGTGTTGGGCAGTTGGATGTGAACAGCGCGTAGCGTCGCGCAGTTGGAGGTGAGCCGCCAGCAGTGGTGGATGTGGAGAGAGAGATGGCAGAATTTTGAGAGCGGACGGTCTGGACGTGTGTCCGTCCGAAAGAGTAAATTTGTAATACTGTATATCATGAACTGATATATATATGACTTTTGAGTATTATTAAGGTAAATACATTGTTTGTTCTGTATCAAAATCTTTCATCTGCTAACTATGCCTATCAGTAGTTAGCGCCTTCAGTAGTTAGAATCTTTTATTTAGCTGACAGTATTGGCGCTCGCTGTATTGCAGTAGTTCGAGTAACGAAGATTTTTGTGAGGTAAGTGATTCATGAATGGTATAGGTTATTGTTAGTCAGGGCCATTCTTTTGTAGGGATTATAGAAAGTCAGATTGCGTTACGCTAAAAATATTGTGTGTCAGTTTAGTGTTGATCAGAATAAGTAAAGAGAGAAATGTCTGATTACGTTCAGTTCTGCTCAGCTGTTTGAAAATCAAATAACGTAAGAGGTTTATCAGCACAGTAATTTATAATTTTTCTAAGGGGACGTTTCAATGGTATGGTTCCATTCAAAAGTAACCGCCACACGCGCTAAGACATTTATCCCACTGGTATACGTGACGATCAATTCCTGTTTCGTAGAACGCGACCAGCCATTGACGAATCCATAACCGCACCCACTCCAGCACTTCCTCGTCCGACCGAAACCGACGTCCACGCAGGTCTTTCTGCAAGTCGCCAAAGATGTGAAAATCACACGGTGAGAGATCCAGGCTGTACGGAGGATGTTGCATTGTTTCCCAAACCAGTCGCTAAAGCGTAGCTTTCGTCCGATTGGCAGTGGGGATGGGGGCGGGGGAAATTATCGTTCAAAGTGATGATACCGTCTGACAGCCTTCCTGGAAAATCTGAGTTTATGCTGTATCACACCTTCTGCCAAGGGTCTTCATAGTGCTGCGCATTGATTGTGGTTCTACGATCGAGGGATTCGACGAGTAGAAGGCTCCTACAGTCAAAGAAGATGGTCATCATGACCTTAGCAGAATTTGGGTGAAGAGCTTTGGATTTCATTGGCAGGGAAGATTTGGGATTTTTACACTGTTGGCTATAGCAATTGCCCTCGGGCTGACGGAATGCTTCAGACGGAATCCTCGTTTTGCACGATAACACCTGCCCCCACACTGCCAATCGGATGAAGGCTAAACTTTAGCAATTGACCGAGCGAGGTGGTGCCCGCTGGACTCGCATTCTGGAGGACGACGGCTCCAACCCGCGACCGGTCATCCTGATTTAGATTGTCCATGATTTCCCTAAATCGCTTCAGGCAAATGCTGGGATGGCTCCTTTGAAAGAGCACGGCCGCTTTCCTTCCCCATCATTCCCTAATATGATGGGACCGATGACCTCGCTGTTTGGTCCCCTTAACCAAATCAGCCAACCAACTTCAGCAATTTCGATAGGAAACACTGCAATATCCTTTGTAAAGTCCGAGTATTTCCCCGCGTGATTTTCAGGTCTCTGGCGACCTGGAGAAAGACATGCGTGGATTTCGGTTTCAGTCGGAGAAGGAAGTGCTTGAGTGGATGCGGTTGTGGATCCGTCAACGGGCTACCACGTTCCATGAAATAGAAATTGATCGTCTCGTTTCCCGGTGGTATAAATGTCTTAACACTTGTGGTGATTACTTTTGAGTGGAACCATTCGATGGTCTCGTTATAATGGGTGTTTTCATTTGACTTCCCTTCGTATGTAACAATATTAAGGCTATTGGTAACATTTTCTGTGGGAGGGAAGGCAGGCCCTGGGCTACATGACCCACTCCCCACACCCTTATGCTCCTTGCACAACCGCAGTGCTTTGAGCTGATGTTCTCTGTGTGCAGAGGGTCCACTGGACCTGAGCAGCAACGCCTCGTCGCCGGGCAGACGACCGCAGTGCCAGCCAATGGGACCCAACTCCGGCGTCGGTGCTGGTTCTGCTTCTGGTGGGCGGTCGCTGCTGCCTTGCCCCGTGTGCGCCAAGCGCTTCGACAGGCCCTCCTTGCTCAAGAGGCACATGCGCACACACACAGGTCTGTATCGCAACGAACAGCCCATCTTTGTGCAGGGCATAGTCATCATTAATAAACACTTATTTTCTGTTTCAAATCTCTTTAGTGAAATTTCGTGAAAGATGGAAAATGAGTGCTTGATGCAGACTCGAACCCAGTGCCTTTCGCAATTGGTGGCGACCCCACGCCCCGACCTCACGCCTCAACCTCACAGTCTTATTTTGCAGTGAACACATTGTATGTCGTGGGGCGATCACTCGGTTTTTAAAATAATTGAAAAGCCACGAACACTTCAATATCGTTCACTAGATGACCGGTTTCAGCACTCTGAAGGTGTCATCATCGGATCTGTGAAGGTATAACATAACAGGTTTGAGGGAGGGCTTACTTGAGTTAACTATATACTTTATACCTGAAACGTGGATTAACATTTATAAAACCATATGGACATCATGGCACATGAGGCAGACCATCTGATAAAAATCATTGTCACAACCAATAAAAAATAATAAAAAATTGCTCTCATGGTCGTTATTTCCATAAAATAAAACTGAAGTCACCAGATGAAACTACCCCTGCTCGCCTAACACCGGTCAGCACTGCCCTATTCCGCGCAGGCTTACCTGCTGTGATTGTAGCGGCTCACAACCGGCCACCAGATAGCGCTGTCCAAGCAGCGCACACACAATCCCACAGTATTACCACTCATTACTACTAAAACATCGAAGTTTATAAAAACAGAAAGAGGTTTCGGTGCAAATTGTTGAACGACCAGTTAGACTCGGCGGATCATAATTTCTTTGACATATTTGATGCTGTGCTCTAGAGACCCTGTGCGATCTATTCACACATTGTGATGGGTGCTGTGTATCTATTATGCTCGAAAAGCCACCTTTAGAATACTGCAAATGTTATATATATGTTTTTTTTTTTTTTTAGGAGGGCCTACTTTGGTAAAGTAAATACTTGTTATAAGGATTGAAGGGTAGTTGGCCAGCTTCGCCAGTATAACTTTACTCGATGATTACCATTGCCCACCAAGCATGTCTTAGTTACGTTCTTATTTTATTTATTTTTATATTTTACAGACATATTTGTGTATGAAGCCAGACCGCTTGTGTTTTTGGGTATCATAGTAATATGGTTTTTCATCATGCCCCATTCGGTGAGGCCCATGGACGAAACGAGTGCCATGCCGATGGGAGCGTACGTGGAGTCACTCTGCATTTTGGTCCGCATGTCATTTTCCCCCCTGTTCCTGTGCCCTTCGGTTTGCTTGTGATCTGGCATTCCTTAATTCCATGTGCCTATGCAGGGTTTCGTAGTTGAAGCGTACTTTGCTCATAACGAATGTATAGATGGTGAGAGACTTTATAGCAAGTTAATACGTTCTTTTTTAGTGCTTACAATACCTAAGACCATAGTGCCTAGACAGATAAAGCCCAGCATACAGGTTTTAATCGCTCGACACATTGTAACTAAGTCGTGTTATGAACAGCATTCTATGTACATATTCCTGACGTCCTTATATGAATAAAGGTAAATTATAATATGTAGTTTTGTAAGACGCTAATACATAATGTCTGTGCCTCAGATACTTTTACTTTGTAATTGACGTACTTTATAGTGATTATAGTATATACAGGAAAGTATACCCAAATGTGGGCTTTGCATGGGCATGTGACAAGCAGTTATAGTAAAATTGTGTTTTAGTAGTAATGAGTTTTTATACTGTGGGACTGTGTGTGCACTGTTTGGACACCGCTATCTGGTGGCCGGTTGTGGTTGGTTGGTTTGGGGAAGGAGACCAGACAGCGAGGTCGTCGGTCTCATCGGATTGGGGAAGGATGGAGAAGGAAGTCGGCCGTGCCCTTTGAAAGGAACCATCCCGGCATTTGCCGGGAGCGATTTAGGGAAATCACGGAAAACCTAAATCAGGATGGCCGGACGCGGGATTGAACCGTTGTCCTCCCGAATGCGAGTCCAGTGTCTAACCACTGCGCCACCTCGCTCGGTGGCCGGTTGTGAGCCGCTAGAATCACAGCAGGTAAGCCTGCGCGTAATAGGGCATTGATGATGCTGACCGGTGTTAGGCGAGCAGGGGTAGATTCATCTGGTGACTTCAGTTTTATTTTATGGAAATAACGACCATGAGAGCAATTTTTTTTATTATTTTTTTTTATTGGTTGTGACAATGATTTTTATCAGATGGTCTGCCTCATGTGCCATGATGTCCATATGGTTCTATAAAAGTTAATCCACGTTTCAGGTATAAAGTATATAGTTAACTCATGTAAGCCCTTCCTCAAACCTGTTACGTTATACCTTCACAGATCCGATGATGACACCTTCAGAGTGCTGAAACCGGTCATCTAGTGAACGATATTGAAGCGATCGCGGCTTTTCAATTATTTTAAAACTCACAGTCTTACTTCCGCGAAAGGTCATACACAATTCAGTGAAAAGCCTGAATAACCTCTTTTTGCAGCGCGATCGTGCAGGAAGAGCGTCAGTGAGATTCTGGAAAGTACCAACAGGGATGTGGAGCCATAGCGACTCCTTTGATGTGGCCAGCTGCCCTAAGTTTCACAGTTGGGGATGATCCATGGCGCCAACAGCCCGATCAAGATGGTAACATTTTGAAACTTGGCAGATTAAAACTGTGTGCCTGACCGAGACTCGAACTCGGGACCTTTGCCTTTCGCTGGCAAGCGCTCTACCAACTGAGCTACGCAAGCACGACTCACGCCCCGTCCTCACAGCTTTAATTCCGCCAGTACCTCGTCTCCTACCTTCCAAACTTCACAGAAGCTTTCCTGCGAACCTTGCAGAACTAGCACTCCTGGAGGAAAGGATATTGCGGAGATTTCATTCTAGAAACACCCCCCAGGCTGTGGCTAAGCCATGTCTCCGCAATATCCTTTCTTCCAGGAGTGCTAGTTCTGCAAGGTTCGCAGGAGAGCTTCTGCGAAGTTTGGAAGGTAGGAGACGAGGTACTGGCGGAATTAAAGCTGTGAGGACGGGGCGTGAGTCGTGCTTAAATAGCTCAGTTGATAGAGCGCTTGCCCGCGAAAGGCAAAGGTCCCGAGTTCGAGTCTCGGTCCGGCACACAGTTTTAATCTGCCAGGAAGTTTCATATCAGCGCACACTCCGCTGTAGAGTGAAAATCTCATTCTGGTAACATTTTCTTTGGAAGGGAATTCAGGTCCTGGGCTCCATGACCCCGTCCCCACCCCCTCCCCACACCCCACACCCTTGCAAGCGCTCCTTATACAACCGCAGTGCTTTGAGGACGACTGGGTTTAAATCCGGTGAGTCAGGGGGGGGGGGGAGGAGGAGGGTGGACAGGGGCGTGCGGTAAACTCATCCTAGTGCTCTTCTAACAACGCAAGTACACTCTGAGCTGCGTGACACGTTGTATAATCCTGCTGGTGGATGCCACTGTGCCGAGGAAAAACAGAGTCTATGGAGGGGTGGATATGGTCCCCACTGACAGATGCACACTCTTTTTGATCCCTTGTGCCTTCGAGAACGACGAGATAACCCAGGGAAAGCCACGAAAACATGCCCCAGACAATAACGCTCCCTCCTCCGGTCTGAACCCTCCACACGATTGTTGCAGCGCTGTACGTGCCAAAGACCTTCTGTCCAATGGAGCATAAAACATGACTCTTATGAAAAGGACACCTGTCGGACGTTTGGTTGTGGTACTGACGTGCAAATTCGTGCCTTCATCGCCAATGAACAGCAGCTTCCATCGCTGCATGAACTACGCGCCTTCTGCAGAGAACCATACGCAGGAAAGTTCGCCGAACGGTCGTTGGGCAGACATTGTTGGTAGCCCCTTGGTTCACCTGTTTTGTTTTGGGGCCCAAAAACAACTAGGGTCATACGCGTCCTTGATTCATCTGGGCGGTAAGTTGCTCAACAGCTGCACGTGTATTCGCCTGTATACATCTCCGCAGCAGTCGATCACTCTCGTTATCTACGACTCGTGTGCACCACGGTTGCCTCGGCGCCGCTGTTGGATAGCGCCACTTTGCCATGCACGTTGTAGTTTAACCACGGCAGCACACGAACATTTTAAAAAGTTATCAGTTTTGGAAATGCTTCCGCTCAGGCCCGAGAGCCAAAGACCATGCCTTTTCGGGCTTCAGATAAATCGTTCCGTTTCCGTTTAACGACAAAGAGACAACGACTACACTGTTTACTACGCCCCCCACATACACATACACAATTTATGCTCTCTCCACCGACAGTGCTGCCACCTGCATAGTTATTGCACGTTGACGTCGAACACAGGCGGTGGTCACAGATACATGATTGGCTCGAGTATAAACATATGCCCAAAAATGAATAGTTTATTAATGAAACGCCGCGCGGGATTAGCCGAGCAGTCTCAGGCGCTGCAGTCATGGACGGTGTGGCTGGTCCCCGCGGAGGTTCGAGTCCTCCCTCGGGCATGGGTGTGTGTGTTTGTCCTTAGGATCATTTAGGTTAAGTAGTGTGTAAGCTTAGGGACTGATGACCTTAGCAGTTACGTCCCATTAGATTTCTCACACATTTTTTAATTAATGAAACCAAATAAAATTTTAATAAAACTTTATGTTCGACACATCATTCATGTATTGTCAGATTGAATGTCTCATATATTCAAAAAGTCATAACAAATATGTAGAAGGTCCTACTGCTTCCACACAAGCACGCATTGGTCGAATCATGGACTTTCACTCACTATCAAACACTCCCTAACGGTTTCGCAGGCTTCCGAGACACGTTGATGAACAGTTGCAGCATCCGTGCTACCTTCCGCATGAACCAACTTTTTAAAAGTTCCCTCAGACGTAAAAATCCGGAGCACTATGAAACGTCAAAATAAAAAAAAAATGATGTTTCAAAAATATTTACATTTTGTAGCGCACATCTTTCTGAAGAGTTTGATGTATGAAACATGTATGTTCCAGAAAATGTAAGACATGTTATTTGGTCTTAAGTGTGTCTATTAACTAATAAGTTTCTGTTTTGTGTGACAGCCGCGCGGTCTGAGGCGCCTTATCACGGTCCGCGTGGCTTCCCCCGTGGGAGATTCGAGTCCTCCCGTGGGCATTGGTGTGTGTGTTGTCCTTAGCGCAAGTTAGTTTAAGTTAGGTTAAGTAGTGTGCAAGCTAAGGGACCGATGACCTTGTGGGGTGGCGGGTTGATTAATTGGTATTGAAAATGTTCCTATTATTTATGCTGTTGTTTGCCGTTCTGAACACTGGCTCTCTAACTACAATACTGGCAACCAGAAAGTGATTAGCAAAACGTGAAGCCTGTAATTAGAATTCCTAGTGCCCACTTCATCTGAGAAATACGTTTATAGCTACAGCTTATAGCTCTGAGAAATTAGGAGATTGTCTGGGATTCATAATTAAAAACGATTTTCTCTAAAATGTTCACTATATTCTGAATGTCACAGACCAAAAAAAAATCCACACAATCCAACTACCAGAGCAGTTCAGAGTCTAATGCGCTGATGCAACTATAACTGTTCAAATTAAATGTTTAAGTGAATGCTCGCCATAATTTGATGATAATGTTCATCAAACGCCACGCTAAATAATGGTAGAATGTCTGTCCCGCGGCGGTACGTGAAAATACGACATACGCAAACGGAAGATAGATCATTAAAGTCATCCCAGAATTAACACTTCACTCGAAAACGATTTCATGGTTATGCGTATCCGGAGTAACTTATTACGGCAACCGAGGCTGTTTATAGCAAAGATACCGACGCGACGCGACTCCCGGCACAGGTGGTGCGCCAATCAGTGTCTGGAGAGAACTGGGGCCTTTTCCTCTCGCGCAGCATTCTTATATACACTCCTGGAAATGGAAAAAAGAACACATTGACACCGGTGTGTCAGACCCACCATACTTGCTCCGGACACTGCGAGAGGGCTGTACAAGCAATGATCACACGCACGGCACAGCGGACACACCAGGAACCGCGGTGTTGGCCGTCGAATGGCGCTAGCTGCGCAGCATTTGTGCACCGCCGCCGTCAGTGTCAGCCAGTTTGCCGTGGCATACGGAGCTCCATCGCAGTCTTTAACACTGGTAGCATGCCGCGACAGCGTGGACGTGAACCGTATGTGCAGTTGACGGACTTTGAGCGAGGGCGTATAGGGGGCATGCGGGAGGCCGGGTGGACGTACCGCCGAATTGCTCAACACGTGGGGCGTGAGGTCTCCACAGTACATCGATGTTGTCGCCAGTGGTCGGCGGAAGGTGCACGTGCCCGTCGACCTGGGACCGGACCGCAGCGACGCACGGATGCACGCCAAGACCGTAGGATCCTACGCAGTGCCGTAGGGGACCGCACCGCCACTTCCCAGCAAATTAGGGACACTGTTGCTCCTGGGGTATCGGCGAGGACCATTCGCAACCGTCTCCATGAAGCTGGGCTACGGTCCCGCACACCGTTAGGCCGTCTTCCGCTCACGCCCCAACATCATGCAGCCCGCCTCCAGTGGTGTCGCGACAGGCGTGAATGGAGGGACGAATGGAGACGTGTCGTCTTCAGCGATGAGAGTCGCTTCTGCCTTGGTGCCAATGATGGTCGTATGCGTGTTTGGCGCCGTGCAGGTGAGCGCCACAATCAGGACTGCATACGACCGAGGCACACAGGGCCAACACCCGGCATCATGGTGTGGGGAGCGATCTCCTACACTGGCCGTACACCACTGGTGATCGTCGAGGGGACACTGAATAGTGCACGGTACATCCAAACCGTCATCGAACCCATCGTTCTACCATTCCTAGACCGGCAAGGGAACTTGCTGTTCCAACAGGACAATGCACGTCCGCATGTATCCCGTGCCACCCAACGTGCTCTAGAAGGTGTAAGTCAACTACCCTGGCCAGCAAGATTTCCGGATCTGTACCCCATTGAGTATGTTTGGGACTGGATGAAGCGTCGTCTCACGCGGTCTGCACGTCCAACACGAACGCTGGTCCAACTGAGGCGCCAGGTGGAAATGGCATGGCAAGCCGTTCCACAGGACTACATCCAGCATCTCTACGATCGTCTCCATGGGAGAATAGCAGCCTGCATTGCTGCGAAAGGTGGATATACACTGTACTAGTGCCGACATTGTGCATGCTCTGTTGCCTGTGTCTATGTGCCTGTGGTTCTGTCAGTGTGATCATGTGATGTATCTGACCCCAGGAATGTGTCAATAAAGTTTCCCCTTCCTGGGACAATGAATTCACGGTGTTCTTATTTCAATTTCCAGGAGTGTACAAAGCCGCGGTGCGGACGGCTAAGGGAGCGCCTGATCAAATCCGCTCTCCCGACTAAACGCTGGGCTAGTAATGCACCACTTTAAGTTATTGAATAAATCATTGCTTCCTTTGCTGATGGCCAATGAAGCTTCCAATTTAAATGTGCAATCAGCACACGGGTAAGTAATCATAATAAAAGTCTGACGTGGCTCCATCAAATATTTTGGGCGAGAGAATTAATTTAATTACACTACACGCAGTAGACGAGCTCTGAACTTGCTCTTTGGAGATACGCTTTCGCTATAGTTTTATAGTTATTCAGTTGAAACTTCTCACATCTTTATGATTATAGCGGACCTCCCTTCTACTTAAATTTAAACATCCTAGCCTTATTTATTTGCCTACTTAATCTATCTTGCTTCCTTAATTTCTAAGACAAAAACCAGAAAATCATGAATTTCAACTAAAATTTTAATTTGTGAGATCCAGAATAATGTTTCTACTAAATTATTATGCAAAAGGAATCTAAATATAAATTTTTCAGTTTCTAGCTCTTTTCTGTTGCGCCAATGATTTTTACAGAAAAACGTCCAAATTTCGAAAATGGTTCAAGTTATTGAACTGATATTCAACACATATTGATTTAGTATTACTCCTGACATGTTAGGAACCTTTCAGGTTATTTACTTGATTTTTAAAGTATTGCGCAACATTTATGACGTCAGAGCTAGTTACAGCGGACTAGGCTGGCACACAATGGAAAGACTGATGTGAATTTTATAAGGCGTGAGTATGCTGCTTCCCTACATACCCTCTACTTAATTTTTTTTTGAATGTAAATGGGTTAAAAAGTTTATTACAAAAAGGGAAGCAAGAGTACAGCTTAACTCCCTATGAAAAATTAAAATTTAAATGTAAACATATAGAAATATTAAAAGAAAACTTATTACCTACTTCAATTATTCAAATTTCTGGCATGTTCACTGCCTCTTAAGCAACATTATCACTCAAAATTTAAGCAAAATTAATGAAACACTTTGGCATACATATTGCCTTAGACAGACAAACACATAAAATATGTAAAATTATGAAAATCTTAAATCCATTAAATACATTTTTACATACACAAATTCAAAGAAAATAACACAGTTATTCATGATACATAAACAGATAATTATATCTTAGCAGTCTTTTCTAGACCTGAAAGAAAATTTCACAAATCATGACAATTTCATTTTTACACACGTGGTTGTAGCCTCTTTGGCTGGCGTTCTACACTTCCATTCACAAGGGTAGAGGAGGGGAAGTTGCTATGGTGTGCGTCCTTCATGTTCACTCTAAATTTCATGGGGAAAGGGGAGGGGCCACTGTGAGTTGTGTCCAAGTCACTCCACGTTTTCACGCAGCTACCAGGCTGCCATTATCTGGTTTGTCCTGTAGAACAAACAAAAAGAGTGCCTCAGACTCTGTTCACTTAATATCTAAGGGTGGGTCAAAATGAAATGGGGATATATACATTTTATCTTTCAATATGTTACTGGAACAAAGTTAACAAAACCTTTTCAATTTTACTCTCGCGGTTTTTAACTGTCATAAAATCGGTAAACAAATGGCTCAAAACGCCGTTAGTCACGTACTAGAGAAAATTTATGCTCAAGGCATACAATCATAAATCCTATTTAATTTCAATTTATTATTTCTGGGCCGGAACACTGAACCAATGCTCGGTACAATTCCAGATACATTTGTATTTTATTTACTTAGCTGACTCATCTTCGATTACCTTATTCTTAGAGATAGTTTGAGTATATTTGATTAGCAGTTGTCTTCTCAGCCTCTTAGTACATGTGAGTAACTTGTGGTAATAGTACAGTTCTGAGTGTTCAAAACACACTACGTTTAGTTAACTACTAAATCCACTTATTGGTCCTCTGCTGCTGTGTCAGTTCCACATCTGCAATTATGTACTTACTTCATCGAAGTGTATTTATGCTGAGCTATAAATAATTTTTCACGTCTGCCATTATGTTACTCATTTATGTTGCTAGTGTATGTACTTATTTTTCACTCACTCTATTAACATTTAACGCATAGGATAGCACATTTATTTCATATCTATAGTGTATTACAGCTGATCAGTTTGCTCACGTGGCAATCCATTTCCACTCGATCGGACGCTGAAACCACAGGTAGTCTCTCTCGACCTACCACTAAAGTGCATTAAGTAATTATGGCCGAGCGTAATGCTAAATTCCTTAAACCCATAGGACACCATGAGCTGCTCTGTCTCATCTAACATAAGGGTATCTATGATCGCATTCACGCCTCCAACTCATAACCTCAATACGTGTAGGTGTGTTCTGTGACACACTACACCAAATAACGGCCAGCTCGAACCTTATAAATATTTCAAGGACGTGTCCTTCACGTCTCAACCACAAACACTGTTCAATTCTATTACACTGCCATTCCTTGCTACACAAGGTGAGTTCATTCTTACAACTTATCTACATATTTTTCATAATACTACGCAATCTCTTTCACTATTAATTAGTTAGCTCTACAGCATACAATAGGGTTCACTGCCACTTCAGATCCTGGTTGTACACGAATTTGTATATCTTTTTAAATTACTGTTGGTGGACCATTTCCAATAAAACAACACTTTGTACTTATAATATTACCAGGGTTCTATATATATACTTGTTACTCAAATTCCTTTGTATCTTAATTACATCATACTTCTCTGTTGTTTATGTCACTGTTAGGTTTGTCACATTAGGTATTTTCTTCACTAATCGGTGGATAGAATGATTACAGAACTCATGGCTTGATAGCCATGACGGAAAATTTCTGTATTGCAAAGAAGGAGTCGAAACTTTGGTGGATAGGAAAGATGAAGAATGAGGGAGACCTGAAAAGGGAAAGAAGATCTCACACAGCAGGGACTGCACAGCTGCCACACTGTGTAGAGGTTACAGAACAACCTCCTCCCTACAGAATTCATTAGTTTATTATTGGCTTGATAACCATAACGGAAAATTTAATGTGTTGGAAAGAAGGGGTCGAAAATTTAGGTGGATAGAAAAGATGAAGAGAGAGTGAAATCTGAAATGGGAAAGAAGATCTCACACTACTGGGACTGCACAGCTGCCACACTGTGTAGAGGTTACAGAACAACCTCCTCCCTACAGAATTCATTAGTTTAATGCTGGCTTGATAACCATAACGGCGGCCGGCCGGGGTGGCCGAGCGGTTCTAGGCGCTACAGTCTGGAACCGCGCGACCGCTACGGTCGCAGGTTCGAATCCTGCCTCGGACATGGATGTGTGTGATGTCCTTAGGTTAGTTAGGTTTAAGTAGTTCTAAGTTCTAGGGAACTGATGACCACAGCAGTTAAGTCCCATAGTTCTCAGAGCCATTTGAACCTTTTTTTTTTAACCATAACGGAAAATTTAATGTGTTGGAAAGAAGAGGTCGAAATTTTAGGTGCATAGAAAAGATGAAGAGTGAGTGAGACCTGAAATGGGAAAGAAGATCTCACACAGCTGGGACTGCACAACTGCCACACTGTGTAGAGGTTACAGAACAACCTCCTCCCTACAGAATTCATTAGTTTATTATTGGCTTGATAAACATAACGGAAAATTTAGTATTTGAGAGTAAGAGCCGAAATTTTGGTGGATAGGAAAGATGAAGAATGAGTGAGACCTGAAGAGAAAAGAAGATCTCACACAGCTGGGACTGCAAGCTGCCACACTGTGTAGAGGTTATAGAACAACCTCCTCCCTACAGAATTCATTCACTACCTATGAACTTCTTTAGGTCGATCACGTTCCTGAGACCTAATATATTTTTACTCTTAGGGTACTCTAGCCTATATGCATTGGCATGTGGTTTTCCTATGATCCTGAAAGGTCCTTGGTATACGAACATGAATTTCTTTGTTTCTGCATTTATTTTCTTTGATTTTTCCTTGGTTTTGACCAGGACTAACTGACCTATTTCAAAACTGGTGGGTACAGCTTTTGCGTCATGACGCTTCTTCCTTTCCAATGTTCTTTTTCTTATATTTGCCCTAGCCTTTAACTTCTTCTCGTCTGTGGATATTTGCGTTAGAATAGGAAATTCTGCCATACCTGCAATCACATTGTGCGGTTCTTGGCCAAACATCAATTCGCAAGGCGCAAAACCAGTTGCATCATGCCTTAAGTTGTTAATTACATTCTCAAAATACTTCATGTGCTCTGCCCAACTTGAGTGTTTCCGAGCACAATAAGTCCTGCAAAGCCTATTCAATTCTCTCATTATACGTTTACTCATATTTCCTTGGGGGAAATACGCAGATATTTTCAGATGTTTCACTCCGGCCTTATCCAGACATTCTTTAAATCTATCAGAAGTAAATTGAGGCTCATTGTCTGACAGCAAATTCTTCGGAACGCCAACGTTCACGAAGAAATCTTTTTCCAACTTTTCTACCAACGTTTTTGAATTTGCTCTTTTAATCGGGTATAGCTTAACATATTTACTAAATCCGTCCACAACAACAAAAACATGGGTGCACCCACCTCTCGAAGCAGGAAGAGGGCCAAACAAATCACAAGCCAGTAATTCTAGGGTTTCAGTTGGCTCTACTGAATGCATATCCCCTTGTATTCTGGTGTTAGCAGCACGGACTTTCTGGCACACCACACAAGATGCTAGACGCTTGGCAACAAGGCGGTACATGTTGTCAAACACAACCTTCTCTTTTAATTTTGCAATGCACTTCTTTGCACCGTAGTGCCCATACCTCAGGTGTACATAGTCGATTAGTAAGTCTACATGTTGTGAGGGAAAGCACAGCTTCCACTCAGAAACACCTACCTTTTTCCTCCTAAACAGAATACCTTTATGCAGACAGTAGTATTTCGAATCCTTATGATAGTTCGCATCTGCCAAATAGCTCTTTACTAATTTCAGCTGGTCATCTGCATTCTGCTCACGTCTCAAGTTCTTAATCACCCTCTTTAATGCACTTTCTTCCTTTACTTCGTGCAACGCAAACATTCGTACTTCACTTAGGTCTGTTGCTGTAATTCCCGCGTCGTCACAGAGTTCCGCACTTCTAGATAACTCATCAGCTACCAAATTATCTTTCCCTTGAATATATCTAACCTCAAGGTCAAACTGCTGGAGATACAGTGACCATCTTACCAAACGAGCATTCCTCAACTTACAGGTCTTTAAAAAGGTCAACGCCTTATGGTCACTGTAAACAATTATCTTGTGACCTAATAGATACCGCTCAAATTTCTGTACCCCAAATACAATTGCTAATGCTTCCAGTTCTGAGATGCCACAATTTCTCTCTGCTTCCTGTAAAGATCGACTTGCGAAAGCTATAGTCTTGTGCACTTGTTGTTCGTTCTCTATTTCTACTTGGAATATCTCCACAGCTATACCATAGCCACTAGCATCAACAGACATACAGAATGATTTTTCAAAATCAGGATGATATAAAACAGGACTATTAATTAAAGATTGTTAAGCACCTCAAACGCCTGTTTACATTCTGCTGTCCAAACCCAAGGGGTATTCCTTTTCAGCAGGAGGTGAAGACAGGGCGCATTAAAAGCCTGATCACTAACAAAACGCCTATAGAAGCCAAAAAGACCGAACATCGGTCTCAACTGCTTCTTGTTTCTGGGAGCCTCAAAGTTTTCAATGACTGCTAGTTTGCCTGGGTCAGGCTGAATACCTTTTCCACTTATCATATATCCCAAGAAACCTATTTCCTCTTTAACGCACTCTGTTTTTTCCATCTTTAGTTTCATGCCACCTCTCTCAATAGCCTCTAACACTTCCTCTAATAAAACTATGTGTTCTTCCCAGGTAGGAGTTGCTATTAACAGATCATCTACGTACACTGTGATTTTATTAATTAAGGCTGGTCCTAAAACATGGCACATCACACGTACGAAGGCACAAACAGAGATATTAAGTCCGAAAGGTACCACACGGTATTGGTAACAATCTCCTTCGTACAAGAAAGCTGTGTACTTCTTTGAACTTTCCACCAGTGGAAAATTCCAATATCCATACATGATGTCCATAGAAGTTAAGAATTTTACTCCCCGGAACTTTTGCAATAACTCGTCCATGTTCTGCGGTCTATCACTTTCCCTAACCACTATTTCATTCAACCAACGAGCGTCCAAGACCAATCTGACACTCCCGTCTCTTTTTGGTACAACAACAAGAGGATTATTGTACTCACTGACCGCTTTTTCAATCACACCCCACTTTAGCATTCTCTGTATCTCCTTTCGAACCGCCTCCTTCCTAGCTACATGTATTTGGTATGGCTTCCTGAAAAACACTTGGCCAGGTTTCACCTTTATTTGACATTCATAACCTCTGACCACGCCAGGTCGATTTGAAAATACCTTATGATACCTTTTTAAAACCTGTCTCAGTTCTTCCTTCTGATTAGCTGAAATTTTATCGATTTCCTGCAATTTAGCTTCTATTTTGTCCAAAATAATGGCTTCTTCTTCTTCTGTGTTTAGCTTACTTTTACTAAGATTAATGCCTGTGTCCCAATATCTCCTATTTTTCAGAAATCGTATAGGCAGCTCCCAAGTTTCATCATTAGTTACTACATGTTTATCATTAAAAGGTACCGTAATTACTCTGGTTATCGGCAAGACCAATTTTAACTGCCTTCTTTCAAAGTCAACAACACTCTGATATTTCGACAAGAAATCTATGCCAATTAAAACCCCAATACTGAGATTGTTTACAATTAAGCATGGATAATCAATTAAATTACCATTAATATCAAAGGGCAGCAAAGCTTCTTGCTTTACCGTTTTTGACACCTTGCCAGTAGCACCAATTATTCTTAGTCCTGATACCCTCATTACTGTAAGCTTGTCTTTACCAGGTAAAACATCAAAGAAGGACTGAGATATCGCACTCACCTCACTTCCACTGTCTAAGAGACAACGTACATTGATACCCAACATATTCATTATTATTACAGGGTGGCTTATTCTAGTTTGTACAGGTGGTTCCTCAAACTCATCTAATAGTTCCTTTTGGATTCGTCTCCAACTAAAGTGATCGACATCTGTCTTCATCACATTTAGGTCAAAGTGTGTAGGGGTTTCCTGAATTACATTTTCAGCTGCCTTTTCCAGTCGGTCTGTTAATTTCAACTTCATTACATTTAGTTTGCTGCTCATGACCCAAGTTACTGTAGTGTGAGCGATTCTGCGCCTCCAGACCGGGCATAACACTAGTTACAGCTAAACCACTTTCATTATTATCGTCAGGGTCCTTCTCAAGTGACAACTGGTCACAGCTACTGGGTTCATCGACCCACAACAGGCTATCCTCTACATTCTCACTTACCTCCTGTCCTAAATCTATTAGTACAGTATCAACATCCTGCACAGGCACTTTAGATAAGAGCACATCATCCTCATCGTAAATATAAGCATGAATTTCTTCTGCTTCTTCACCTGACAATTCAGTATTTTGTAGCTCTTCCCTACCATTACACTGCTGCGCCTTCTCTTTCTCTTCCCACTTAGAAAGCGTCTCTAACACGGTATCTATCAAATACTGTGAGTGATCTAATATTTCTGCTGTATCCTTAGGTGCTACCGACCCCTCATCCACATGTTCAGTCTGAGTATTCTGATCTGTCTTACCAATTACTGTAATTACTGGCTTAGGAAAAGTAACCGCCTGGTTAGCGCCAGTGTCATAGCCGGGAACCAGTTTTCCTGCCTCGGCCTACTACTGTTTCCTTTATTTCCATTATAATTAACTGGCACAGCATTGCTTTCCGCACTGTTGTTTACCTGCATAATTTTGTTTGGAACAAAATTACTATCATTTGGATGCCATTGTTGGTTCTGATAATTATTTCTCCAATTCCTACCTCTCTTAGGATGGCGAACACATACTGTTCTGATGTTTACATTGCCATTCTGCTCGTTCTTAAAATTACTACTAGTGTTATTACCATTTCTGTTATTACTTGCTTGCTCCTCATTGGCAGCAACACGCTCTACACGTTCCAAATATTCAATGAAACGATCCAGATTGTCTCTAGGGGCAGATATAATTCTAGTTTGCCAATACCATGGGAGTTTGGCTTCAAGACCTAGTATTATCATTTCAGGTTTTAGCTTTTCGGCCAAATGTGACAAACGTGAGATCCATGACCTAGCAAACTCTTTAATAGATTCCTTGCCTGCATTGAAGCGTTTTCCACTCCAAAATTCTCTCAACACTTCATTTTGCTTATTACTAGACCAATACTCATTAATGAAACCTGTTTTAAATTCCGCTTATGTTTTACACTTCAACATAACATCAGCTGGCCAACGCATGGCGTCACCTGCAAAATGGCTTCTAATAAATGAGATTTTCTCTCGGATCGAACCGCAAGAACTGCCGACACCCGATAAAAGTGGCGTTTGCAGCTACAACTTGTTGCATACTACCATTACCAGAAGTTACTAAAGCTACTTTACTCTCAATGTTAGCAATGTTACTACTAATATTTTCTGCTCTCATTTCAACATTATCTACTCTTTGCACAATATGAGTAGTATCAGTTTTGATTGCATCTACTTCTGCTTGACATATATTTACTTTTATATTAACATCTTTAAACCTATCTGAGCACAGTTCAGATTCCGCCTCGATCTTTTCTGTTAACTTGTGCTCCAGCTTCGCATCTTCCATTTGGAAGTCTCTGCGGACCTCAGCAACTTCGGATTTTACTGTTTTATACATTTCAGAAAATTGTTGAGCAACCATTTTCTTAATATCCTCATGATTGTAATCAATTTTATAATTCAAACTGTCCAGATCCTCTTTCAGCTTATTGCAACCAGCCTTGAAGGTATTGTCCATTACCTCCAATCGTTTATTAAAATTAGTTTGGCTGGCCACAATCTCATACTTTAATTCAGCTGTCATTTTAACATTACTGGCTGACATTTTTGCATTACTGCTTTTGACCTCAGTTATTTCAGACTTTAATTCAGCTGTCATTTTAGCATTAATGGTAGCTATTGCTTGTAATATAACATTTAAATCAATAGCCCCAGTATCTTTGGGTTGCTCACTAGCTGGCTTTTTATCACACTCAGGTGACGAAAAACTAGCTCCAACACCAGAATCATCAAAACTAAATGAAACTTCTGATTGATCAGTCATATCTAACTTCTCCTGTTTAAACTCTACCACCTCTGATGACCGTTTCGTTTTTAACTCATCAGATAAACTATAATCCAATAAATTAACAATTTCTGATTTCTGCTTTACTACAGGGGTCTCTATTATTGAATCATTGCCCCTTTTCACATCACTGTCAGGAGACAATACTTCATATTTCACTTTAACATTACTATTTTCATGCATATTTACACTTGAACCGTTGTCTGGATTTACAGTTCCCTCAACAGACATAGGTTCTGACTTAAGTTTAACCTCAGTTTCTTCTGGCAGTTCCTTCGCCAACAGTCTTTTAGTGCAGGTTAGCAAAATTTTTAACAGCTTTTCACATAACTTAGTTCCTTCTGCACGACGTATGGCGTTGCCGGCGCGGTGTACCAGGATTACTGATGCAACGTGGCGCGTTGAACTGCAGACGGCACTTCGACGGCTGCTGTGTGTTTGCGTGGCCTGCAGCTGCAGGCGCGGCTCCCGCTGCTCCGGCGGACAACTGCTGTGAGGCGAAACTGGCTTCTTGCGTCGTCCACATACACACGTAACAATATCACTGTTCTATTACTCAGTTGTGTGTCGCATTTCACTCCCGAATCTGAATATTTAAAAATCACTTTCACTTTTACTTGGTTTCTTTCCCGGCCGATGCACCATATGTGGGGCGGCGGGTTGATTAATTGGTATTGAAAATGTTCCTATTATTTATGCTGTTGTTTGCCGTTCTGAACACTGGCTCTCTAGCTACAATACTGGCAACCAGAAAGTGATTAGCAAAACGTGAAGCCTGTAATTAGAATTCCTAGTGCCCACTTCATCTGAGAAATACGTTTATAGCTACAGCTTATAGCTCTGAGGAATTAGGAGATTGTCTGGGATTCATAATTAAAAACGATTTTCTCTAAAATGTTCACTATCTTCTGAAAGTCACAGACCAAAAAAGAATCCACACAATCCAACTACCAGAGCAGTTCAGAGTCTAATGCGCTGATGCAACTATAATTGTTCAAATTAAATGTTTAAGTGAATGCTCGCCATAATTTGATGATAATGTTCATCAAACGCCACTCTAAATAATGGTAGAATGTCTGTCCCACGGCGGTACGTGAAAATACAACATACGCAAATGGAAGATAGATCATTAAAGTCATCCCAGAATTAACACTTCACTCGAAAACGATTTCATGGTTATGCGTATCCCGAGTAACTTATTACGGCATCCGAGGCTGTTTATAGCAATGATACCGACGCGACGCGACTCCCGGCACAGGTGGTGCGCTAATCAGTGTCTGGAGAGAACTGGGGCCTTTTTCTCTCGCGCAGCATTCTTATATACAAAGCCGCGGTGCGGATGGCTAAGGGAACGCCTGATCAAATCCGCTCTCTCGACTAGCCACTGGGCTAGTAATGCACCATTTTAAGTTATTGAATAAATCATTGCTTCCTTTGCTGATTGCCGATGAAGCTCTCAATTTAAATGTGCCATCAGCACACAGGTAAGTAATCATAATAAAAGTCTGACGTGGCTCAGTCAAATATTTTGGGCGAGAGAATTAATTTAATTACACTACACGCAGTAGACGAGCTCTGAACTTGCTCTTTGGAGATATGCTATCGCTATAGTTTTATAGTTATTCAGTTGAAACTTCTCACATCTTTATGATTATAGCGGACCTCCCTTCTACTTAAATTTAAACATCCTAGCCTTATTTATTTGCCTACTTAATCTATCTTGCTTCCTTAATTTCTAAGACAAAAACCAGAAAATCATGAATTTCAACTAAAATTTTAATTTGTGAGATCCAGAATACTGTTTCTACTAAATTATTATGCAAAAAGAATCTAAATATAAATTTTTCAGTTTCTAGCTCTTTTCTGTTGCGCCAATGATTTTTACAGAAAAAGTCCAAATTTCGAAAATGGTTAAAGTTATTGAACTGATATTCAACACATATTGATTTAGTATTACTCCTGACATGTTAGGAACCTTTCAGGTTATTTACTTGATTTTTAAAGTATTGCGCAACATTTATGACGTCAGAGCTAGTTACAGCGGACTAGGCTGGCACACAATGGAAAGACTGATGTGAATTTTATAAGGCGTGAGTATGCTGCTTCCCTACAACCTGAGCAGTTTGGTCCCATAAGATCTTACCACAAATTTCCAATTTTTTGTGTGACATAAAATTAAATATATAAAAAAAACTTAAACCAGTAAAGACAAGAGACAAGCAAGACAGTACACATTTCTTCATTCCTTACGTCCCAGCATTTCTTCTCGCTAATCTTTCCTTTCTGCGAGAGCACTTATTACCTCATCAAAATTCGTTAGACGTTTTGCTACATGAAAAATCAAAATGTGGTTGTCTAATAATGAAAAAGCTGCTAATACAAATAGTACCCAAGAATGGTTTGGTTTCTCAATCTGATTACGTCTGTTTTGTCACTGTATGCTAGATAAAACGAATAGGCCTTTCTAATATTGCAGCAATTGCAACGCAAGCCAAATAAGCGAGACTGTTTTGGCACAAATGGTCATTTTTATCTACTTCACCTACATAAGTAACACAACAAAATATACTTCACGAAGTACCTATCAAATGCCTATTAGGCCTGCTACAACCATAAAGTTTTATGTTAGGAAATAGTTTCACATTTGATTCATACGCTCCAGTTTCTCAAGCATGAGAACGAAAAATAGTGGCACAAAGTTTTTATATAAATTTGGAATCGTCGTATTGTTCCATATAATTTGCGTAATTCCCGGTTTCTTCTCCTTCCTACTTCTAAAACGCAAGCTTGTCATGACTAATTCTGTAGCTATTCCTGCTGTTCTCAAAACTTGTTCTCCGATTAACTTCACTAACCCTCCCAGAATCACCAGTTTAGTTATCCCGCGTTTATTCTCCCGTTAGGAGTCATTACGTGTTCCGAGAACAGAACTTAAGCTGTTGGTAACCGGGACTGTACAACTGGCGTTTGATAGTGCAGCGATCTAGCAAAAATTTTCTGACAAAATTTCTTTTTCTTAGATACACCGGCAAGATTAATATGTACTCTTTCTTACCTGTTATTCCTGTTAATCGTTTATTTCCACTCTGGTAGTCTGAATCTATGGATTTTACTAATAATTATAACAACGCTAATCATTCGCACACCCAATCAACCACATAAACAAACAGCGATTGGAATTCATCCGTTCGGGTTTATTCGTCCCAGCTCGTAAAGCCCCGTCCCCTTTTGTCTGCGGGAAAGTTTTCCAGCCGGCCGGTGTGGCCGTGCGGTTAAAGGCGCTTCAGTCTGGAACCGCGTGACCGCTACGGTCGCAGGTTCGAATCCTGCCTCGGGCATGGATGTGTGTGATGTCCTTAGGTTAGTTAGGTTTAATTAGTTCTAAGTTCTAGGCGACTGATGACCTCAGAAGTTAAGTCGCATAGTGCTCAGAGCCATTTGAACCATTTTTTGAAAGTTTTCTATTTCTAGATTCCCCTGGCAAAGACATTACGTACACTATGCACGCATTCAAAAATCAACTTGTGATTCGTTCAGAAATTAACTTAGAATGTGTTCAAAAATGTTTAAAAACCAGCAGGGACGTATTTAAAAATCATATGAATAATCGATAGGCAAACGTGCGCTGGAAACTGGGCGCTTTGTGAAACGATACTTTTTTCTTCAAAAATATGATTTTGGCGCTCCCTCAAATTTCCGCCCGGATCAGGTACCCCATTTTGCCCCCCCCCCCCTTCCCCTCCTAGATCCGGGCCTCGAGCCTGACAGACCATGGAACAGGTCCTAGTACAGGCCATGGAACTGGTCCTCCCCCACCTATCCGTGTCATGGTACAGGATAAGAAACAAGAAACTGGCCTGGAAAATATTTTACGAGACTGACGTGGGATTCACTCTTGTTACTGACACCAAAACAGCCCATCACATAAAATCGTAAACATCGTGAATTCGATGCATGGTGAGTTCTGGCAGTGATTTCTCAGTGGAGTGGAATCAGAGTTTTCAAACCTTAGTTTTTCAGTTCTTCAGATGAGGTTGGTTCATCCTGTGAGGATACGTGGACTCACAGAACATGCGCCACTACGCATTAGAAAATCCCCATCAGTACAGTATTTTCCAAAATGATCTTCACATTTTTAATCACATACAGGACGTTTATAAATAACTGGTGCGATTTTAAAAATTAGTAATATATCGAGAATGAGATTTTCACTCTGCAGCGGAGTGTGCGCTGATATGAAACTTCCTGGCAGATTAAAACTGTGTGCCCGACCGAGACTCGAACTCGGGACCCTTGCCTTTCGCGGGCAGAGCACTTGCCCGCGAAAGGCAAGGGTCCCGAGTTCGAGTCTCGGTCGGGCACACAGTTTTAATCTGCCAGGAAGTTTCAGTAATATATCGATTTATTACTTTACGTTGGAAAGCCTTACAACATACGCAGCGGCAACTGTCCAAGTTTTTGATGCATTAATCACAATCCTTCAGTATGTGCACCCTTGGTCGCGTGACACACATCTACACAGTAATCATATTCTTCCCATAATTGGTGTAGCATGTCTTCCGTGATGGCCTGCAGTGCATGCTTCATCCGATCACACACTTCCTCGTGGCACTTGGGCAGTGGCCGTACATAAACGCGGTCTCTCATAAATCCGCACAGAAGGAAATCGCAGGGTGTTAAATCTAGCGAATGGGGCAGCCAGGAGAGGGGTTTGTTGTCTGCTGTTGCAACACGTCCAGTACAGCGTTAGTGACAACACGTCCAGTCCAGCGTTGGTGAAGACCACGACTAAGGAGCTCTCCTACATTCCTGTGAAAATGGGGCAAAGCACCATCCATCTGCAAAATGTAAACATCATAACTGATGTTCTGCTGGAGTATAAGCAGGTTTCCAACATTCTCGAAATGAATTACCCGTCAGAGTTTGTAGTTCGAAGAAAATTTTGCCATGCACTTTCTCACGCAACACCGCACAAAAACCGTTCACTTTTGGAGAGTCACACTGATGCGCGGATAAGCGTATGTGGTTTCTCGCTTTCCTGGATACGGACATCTTGTGTGCTCACTTTGCCAGTTACTTGGAAAGTGGCTTCCTCACGGAAGATGAGTCTTTCTACAAAATCAGCTTCCTCCATTTTTAAGTACAGCTCTTCATAAAAGTCACACCTTTTCATACGCAGCACCTTCCACTCCGTAATCTTTGGCATGACCAATTTCCTGCTTGCTTATCTAAGTGACTTGCGAGGACTTTGATGAAACGCCTGAGTGGGTGAAACACCTCCTGTACTCTTTCGAAGTCCCGACCAGGACTCTTCCCCTTACAAAAGGAGTAGGCTTACAGGAACTGTCGATAACATCTATCTGTGTTATTCTTCTGTAGTGGGTCTTTCCTAAGCCAGGCACGAAGCATACGCTGCACTGTAACCACAGATCTGAACACCTCAAAACGGAGTGCACAGAAAACCTATGCCTATTGCCACGTCTCCATGGAAACAGACGTTACGCCCACACACAAGCGAACAGCGGGTAGCCCATCAAAAACTTGGAAAACTGCTGCTGCTTATGCTGTAAGGTCTGGCTTTATACAGTAATAAATCGATTTATTACTAATGTTTAAAACTGCAACATTCATTTATAAACACCCTGTCTAGTTCATAAATTTGCTGCATAATGTTCACACAAACCTAAAGGTTTTTTTTTCTCTTTTTCAGCTTAGTTATTGACGAAACTGGTCACCCCCCCCACCCCCCCCAGCAGATGTTACAGTGTGTGGAATTGTTGACAGAGACCAAATCTGACGCTCAGGTTCAGCAGAATCGCTTAAGGTTTTTTTTCCCCATGAAGAATGCTGTCTGTCAGACCATCGTGCGAGCTCGCATCAGAGCAGCAATTGTACACGTCGATGAGCACATGCTAGGCCAGACGTACGTGGAACTGAAATATCGCTTAGATATCCTGTGTGCTACAGGTTGTGCACAGGCTATAAGAGTTTAGGTGTATGTGGACATTATGCCTCAAAAGGCACCTTCCTACCTATGCCCATGTGTGAAATACACATGAACAAATTTATACATATCAGTTCTGAAACACCCCATCCTTTGAAGGGCCGTTGCATAATCTCAAGATTGGCGTTAAGTGCACAATGCCTGGTGACCACAGCGTACAAATTCTTTTGACAATCTGATAATACTAAACAGTTTGTTCAGAAATTGCTTAATTCATAATTATGTGGATCAACTCACAGCAGATGAGCGACAGTGTGGATGCTGCAACGGGTCAAAAATTTGGTGGTATTTGGCGTCAGAGTAATTTTGTCACCTTAATTTGTTGACTCGGCATGTGGGTGTATACTGCTATAGAAGAGGTGTTTATCATGTGTCATTATAAAAGTCTGCTTATTTGTAGTTGTTCAAATGAATGTTGTAGAGCGCTGCTGCTAAACTGCGAATTGATTGCTTACAACGCAACAGCAGATCGAGTGACAAAGATGTTACTGCATTCCGGAGCTCACCAGAAGATGAACTGGCGCCATTCTTAATAATATCTAATTGTTAAAAATTTTAATGATGACACTGTACATTTGTTTACTTTAATTGCTCCAAAAAGGTTTAACATGGATGTTATTTAGAGTTGCAGTTGTGATTGGACTTTGAGCAGTTCCAGCTGAGCTTTTGGTGCCCAAAGGGTCAGTGTAATACTGGCTATATATACATCGCGGAGTCCAGACATAGTCTGGACCAAGTTTACATGTAAGTCAACTATAAAGAGAGAGACTACCATTACATTTTGTAGCTCCTCGAGTTTTCTACGGGTAAGACAAGGTAGACATGGTTCCGATTATGATCATTACAATTTTATTTAATCGCAGGGCAGCACTGCTGGTACTGGGAGGTCTTGTGTAGTAACGATTTTTGTGAAATAACGATTTAGAAAGTACGGGGCATAAATTTACTTGTCAAAATTTATTACAGTTAGACAGCGATCCAAATTTGTTCCGTATCTTGTAGCTAGTGATTTTGTTCGGCGCCTTCTAATGTAACTGAGTGTAGGAATTCGGCACCCTCTAAGGTATTGAGTGGTTGCTTTAGTTGTTTTGGAGACTGGTTACGTGTTTAACATTGAGCAAGATATTGACTCAGTTGCAAAATATTTTGTTCAACAGGCACTACAGATTTTAAAACGGAACACGTCCTTGGTCATACAGCGTGTGTTGCCCGAAAATTCACAAAGTTGTTTCCCTGCATTATTTAAGAGCTGTACCCTATCGGAACCGCTAATGTGCGCTTTGTGCAGAACTATCATTACTTGCGGAATTGTTGGGGTAAACTTAGGTGAGACGTGGAGGCAGAATATTGCTTTAATTATTTAATTTCAGATCCTAAAGTTGTGGTGGCACGTATCGTTGTTGTTTTTGGGATTAGATCTTCTAGCATTCATCCACAGCCGACGATAACCTCCTGTGTCAAATTAGAAATCAAATAAACTTTGGTTAGTGAAAATTTAAAACAAAGATCCAAACTTCTTATAAGAAGTAGATAGACTTTGCGCTTAACTAATCTTGAGCCGCAAAGAATGAAAGAATAAAAGAAAAGCTGTCTAAAAAATACGCAAAGAAAAGGGAAGGCAAATACATTAGTAATTTACTGTTAGCTACATTACGAAATAATAGTTCAGAGAAGCAAATATTTGTATCATATCTATGTAGATGAGCAGAATGTGTTAAACTCTCTTTGAGGAAAAGAGATAAAGGTGAAAACTAATTTATCTGTGTAGGTGATAGAGATAAACGAAACACTTGATACTAATTTTGGAAATACGAGAAGAAATAAAGAAAAATATCTGTTTGAAATTGATAATTAACAGAGAGGAAACAAATCATATCGTGGACTCGGCAGTAAACTTGATCCTTGCTTCTAGGTAGCTAAATTATATGACAAAAGAAGGAAGCTATGCAGTTATTAAGCCTATTTCGAATAACTGAAAGTAATATAAGCTGTGCAGTCTTTAGCATTCCTCAAATATTTAACAATATTGCCCCAGAGACACGAGATATATATTACATCACGAGCGTTAATAAAAGCTGATTATATTATTAACACAAGTCAGCGATACAGTTGTGGTCGAATTGCACGCCGCTGCATGGTTTCAGTTAAGCTATAAAGAACCACATCAATACTGTGGCGTTTCGCATATTATGATTGACTCATAAGAAGTAAAAGATAACTATGCCTTAATGAGTTGGTATCTGAATTAAGCATTAGCAAAACGTGCATAACAAGTTAGTAATTTAAAACACTAGCTACTAGATTAAACTATGAGATATTTTTGTGTTGAAAGAATGGACTTGGATACCTAAATTCCTACGAATAATCAGGCTGGACAACGTAAACTATTTGCGTAATTTTCTTTGAATGTTAACTGAAACCCCTATTATAGGCGTGACTCTACACATCATAAAAAGGAGTAGTATTGGTAAGTCGTATTGGAATCAGCTTTGAACGAAATTCTCGATTTAATATTAGAAATTCAAACACGTGCACCCAACAGCATAACGATATCTGTATCTTTGTACAAGGTATCCGTCAGTCAGGGGCGAAAATGCGTAAGGTTGATGTGTGTACGTACGTACTGGAAAGGAGTAATATAGCATCGATACTAGCAGGGTTTCTACTTACCATTTACGTACGTAATCGTTGATTACTTACTGGTACTCCAGATAGTAATGGAACTGTGTGTTCCTCACAGTTCGATTCCTCTCCCTCTTAATGTCGCTTGCAGCGTTAATTTCAATTCCCGTCATCCGCCATCTTTTGTTTACTAGCGATTCCAAGGAGGCGCTGTGTGCTCTGCGCGGGGAGCGGTTCGTCGTTGCACGCGCAGCAGGGGGGAGACGGGAAGGCCGGCAGTGGGGAGTGGTCGCGAGTTGTCGACGCTCTATGCCTATTGCGGGCGTGGCCTCGATAAAGTTACTGGCGTCAGGAAGTAATGGTGGTGTCTGGTTCAAAAAGTTATGGAAATTCTATCAGTTCTGTTTCCTCTACATTGCCGGTGTGGAAGCAAGACAGTGTCCCGGTACCGGTAGCTATTCGTCGAAGTGCGCGTCAGTCAAAGTAAGACCTATCATACACCTTTGTTTAGCGGTGGCTGACATTCACATTCCACTAAAACGTTGATTCAGTAACCCAACCATATTGCCGAAGTTATTCGTTATGACTACTGTTGACTGTTCCTATCAGACGCTTTAGTATTCGCTTCCTTTTCTTCCACTGTGTGCTGTTGTGTTCATTTCAGTGTTAATATTCATCCCAATGTATTAGAAATGAATTCTTGTTGTCTTGTGGTTGAGTCCTGGGTTTGTTTGAATCGATAACCAGGACGTCCCACTCCACACACGACGCACGTCAAGCGACCAAGATAAATGTGACTTAAATTTGCATTTGTGTAACTTGTTTATCCAGTTTTGGTTCAAATGGCTCTGAGCACTATGGGACTTAACATCCGCGGTCATCAGTCCCCTAGAACTTAGAACTACTTAAACCTAACTAACCTAAGGACATCACACATATCCGTGCCCGAGGCAGGATTCGAACCTGCGACCGTAGCGGCCGCGCGGTTCCAGACTGAAGCGCCTAGAACCTCTCGGCCACACTGGCCGGCTTATCCAGTTTTCTATGAGATTTTAATTAATTAGTTAAATAACTATTTTATACCTTAAATTATGTAAAAGTTGTTCCGCCGTGAAATGGGGTTTTGACATGCGATGTTCTCTTTTTTCTGGGTTCTGGTCATAGCTCTAGAGAGTTACTTATTGTGGTCGAGATTATTAAGTTGACTTTACACGGCCAAAGTGATCTCAAAGTGATGGTTTTAAGAATAATTTGTAACCCCTTTTATGTGCTGAATTGTTCAAGGTGAAACAGAGTTGTGTTAGAAGCCTGTTTATATATATTGATAATATCTTTAAATTTATTGTGCTATTTCCTTGATTTAATGTATATGCCCCTTTTAATGGGTACTAGATTTATCCCGTCTTATTTAGTGTTTAAGTCAGCCCACTGAAATATCACTCTCAAACTAACTGGCCCGGTTTCCTGTAACACGTGAATTTTCGTAGTTCTCCGTGTTCTACGGTTTATCTCGTCGAAAAGTGTTTCAGTGCTACAATGTATACCAGTCAAATCTGAACCAAGTTGTTCTCCAGTTTAACTGTTTATTCTCTAATTTTCGTTGAATTTAAAATTTCTAAATTTCCAAGCCTTAACCTGTTTCGTGTAAATTGTTGTTAGTATAGCTGTAACCTACCTAACAAATTGCAACACGTAATTGTTGGTGTTTTAACTGGTTGTGTTGCAATAAATGCAAACTTAAAGTGAAGCTTGTGGGTGATTCATATTCCCCGTTCCTCATCCTCAGTAATACTAGAATTATTTTTTTTATTAAAGCTTGTGTTAAGATTTTTCGGTGTGTTACTGGGAGAAAATAAAAGTAGGCGGTATAGTAATATAGATAGAAGGTGTCCAGTACAGAAAGTATTGATCGCGATCAGGCTTTGTTTTAGCCGTAAATCACGAAGTACTAGTGCATCCTTCGGACTACCTGCGACTTTGTGTGTGACAATACACAGAATTTTGACCTCTGCAGTAATTCACAACAGACATACACCCATTCTAAGATTGTTAACATTGTCAGGAGTACTCTTGGAAACACATTACGCGTACAAGTAGCCTATCATTAATATTCGTATTCAGCCACAGTGTAGTATGTGCAGCAATTCGAAGAAACAGCACACGTCGTTTTGACAACCTTGTCACGAGTGCATGAGGTGTTCGGTGAACAGAGGACAGTCAGCAAATGCTGCACAATCTCCTTGCTACCTCGATCGCCTGATCTCTCTTCCTATGATTTTATGATTTTTACCTGTGGGGATAACTGAAGGGTCAGATGCACTCAGATAACTCTCAAACACTGGAAGAGCTACAGCAGAACACTGAAAATGCTGTTCCTGCTATCCCTCAGGCAGAGCTGCTAAGCGACTCTCACTGTCAGTGGAGGCCGTTCCCAGCACCTTCTGTGAAGTTCATTAACAAGGGTCAATCTGCGTCATTCTCATTGTAAGTGTTTTCCGGGCCAGTTTTATTTTGGACACCTTGCAGATATCAGACAGTGTACCTCGAACAATGAGACTAAAATATGAAGAGACCAGATCATGCGTAAACCATACGTTTATTCTTATTTGTAAGAGTTTTCGAGAGTGTCCTGGATAAAGTCCCTCTAACTTATGATCCTACTCAACAGTGCGGTACAGTTCCACGCCTTCTATGAATGAAGGCAACACACCGCCATCTAAGATACAATGGATACAATGAGGCTAACGCCTTCCTAGAATGAATGCATGGGACTTGGATTATATCTGGAAAACTGTTGAACGTAGACTTTCGTTAATAATTCGAAAACTATTTCTGACATATGCTTATACGAACATTCGTTCTTTTTTTGGTATAAGAAACCTGCCCACAAAGCAAGCAAAAATACACTCCTGGAAATGGAAAAAAGAACACATTGACACCGGTGTGTCAGACCCACCATACTTGCTCCGGACACTGCGAGAGGGCTGTACAAGCAATGATCACACGCACGGCACAGCGGACACACCAGGAACCGCGGTGTTGGCCGTCGAATGGCGCTAGCTGCGCAGCATTTGTGCACCGCCGCCGTCAGTGTCAGCCAGTTTGCCGTGGCATACGGAGCTCCATCGCAGTCTTTAACACTGGTAGCATGCCGCGACAGCGTGGACGTGAACCGTATGTGCAGTTGACGGACTTTGAGCGAGGGCGTATAGTGGGCATGCGGGAGGCCGGGTGGACGTACCGCCGAATTGCTCAACACGTGGGGCGTGAGGTCTCCACAGTACATCGATGTTGTCGCCAGTGGTCGGCGGAAGGTGCACGTGCCCGTCGACCTGGGACCGGACCTCAGCGACGCACGGATGCACGCCAAGACCGTAGGATCCTACGCAGTGCCGTAGGGGACCGCACCGCCACTTCCCAGCAAATTAGGGACACTGTTGCTCCTGGGGTATCGGCGAGGACCATTCGCAACCGTCTCCATGAAGCTGGGCTACGGTCCCGCACACCGTTAGGCCGTCTTCCGCTCACGCCCCAACATCGTGCAGCCCGCCTCCAGTGGTGTCGCGACAGGCGTGAATGGAGGGACGAATGGAGACGTGTCGTCTTCAGCGATGAGAGTCGCTTCTGCCTTGGTGCCAATGATGGTCGTATGCGTGTTTGGCGCCGTGCAGGTGAGCGCCACAATCAGGACTGCATACGACCGAGGCACACAGGGCCAACACCCGGCATCATGGTGTGGGGAGCGATCTCCTACACTGGCCGTACACCACTGGTGATCGTCGAGGGGACACTGAATAGTGCACGGTACATCCAAACCGTCATCGAACCCATCATTCTACCATTCCTAGACCGGCAAGGGAACTTGCTGTTCCAACAGGACAATGCACGTCCGCATGTATCCCGTGCCACCCAACGTGCTCTAGAAGGTGTAAGTCAACTACCCTGGCCAGCAAGATCTCCGGATCTGTCCCCCATTGAGCATGTTTGGGACTGGATGAAGCGTCGTCTCACGCGGTCTGCACGTCCAGCACGAACGCTGGTCCAACTGAGGCGCCAGGTGGAAATGGCATGGCAAGCCGTTCCACAGGACTACATCCAGCATCTCTACGATCGTCTCCATGGGAGAATAGCAGCCTGCATTGCTGCGAAAGGTGGATATACACTGTACTAGTGCCGACATTGTGCATGCTCTGTTGCCTGTGTCTATGTGCCTGTGGTTCTGTCAGTGTGATCATGTGATGTATCTGACCCCAGGAATGTGTCAATAAAGTTTCCCCTTCCTGGGACAATGAATTCACGGTGTTCTTATTTCAATTTCCAGGAGTGTACTTAAGCCTAACTAACCTAAGGACATCACACACATCCATGTCCGAGGCAGGATTCGAACCTGCGACCGTAGCAGTCGCGCGGTCCCGGATTGAGCGCCTAGAACCGCTAGACCACCGCGGCCGGCTCTTTACGCCTCGCCTGGGCCATTCAACACTGACAATGGACTGGTGATGACTGGAAACATGTTGACTGGTTAAACATCTCGTTTCAAATAGAATCGATAGGATAGACGTGTACGGGTATGTAGACAACCTCATGAATCCATGAACCCTGCATATCATCAGGGGACTGTTCAAGCTGGTGGAGGCTCTGTAATGCTGTGGGGCGTGTGCAGTTGGAGTGACACGTACGTAAGCATCCTGTCTGATCACCTGTACGCATTCATGTCGATTGTGCACTCCGGCGGTCTCAGGCAATTCCAGCAGGACAATGCGACGCATCACACTTCCAGAAATGTTACAGAGTGGCTCCAGAAACACTCTTCTAAGTTAAGGGGCTCCGGAAAGGCTCAAAATCATGAAAAGTTCAATTTTTACTTTTTGCGTTTTCTGAATCTGCAGACTATTACCTTTTAATAGATATATAATTTATTCAATTCCGAAGACTACAACTATTTTTAAATTTTTTTTGAAATGTGTTCTACATGGGCGTGACCCACTGTGGCGCTGTTAAACTGCTGTCAAATGGTGTTATTATTAACGTCCGTGTTCATCAGGTACATTTTAGTGATGTGAGATAAAGTATGTGTTGTGGCTAACCTGTGATGGTTCAATATATATCGCTGGTGTGATTGTCGATTGTTTCATGTTTATTTACTCTGTCGTTATCTCGAAAATATTCGTAATTAATTCTGTTTCTTGAGTCTCTGTTTTGTTGAAGTATAATAATGAGTAAAAGTAAAGTTATTAGAAATCCTCTGAAGGCTTTTAAGAAAAGGAGAAATGTTGGAAAGCCAAAGGTATGTGTTATTACTGTAAACAATAAAGACGATGAAAATCCCCAACATAGCTTGTGTCCCAAAGAAGAAGACAGTTGGTGTAAATATAACAAAGGATTGCTAACTGGTGAAGTGTACACTCATAAGCATAGTCTGCCTCATGCAATAATGGAGGTGATAAAACCTATTTTCAGAGACTTAGCAGCACCTGAACTGTTGAAAAAGTGTATTCACGGAAAAACTCAAAACCCCAATGAAAGTGTAAATAGTGTTATATGGTAGAGAATCCCCAAGACTGTATTTGTTGGAATAGAAACACTTCACTTTGGTGTGTATGATGCTGTTGCGACTTTCAATGATGGCAACATTGTAAGGTGCAAGGTATTTAGAAATATGGGAATGAAGATAGGTTCTAACATGGTAAGAGCGATGCTTGCTTTAGACAAGGAACGCCTTCGGGCTGCAGACAGGGCTGTAAAGAGTCTATAAATACAAGCAAGAGTAAACAGGAGGAGGAACAAGAGGAAGCTGGAGGAGGGGTTTGCAGAGGATGAAGATAATCCATCCTATGGACCTGGAATGCACTAAAAAGTTAATCCAATCTTTGTCGCTCGATTCCCAAAACTTTTATTTTCTCATACTAATTACATGTTTTCTAAGGATCTTCCAAACATATTTGTTTCAAACTTTCAGTAAATGTTACACAGTACCTTCTGCATAATTTAACACAGCCTTTTTCCAAAAAACTGTATATTTTTGAATATATAAATAAAAAATTGCAAACAAATGTTGTGAATTTTCATTACAATTGAAAAAAAATCATGTTTAATAACTGAACAAAAATTTTGTAAAATCCCTGTGTTAAGTTGTAGCCCATATTCCAATTAAATAATCTGTAAAAAGTTCAACTTCCTACCTCAAATACTTTGTGAGGAAAGATGTAATTTATAAGCGTTATTTTAACATTGCAAGTATAGGGCGTTCCGGAGCCCCTTAACACTCTTCCGATGGTCACCAAACTCCCTGAAATGAGCTTTCGCGGTTTGTTAATACCATCCAAGGGTGAATGACGGAAGGTGTGGACCAAAGGGATTTGAGGCACTTCATTTACTGTTTATTTTTTTACAACACACTTCTTTATTAATAACATTGATAATACTTTTAAAAGGAAACAACACAACAGGCCTTGTAAATCGCCTAACTGCATAAGTGAACTACTAAAAATAATCGTTAATATGTTTAGGAACACAATAAACTTGAACTCAGAAATAGCATTCAGTTGTTTACTAATTAATTAAATGTCTGTTCATTGCAGTTTACCCACATAATCAACACACCTTGAAACCAGAATTGAATACACTTCCTTGCTATTAAATGTGTGCATAAGTTAATGGCCATACATAGTAACCTCTGAACAACAATTCAATTGACTTAAAAAAAAACACAACCACCTAAACACGTTTACAGAATTATGGGAAAGAAATGGACATACACCTTCTGTTTAGCAAATGAACCACCTTCGGCCTGAGCCACCGACAACGTAAGTCGTTCTCATTACCCACATATAGACACTCCGAGGTACTGGAAGCAAAACATAAGTCTTCCACGTGCACACCAAAGGCATGGTTTCCCAGACTGCAAGCCGTAAGAAACCAGTCAACACGCTCCCGCCACCAAGTACAGGAAGGCGTCGGGCTAGTGAACAACGCCCACTACGGTGGGCGGGCGTGACTACGTAACTGCTTGCCACAGTGGGTCGGTTCCTCCCGCAGCCTCTGCGAAGACCGGTGGTGAAATTAATGAAATTAGCACCACCTGTGACACAAAGGGCAAGCAACTCACCAACGTAATAAGGACATAAATTATTTGCATATACAACGTGTCCAAAACAGTTGTCTATCCACTACTTCCAGCACCTCAGAGGACACCACTTAACACAGTGAATTCAGAATCATCTAAACATACCGCGCAATCTGCGCAAAACCACATAAGCTTCCATTGCATGAGCACACTACGCTTAAGATAAAGAGTATTAACTTAACACAACATACAACTTCTAAATCTCCGGGTGACTGGCCTGGACTCGTGAAATGGATCTACCAACACATCTCATGGCCAATAAACCGCCTCCGGTCTCCACTTGCGAGGCACAAATAGGATATGTCCTGCAACACACTGATTAAAATATCTAAAATAGAGATCGTTACAAGATTAACACTCAATGTCACAGGGAAACATTAATCAGAAACAGACATCGGTTCGTAACAATAAACGCACAAATTACGTGGCTGAAAGACACAACCAAGTCAGTGGCACACAAGAAGGTCAGTAATAGTAAGGCCCTTTATCATTTTCCCATTCAGAGGGGCGTAAAACAATAACACTTAAGCAGAGAAGTATGAATGCATTTGAGCAATTCAATGACTGACAACAACTAAGTTTTTAAATGCAGAACACAAGTCCTCACAGGCTAAACGCGGCCTTACGCATTGGACTCCCTAATAGTAAGGTCAAGCGTCCAAAGCACACTGCTCAGTAAATACACCACAACGGCAAGCACACTCAGTAATCGCCAGAACGATGGACACTGAGAACAAAATGCTGCATATATCCAAACCGACTGTGCTCGCAATGGCATCACATCAGTCACAGAGACATAGAGACGAGAATGTAGTCGCTTGAACCAAACGGTAAATCCTTCACAAACGAGGATGCAGCATGTTCCCGACAGCATCGGCGCCTCTACCCACCAAGTCCGCCGCAAACGCCCAAACACAATCAGGTAACGTGGCACTCTCTCCTCTTGCCACCACACACGGCGTCGGCAGACACGGCTTCACGCTCCGCGCACTACTGCCTATCTCACTGTTTCTGCTCGCCCTCCAAAATCCAACTCCTCGACTGTCACAGGTGCCTCGCCGACTTCCCCCACGAGGGGGCGCCACTTCTCCCTTTCCTCCGCGATAATATTATACGCGGTAAGTTCGATAGATCAAACCCGAGCAGCCACGGCTCACTCCCCAGGCATGAACATTATTGAGCATATCTGGGATGCCTTGCAACGTGCTGTTCAGAAGAGATCTCTAAGCCCTTGTACTCTTGCTGATTTATGGAAGGTCCTGCAGGATTCATTGTGTCAGTTCCCTCCAGCACTACTTCAGACATCAGTCGAGTCTATGCCACGTCGTGTTGCGGCACTTCTGCGTGCTCGCGGGGGCCCTACACGATATTAAGCAGGTGTAACAGTTAATTTGTCTCTTCAGCGTATAATTAAGACGAGGACGGCCCACGGCCTCTTCAGTGTGGATGCACAGCTGGCTCGAGATCTTACGGGAATAGGAAAAATGTAACGAGTAACGAGGATAATGGGCAAGTTTTGAATTTGGGTCTGACGGGAGGCCTGCTAGGGTATTCCGTGTAGTTTCGATGATCGCTGTGTCCGGATTGCGCAGTGGGCATAGCATCTGCCTAGTAAGCAGGAGACCCGGGTTCGAACCCCATTCCAGCACAAATTTTCAACTTCCTCCATCGATCTAATCGATGCCAGCTCACAGCCAATGTCTGTAATTCCTTTATGCCTCAATTCAAGTTTCAGTTGGCTGACGACTTGGAGAGTGTGGCTCAAGAGTGGATGTGCACAGTGGCACAATGCTTCTCCGGGAGCGGAATTAGAGATCTTATCAAAACATTAACCAAATGCATAAGTGGATGAGAGAGACTACGTAGAAAAATAATATTACTTGCAATTTTGTTTTCCCAATAAATAGCTTTCTTAAACAACAACTGTAACTTTTTTGGAAACACTTTTCTTGCCTTTGCCAATCTGCATCTCATATCCTCTCTACTTCAGCGATCATCAGTTATTAAGCAAATCTCATGTACTACTTTCAGCGTGTCATTTCTTAATTTAATTCCATCTGCATCACCTGATTTATTTCAACTAGCGTCATTACTGCTGTTTTACTTTTTTGATATTCACCCTATAATCTACCTCTATGCATTCCGTTCAACTGCTCTTACAAGTCCTTTGCCGTCTCGGACAGATTTACAGTGTCATCCTCAAACCGCGAAGCTCTTTTTTTTTTTTTTTTTTTTTTTTTTTAAATGTCTTCACTCCGAACTTTAATTCCCTTTCGAAATTTCTCCTTGGTTTCGTTTATTGCTTACTCGATGTACAGCTTGAAAAGCATTGGGGATAGGCTACAACCCCTGCCTCACTCCATTTTCAGCTTCTGCTTCCCTTGGGTGTCCTGTGACTCTTATAACTGCAGTCTGGTTTCTGTACAAGTAGTAAATAGCCTTTCGCTCCCTGTATTTTACCCCTGCTACCTTCAGAATTTCGAAGAAAGTATCCCAGTCAACAGTATAAAAAGCTTTAACTAAGTCTACAAATGCTATAAACGTAGGTTTGTCTTTCGTTAAGCTATGTCCTCAGAGAAGTCGCAGCGACAGTACTGCCTTGTGTGTTCCTACATTTCTCCGGAACCAAAACTTATCATCCATGAGTTCGGACTCTACCAGTTTTCCCCATTCTGCCGTAAATAATTCCCGTCAATATTTTGCAACCATGGCTTACAAAACTGATGGTTCGGTAATATTCTCACTTATCTTCTTTGGAATTGAAATTATAAAGTTCATCCTGAAGTCCGAGGGTATTTCGCCAGTCTCATATATCTTGCACACCAGGTGGAGCTATTTTGTCATTGCTGGCTCCCGCAAAGATCTCAGTAATTCTGAGGGAATATCGAAGCTAGACAAAATAAAACATGGCTACAAAGTATTTTAAGCTTTTCCTGACAACTCACACCAAACAGCAAAGATATCATCCAGCTTTAGAAGACAAATAAACGCATATCTACTGTGACAACAATAACGACTACCATTGTCTCTGTAGGCACTCGTTACCATTGTACATCCTTCTTCCCAACCAGATCTTCCTCTTTTCCCAGTATTCTTAGCTGGTGTAGTCTCCTTAAATTATATATATATATATATATATATATATATATATATATATATATATATATCGTATACCTGTAAATTCTTTCTTTTTCAGATAATTGTTGTTATTGATGTCATTCTGAATGTACTTTTCACTCTGCAGTAGAGTGTGCGCTAGTGTGGAACTTCCGGGTATGTTAAAGCTGTGTCCCGGACCAAGACTCAAATTCGGAACATTTGCTTTCGCGGGCAAGTGATCCAACGACTAAGCAACCCAGGCAGGAGTCACAACCTTTTCTCACAGGTTTACTTCCCCCAGTACTTCGCCTCCTACCTTCTGACCTTCACAGAAGCTCTTCTGGGAAACTTGTAAGACAAGCACTCTTGGAAGAAAGGATATAGCGCAGACTTGGCTTAGCACAGCCTGGAAAATATTTCCAGAGTGAAATTTTTACTCTTTAGCGGAGTGTGCGTTGATATGAAACTTCTGGATAGATTAAAACTGTTTGCCGGACCGAGAGTCGAACTCGGGATATTTACCTTTCGTGGGCATGTGTTCTAACGCCTGAGTTACCCAGGCACAACTCACGACCCCTCCTCTCAGCTTTACAAAATTTGGAAGGTGCGAGACGAGGTACTGGCGGAAGCAAAGCTGTAATGACGAGTCGTGAATCGTGCCTGGTATCTCAGTTGGTTCGAGCGAGGCTGCAAGATTTCCGTCCCAGATGAACGTGCTTCCTCCTTCACATCGTTGGAGAATGGAGAAATCGTAAGAGGCAACACATCACGCCAGTTATTGAGGAGGCCTGCAACATGCAGAGATACAAGCCGCCATCTCCCGTGTCATCACAAATTATTACCACGCTCTCTATCTGGCCGGTCAACGGCCTGACAATGACACTGAAGGCGTACTACACGACCTGCCGCCCTCGGGTAGGGCACAAGCATACGACACATTCTTGGAGGCCGTCACGCTGAAAGAACTCTGCGTGGCCCCATCGGCGGGGGGGGGGGGGGGGGGGCGAGAAACAAATCCCCTGCTCGTGATGGTTTTCCACCTGAATTTATAGCACCTTTTCTGACCTGACGGAGGAAGTTCGGCGACAGATGTGCTGTGAACCCTCGGATCCAGACTTTTGCGTCCCCTTCGAATTTTTGGAGGGCGTGGTAATCCCTGTGTCAACACCGGAGGGTGCAGATCACAAGATTTAACGCTGCTGACGTTAGTGAAATGAAATGAAATGATCGTATGGCATTGTTGGCTGGGAGGCCCTATGCGGGCGGGGAAGTTCGGCCGCCGTATTGCAAGTCCTTTTTAGTTGACGCCACTTTGGCGACTTGCGAGTCAATGATGATGAAATGATGATGAAAGACACACAGCCTTTCTCTTCGCCAACGCTCTCGAGCCTGCTCTTCCTGGTCTACGACAGCGTTTGGAGTGTATTCACCTGCGCAACGTATGAAAGACACACAACACCCAGTCATCACGAGGTAGAGAAAATACCTGACCCGGCCGGGAATCGAACCCGGGACCCCGTGCGCGGGAAGCGAGAACGCTACCGGAAGACCACGAGCTGCGGACGCTGACGTTAGTGAATTTGCATTACAGGCTGTTCGCACGCCTACTTCGTGCTCACCTCCTCACTACTGTTAAGACCAAATATGTCCTGGAGGTGACAGTAATACACACTCGTCGTTAAGCTCCTATAGAGATGTGGTGGCACTCATGTCGGCGTGTCATTTAGAAGGCGCCCTCGTGGCGGTTGACCTAGATCACGCATTCGATCGAGTTGAGCACCGTTTCTTGCAGGCTGTCATAGAGAATATGGGTCTGTCCCCGGTATTGGCAGGTCTCATCCGCAGGACCCGTTCCACGGTCTTGGTCAATGGCTACCGCTCGCCAGCATTCACTATTGAGCGCTCAGTGCGACGAGGCTGCCCTCTGTCAGCCTTTCTCATCGCCGTCGCCCTCGAGCCTGCTCCCCCTGGTCGACGACAGCGTCTGGAGTGCATTCAGTTGCGCAACGTGAATTTTAAATGTGTCTACGCGGACAGGGTAGATTTCTTGGCGAGGTCGGCAGAAGATATATGTATGGCGACCACGTGACTTCAACGCTGAGATGACCAGGAGCCGTAACAACCTGCGAAAGTCGTACTACATGGATGTGAGCAGAGGATTGAATATCAATACGCCAGTGCCCATTACCAAGGTCTCATCGATGAAATGTTTGGGAGTGGCATTGCATGGAAATGTGCAGTGTGCATCAGAAGTTACGTATAGCAGACAACTTGATACGCACGCAAGTTCATACCTTTCGAACGCTTGATTGATCATGCAGGCACATTTTGTGAACGTCTATCTCACCCAGAAACTTAATCATTACACACACGTTCTCTCAATGCCCGCTTCGGATGTTGCCAAGTTCCAGGCGGCCTTTCCTTATTTCGTCAGCAATGGTAGGTGTTCAAGACCCATTATGAAACTCTGACGTTGCCCACACATGCAGGCGGCATTGGAATGATAAACGTGGAAAATAGGGCGCGTTCTCTTCCTGTGGATGATGCGCTACGTGCCTCGGACAAGGACACCTTCACTGGCACACTGATTGAGGGGGTGGAGCCTCAATCCCTCTGGCTGCCGATTCCTGTTGGACATATCGCACCGCCACTACGTCACATTCGCACCTATCTGGTCGACATGAATTATCTGTTGGATATCCTACCGACCACGTTACTTTCAACAGATACTACCTGCTGACGTGATTGAACGCCGACATCCGGCAGCTGGCTGTAAGCGGCTGTGGAGTAACATACACTGCCTTTCCTTCCCACAGCGTTGAGATCGCTGTAGTATGTGATAACGACAGAAAAATTCCCCACCCGACAAAATTTATGCACTATACATTTTGCCGAGGACCCTCTCTGCCCCAGATGCGCAGCTATCGATACATGCACCGTTTCGTTTGTGGTACAGCTGCCGACTGTTGGCTCCTCACACGCCGCGTGCTGGTAGTGTTGCGACGGACGCCTCAGTCCGTAGAACCCACCGAACTGCTCCATCCTGACGTCACTTACTACTCTCACACCCTAATGCCAAGGTGTGGGTTGAAGGTAAGGCGTTGTCACACTTTTTTAATGAGTTGTCAGATTTTTTGCACTAGTTAAGGAGCAACTTCACGGCTTTACGGTGTAAGTAGGCTGTTTAGGTTTTTTTATTGGTAACGCCACCTCAGCATGAAAATCACTGGCTGTGCCGTGTGCAGTCTGTGGCTGCTTTGCATTGTTGTAATACTCGCCATTGTAGTGTTAGGCAGCTGGCTGCGAACAGCGCGTAGCGTTGCGCAGTTGGAGGTGAGCCGCCAGCAGTGGTGGATGTGGGGAGAGAGATGGCGGAGTTTTGAAATTTGTCACGAACTGCTATATTTATATATGATGATATCAAGGTAAATACATTGTTTGTTCTCTATTAATATCTTTCATTTGCTAACTATCCCTATCAGTAGTTAGTGCCTTCCATAGTTTGTATCTTTTATTTAGCTGGCAGTAGTGGCGCTCGCTGTATTGCAGTAGCTTGAGCAGCGAAGATTTTTGTGAGGTAAGTGATTTGTGAAAGGTATAGTTTAATGTTAGTCAGGGCCATTCTTTTGTAGGGAATCTTGAAAGTCAGATTGCGTTGCGCTAAAAATATTGTGCGTCAGGTTAAGCACAGTCTAGTAAAATTGATAAAAGGGGACGTTTCAACGGTGCAACGTGTTGTCTGGTTTCCTCTTTGGGTCGTTGTTTGTATATCCTCCAGAGAATTAGGGTGTACCGGGTGTGAGAAGAGATTGAAGCTATAGCAAAGAATGGCATGACGTGAGACATCAACAGTAATTATCCGATGTTTAACCCTCAATAAACGAGAAGGCGCTCTGGACATCATACCGTCTGGCTAATGTGGACAATCCCTGGAAAAAAAAATAAATAAAAATACGTAAAAACTAAAATATACAAAAATAATTGTACCTTTTCCTCTCTCTCCCTTTCTTTTTACAAAGCGATCGGAGGCATGTTTTGTTTTAGTTCATGGGCGGAGCTTGAAGTGGTGGCAGCAGTCCGTCCTAGTTAGCTTTTAGTTTGCAAGTGGTTGGGGCATTAGTTATTGTTTTTGTTTGTAGATTAGACAGGTTTTTTTTTGGGGGGGGGATAGTATGGGTGTTAGGGGCCAACGCCTTAAAAGGGAAAAAAAGTCGCTAGAGCACTTGCCAGCGAAAGCCAAAGGTCCCCAGTTCGAGTCTCGCTCCTGCACACAGTTTTAATCTGCCAGGACGTTTCATTAATGTCGTTATTATTATTATTATTGATATTATCAATATCAGCAGCTGTAGTAGTGCAAGTACTGACTACATTAACTTTATTAATTCATAGTCAATATTGCTTACCGACATTGCAATCTGAGACACTCAGGTCATTTTGTCATATTAAATTTGTAATTTCTTACGTAACGATGATGTAAGAAAGGTACTGAATGTGAGAAACCCTGGTCCTATGTAGGAGAGGATCTGGTGGCCATAACTCTATCGGGTTACATAAATAAATAAAGACGAAACATTACAGAACTATCCAAAACGTATCTGAGCCCGTAAAAACTACAAATTTTCTGTTTTGCACTTATTAAAGCTTCCAGACCAATCTGCGTATGTCGAGCTTTCCGATGATTTCTGAATGAAGTGGTATCGCGACATCTGTGCTCTCTGGTTTTCATTTCTGGCTCAGCTTATAAGGGTATATGAACTCACAGAACACGATCCTTTACGCATCAGAAAATGTCAATCAGTACATTGAACAGCTGTTGCATAAAGTTATCATTTGAATCTGGTGAGCAGTTTCCTGGACTCATTTATTTCAATCTGTCAGTAGCTTTCGAGTGGTATCATTCCATCTTAAATTGTCTTTCTGCACTTTTGGCGCCGATTAGTCCAAAAACTGGATCGCCGTTTCTCAGAATTCCAGTAAGTTTGTTGTTCGACGTGCGAAGAAAGAATGATGCAGATGCTTCAATTCTTATTCGTAATCTTTATTGCTGCTAGCGAACCTTTGTGTTGAGGGAATTTTTCATAACTAATGTTGACTGGCAAAAAGTCTGCTCGAATAGCTTAACACCCAGCGTGCTATAACCCATAAGGTGAAAGCACAGCCCTGACAGTTAGTGTGAGCTGCTTTTGGCGCATACTACGACCAATCACATGACGCTATTTTGTTTACTCATCTATGACAACGCCTGAGTGTGATTTTACGCCGTTTTATACGCTCCTTCAAGCAAATACTGCATTAGTCCTCAATCTCCGCCTAGATAAATCCAAACACAATCAGTTCAAATATAATAATACACATACACTGAAGAGCCGAAGGAACTGGTACACCCGACTAATATCGTATACGTCCCCCTCAACCACGCAGACGTGTTGCAACACGACGTGGCACGGACTCGATTAATGTCTGAAGTAGTACTGGAGGGAATTGACACCATGAATCCTATAGGGCTGCCCATAAATCCGTAAGAGTACGAGGGGGTGGAGTTCTTTTCTGAACAGCACTTTGCAAGACATTCCAGATATGCTCAATAATGTTCATGTCTGGGGGGTTTGGTGGCCAGCCGGCCGGAGTGGCCGAGCGGTTCTAGGTGCTACAGTCTGGAACCAAGCGACCGCTACGGTCGCAGGTTCGAATCCTGCCTCCCGCATGGATGTGTGTGATGTCCTTAGGTTAGTTAGGTTTAAGTAGTTCTAAGTTCTAGGGGACTGATGACCGCAGCAGTTAAGTCTCATAGTGCTCAGAGCCATTTTTTGGTGGCCAGCGGAAGGGTGTTAATTCAGAAGAGTGTTGCTGGAGCCACTCTTTAGCAGTTCTGGACGTGTGGGGTATCTCATTGCCCTGCGGAAATTGCCCAAGTCCGCCGGAATGCAAAATGGACTTGAATGGATACAGGCGATCAGACAGGATGCTTACGTACGTGTCACCTGTCAGAGTCGTATCTAGAAGTATCAGGGGTCCCATATCACTCCAACTGCACCCGCCCCAGAGCATTACAGAGCCTCCACCAGCTTGAACAGTCCCCTGATGACATGCAGGGTCCGTGGATTCATGAGGTTGTCTCCATACGCGTACACGTCCATCCACTGTACATAATTTGAAACGACACTCGTTCGACCAGGCAACATGTTTCCTGTCATCAACAGTCCAATGTCGGTGTTTACGGGCCCAGGGTAGGCGTAAAGCTTTGTGTCGTGCAGTCATCAAGGGTACAGGAGTGGGCCTTCGGCTCCGAAAGCTCATATCGATGATGTTTCGTTGAATGGTTCGCACGCTGACACTTGTTGATGGCCCAGCATTGAAATCTGCAGAATTTGTTGTCTTGTTGTCTTATAAAGGCGTTGCCGACCGCAGCGCCGTATTCTGCCTGTTTACGTACATCTGTATTTTGATACGCATGCCTACACCAGTTTCTTTGACGCTTCAGTGTATATGATAGGACAGCATTTTACCATCGTTTTCCTCTGCTTCTCATCGGCACCAACAACAAAATACGAAGTAACCTACATCTCCATTTTCACTAGACCACGTCAGTTTCCTCTCCTACTTCTCGTACGAGTTCGATTTTCTGACCTCTCTGGTAGGATGTTCTTCTGGATTCTTTTAATATCATCGGTATCTGACTCCTCTAAATCAACATACCCGTAAGGCAACATCTCACCCACGCAATGTTCCGAAGCCTGTGAACACCAGTAAACCCTGAAGAAGGTCCTGGCAGAGTTTTCAAAACATCAGATTTGCGGAAAATGTGGAAGAGGGAAATGGCGTCGCTAAATCACGTAGGAGATTTTGCTTTAATTGGCAAAGACCATGAACGCTTAGAGCTTACGGAAGAGGAAACACGGTCCCGCGCACTAGACGACTCGTCACAGTGACCCACACAACACGTTACGCTCAAGGCACAGCATTCACACTTTACACGAAAACATCCGCCAAAGGGTACAAGTACGGAAATCATCTGTGCTTCAGGTTACCAAAGCTCTAGGAGACATTACACTATTCAGTGACGTACAACGTTTACAGCTCCTGCTTTTAAATCTAAAGTACGTGGTGTGCAAAAATGTGGAGACGCGTAAAACGTAACACCTTACCACGCCTAATACGGTGTAGGAAACCCGTTGCCGTTCAAAACAGCTTCCAGTCGTCTCTAACTGGGTATATATAGGTCCCATATGGTTTTCAAGGGAATCGTTCACCATTCTTCGGCAAAACATTGTCAATATTAGACAACCATGGTTGAGATGGATAGCTATAACGCAGCAAATTTGTGTCAGTTTTATGTAACGGTGGAGGTGATAGCGACAACGCATCCTTCTCTCTAACGTAGTTCACAAAGGCTCAAATAATACTGAGAGCTGGTGACTATGATGACCAGGAGAGATACGACAATTCGTCCTCTTGCTCACGAAACCAGTCCCTGACAATTCCAGATGTATGAACAGCGGCCCTGTCGTCTTGGAACACAGTATTCGGGACCAAACATTGTACCATAGGATGGACCTGATCAGCCAAAATAACCCTTGGCAGTAATGTGACTTTGCAGAGTAATTGCGGCGCCCATGGAATACAACGTTGTAGCTGCCCAAATCATTACCGGACCAGCCATGTTGCACTTCTGGGGCTTATCCTCGGCCATAAGTCAGAAGCAGTCTGAAACAAGACTCATCCGGCCAACTGACGTTCTTCCATTGCTCCATAGTCCACGTTTCATGACTTCGGCACTACGTTTTCCTGTTGCGCTCATTTGCATCACTGATGAGTGGATTAATTCCAACTCGCCCATCAATTTCCTGCTAATGGATTTAACTTCTGGTTGTTTTGGTGCTGACAGGGTTCGCGAGTGCAACATTCAGTTCTGCAGTGACTTTTGCATCTGTCGTCCTCTTATTTTTGGTGAGAGTACTCCTCAATGATTGTTTGTCACGATCGCTCAACACACATTCATCCGCGTTATGACTTAGTGGATGATGTTTCTCCGCTTTCACTGTATGCAGTATAAACCTTCGATATAGTGCCTCTCGAAACCCAAGAAAGTTAGGCTACCTTGGTTACGGAGCACCATACGAGTACCAACACTATACCCACGTTAGAATTCACTTAGCTGTGACATAACGGACTGTCTACTACACAGAACACTAACCATGGCCACTTGCAACGTATCGAGGACATAGCATGCAGGCTTGGCTAGGATTCGAATTTACGTTGAAGCACCCATTTCTCACGGTGTTGCCATATTTTTGTCCAGCCCCTGTATGTCTTTCGATGCCCATCCTGTTTCTGCAATATTGCAATATGTTGCAGGTGAGAAACCACACGTGTGCGAGGTGTGTGGGAAGGGGTTCTCGACGTCCAGTTCTCTCAACACGCACAGGCGCATACACAGCGGCGAGAAGCCGCACCAATGCCAGGTCTGTGGCAAGAGGTTCACCGCCAGCTCCAACCTCTACTACCACCGCATGACGCATTCCAAGGTCAGTAAATATCTCCCGCCAGCGAAAGAACATTTGGCTGTCGCTTCTTGCACGTAGCCACTGAGAACAATGAATGCAACGTGTAATTCCTTTACTACATCTGAGAAACCACTTTTGTTCTTCCAATACGTCAGTCACAGGGTGACAATTATTGAACTACATGAAATAAAATCATCATAACTTCTAACGGTTTGCGTTAGGAACTTTCAAACTGCATGGTTGGCCACGGGACATGGTGGGAATTAGTATGCGCATTGTTGTTTGGTTTAGCGACGAAGCCTACTTTCATTTGGATGGGTTCGTCTATAAGCCTAATTGGCGCATTTGGGGAACTGAGGATCCGCGTTTCGATATCGAGAAGTCTAAAAATGGTTCAAATCGCTCTGAGCACTGTAGCACTTAACATCTGAGGTCATCAGTCCCCTAGAACTTAGAACTACTTAAACCTAACTAACCTAAGGACATCACACACGTCCATGCCTGCCCGAGGCAGGATTCGAACCTGCGACCGTAGCGGTCGCGCGGTTCCAGACTGAAGCGCCTAGAACCGCTCGGCCACATCGGTAGGCTCGAGAAGTCTCTTCATCCTCAACGGGTGACTGTGTAGTGTGCAATGTCCAGTCACAGAATAATCAGTGCGATATTACTTGACGGAAAGGTGACTACCGAATGGTACATGAAGGTTTTCGAAGATGATTTCATCTCCATTATCTAAAGTGACCCAGATTTCGATAAGATGTGGTTCATGCAAGAGCTCGACCCTACCGAAACAGGAGAGCTTTTGATGTTCCGGAGGAGCAGTTTGGGGACCTCATTCTGGCTCTAGGGTACCCAGAGGCCACTGGCGTGGGCCTCCATTTGCCACCATAATCTTCGGATCTGAACACATGTGACTCCCTTTTGTGGGGCTGTATTAGAGACAAGGTGTGCAGTAATAATCCCAAAACCATTTCTGAGCTGAAAACAGCCATTCAAGAGGTCATCGACAGCATCGATGTTCCGACATTTCAATGGGGTCATGCCGAATTTCGCTATTCGTCTGCGCCACATCATCACCAATGATGGCAGGCAGATCGAACTTGTCAGAACCTAAATCCGAATATATGTAGGGAGTTTACATATTGAATAAAGTGTGTGCACGCCGTAGCTTGTAACTAATTCATGTTTTTTCATGTAGTTCAACAATTGTCACCCAGTATACGCAGGGTAACGATTGAACAGCTGGTCATTACCGAAGTTTAGACGAAGATGGCGTATGAATTGGATTCTGGCGAGTTCCATGTGTCGCACGATTAAGAGATGTGAAGTGGGAAGAAACGAGGGCTATTCAGAAAGTAACCGTTTTGAAGTAAAAAATTAACAATATGGGAAAACCAAGTTTTGTTATATACATTTCAAAGGTACGCTCTTAAGCTATTTTTCGACATAGCCGCCTTTCAAATTGAGGCACTTATTACATAGTGGCACAAGTTAGGATCAGTATCAAAGCGTTGTGCAGAGAGCCATGTATTCATTGCTGGAGAGAGGTGGTAGTCGCTCGGTGCCAAATCGGGGCTTTGAATTGACCGGATTAACTTTGTCAGCGTTTGAAAGTACCTCTACGAGTTAACTGTTGTGCCACGTTCAACAAAATCAGCGAAAATCACTCCCATAGAGTCCCAAAAAAGCAACAGCCATGATCGTTCTTGCTAAGATCATTTGCAAAAACTTTCTTGGTTTACTGGGAGAATTTGTGTGTCCTCGTTCCATCGATTGCGCTTTTGTTTCACAATTGACTTGCTTCACGCAAATCTCGCCCCACATTGCTACCATTTTCTCGTAATCTTCGAGGAAGATTTTTTTGTGGTCTTCCGTAAGGGTTTTGAGAACCCAGTTAGCACAAAATTTGTGGTACCCAAGTTTCTCCGATACAGTTTCATGCACCAAACGCCGTGAAATTTGGGGAAAATGTTGCGTAAGTTCCATAATCGTGAAATAACGATTTTCAAGAAATTTTGCCGATGATTTAGTCACCAGTTTGCCAGTCACAAGGCTAGACCTACCATTGCGGTCCTCATCGTGAACATTCGTACGGCAATTTTTACCATCAGTCCACCACGGCCTCACTCGGCTTTCACTAATTATTCCTTTTCCGTGCACATCACAAAGGTCGCAATAAATTTCAACTGGTTCGCAGTTTTTGGCCAACAAAAACAGAACGCAACATAACGCACCTGACAAGTGGTGAAATTTTCTATTGCTGCGCACATTTTAAGACGTCATTGTAAGAACGTTACAGCACCAAGATAGCAGCTGTAGTCCCACCCATCACCACGATAGATCAAACCGTCTGTTATTTTCTCGGTAGCCCTCGTTTATACTGGTACAGGAAATACTAGAAAAGCATGACTGTATCGTCTACATCAGCATCTATGGTCGCCACCTTACTGCGAGTGGCGGAGGGTACTTCCGGCTCCACTATAATTTCTCCCCTTTCCTGTTCCGAACGGTACGCTGGAAGTACTGCTGTCGGCAAAGTTACGTTTCATCGACGTGCTAATTTTTCAAGATTTATGTCCGAGGAAATAATCTTACATGCTGGACCCTTCTTGGAGCCTATGGTCTCTGAATTGGGAAAGTAAATCACTCTGTGGTGCATAGTGCCTCTCTTGCGGCGTCTGTCACTACAGATAAATGACAATTTCCATGACGCTTTCGCGTTTAGTAAACAATCCTGTGACGAATCTCGTCGCTCTTCTTTGAAAATTTTCTGTCTCTTGTATTAATCACAAAATGACGAACAATCCTCGCAAGTCGGTCTGCCTAGGATTTTGGAAGCTAGCACTTTTTTGGAGGAATTACAACTACAGAGCCAGACGACGTACGAATCGTTTGACGCCGAAATTTCGATATTATCCGGTAACAACAGTAGTTCAAATGGACTGGAAACATTTCTGGATGTACAACTTTCAATTTTTTTACTTATTTACACATTTTTTATCTGAAAGATGAGGGCCTTCAAGAATCCTTGACTAACTCGTTTCATCTAACATTTTAGTATTCATGGCATATGAATTATACATGGTGTATCGAAAAAGATTGTACAACTTTCGAAAATTGGTACAAACTTATTCATACGACTTACACGGCTTAGTATTGGTGTTGTTTGAAGCAAAATGTACAACGTTTCGACTCGAGGGAACGCTAGTACAGAATAGTACAGAATTACGCCACCTTAAGTGCTAGCGGCAGTTGAAGCAAATGTGGCTACCTTTACGAGTCAGATGGTTCACTATGGGACTTAACATCCGAGGTCATCAGTCCCCTAGACTTAGAACTACTTAAACTAACTAACCTAAGCACATCACACACATCCATGCCCAAAGCAGGATTCGAACCTGCGACCGTAGCAGTAGCGCAGTTCCGCACTGAAGCGCCTAGAACCTCTTGGCCTTTAAGAGCCCCGAGTGCGCTGGGTGTGTATTTAGATTTGAAGAGTGGAAGTCTGCAACCATTGTGCAACGTAATTTACTTACAGATTATGTTAAAATTCGTCCCAGGAGGCCTACTTTTTATGAGCGGTATAAATTTTTTATCGAAACTGTATTTTCAGTAAGACAAAACAAACCCTAAGGTCGTCCCCGTGTGTCTGACGACGTCGTACAGCAAGTAGAACAAAACCTTGTGAAGTGTCCTACAAAGTCTAGCCGGCTTACCTCTTGAGAACTGGACGTCCCACATATGACGAGATCTCTTAAATGTCCACTTCGCAGATAAGTTGATGAACCGACATGCACCAATTTCATGTCCCCCAGATTCACTGGATCTGATACCTCTTGACTTTTGCTTTTGTGGATTTATCAAGGATATCTTGTTTGTCCACCTTTGCCACCTTCCCTACCAGGGCTCAGATCTAGAATCTCCTCGCAACTGAAAAAGTCATGCTTCAGTTGCTGCACCGAGTTTGGCAAGAAATCGACTTAAGATAGGATGTATGCTGCTTAACCAATGAAAGTCAGCTTGAACCGGTTTGGTTATAAGTTAAAAAAAACTTATGTATTTTGCTATAAAATGACACCAAACTTATGTAGGCTATTCGAATAAATCAATATGAGTTTCCTAAGTTGTAGAACCCTTTTTGATACATCTGATGTAACAATAAAGAAACTGGAAAGTTTACTAACATTTATTCTGATAAGAAAAAGCGCAGGATAAAAGTATGTGGATATACCCATATTAGAAATAGAGAAGTAACGAGATTGATTAGACAGGTTGTGGAATTCTACGAAAGTCGAAGTAAAGCTAAAACTGAAACAATAAAATTGATCGGAGTTGTAAGAATAACACAACATATGACAAGGAAGAAAAATGCTTGGACAGTAAAATTTACGACTGGACAGTTGGCTGGTGGTAAAAATCCAAGAAGACCGGAACAGCTTGGTCTGCCGAGTGGAAAAGAGCACATTCTTAGAGTCTCAATGTAAATAAAAGCTAAAACAACACCCTGAAAATGACTGTTGTTGTACATCGTGCGATCTAGAATCACCCAACCGTGAATAATAATAATAATAATAATAATAATAATAATAATAATAATGAATGTAATTATTAGAGTAATGTCAGTTTTATTAATAATGTGTCAAGCGCTTTCTCTATTATAAAACTTTCGGGGCGAAGGGGAGTAATGATATACGAGGGTGTGTTGAAAATTAATGAATCAGAATATTTTATGTGAAAACTCTCAAAGCTTTTGAAATAAAACAAACGTCTTTATTCTTCACGTCTTACTTGCAGCCCACTACCGCTAGAGGTGTGCAATGTAACTGAGTCAGTGCGTGAGAACCAGCCTTTCGGGGAATAAGATTGTTGTCCACGAAACTCTTCTGTTCCTTCGTTTCGTCCCGAACTGCGCTGGACATCTTCACAGACGTTGCTCTTCCGTTAAATCTTACCCCCTGACGGGTCGGACGTTTGACAGCGACATATGTTCTGCAGAAAAGGAGTGTGGCCAGGGTTACGCGTGATAAGCAGACATGATCCTCGTCAAAGATAAAACTTAACTACTGACTGTCGTCTTGACAAAGATAAAAAACTGTTTATCGATTCTGCAGAGCTACTGATCATACTGTATGTCACTAAGCTTCATGACCTCTCCTTTGCTGTTAAAATTATCCCTATGTTTATATATTTCAATGGCTTCTCTACGTAGCCGTGAATAACAGTTCGTCATCGTAGATAAAACTTCACTTCGTGACTTCCTGAGTAAAGAGCGTGCTCTTCTGCATCCGATTTGTCTATTTTCCCTAGTCGAGAAGCCGGCGGTAGTGGCCGAGAGGTTCTAGGCGCTACAGTCTGGAACCGCGTGACCGCTACGGTCGCAGGTTCGAATCCTGCCTCGGGAATGGATGTGTGTGATGTCCTTAGGTTAGTTTGGTTTAAATAGTTCTAAGTTCTAGGGGACTGATGACTCAGAAGTTAAGTCCCATAGAGCTCAGAGCCATTTTGAACCTAGTCGAGAGCCGGCCGCGGTGGCCGTGCGGTTCTAGCGCTGCAGTCCGGAACAGCGGGGCTGCTACGGTCGCAGGTTCGAATCCTGCCTCGGGCATGGATGTGTGTGATGTCCTTAGGTTAGTTAGGTTTAAGTAGTTCTAAGTTCTAGGGGACTGATGACCTAAGATGTTAAGTCCCATAGTGCTCAGAGCCATTTGAACCATTTTTGAACCTAGTCGAGAGAGGCTTTTGTGTTCCATTAACCGTGTATTCACGTTTTTCTTATTTGTTCCAATATAAACTTTACCGCACGTTCAAAGAATTTTATATGTGGCACGTGCTGGCGGAGGAGGACGTCTATCCTTCACAGGTCAGAGTGCTAGACTTATTTTGTTGTTGGCCTAAAATCGGTCTAACGTTGCGTTTCTGCAAAATCTTTACGATCTGATCTGTCGCTTTTTTAGTAAAAGGGAGAGAAACTGTTTTCTTCCATCGTTGTTTTTCGTGCTTGTGCTTCGGCGTTCCCTTTCTTAGTCGTAGAATTCTGTTTACTTCTTTCTCCGAGTAGCCATTTTTCTCGAAAGCTTGATTTAGATGTTTTAACTCGGCTTCCAAGTATTCCGGCATGCAAATTCTTTTGGCTCTATTGACAAGGCTTTTAATGGCACCTCTCTTTTGTTGTGGATGGTGATTAGAGTTCTTATGTATATATCTTTTCGAAAAACCTTATGTTCCTTCGGTCTGTCTCATAACAAAAATATCCAAGAAAGGTATTTTGTTGTCATTTTATATTTACATGGTGGACTGAATTTTGGGATTTATTTTATTTAGGAAACCAAAGAATACGTCCAAAGCTTTTTTACCATGTGGTCAGACCACAAGTGTGTCATCCAGAAACTGATACCAACGAGATGGTTGCTTAAAAAATGGTTCAAATGGCTCTAAGCACTATGGGACTTAACATCTGAGGTCATCAGTCCGGTAGACTTAGAACTTCTTAAACCTAACTAACCTAAGGACATCACACACATCCATACCCGAGGCAGAATTCGAACCTGCGATCGTAACAGCAGCACGGTTCCGGACTGAAGATGGTTACTTATTTGCTTTTTCTAAAGTTCACTGTTCGAATTTCTCCATATAGAATTTATCTATTGCAAGACTTAATGGGTTAGCCATTGCTACACCATAAAGTTTCTCATAAAATTCATCATCCCACTGGAACTTAGTGTAAGGTAGTGTCTTAAAAGAGCAGAAAAATCTCCTGGAAAAAATATCCGTTACAAAAAGCATAACTTCGTTGACTGAGATGATAGTGAACAGTGACATTATGTCGAAACTTACAAGAATATCCTCAAGAGACAGAATTACCTCTTCAGTTTTCTACAAAAAATATGAGGCGTCTCTTTTATATATGAGTCAGTTTCTCAAATACAAGGCTATAAATGAGTTGCCAGATATCTTGCTGTTTAGTTATGAGACAGACCGATGTAAGTTTGGAACATAAGGTTTTTCTAAAATTAATGCGCATGGACAGATATTTACATAAGAACGATCCGCAACAAATCGGCTGTCCTAGTGCAAGCTCTTTAGTCAGGAAGTCACGAAGTGAAGATTTCTGAAACAAAAATTTTATCCTTGAGGATGATCTATTATCCATGGCTATATGGAGAAGCCATTGAAATATATAAACATAGAGATAATCTTAATAGGAAAGAAGTGACCATGAAACCTGGCGACATAAGGACAGTAGCTCTGCAGAATCGCTAAACAGTTTTTATCTTTGACAAGACGACAGTCGATAGTTAAGTTTTATCTTTGACAAGGGTCATGTCTGCTTATCGCGTGTAACTTCGGCCACACCCTTTTCCCTGCAGTGTATATATCGCTGTCAGACGTCCGACTCGGCAGTCGGCAAGACTCAACGGAAGAACAACGTCTGTGAAGACGTCCCGCGCAGTTCTGGACGAAACGTTAGGAACTAAAGATATATACCCCGAAAGGTTTACCGACAGCAAGGTCTTCAGATCAGTTTTTAAAGTCTGAAAATCGTCATCGCTGACCAAAACCGGTAGTCTCAGGACGTAAAAATTGTGATCATAGACGGAAATAAAAAAAAAAATTATTCTTCACTTTCTGGATCACTGTTCTATCGTGACCATGTCGCATCTTATGAAAGCTTTAAGAGTTTCCACATTAAAAATTCGGAGGCATTACTTGTCAGCAGCCCCTCGTCAAGAAAAAGTCGTGACAAACCTACCGTAAAAATTAAACCAGAACCAGGAGACGGGCTTAATTCGTCCGTGTTTTCAGAAGCCTACTTGATTTTCATTGCTGATGTTGTCACTGTTTCCACACTTTCACACTTGACAGCTCACGACTACGTTCTCGCAGCCGGCCGTAGTGGCCGTGCGGTTCTGGGCGCTACAGTCTGGAGCCGAGCGACCGCTACGGTCGCAGGTTCGAATCCTGCCTCGGGCATGGATGTGTGTTAGGTTAGTTAGGTTTAATTAGTTCTAAGTTCTAGGCGACTGATGACCTCAGACGTTAAGTCGCATAGTGCTCAGAGTCATTTGAATCATTTTATGTTCTCGCAGTCTTACACGGCGGAATGCCTGTGCAACATCTTCTCGGTTTTTCGCATAAAATTCTCGATCTTTCCCCATTTGTCTCCGCCGCCGTCATCAGGATGAAACTAATACGCCGCTTGAAAACGAAGAAGATATTATACAGGACTTTCAATTAATCATTGCTTATCACAATACTGACCGACGCCCCTTCCGGTTTTGGATTCACTCAGTTCAACTAGTTCGGCAACCCATACACATTAGTAAAATGTTAGACCTTGAAAATACAAACAGGCCGGACCTTACCGACAACGCTAGCGTTGAAACGGGAGTTACCTATCACCACGCCATTATAGCAACTATGGTTACGAAAGTTAATAAATCAGTTAAGAAGCATAAGAGCGTTTCTGCCAAAAAGAGCAGATTAGCAGTTGTCAGTTAGACAGTTAGACAGTGAATAGTCCCAGTAAGGTGGACGTAGAGGAATTATGGGTAAAGTTTAAGCAGATCATAAATCGTGGTCTGGAAAATTATGTGCCTAGTAAGTGGATTAAGAAGGGAAAAGACCCACCATGGTTTAATGACTAGATTCGGAAAATCTGAGGAAGCAGAGGCTGTTGCACTCTCTGTTCCAAAGAGAACGCGCAAATGGCGACAAGCTGTACATCACTGAAAAGATCTATGCGCAAAGCATACAAGTACCACCGTCATACCTTAACAAAATATCTGCCAGAGAACCCGAGAAAATTCAGGTGCTACGAAAAATCGCTAATCACTTGTTGAACAGTCTGGTATAGAAGATAAACGAAAACCGAAGCTTTAAATTTTACATTTAACAAGTCGTGCACACAGGGGAATCGTACAATCATAACGTCGGTTGACCATCGAGTAGACTACCGTATGGACGACATAGTAATAAGCATCCCTGGCATAGTGAAACGACTAAAAGGTTTGAAAACAAATAAGTCACCAGGTCCGGATGGAATCCCAATGCACTTATTGCGAATCTCTCGCCCAGAGCAAACTCCCAAGCGACTGGAAGAAAGTGCTGCTGACTACTGTTTAGAAGAATGGCAAAAGAACGGACCCGCAAAACTACAGACCAATATATCTGTTGTAAGTTTGCTGCAGAATCCTTGAACACATTCTCAGTGCGAATACAAAAAATTTTCTTGAAACTGAGAATCTTATGTCCACAAATCAGCATGGTTTTAAAAAGCATCGCTCTTGCGAAACTCAGCTCTCACGTGATATAGTGCGAACTATGGACGGAGGCCAACAGACAGATTCCATATTTCTAGATTTACGGAAGGTGTTTGGCACGATGCCCCATTACAGGCCGTTAGAGAAGGTACGAGCATATGGAATAGGTTCACAAGTATTTGAGTAACTCCAACACTTCTTAAGTAATAGGATCCATTATGTTGTCCTCGACGGCGAGTGTTCATCAGACACAAGGCTATCGTCAGGCGTGCCCCAGGAAACTGTGTTAGGACCACTATACTTCTCCATATACTTAAATAATTTTTCGGACAGGATGCGCAGCAATCTGCTATTGTTTGCTGATGACGGTAAGGTGTTCAAGTTGAGTGACTGTAGGAGGATACAAGACGACTCAGACAAAATTTCCAGTTGGTGTAATGAGCGGCAGCTAGCTCTAAATATAGAAAAAATGTACGTAGACTGCGGTGTATCTATGTAGATGTAGATTATTTCCGTCTGCAGCGATTGTTCACAGAAGCCAGTGCACACTAATATGTGGCCATTAGCGCCTGTGGCTTGTACAGCGTACTCTCGGTTGCAGGAGAAGCCGCATAAGTGCAGCGAGTGCTCCAAGTCATTCCCGACTCCCGGCGACCTCAAAGCGCACGCCTACACGCACAGCGGGTCGTGGCCCTACCGCTGCGGAGTCTGCGGCCGTGGCTTCAGCAAGCAGACCAACCTCCGGAACCACCTCTTCCTGCACACAGGTATCCCGTCTGTCAGTACAAGCAGATCAGTTCTCAACACACTGGAATTACATTCACGAGCAACTGAATACGACAAACCCATCTACTAGAGACTAAAGCCTTTTCGCCTTTCGAGAGACACCAAAAGAAGCTAAGAGTCATCCTGATCCATGAACTTCCACTCACGCAGAATATTCGGAGCTGGGCCCAAGGAGCCCACATCTCATTCGACAGTGATCCAAATGTATCGGATTGATTTGTGGCCAAGTGTCCCAGGGAACCACACAAGTACCTTCACACACTATCTGATCAAAAGTACCCGGACACCTACTAGTGGACATTAATATGGAGTGTGTCCACCCTTCACCTTTATCACAGCTTGAAGTCTGCTGGAAGCACTTTCAAAGAGATTTCTGAAGGTCTGTGAAGTAATAGAACCTCAGTTTTCCTCAAGAGCCCAAACCAGAGAGGTAGTGAAGTTGGACGCTGGGATCTGGAGCGAAATAGACGCTCTAATCCATTCCACAATAGTTCCATTGAGTTCAGGTTGGGACTCTGGGCAGGCCACAACATTTCAGAAATATATGTGGGGTGTTAGTTCTTTTGGACAGACACCACACACACACACACACATATATATATATATATATATATATATATATATATATATATATATATATGGCGAAACAGCCCATGATCTCTTCAGTGCAGATGCACACCTGGCTCGAACTTTTACGGGAATCGGAAAAATGCCGCGAATAACGGGCAAGGGGAACTGCATTGAGAGTGTGGGATACGTAGAGAATTTGGAACTGACGGGAGGCATGCTAGGGTAGTCCATGCAGTTGCGATAACCACCGTATCCGGATGACTCAGTGGCTCAAAATGGTTCAAATGGTTCTAAGCACTATGGGACTTAACATCTGAGGTCATCAGTCCCCTAGACTTAGACCTACTTAAACCTAACTAACCTAAAGACATCACACACATCCATGCCCAAGGCAGGATTCGATTCGAACCTGCGACCGTGGCAGCAGCGCGGTTCCGGACTGAAGCGTCTAGAACCGCTCGGCCACAGCGGCCGGCTGACTCAGTGGTCAGAGCATTTGCCTAGTAAGCAAGAGACCCAGTTTCGAATCCCGGTCCGGCTCAAATTTTCAACTTTCCCCATTGGTTTGAATCGATGCCCACTCGCAGCCTGTGTCTGTAATTCCATTACATCCCATTTTAGAAATGTCGTTGTCCAAAAACTATCGTCTGCAAGATGCCATTTCATGACGGAACGCGTTGTCATGCTACTAGAAACAATCATTGTCTCCGAACCGTTGCTCTTCTATCCTTTCGCGTTCAGCTTTTTCTTAAGTGTAATAAAGGTACCACACGCCAACCACAAAAAGACTGTAATACCACCACCTCCATACTTTACTGTTGGCACTTCTGACAACCTCTTTCCATGATTTCAATAAACACAAAAATAACTAATTTAACACAAACTGGTTTCACGATATTTCTGCCAGTGTCAAAGGACGCAGAAAAGTATGGCATCACAATCTGGGAATCGGAATTGTAGATAGGCAGTGCCTATGTTGTTTGTCGTAATAAAAAGAAGTCAGAAAATATACTCATCTCGAATTCTCGTTTTTGTTGGCTCCGCTCGTCGTCTTGTAATAAGTCGGGATATGATTCCTTTGAGGCACAGATGTGCTCGATGTTAAGAAAAGACATTAAATTGTTAGCAAAGTATCGTCGTAGATTATTCCTGAAATAACTTCTGTCAACAATAGGATTCTGTTCAACTGCGTAAAAATGTGACTGGATAAAATTATATACGTTTGAAAGAAACGCTGTTTTAATAGTGAATTTTTGTATATTTCACCATAAAAAGTTCCAGAACAATTCTTTAATACAAACGTATTTGATCATAGTACATTCTCAACGAGCACATATTTCGCAGTTAAATACGGAAGCAAATCTCAAACTTGGCTCCCAACATCCCATCTCCTCCACTACCTCGTACAGACTCATCAAGATTTGTTATTTCGAAGTCAATAAAGATACTACTTTCGTCATTATAAAGAGTTTGTTACATATATTGCAACAAGTCTGCGATATCCTTTATATAGAAAATTTTGTTCGGAATACAGACATGTTTTGCGGAAAATAAATGATTGTGGAATCTTAAATAAAATTTCAACAACCGACTTTCAGTAATTTGTGTATTGCCAGAAGTAAGATTATCCGCTGATACCTGCCAAAAGACTAATTCAGTTCTGTAATAAATTTCAGGTAGTAACAGCGAATACTCAGATCAAGAATCACAACAGGAGGAGGTATACTTGGAAAAGGCCGGGTGATACGGGAAGATTTCAGTTAGATTACATCATGGTCAGACAGAGATTCCGAAATCAGATACTGGATTGTAAGGCGTACCGAGGAGCAGATATAGACTCAGATCACAATATAGTAGTGATTAAGAATAGGTTGAAGTTTAAGACATTAGTCAGAAAGAATCAATACGCAAGGAAGTGGGATGCAGAAGTGCAAAGGAATGATGAGGTACGGTTGAAGTTCACTGCGGTTATAGATACAGCCATAAGGAATAACTCAGTAGGCAGTACATTTGAAGAGGAATGCACGTCTCTAAAAGGGGGAATAACAGAAGTTGAAAAAAAAACATAGGCACGAAGAAGGTAACTGTGGAGAAACTTTGGGTAACAGAAGAAATACTTCAAAAGCTCGACGAAAGAAGTGAGTACAAAAAACGTTCAGGGAAATTCAGGAATATAGAAATACAACACATTGAGGAATAAAAGTAATGGGAAATTCAGGGAAGCTGAAACGGAATGGTAGCATGAAAAATGTGGAGGAATCGAAGGAGAAATTATTATAGGAAGAACTGACTCAGCATATAGGAAAGTCAAAACAATCTTCTCTGAAATCAAAAGCAGGGGTGGTAACATTAACTATGCAACGGGAATTCCACTGTTAAATGCAGAGGAGAGGGCGGATAGGTGGAAAGAGTACATTGCCATCATGAGTGAAAGTGAAGAACAATTACAGGATGTGCTGAAATGATTGAACAGTTTAATGAGTACAGAATATGGATTGAGAGTAAATCGAAGAAAGGCGAAAGTCACGAATTAGATGAAGTTAAGGAATTCTGCTAGCTAGGCAGTAAAATATCTAATGACGAATGTAGCAAGGACATCAAAAGCAGACTAGCATTGGCAGAAAGGGCATTCCTGGTCAAGAGAAGTTTACTAGTATCAAACATAGGTCTTAATTTGAGGAAGAAATTTATGATAATGTATATCTGGAGCACAGAATTGTATGTTAGTAAAACATGGACAGTGGGAAAACTAAATCAAAAGAGAACCGAAGCATATGAGATGTGGTGCTACAGAAGAATGTTGAAAATTAGGTGGACTGATAACGTAAGGAATGAGAAGGTTCTGCGCTGAATCGAAGTGGAAACGAATATATGGAAAACACTGACAAGGAGAAGGAACGGGATAATAGCGCTTCTATTAAGACAGTAGAGGGAGCTGTAGAGGCTGAAAACTGTAGAGGAAGGCAGCGATTGGAGCACATCCAGCAAATAATTGAGGACGTTGGTTGTAAGTGCTACTCTGAGATGAAGAGGTTGACACAGGAGAGGAATTGGTGGAGGGCCGCATCAGACCACTCAGAGCACTGATGACTCAAGAAAAAAAAGTTATACCAGACGTCACCAAAAATTTTTCACAGCTGGCCAGATAACTGACAAAACGACGCACCATCATTCTGTACTATACCCAGAAACAATAATTTAAAATTTAAAATGGTAAGTTTAAGGCACAAAGCAGCCGGGAGGTCTCCTATTATTCCCAAAATAATATTTAAGATTCCTTTTGTTCTAAAAATAATATTTAAATTTAAACTGTATCACAACGTCTCGTGTTCTATGCACTTTATCAAACACAGTGACGTAACGTCGGCGTGCTGAATCTACTGACGTCCCGCGGGCCGTAGTTTGGCGACCCCTGATACATACAATCACGTTATAGTTATATATGAGACATCAAGTTAAATCCATTGAGGTGTCATTCCATTTGGTACCAACATCGGTATTATGGACATTCACACAAAGCCTCCTCAAGTCGAAGATCAGACCTACTCAGTATCAACAACGTAGACACAGAATTATATAAATTGTCACACAAACAGTCAACATAATGTAGTTGACTTAGCATAGTTTTAGAATCTGGTATTGTGCTATTCTTAACTTCCCATGATTCAATTCACTTTGTGTTATTGCAATTTGATTATTTCTTTAACTATCATATTTATAAGTTCGGCATGATCTACGAAACCTAGTTGCACCAGTGAAACCAACGGGCAGAAATAGCGCGGTTTTACGTACCACTATATTATTTTTGTATCTTTTCAGGTCGTAATTTTGTGGTTTATAGTAAATTTGTATAGATAGCGATTTTCTTCGTAAGTTTATAACCACCATAAAATGTTGAAAGGGGCGAGAGAGCACTTCTATTATTTTCGATGGTTCATTTCATTAAATAATTATTTATGTACTAGCATTTCGTAAGGTGGGTTCATTAGCTTTCTCAGTCGAGTAACCCTTCCGGAATCCGAACTGTGACATGTGGAGTAAATTATTTTAACTTAAATGTGAGAGTACTCTTGAATACATAACTTTTTCGAATATTTTAGAAAATGAAATCAGCAATGAGACTGGTCTATAATTACTTAAGTCACTCTTGTCCCCTTTCTTATGAAGATGTTTGACAATTGCATATTTCAATTTATCTGAAAAAATTCCCTGTGCCAGCGAAGCATTACATATATCGCTAAGAACTCCACTTATTAAATTAGAACAACACTTCAAAATTATGTTAGAGACTCCATCAACACCACATGAGCTCTTTTTTTTCGGTATATTTATAATTCCCTTAATTTCAGTGGAGGATGTTGGCGCTATTTCTAAAGGCCTAAAGTCCTGGGGAATGACATTTTTAACACATTTTTTTGCTTCTGCAACTGAAACCTTTAACCCTATTTTTGCTGCTACATTCAGAAAGTGATTGTTTAATATACTTGCAACTTGTGAATTATCACTCACAACATCATCATTTAGCTTTATTGCTATGGTATGCTGTGCACTGTCAAGCTGCCCCGTCTCCCGTTTGACAATATTCCATATAGTTTTAATCTTATTATCCGCATTATTAATTTCTGTCAGACCACATAAGCTTCTCGACTTCTTAATGACTTTCCTTAAAGTATTACAGTATCTTTTGTAGTAAACAAGTAACGTCGGATCCTGACTTATTCTGGCCTGTTCATATATTTCCCTCTTCCTCTTACACGATGTCTTAATCCCTTAGTAATCCATGGCTTACTTGACTTTGTAATGGCTCTTTTGGATAACGTTTCAAGAAAACAACTCTCAAATATTGAGACAAATTCACGGTGGAATAAACTGAATTTGGCATCAGCATCATTTTCTGTGTATACTTCATCCCATTCTACCCCTTCTAGGCTGCACTTAAAGCAATGTATCCTGTTCGCATTAATAAGCCTCCCTGCCTTGTATGAACCTGCCTGAATCCTGTAAGGTGCATATGTGTTATTTCCATTAACAATGCATCAGGATCAGATAGCCCATTAACAACTGGTTTCTGCCTGAGCACTGTCTATGAAAATGTTATCGATAAGTGACCTACTATCCTGCTGCAGACGAGTTGGAAAATTTACAACAGGTATAGATTGTAACAACCAAACAAAGATTCTAGTTAATTTTTCCTTTCCCTATATATTAAGAAATCTACATTAAAATTACCACAAACCACTAACCGCTTCTTTTTGTCTGACAGGTAGCTCAATAATGCTTCAAGATTTTTCGTGAATAGCTGAAAGTTACCTTGAGGGGATCTGTAGATTGTTACAATTACTATAGAAGTATATTGCAGTAGCAACTCACAGGCACATGCTTCAAGGATCTGATCTACATAAAAACTATTTCTTTCAATATTTTTGACTTTATGTCCAGTTTTTATGTAACTAGCAACTCTTCCTTTTTCCATATTGACTCTACATGAATCTGTAATCCCTTAAATTGAACTTTTCCATCCCTGCGGTTACATGGTGTTCAGAGAGACACAAAACATCTATACCTTCAGAATTTACCCCATTTTCTAGGCATACAAGAAGCTCATCTATCTTATTTTTCAGTCCTCTAATGTTGTGATGAAACACACAAATTTTATTTCTTTGGATACTGCTACAGACATTGTGGCATTGTTCTGTTTTAATCTCTTTCAATACTCTCTGTCTGTAACCTGACACTAATCTAAAAAATGTTTCCCTTTGACTCCAGAGCTAGTTTGTCTTGTGTGGATGTGGGCCCCCTTACATTTACTGCCAGAGGATCAACTAATCTATCCTTCCCCCTCCTATTCAGGTGCAGGCCATGACTAGTGTAATCCTGAGAGCTAGGATACTTCTCATCCATAAGAATTATTAGGTTTTTTATATTACAAAATACGTAAAAAGAGGATCTGGACAAACTTTATTCGTTTGAGCTTCTGATTGTATATTCTCTATTTTTGATTTTTTGTAACGTTGGCATTTTCTTTTATAGGTCTATGATGTCAAAATAATTTCAGTGCTAATCAGATTGCGTAAGTATTTTGCTTTGTTGTGCTGTATGTGCACAGATGCTTGTCTTAACGCTGCAAATAGCATATTATAGGTTTTAAGGACTTTTATTATTGCGGTTTACTTTCTGTAAAGTCAGCTGCGGTATACCTTGATATACACTACATGTATCCTCGTTTTTAATATGCAAGGTTCTGAAGACGGCATTATTGAGATGCCGAAGCTGGTTATTTAAATAAAATAATCCTTACGGCTGTTTGACGATTCTCCTTGATAAAAATTTATTGGCTTTATAGAAATAAATGTACAAAATTTTATATTTTAGCCTTCGTAGACTAAGAAAAAGGTACATAAACTTTACAAACACACAATTTTCAGAAAACGCAATTTAATGTTCAACCTAAAGCTTTTTCTTATGTGACCTCTTCAGAGGATTCCAGATTAGTACTCACGGTCCTCTTTCCCTTCAGGGTTCTCTTCTGGTTTCTTGTTTTCTGCATTCTTTTTCCTTTACCAGGTCTTCAACTGACTTCTCAGCCGCAGAGAGGCGCTCTAAATCTACTTTTTTCAAGATCTCTTGAGTGATATTTCCTGTCTTAAAGCCCATTCTCTGTAACAACTTCACCCTCCCTACGTACCCTTCATTAAATACAAGAAATGCATCATAAGTTGCAATTCTCACAACTGTTGCAGACGAAAATGTGGTTTTAGGACATCGGTTTCATTTGGGTTATAGGTTCTGTCATGAACACACGTTTCTAGAAGTTCAGGATCGGCCAGGAACCTGTGAGTGGCCAAGATACAATATTGAAGTCTTTTCTCGTTAATGTAAGGGTTGTTAGCCCTCTGAGCCTGTTACTTCAAAAATTTTGCGTGGCAGGAACTCATGCAATTGTTTTTCGGGCACTTCGGATGCGATTCCATCACTGAAACTCCGGGAAGTTAATGTCCATGAGTTCTACTATTAAATAAAAATAAACTGAAAATTGACATTTTCTGGCAATTTCATGAACGCCCCTCCTTAACGAAAGCTGCATCATCATTTTGTGTTATTTACGCACAGTGTAGATGTTGTAGCTACACTGCGTCGCTAACATGTATGTTGACGACAAACTCTGAGATGGCACTGCGTCAGTGTAATCATGGGCGCCACTCCCAAACAAACGTTAGGCGCGCATTCCTATAAGCTCAACTACTAAAATGACTATAATTCTACGTCCAAAAAGCATACATTGACTCAATAACACACAAATACTCAACTTCAAGGGCTCATTGTACAGTATTCCCAACCTTTGACAGTCCTACTCTGAGGTTAAGTCCGGTTTGTGCACAATACAGTCCTCTGACGGGCGTAGGCACTGCCATGGCGGTTAAGTAACAGAACCCTGTACGTTGTCCTCGATGGTGAGTGTTCATCGGAGGTGAGGGTATCATCTGGAGTGCCCCAGAGAAGTGTGGTAGGTCCGCTGTTGTTTTCTATCTACATCAATGATCTTTTGGATAGGGTGGATAGCAATGTGCTGCTGTTTGCTGATGATGCTGTGGTGTACGGGAAGGTGTCGTCGTTGAGTGACTGTAGGAGGATACAAGATGACTTGGACAGGATTTGTGATTGGTGTAAAGAATGGCAGCTAACTCTAAATAAAGATAAATGTAAATTAATGCAGATGAATAGGAAAAAGAATCCTGTAATGTTTGAATACTCCGTTAGTAGTGTAGCGCCTGACACAGTCAAGTCGATTAAATATTTGGGCGTAACATTGCAGAGCGATATGAAGTGGGACAAGCATGTAATGGCAGTTGTGGGAAAGGTGGATGGTCTTCTTCGGTTCATTGGTAAAATTTTGGGAAGATGTGGTTCATCTGTAAAGGAGACCGCTTATAGAACGCTGGTGCGGCCTATTCTTCAGTACTGCTCGAGCGTTTGGGATCCCTATCAGGTCGGATTGAGGGAGGACATAGAAGCAATTCAGAGGCGGGCTGCTAGATTTGTTACTGGTAGGTTTGATCATCACACGAGTGTTACGGAAATGCTTCGGGAACTCAGGTGGGAGTCTCTAGAGGAAAGGAGGCGTTCTTTTCGTGAATCGCTACTGAGGAAATTTAGAGAACCAGCATTTGAGGCTGACTGCAGTACAATTTTACTGCCGCCAACTTACATTTCGCGGAAAGACCCCAAAGATAAGATAAGAGAGATTAGGGCTCGTACAGAGGCATATAGGCAGTCATTTTTCCCTCGTTCTGTTTGGGAGTGGAACAGGGAGAGAAGTTGCTAGTTGTGGTACGAGGTACCCTCCGTCACGCACCGTATGGTGGATTGCGGAGTATGTATGTAGATGTAGATGTAGACGTGCATTGCCGAAGAGCGGTGGATCCTCTTCAGACAGGCAAGCCTGCGATGACTAGAACTGGAAATAGAATTGCCTCCCATTGAAAGGTCTCTCTGGATCTCTGAAGCACACTATTGACCACACACTGCGGGAACGCTTCGGTTCTGCTGCCAGCCGCTAGAATTTGCTAGCGGACCCGTTACGCCTAAACGTGTAGGCTGTCCCGTTTACCCTCCGTTGTTGGAGCTAATCTAACGACCAGGAATTGTGACCCTCGATCAACATAGTAAGGGTCCTTTTTTTTTTTTTTTTTTTTTTTTGACGAATTTTAAAACCTAAATGACTTTTCGGTTTCAGGTATCAGGCTTCTTTTGTGGAAGAATACTCACAGAAAAAATATCCGTGTGGTCGCGTAACATTTGTAATGTGTCACGAAAAGAAAGCAAATAATGAAATAAAGGCTAGGAAAAACGTAGCATGAAATTCACTACGATACTAGAATGCGCAACATAATTGCAGGATCAGTTTTTCGAGGCGCCATAATTGTTTGCGACGCATAACTGAAATTTGGCTCTAAGGTCCCTGTAACCTTCGTCTGTAATGGTGCAAAGGCATGGCGCCCTGAAACGTCAGCCTCGGGCTCTGTGGGGCCGCAAACAGGAAGGTGTAGACACATGCGAAAAAAGGTCAGAACTCTGAGGTTTATGCGAGGCGTAAGGTGGGTGAACGATGTCACATTGGCATCAAATTTCATCACAACTCACAATTCTGCCGGACGCCACGGTGGACGTGTCGCACGATAGGAAGGTCGTCACACCCGCTGTTATCCACATCTCACCACTTCTTTCGATGCCTCTGCGAAGGTGGCCAGAACCACTACGCCCTGCGTTGAAGTGACAGTTTTCTAACGGGTAGCCTACGAAAACATTTAAGGAACATCGTCATGGAAAGATCCCCGGAAGTGGCATAAAGGTCGTCAATGAAACCACCCCTTTCCTTGGGGCGTTGATTCCCACACATTTCGCTGTTACAAACAGCAGTTCGCAGTGCGAAAATGTTCTTGGCAACCTTTGACACAACTGACGCCCTCGGACATTTCAACCGTTCTCGAAAGACGTTGTGGAACAGCAACCCCATTGCAATGATCTGACCCCTTTGGAGCGCAGTGCGATCGCAGTTTTTGCTGTGGTTTACAGGGTAGATCCACTGACGACTATTCTAAATCATTTAACGAAATTTGAACATGATCCGAAGCACCAAATGGTGCTTATCTTTTCCCAGCCCTTCTGTTTCGCGTTTTTCTATAGCGTAATCACAGAGGGGTGGCAATGAGGGTGGTTTGCAACACTTTCAGCGCGACCTGCCCACCTTTGTCGAGCAGTTTAACAATGTACCTATACTGAGACAAGCTGTGACGAGAGTCCTAGGTGCCTGCTGGAGGGCTACGCTGCTGCTCTTGAGCCTTCTAGGAGGCATCCGGTTCATTCTGCAAGTGTGAAAGTTTTACAGTGTGTAGATACACCCTTCCCGCTTGTTTTCAAACTTAGTTCGACCTGTTCCAGTGAGTGGCGCCGTCACAGCATGTCTTCAAGATGGCTGCTACACTTGACATTCGTCAGAAGCAACGTGCTGTTATAGAATTCCTGTGCTGTGAAAACGAGACAGTGGGAAACATTCACAAGAGGTTGAAAAAGGTGTATGGAGATGCTGCTGTCGATCGCAGTACAGTTAGTCGGTGAGCAAGCAGGTTACATGATGAAAGCGGGCAAGGCAATATTGAGGATTGTCCTCGGAGCGGCAGGCCTCGTACTGCACGTACAGACAATGTGCAGAGAGTTAACGATTTGGTGACTGCTGACAGACACATCACAGTGAACGAATTGTCACGCTACGCTGGAATATGGGAAGGAAGTGTTTGCAGAATACTGGAAGTGTTGGCGTTAAAAAAAGTGTGTGCCAGGTGGGTTCCCAGGATGTTGACAGTGGCTCACAAAGAAACAAGAAAAGCTGTATGCAGCGAACTTTTGGAACAGTGTGAGAATGGTGGAGGTGAATTTCTTGGAAGAATTGTGACAGGTAATGAAACAGGGCTCCATCATTTTTCACGAGAGACGAAGAGGCAATCAATGGAGTGGCATCATGCAAATTCACCCAAGAAAAAAAATTCAAAACCACCCCTTCTGCTGGAAAAGTTATGGCTGTGGTGTTTTTCGATTCCGAAGGACTCTTGCTTGTGGACATCATGCCAAGTGGAACCACCATAAATTCTGATGCACATGTGACGACACTGAAGAAACGTCAAGCTCGACTGAGTCGTGTTCGACCACATCGGCAAAAGCAGGATGTTTTGCTGTTGCACGACAATGCACGGCCACATGTCAGTCAAAAAACCATGGAAGCGATCACAAAACTCGGATGGACAACACAGAAACACCCACCTTACAGTCCTGACCTGACTCCATCTGACTGTCATCTCTTTGGGAAACTGAAAGACTCTCTTCGTGGAACAAGGTTTGAAGATGATTACTCCCTTGTGCACGCTGCCAAACAGTGGCTCCAACAGGTTGGTCCAGAATTTTACCGTGCGGGTATACAGGCGATGGTTCCAAGATGGCGTAAGGCAGTTGAGAGGGATGGAAACTATGTGGAGAAATGAAAATATTGTTCCTAAAGGATGTATCTACACGCTGTAAAACTTTCAAACATGTAGAATAAAAGATGGATTAAAAAAAATAGTGTGCCTTTCTTTTGGAGTGCCCCTCGTATTTCCATCACTTCTTCTTCGGTGTACATATTGAATAGCAGAGTCGAAAGACTACATCCCTGTCTTACATCCTTTTTTATCCGAACACTTCGTTCTTGGTCGTTCACTCTTATTATTCCCTCTTTACTCTTGTACACATTTTATATTACCCGTCTCTCCCTATAGCTTACCCCAGTTTTCTCAGAATTTCGAAAATCTTGCACCATTGTACATCTCCAAAAATGGCAATCACACAATTTGGAAAGAAAATCGTAAGTGCCGAGACTGTAACTGTGAAGAAACTATGGGTAACAGAGGCAATATTTCAGTCGAGCGATGAAATAAGGAAGTATAAATATGTTCAGAGACAATCAGGAAAGCAGACATACTTAGAAATGAAATAAATAGGAAGTCCGTGGAAGCTAAGGCGGAATGGCTACATGGAAAATGTGAAGAAACTGGAAAGGAAATGGTTGTCGGAAAGACTGAGTCATAATAACCTTCGGAGAAATTAAAAACAAGAATCATAGCATTAAGAGTGCAGTGTGAGTTCCACTGTGGAATGCAGAGGAGAGAGAAGATACACTATGTGATCAAAAGTATCCGGACACCCCCAAAAAAATAAGTTTTTCATATTAGTTGCATGTGCTGCCACCTACTGCCAGGTACTCCATATCAGCAACCTCAGAAGTCATTAGACAGTGTGAGAGAGCAGAATGGAGCGATCCGTGGACTTCGAACGTGGTCAAGTGATTGGCTGTCGCTTGTGTCTTACGTCTGTACGCAAGATTTCCACACTCCTAAACATCCCTAGGTCCACTGTTTCCGATGTGATAGTGAAGTGGGAACGTGAAGGGACACGTACAGCACAAAAGCGTACAGGCCGACCTCGTCTGTTGACTGACAGATACCGCCAACAATTGGAGAGGGTCATAATGTGTAATAGGCAGACATCTATCGAGACCATCAAACAGGAATTCTAGACTGCATCAGGATCCACTGCAGTTACTATGATAGTTAGCCGGGAGGTGATAAAACTTGGATTTCATGGTCGAGCGGCTGCTCATAAGCCACACATCACGCCAGTAAATGCCAAACGACACTTCGCTTGGTTAAGGAGCGTAAACATTGGGATTATCCTAGTAAAAGTCCGTTCATACTTTACCACACGGAACGGGACGTTACAACATACCACATTGCATTTCAAATGGCGAGTCACACAAGCCGTTACCTGTATGCGGCGAAACGGAACGTCTGCGTCAAGGATTCTCGGAATGACGGTGAGGGGGGGGGGGGGGGGGGGCGAGCTAACGATTGTTTCGTCTAGTGACATCGGAAGTTCTCTCCATGCTCTCACATGTTATACTGTTATACGCAATACTGAAGTAAGTTTCATGATTTTGTGTCTTCTTAGTCTTTATTTTATTGATTACTTTGCAGCTTTACTGTATGATTAAATGATGATGGCGTCCTCTTGGGTAAAATATTCCGGAGGTAAAATAGTCCCCCATTCGGATCTCCGGGCGGGGACTACTCAAGAGGACGTCGTTATCAGGAGAAAGAAAACTGGCATTCTACGGATCGGAGCGTGGAATGTCAGATCCCTTAATCGGGCAGGTAGGTTAGAAAATTTAAAAAGGGAAATGGATAGGTTAAAGTTAGATATAGTGGGAATTAGTGAAGTTCGGTGGCAGGAGGAACAAGACTTCTGGTCAGGTGATTACAGGGTTATAAATACAAAATCAAATAGGGGTAATGCAGGAGTAGGTTTAATAATGAATTAAAAAAATGGAGTACGGGTAAGATACTACAAACAGCATAATGAGCGCATTGTTGTGGCCAAGATAGACACAAAGCCCATGCCTACTACAGTAGTACAAGTTTATATGCCAACTAGCTCTGCAGATGATGAAGAAATTGATGAAATGTATGACGAGATAAAAGAAATTATTCAGGTAGTGAAGGGAGACGAAAATTTACTAGTCATGGGTGACTGGAATTCGTCAGTAGGAAAAGGAAACATAGTAGGTGAACATGGATTGGGGGGAAGAAATGAAAGAGGAAGCCGCCTTGTAGAATTTTGCACAGAGCATAACTTAATCATAGCTAACACTTGGTTCAAGAATCATAAAAGAAGATTGTATACCTGGAAGAATCCTGGAGATACTAAAAGGTATCAGATAGATTATATAATGGTAAGACAGAGATTTAGGGACCAGGTTTTAAATTGTAAGACATTTCCAGGGGCAGATGTGGATTCTGACCACAAACTATTGGTTATGAACTGCAGATTGAAACTGAAGAAACTGCAAAAAGGTGGGAATTTAAGGAGATGGGACCTGGATAAACTGAAAGAACCAGAGGTTGTACAGAGTTTCAGGGAGAGCATAAGGGAACAATTGACAGGAATGGGGGAAAGAAATACAGTAGAAGAAGAATGGGTAGCTCTGAGGGATGAAGTAGTGAAGGCAGCAGAGGATCAAGTAGGTAAAAAGACGAGGGCTAATAGAAATCCTTGGGTAACAGAAGAAATATTGAATTTAATTGATGAAAGGAGAAAATATAAAAATGCAGTAAATGAAGCAGGCAAAAAGGAATACAAACGTCTCAAAAATGAGATCGACAGGAAGTGCAAAATGGCTAAGCAGGGATGGCTAGAGGACAAATGTAAGGATGTAGAGGCTTGTCTCACTAGGGGTAGGATAGATACTGCCTACAGGAAAATTAAAGAGACCTTTAGAGAGAAGAGAACCACTTGTATGAATATCAAGAGCTCAGATGGCAACCCAGTTCTAAGCAAAGAAGGGAAGGCAGAAAGGTGGAAGGAGTATATAGAGGGTTTATACAAGTGCGATGTACTTGAGGACAATATTATGGAAATGGAAGAGGATGTAGATGAAGATGAAATGGGAGATACGATACTGCGTGAAGAGTTTGACAGAGTACTGAAAGACCTGAGTCGAAACAAGGCCCCGGGAGTAGACAACATTCCATTAGAACTACTGATGGCCTTGGGAGAGCCAGTCATGACAAAACCCTACCATCTGGTGAGCAAGATGTATGAGACAAGCGAAATACCCACAGACTTCAAGAAGAATATAATAATTCCAATCCCAAAGAAAGCAGGTGTTGACAGATGTGAAAATTACCGAACTATCAGTTTAATAAGTCACAGCTGCAAAATACTAACGCGAATTCTTTACAGACGAATGGAAAAACTGGTAGAAGCGGACCTCGGGGAAGATCAGTTTGGATTCCGTAGATATGTTGGAACACGTGAGGCAATACTAACCTTACGACTTATCTTAGAAGAAAGATTAAGAAAAGGCAAACCTACGTTTCTAGCATTTGTAGACTTAGAGAAAACTTTTGACAACGTTAACTGGAATACTCTCTTTCAAATTCTGAAGGTGGCAGGGGTAAAATACAGGGAGCGAAAGGCTATTTACAATTTGTACAGAAACCAGATGGCAGTTATAAGAGTCGAGGGGCATGAAAGGGAAGCAATGGTTGGGAAAGGAGTGAGACAGGGTTGTTGCCTCTCCCCGATGTTATTCAATCTGTATATTGAGCAAGCAGTAAAGGAAACAAAAGAAAAATTCGGAGTAGGTATTAAAATTCATGGAGAAGAAGTAAAAACTTTGAGGTTCGCCGATGACATTGTAATTCTGTCAGAGACAGCAAAGGACTTGGAAGAGCAGTTGAACGGAATGAACAGTGTCTTGAAAGGAGGATATAAGATGAACATCAACAAAAGCAAAACGAGGATAATGGAATGTAGTCAAAGTAAATCGGGTGATGCTGAGGGGATTAGATTTGGAAATGAGACACTTAAAGTAGTAAAGGAGTTTTGCTATTTAGGGAGCAAAATAACTGATGATGGTCGAAGTAGAGAGGATATAAAATGTAGACTGGCAATGTCAAGGAAATCGTTTCTGAAAAAGAGAAATTTTTTAACATCGAGTATAGATTTAAGTGTCAGGAAGTCGTTTCTGAAAGTATCTGTATGGAGTGTAGCCATGTATGGAAGTGAAACATGGACGATAACCAGTTTGGACAAGAAGAGAATAGAAGCTTTTGAAATGTGGTGCTACAGAAGAATGCTGAAGATAAGGTGGGTAGATCACGTAACTAATGAGGAGGTATTGAATAGGATTGGGGAGAAGAGAAGTTTGTGGCACAACTTGACTAGAAGAAGGGATCGGTTGGTAGGACATGTTTTAAGGCATCAAGGGATCACAAATTTAGCATTGTAGGGCAGCTTGGAGGGTAAAAATCGTAGAGGGAGGCCATCAATACACTAAGCAGATTCAGAAGGATGTAGGTTGCAGTAGGTACTGGGAGATGAAGAAGCTTGCACAGGATAGAGTAGCATGGAGAGCTGCATCAAACCAGTCTCAGAACTGAAGACCACAACAACAAACATACTTTGCTTTTGTGACACTGAAAAGGTTACACAACAACATTGGTATTTTTTTTTTCTATCAGTGTCCTTCCATAAAAGGGACCAGATACCTGACAGCAAAAAATGATTTAGGTTTTATAATGCCCCTATGAAGAAAAATCCTGCTGGTGTGATCGCGTGTCGCTATTCCTGGTAATTAGACTTCCCTCCAGCAGTGGGACTGTAACCGTGAAAGCCTAGACACTCAGGTGTAGTGAGTCCGTCAGCAAATTTTGGTGGGATCACTAACAGGGTGGAACCGTTATGTGAACTGAAGGTGGAGGGCGCCAATGAAAAATGAATTTAATCTTAATAATATGAATATTTATATATGTATTTGGAGAGAGAGAGAGAGAGAGAGAGAGAGAGAGAGAGAGAGAGAGATAGAGATTTATTTTTTATTGAGATTTTTATTTTAAGTCGTAACTGGTACCTGAATTTTGGTTGCTGTCTCCTTGAATGATCAGCTTCTGCACCAGTTGGTGACGTATTATAATTTGGAGGAAGTTATTGTTCTTTAAGTTTTAAAATACGACTCTGTTAGTTACTTGGCCGTATTGCGGATAGCTTTGAGCCCAAGTTTTCGTAGCTTTTCATACCTAAGGGACCACTGTTGTAAGTAAATAAGATCAAACAGCAATCTGCTTTTCGTGAGAAAAGAAGATTGCTTAGCATACAAACTTCCTTCAAACTACGCGTCCTGCTGCATCAAAATTGGTCAGTGGAGTTCATCACCATGCTATGATACAAGAACATAATCAAATTACTGCAATTAAGAAATTATGAGAGGTTGTTACGTATTGAATGAAAACTATAGAGAATGCATTTCCTTTCCCGTATTTTAGTGAACTTTGTACACTTACAGTTCTGTCGATTGATAGCCGGCGACGACAATAAAATTCACCTCCTTTTCGAAAAGAAAGATATTTCTTTTCTATTCTTCACTTCCAGAAAATTTATACACATAAATGTCTGGCAACTATTACACATACTTCACTCGGTTTTGTCACTGAAACAGCATTGTAGAAATAAACAGGTCTATGTATCCAGAATGAGATTTTCACTCTGCAGCGGAGTGTGCGCTGATATGAAACTTCCTGGCAGATTAAAACTGTGTGCCGGCTCGAGACTCGAACTCGGGACCTTTTCCTTTTGCGGGCAAGAGCTCTACCAACTGAGCTACCCAAGCATGACTCACGCCCCGTCCTCACAGCTGTACTTCTGCCAGTTCCTCGTCCCCTACCTTCCAAACTTTACAGAATCTCTCCTGCGAACCTTGCAGAAATAGCACTCCTGAAACAAAGGATATTGCGGAGACATGGCTTAGCCATAGCCTGGGGGGTGTTCCCAGAATGAGATTTTCACTTTGCAGCGGAGTGTGCGCTGATGTGAAACTTCCTGGCAGATTAAAACTGTGTGCCAGGCCGAGACTCGAACTCGGGACCTTTGCCTTTCGCGGGCAAGTGCTCTACCAACTGAGCTACCCAAGCACGACTCACGCCCCGTCCTCACAGCTCTACTTCTGCCAGTTCCTCGTCTCCTATCTTCCAAACTTTACAGAAGCTCTCCTGCGAACCTTGCAGAAATAGCACTCCTGAAACGAAGGATATTGCGAAGAGCTTCTGTAAAGTTTGGGAGGTAGGAGGCGAGGTACTGGCAGAAGTAAGGCTGTGAGGACGGGGCGTGAGTCGTGCTTGGGTAGCTCAGTTAGTAGAGCACTTGCCCGCGAAAGGCAAAGGTCCCGAGTTCGAGTCTCGGCCAGGCACACAGTTTTAATCTGCCAGGAAGTTTCAGGTCTACGTACTTGTAGAAAAATAGGAGACCTTACTTTTGGGATTACCCTCGTATTTGTGCCCATGTGTGTGTTGCTTGGTAGCGGAATACGTTTGCTGCCCACAGGGGACCGGCCGCACCCTTGCACGCTGTGCGGTAAGAAGTTCGCGCTAGCGTGCAACCTTCGGGCGCACGCGCGCACGCACCACCCGGTCGCCGGCGCCAGCGACTCCACGCCTCCGCCTTCAGCCCCGCAACCCGCACAGCCGGCGCAGTGCCTGGCGTCGCCGCTTCGCTTCTGGCCGCCGCATCTGGCGCCGTCTGCACCGCCGCTTCTTTCCTTGGTGAGAGGACATGCCGCCATTACGAATAAGTTCTGTAACGTACACTGAAGAGCCATAGAAACTGGTACACCTGCGTAATATCGTGTAGGGCTCGCGCTAGCACGCAGAAGTGCCGCAACTCGATGTGGCATGGACTCGACTAACATATGAAGTATGGCTGGAGGGAATTGACACCATAAATCCTGCAGGGCTGACCACAAGTCCGTAAGAATACGAAAGGGTGGAGATGTTTTCTGAGCAGACCCTTGCAAGGCATCACAGATATGTTCAATATCGTTCACGTCTGCGGAGTTTGCTGGCCAGCGACAGTCTTTAAACTCAGAAGAGTGTTCCTAGAGCCACCCTGTAGCAATTTTGGACGTGTAGGGTGTCGAATTACCGTGCTGGAATTGTCCAAGTCCGTCATAATGCACAATGAGCATGAATGGATGCAAGTGATCTGACAGGATGCTTACATTCGTGTAACCTGTCAGAGTCGTATCTAGACGTATCAAGGGTCCCATATCACTCCAACTGCACACACCCCACACCATTACAGATCCTCCACCAGCTTTAACAGTCCGCTGCTGACACACAGGGTCCATGGATTCGTAAGGTAGTGTCCATAACCGTACACGCACATCCGCTCGATACAATTTGAAACGAGACTCGTTCGACCAGGCAACATGTTTCCAGTCAAAAATGTCGGTGTTGACGGGCCCAGGCGAGGCGTAAAGTTTTGTGTCTTGTTGTCATCAAGGGTACACGATTGGGCCTTCGCCTCCGAAAGCCCATATCGATGATGTTTCGTTGAATGGTTCGCACGCTGACACTTGTTGGTGACCCAGTATTAAAATCTGCACCAATTTCCGGAAGTGTGCCCTTCTGTCACGTTGAACAACTATTCTCTTCAGTCGCCGTTGGTCTCGTTCTTATAGGATCTTTTTCCGGACGCAGCAATGTCGGCGATTTGATGTTTTATCGGATTCCTGATACACACAGAGTACTCGTGAAATCATCGTACGGCAAATGGTTCAAATGGCTCTGAGCACTATGGGACTTAACATCTGAGGTCATCAGTCCCCTAGAACTTAGAACTACTTAAACCTAACTAGCCTAAGGACATCACACACACATCCATGCCCGCGGCAGAATTCGAACCTGCGACCATAGCGGTCGCGCGGTTCCGGACTGAAGCGCCTAGAACGGCTCGGCCACAACGGCCGGCACGTACGGCAAAATTTCCTCTTTATCGCTATCTCGGAGATACTGTGTCCCATTGCTCGTGCGTCGACCATAACACCATGTTAAAACTTACTTAAATCTTGATAACCTGCCATTGTAGCAGCAGTAACCGATCTAACAACTGCGCCAGACACTTGTTGTCTCATATACGTGCTTGTTTACATATCTCTGTATTTGAATACGCATGTCTATATCAGTTTCTTTGGCGCTTCATTGTACATTGCCAGAAATGGAAACTGTTACCCACGAAACAGCAGTCCGTCATTTATCCAACTTTGTAGAGACGTTCGTCACACGTTGCTGTAGTTGTTGACTTAAGTCTGAGGACTGATCTGGTGCACCTCGGTTTGCTAGTCTGTCCTCTGCAAGCCTCTTCATTTCTGAATAACCAGTGTAGCCCGTATCCATCTGAGCCTGTTCACTGTATTCAAGCCTTCCTCTTCGATTTTTACCTCCCATACTTTCTTCCATTACCAAAGTGAAATCCCTTGCTGCCTGATACATCTACATCTACATACATACTCCACAATCCACCATACGGTGCGTGGCGGAGGGTATCTCGTACCACAGCTATTATCTTCTCTCCCTGTTCCATTCCCAAACAGAACGAGGAAAAAATGACTGCCTATATGCCTCTGTACGAGCCCTAATCTCTCCTATCTTATCTTTGTGGCCTTTCTGCGAAATACACTCCTGGAAATGGAAAAAAGAACACATTGACACCGGTGTGTCAGACCCACCATACTTGCTCCGGACACTGCGAGAGGGCTGTACAAGCAATGATCACACGCACGGCACAGCGGACACACCAGGAACCGCGGTGTTGGCCGTCGAATGGCGATAGCTGCGCAGCATTTGTGCACCGCCGCCGTCAGTGTCAGCCAGTTTGCCGTGGCATACGGAGCTCCATCGCAGTCTTTAACACTGGTAGCATGCCGCGACAGCGTGGACGTGAACCGTATGTGCAGTTGACGGACTTTGAGCGAGGGCGTATAGTGGGTATGCGGGAGGCCGGGTGGACGTACCGCCGAATTGCTCAACACGTGGGGCGTGAGGTCTCCACAGTACATCGATGTTGTCGCCAGTGGTCGGCGGAAGGTGCACGTGCCCGTCGACCTGGGACCGGACCGCAGCGACGCACGGATGCACGCCAAGACCGTAGGATCCTACGCAGTGCCGTAGGGGACCGCACCGCCACTTCCCAGCAAATTAGGGACACTGTTGCTCCTGGGGTATCGGCGAGGACCATTCGCAACCGTCTCCATGAAGCTGGGCTACGGTCCCGCACACCGTTAGGCCGTCTTCCGCTCACGCCCCAACATCGTGCGGCCCGCCTCCAGTGGTGTCGCGACAGGCGTGAATGGAGGGACGAATGGAGACGTGTCGTCTTCAGCGATGAGAGTCGCTTCTGCCTTGGTGCCAATGATGGTCGTATGCGTGTTTGGCGCCGTGCAGGTGAGCGCCACAATCAGGACTGCATACGACCGAGGCACACAGGGCCAACACCCGGTATCATGGTGTGGGGAGCGATCTCCTACACTGGCCGTACACCACTGGTGATCGTCGAGGGGACACTGAATAGTGCACGGTACATCCAAACCGTCATCGAACCCATCGTTCTTCCATTCCTAGACCGGCAAGGGAACTTGCTGTTCCAACAGGACAATGCACGTCCGCATGTATCCCGTGCCACCCAACGTGCTCTAGAAGGTGTAAGTCAACTACCCTGGCCAGCAAGATCTCCGGATCTGTCCCCCATTGAGCATGTTTGGGACTGGATGAAGCGTCGTCTCACGCGGTCTGCACGTCCAGCACGAACGCTGGTCCAACTGAGGCGCCAGGTGGAAATGGCATGGCAAGCCGTTCCACAGGACTACATCCAGCATCTCTACGATCGTCTCCATGGGAGAATAGCAGCCTGCATTGCTGCGAAAGGTGGATATACACTGTACTAGTGCCGACATTGTGCATGCTCTGTTGCCTGTGTCTATGTGCCTGTGGTTCTGTCAGTGTGATCATGTGATGTATCTGACCCCAGGAATGTGTCAATAAAGTTTCCCCTTCCTGGGATAATGAATTCACGGTGTTCTTATTTCAATTTCCAGGAGTGTATAAGTTGGCGGCAGTAAAATTGTACTGCAGTCAGCCTCAAATGCTGGTTCTCTAAATTTCCTCAGTAGCGATTCACGAAAAGAACGCCTCCTTTCCTCTAGAGTCTCCCACCCGAGTTCCTGAAGCATTTCCGTAACACTCGTGTGATGATCAAACCTACCAGTAACAAATTGCTTCTACGTCCTCCCTCAATCCGACCTGATAGGGATCCCAAACGCTCGAGCAGTACTAATGTGTTCTATCAGATTATTCCTTTCTGTATGTCAAGTTGTGCCAAGCTAACTATCTAATTTTCAACATTCTTCTGTTGTGTCACATTTGAAAAGCGTCTGTTCTCTTCTTGTGTGATTTGATTATCGTCCACGTTTTCACTTTTGTAAACGCTACACTCCAGAAAAATACCCTCTAAGACAAAAAAAGGAAGAAGAAAAACGAGGAAGAAATGACGCATCACGAAGGAACTACCCTAATGGGACCGAAATGGGTAGATGTGATGTAGATTTACAAACAAACAACTGATTACAATTTCAGAAGGATTGGATTATTTATTCAAGAGAAAAGCATCTCTATATCGCGGCGGTCCACTTCTGACCCTTATGCAAGCATTCCGCTTAGCATTGATTGATAGAGTTGTTGGACGTTCTTCTGAGGGATATCATGCCAAATTCTGTCCAATTGGCGCTTTAGTTTCTCAAAATCACGAGATGCTTTGCGGTCCGTGCCCATAATGCTCCAAACGTTCTCAGTAATGGAGAGATCCGACGACCTTGCTGGCCAATTTAGATTTTGGCAAACATGAAGACAAGCAGTAGAAACTCTTGCTGTGTGCAAGCGGCCACTATCTTATTGAAATGTAGGCCCAGCGTGGCTTACCATAAAGGACAACAAAATAGGGCATACCCTATCGTCAACATACTGCTGTACTGTAAGGGTGCTGCAGATGACAACCCAAGGGGTCCTGCTACGAAAAGAGACGACACCCCACTCCATCACTCCAGACTGTCGGGACTTACGATGGGATACAGACAGGTTGGCATCCCATCACTGTCCAGAGCGACTCTAGACACGTCTTCGGCCTATAATCTCATAGGCTGGATTAGATATGTCTTCAATTGCAGCCCAAATTGCAAAACATATATACAACTTTAGCGTCTCATTTCCCAATCTAATTACATCAACATTCTAATAGTCAACATTCCATTACGAATGTTTTACTTTTGTTGATGTTCATCTTACAAACTCTTTTCAAGAAAAAATCCAGCCCTTTAAACTGATCTCGCAAGTTCTTTGCCAATGCTAGTAGATGTACAATGTCGTCAACAAACCACAAATTTCTTATTTCTTCTCTCTCAACTTTAATTCCCTTTGTAAGCTTCTGCATGTCTTCCTTTACTGCTTTCTCAATGCACAGACTGAATAACACTGGGGATAGCCTACAACCCTGTCTCACTCCCTTCGCAGCTACTGATTTCTTTTCATCCCTTGAATTCTTACAACTGCAGTCTGGTTTCTGTGCATGTTGTAGGTTGCAGTACGTGTTACTTCGGACATGCATGCACTGCAGTATCGAAAGACCACAAAAGGTTACATATAATTCACAATGTATGAAATATATAATTTATTAGAATCAAAATGTAGATGCTCTAATTCTTTACTATTGTGCCAATTTTCTTTTAGCCATTCCAAAAATGCACGTGAGAAATCGTGCCGTCTCTGTCTGCCCCGTTCCTACATCTCGCGTTCCGTGGATTTCACATGTTAAGTCACAAAGAGGGTCATCCTGTACATCCCTCACTCCTTTCAACGCCTGTAGTTTCGAGTCTTACACGTTGATTCAGTCAGGCTGATATCTAGATTTGTGTGTGTTTCAGATCTTCCATTCCCCTCTTACGTCAAAGTTCTCAAGTGCTTTACATGTCTACCTTAGTGGGGACCTGAATTGGAGATACCGGTGTATGGACAGATCAGAATCGTTCTTTTTATGCTCCTCAGGTATCTAAAAGAAGCCATGCTCATTGTGTAGGCCCGAGTGCTCCTGTAAGGATACTCATAGCATCTCTTAGATGCAGACTTCAGTAATATAGGTGCTGTCGTAAAGTACTCAACAGTGACTCCAGTATTGTATCGCGCTGTGCACCCGTGCCTGAGCCGAGGCCCTTAAGGCGTCTGCATGATGACCCCACGACGTACCTGGCTGGTTAACCAAAACACTATCACGGCTTCCAGTTTGAGCCACCGCTTTCATCTGTGTTCTGTATGACAACGTTCAGTCCAGATTTATGGGCCTGTCGTCCTGCCTAACGCACATCTCACTCGTAGAAATTTGTGACTTTCTATTTGTCTCCCTGTTGTTGAGGTGCATTACAGTACAAACTGTCTTATTGCAGTAGGATGAAAATGGCATCAGAGGTGATGTTTATCTACATCAACATCTACATCTACATCCATACTCCGCAAGCCACCTGACGGTGTGTGGCGGAGGGTACCTTGAGTACCTCTATCGGTTCTCCCTTCTATTCCAGTCTCGTATTGTTCGTGGAAAGAAGGATTGTCGGTATGCCTCTGTGTGGGCTCTAATCTCTCTGATTTTACCCTCGTGGTCTCTTCGCGAGATATACGTAGGAGGGAGCAATATACTGCTTGACTCTTCGGTGAAGGTATGTTCTCGAAACTTCAACAAAAGCCCGTACCGAGCTACTGAGCGTCTCTCCAGCAGAGTCTTCCACTGGAGTTTATCCATCATCTCCGTAACGCTTTCACGATTACTAAATGATCCTGTAACGAAGCGCGCTGCTCTCCGTTGGATCTTCTCTATCTCTTCTATCAACCCTATCTGGTACTGATCCCACACTGCTGAGCAGTATTCAAGCAGTGGGCGAACAAGCGTACTGTAACCTACTTCCTTTGTTTTCCGATTGCATTTCCTTAGGATTCTTCCAATGAATCTCAGTCTGGCATCTGCTTTACCGACGATCTACTTTATATGATCATTCCATTTAAAATCACTCCTAATGCGCACTCCCAGATAATTTATGGAATTAACTGCTTCCAGTTGCTGACCTTGTACTTTGGGGCTAAATGATACGGGATCTATCTTTCTATGTATTCGCAGCACATTACACTTGTCTACATTGAGACTCAATTGCCATTCCCTGCACCATGCGTCAATTCGCTGCAGATCCTCCTGCATTTCAGTATAATTTTCCATTGTTACAACCTCTCGATATACCACAACATCATCCGCAAAAAGCCTCAGTGAACTTCCGATGTCATCCACAAGGTCATTTATGTATATTGTGAATAGCAACGGTCCTATGACACTCCCCTGCGGCACACCTGAAATCACTCTTACTTCGGAAGACTTCTCTCCATTGAGAATGACATGCTGCGTTCTGTTATCTAGGAACTATTCAATCCAATCACACAATTGCTCTGATAGTCCATATGCTCTTACTTTGTTCATTAAACAACTGTGGGGAACTGTATCGAACGCCTTGCGGAAGTCAAGAAACACGGCATCTACCTTGGAACCCGTGTCTATGGCCCTCTGAGTCTCGTGGACGAATAGAGCGAGCTGGGTTTCACACGATCGTCTTTTTCGAAACCCATGCTGATTCCTACAGAGTAGATTTCTAGTCTCCAGAAAAGTCATTATACTCAAACATAATACGTGTTCCAAAATTCTACAACTGATCGACGTTAGAGATATAGGTCTATAGTTCTGCACATTTGTTCGACGTCCCTTCTTGAATATGGGGATGACCTGTGCCCTTTTCCAATCCTTTGGAAAGCTACGATCTTCTAGAGACCTACGGTACACCGCTGCAAGAAGGGGGGCAAGTTCCTTCACGTACTCTGTGTAAAATCGAACTGGTATCCCATCAGGTCCAGCGGCCTTTCCTGTTTTGAGCGATTTTAATTGTTTCTCTATCCCTCTGTCGTCTATTTCTATATCTACAATTTTGTCATCTGTGCGACAATCTAGAGAAGGAACTACAGTGCAGTCTTCCTCTGTGAAACAGCTTTGGAAAAAGGCATTTAGTATTTCGGCCTTTAGTTCATGCAGTCTTTCAGCTCCTTATAAAGTTTTACTTGAATTTCTTCATAACCTAAGTCTGTTTCTGTGCATGTTGTAGGTAACTTCTTGCTTCTTGTATTTTATCTCCGCTACCTTCAATATTTCAGAGATTATATTTCTGCTAATATTGTCAAAAGCTTTCTCCAAATTTACAAATGCTATGGATATGGCTTTGGCTTTCTCAGTCTGTCTTCAAATGTAAGTGATAGGTCCAATATGGCCTCGCATGTTCTTTCATTTCTCCACAATCTAAACTGATCTTCCCCAAGGTCACCTTCCAGCAATTTTTCATTCTTCTGAGCTTACGTATTACCATCATGAAATCAGGACGGGACCAGCAACTTGGGTAACATAACTTCTTTATTGTAATTCCGTCACAGTTGCGTTAGATTATGCTGGCGACTAGTTTCGACCTACTAAGTTCATTTTCAAGCCAGCCCATTAAAGCTGCACTAACACCTCTGTGTAGACGACAGTCATTTTATACATACATAACATACACATAACACATAGTCACATGGGATTTCAGATCAATTTCACAGTGTAGATGTGTTCACAAAGTGCAGCTGAACTAGCTTCTGTATATAATTCATGTCAGTATCGTGCAGGTATGCACATAACAGGTATCAAACGATTAAACCTTCATTCCGTTCGGAACTGATGTTCATCATTAACATCAGTATGAGCTGAAACCGTCATGGCACTGAAACGCTCTTGAAGAATTTTGTGCTGTGACTGAAGCACGTTTTGTGTCAGTTTATGAAGACTGGTGGCCTGGAGACTAGTATGAAAATACACGTCTTCCCATCGCATACCGTACATGCTCTGTGGGTGACAGATCAGGGGACTGAGCAGACCTGTCATAGATCTTAACGTCCCTCAAGGCGTTTGTCGTGTGACCTACGGTTTGGAATCTTTCATTATCCTACTGGAATATGCAAATTGGTTTCCTGGTCGTCAGGAGTATGATGACAGGGTATACCATTACTGCCACCTACTGGTCAGTTTTCAGCCTGCCTTCTACAGTTGCCAAACCATCTCGTTGTCTTAGCAGATACCTCTCCACTCTTCTACTCCAGGATTTGTAGAGGTATGGATCTAGAGAATCAAAGCTTGCTGTGATCTTTTAACAGGTCATCTACAAACATATTAGTTTCGATTCGACTACTACAAACAGAAATGAGACCCATTGCTGAACAGCACAGAATACGACTCAAGCGCCTAGTCCATTCTGGCTCTACGCCGTGTCTCTGGAACCATGTCACCTGTAAGCAAGAATGGAAACTCGAGATGTCAATACGGCTTCCTGTAATACATTCCAGACGATTTGCAGTGAAACACTGCGTATACCCTCGGCCTGGAATTCAGCTGTTGTCACCTGTCTATTCACGCGAGCCAGTCGAACCATCCTATGATCTTCTCGTGGTGTTGTCTTCTAGAAGGACGTGTCCGATTTCAGTTGGTGTCGTCTGTCTGTTCATCTGAGCCAGTCATACAATCATATGATACACTCATAGTGTAGTTCTTCTTCAAGGATCTGTTCCTGCACTTCTCGCCACACCTGTCGTGAGTCCATCTCGTCAGCATTTTTCTGGCAGTCATTGCACACCCGACAGCTACCTATGTGATTTGTCGATATGCTGCCTCACGTCGCTCATAAACTTTCTCAAAGCCCGAAAAACGGTGATAAGCTGCACATGCAGATCCTCTCGGCATTATGTGTTGTGATCTCCACCCAAAACAGTCAATTAACGTTAGGCAACCAACAGCCATCATGTACTCGTTACTTTTTATTTGTAGGAATAGTTTTTTTCCCGTACTGAAAATACTAGAACTAACTCTACATCCATCATGGAAGTCAATGTACAATTCATAGTAGAGTACATCGTACCAATATTATTGAATTCCTGTTTTATTACATTCGTCTACTAAGCAAGGTTAAGTTTCCTATGTGTCTTTGCACGTGCCCTAATCTGCATTATTCTTTTCTCTGATCCGTACGCAAGATATACGACGGTTGCAGTGTAATAAGTACACAGTCTTCTACTAAATAGGTTCTATACATTTATCCAGCAGATTTTCGCAAAATCTACGTTGTCTTTCTTCCAAGAACTCCCATTTTATTTCCCCGAGGATTTCAGTTTCACATTTGTATGGGCTATACCTGGCTGTTACAATCCTAGCGGCGCAACTCTGAATTCGTTCGATGTCTCTTGTCACGCTTACTGGATAAAGACTCCAAATACTGGAACAGTACTCTAGAAATGGTCGCACTAGCGTCTTTTATGCGACTGAACTCGGGAAACGCTTTTAGCAGCCAAGATCGCTACTAAAATATTTATTTACGTAAGGCGTTCAAAAAGTAATGAAACACTTTCTTCTTCCGTTCAACTTCGGTTGAAAATATGCGGGAATTGTAGTGGGACACCGTCGAATATTCCCATTTCAGCCCCTAGAGTTTCATGAAGTTCCGATCGGTAGTGGCGCTATACATAGCCTTCAGAACGTCAGAGTGACGGAGATGTGTTCCATGTAGAGAGCTGTCACTGGGTTTCTTTTGGCGGAAGACTGGAGCATGGCACATATTCATAGGCGCTTGTAGAATGCCTATGGAGCCCTGGCAGTGAACAAAAGCAATATGAGTCGTTGGACGAGACGTCATCACTGTAACAAGGTCGCGCAAACCTGTCAGATGATCTACGTGCCGGCCAGCTGCCCACAGCTGTGACTCCTGCAATGTTGGAATGGGCGGACGCTCTCATGCGAGGTGATCGATGAATCACAATCAAACACTCCGCTGCTCAACTATTTGTCTCTGTTGATAGCACCAGTGTGCGATTTGTGCTTTTACCAGTGGGGAGGATGTCTTAGGGGGTTAGTATAATTACGTATGTTACTAGCTTGGACCGTGGCGTTAACCTTGGTTAAACAGTTATTTATAAATAGATGTTAATGCCGAAACTCACTATTCACGCGTATGCACTATCAGAAAAGCTATCCCTTGTTATATCTTTAAAAGTACATTATTGGTAAAGTTTATTTACAAAATCATCTACATGCAGGTATACGATGGGAATTCAAAAAGTAAAGCACATTTGTGAAAAGCTGTACTTATTCTGATGATAGAAAACTGAAACATGCGTTATTTTTCTATGTAACCTCCCTAGACTTCAATGAAGTTTTCCCGACGTTTTATGTGTTTTTTTCATCAGAAAATACGTTTTTCGGTCGCATCTGTAACCAATTTTGCACCGCAGCAATGACGTCTTCATCACTTTCTAATCTTCTTCCCTGTAGTGCTTCCGTTAAGGGTCCAAACATGTGAAAATCACTTGGAGCCAGGTCTGTACTGTATGGTGGACGTTCTAGCACCTCGAATCTCAACTCCTTTATTGCGCCAGCTGTCCGTTTGGCAGAATGTGGGCGAGCGTTATCTTGCTGCAGGATGACACCTCTCCACAGTTTTCTACGACGTTTGCATCTGATTACAGGTTTTAGTTTCGTACGCAACACATCACATCCACCATAAAATACAGACCTGGCTCTAAAGCCTCGTTTACGCTGGGGCGACGTCTTGCAACATTGTGGCATGCTACGGAAATGTGGCGAGCGTCGTCTTGTAGCATGCTGCAACAGGCAACATCTGGTGGCGTATGTTGCATGCGGCAGGTTAATTTATACCAAAGCAACAGAATTTGTGCCACACGTGTGTCGGTCTTGCAGTATAAAGGATGATAAAGTATCGCAGCGGCGGCCTACTTGGTACTTGCACGTGCAGCTAACAACGGAAATGAAAACCAAAGGAAAATAAAACGATGGTGGAAGAGAAGAGCATTTAAAGAAGGTCCACGAAATAGTATCCTAGGAATTAGAAGCAGACGATGGTGCGTTATTTAGTAATGTGTGCTTTCGTCCCAGGCGCGTTAGTCCGAGCCGTACCGTTGCCAAAAGGTGGCCTAACGGTGAATGTTCGCACAGGTATCTGGCCGGTCACCACCCTGTGTCAGGGCCCGGGGTGGGACTTTCAGCCACCAGCTCACCCAACTCTGTGGTACGACTGCTGCGGTATGACTGCCACACAACTTCCCTCGCAAGCTAGCAAGTAAACGGATTACGACGCACCTTAGACGAAAGCAACAATGACAACATGAGAATGATGATTTGGTTCTAAATGTTTTGAAATGCTTAACTACTACATAACACTTTTTCAAAATTAATAAGGAAACATATTAATAGTATTAATAGTAAGACTGTATTAAAAACTTTCAGTGTTCGGCTCCACAAATTTAAATTATATGTGAAGTTTTACTCCAGTGCGTGGGAAATAAACATCCCAGGTTGGGATGCATAAACTAAAGCCAGAGGAGGGGATGGTCTGATGCAGAGGGAGGGGGGGGGGGGGAAATCCCCCCCATCCCTCCCTGCAAATCGCACACTGGATAGTACTGACACACTCGTCCACCAGCTGCGGACTTTACTTTACCACAGATACACACATCAAAAAAAGTTTTTCATCTCTTCGCTTCCGAGAGTTCCGGAACCTGTACAGAAAATAGGAATAGAGATCAACATAAACATCATTTTCGCCCTTTTTATTGCATATATAAACCACACATTGCATGTTGTACCACAATACAGTGATACGTTCAGAGGTGGTGGTCCAGATTACTGTACACACCGGTACCTCTAATACCCAGTAGCACATCCGCTTGCTGTGATGCATGCCTGTATTCGTCGTGGCATACTATCCACAAGTTCATCAAGGCACTGTCGATCCAAATTGTCCCACTCCTCAACGGCGATTCGGCGTAGATTCCTCAGAGGGGTTGGTGGGTCACGTCGTCCATAAACAGCCATTTACAATCTATCCCAGGCATGTTCGATAGGGTTCATGTCTTTAGAACATGTTGGCCACTCTAGTCGGGCGTTTTCGTCATCCTGAAGGAAGTCATTCACAAGATGTGCACGATAGGGGTGCGAATTGTTGTCCATGAAGACGAATGCCTCGCCAGTATGCTGCTGATGTGGTTGCACTATCGGTCAGAGGATGGCATTCACGTTTCGTACAGCTGTTACGGTGCCTTTCCATGACCACCAGCGGCGTACGTCGGCCCCACATAATGCCACCCCAAAACAGCAGGGAACCTCCACCTTGCTGTACTCGCTGTACAGTATGTCTAAGGCATTCAGCCTGACCGGGTTGCCTCCAAACATGTCTCCGACGATTGTCTGGTTGAAGACATATGTGACACTCATTGGTGAAGAACGTGATGCCAATCCGGAGCGGACCATTCGGTATGTTGTTGGGCCCATCTGTACTGCGCTGCATGGTGTCGTGGTTGCAAAGATGGACCTCGCCATGGACGTCAGGAGTCAAGTTACGCATCATGCAGCACATTGCGCACAATTTGAGTCGTGGAATGACTGTAACGGATCGGCTGTCGGACCCCTCCATCTAATAGGCGCTGCTCATGCATCGTTGTTTACATCCTTGGCCGGGTTTAGTGACATCTCTGAACAGTCAAAGGGACTGTGTCTGTGATACAATACCCACAGTCAACGTCTATCTTCAGGAAATCCGGGAACCGGGGTGATGCAAAAAAATTTTTGATGTGTGTATTTTTATGTTATAATTTTGACTAATTTGGTTTAATTTTAAAACATTTCTTTTTACTTCTTCATCTAAAATAGCTATCGTAGTCTGGTTGTCAGCATACATTAATTTTTTTTAAGTTCTTATCTAGTTTTATTTCTTTCTTGCTCCCTCATTCCACCTTTTAGTTGTATATATAAACTCAATAAAATTGGGGAAATTCTGCAACCTTGTTTAACTCCTAGGCTAGTTATAATGCCATTCTTACTTATTTTGTTCCCTGTTTTTATTACAAATTTGGTTTCATTGTATAAGCTTTTTATGGATCATGTCAAGTATCACGGAATTTCCTTTGCTTTTAATATTGACCTGCGTTTTGTCCTGTTCAAACATCTTGACATGGTCGATACAAGCTAAGTGTGCCTCATTATTAAGTTGTCTTCTTTTATTTATAAATAGCTTCAAAGTTAATATATTGTCACGTGTTGTTTGACAAAATCTAAATCCACTCTGGTCCTCATTTAAAATTGTTTGGTCTTAACCTTAGAGGTAAAATTTTTGTGCTTGTTAGTATTTCCCCTGCTCAAGATGCTCATGACTAATCTTGTAATCAGATACTTTTAGGTTCTTTCTCCTTCTTATGGTTGTGGCTTGCATTTATCCTCATTTAAAGAGAACAGCCATTCATTATGCAAAGTGGAAACTTTTTCTCCAGGTCTTCGTACTGTTCGACGCGATCGTCCAAATCGACATCGTGAGCGAACAATCTTACTATTCCGCGGGTCGTATCTAATACATCATTTATCCATACTGAAAACATCAGAGGTACCATTACGTTTTCTCCTCTGGTTCAAAAGTAATTTGTAGGTCTAATTGTGTAAGAATAAAAGAAAAACTACACTGCACAACAGAATTGAAAGATCACTTTTTCGAAATACCGTAAATGGCACCTATTGCGACGCTTAAGTTTGAAATTTGGCTCAAAGGTGTTTACAATCTTCCTCTGCAAAGGTGCAAAGGCATGGCGCCCTGCGACGTCCTCCTCTGTTTCGGCAACGCTTCTGACAGCAAGGTGTCGGCACAAGCGGAAAAAACCACAGCTCAGAAGTCCATGTGACGTGTAAGTGAGCTAATGACGTCGCATTGACACCCAGTTTCAACACAATTCTGCCAACGCCAACGTGGACGCATCACAAGATGCGAAGGTCGTCACAGCCCCTCTTACCCACATTTCACCCCTTCTTTTGACGCTTCTGTGATAGGGATTAGAGCCGCGGTTTTCTTGCGGGTGGCCGAGGAAAACGTTCCAAACACACCGACGCTCAGAATCGGCACGAAAAGGTCTCAGGGGTTGGCATAAAGGCTAGGATTAAATTACATTAGATTAGATTAGTTTTTCGTTCCACAGATCCGTGCTGAGGAGATCCTCGTGGATGTGTAACATGTCAAAAATTTTATTATTTTTTATTTTATTTTTAAAGCTGAAATAACAATACTAATAGTATGAATATACAGGGTGTTACAAAAAGGTACGGCCAAACTTTCAGGAAACATTCCTCACACACAAAGAAAGAAAATATGTTATGTGGACATGTGTCCGGAAACGCTTACTTTCCATGTTAGAGCTCATTTTATTACTTCTCTTCAAATCACATTGATCATGGAATGGAAACACACAGCAATAGAACGTACCAGCGTGACTTCAGACACTTTTTTATAGGAAATGCTCAAACTGTCCTCCGTTAGCGAGGATACATGCATCCACCCTCCATCGCATGGAATCCCTGATGCGCTGATGCAGCCCTGGAGAATGGTGTATTGTATCACAGCCGTCCACGAAGAGTCTCTACATTTGGTACCGCGGCTGCGTAGACAAGAGCTTTCAAATGCCCCCATAAATGAGAGTCAAGAGGGTTGAGGTCAGGAGAGCGTGGAGGCCATGGAATTGGTCCGCCTCTACCAATCCATCGGTCACCGGATCTGTTGTTGAGAAGTGTACGAACACTTTGACTGAAATGTGCAGGAGCTCCATCGTGCATGAACCACATGTTGTGTCGTACTTGTAAAGGCACATGTTCTAGCAGCACAGGTAGAGTATCCCGTATGAAATCATGGCGGTGAATCGAGGAAGTACAGTACATACTGACGAAACTAAAATGAGCTCTAACATGGAAATTAAGCGTTTTCGGACACATGTCCACATAACATCTTTTCTTTATTTGTGTGTGAGGAATGTTTCCTGAAAGTTTGGCCGTACCTGTTTGTAACATCCTGTATACAATACATCATTTGTTTCTATTAAAAAATTCGTCAGTGAAGTAGAAGGAGTTGGCTACTAGTAAGTCTTTCAGGCTCCTTTTAAACTGATCTTTATTTGTAACTAAATTTTTTATGTTTGCTGGCAAATTATTGAAGATGAGTGTTCCTGAGTAGTGGACCCCTTTTTGAACTAAAGTAAGTGCTTTTAAGCCCTTGTGCAGATCATTTTTTTCCTGGTATTGTATGTATGAACTGAGCTGTTTGTTGGAAAAAGAGATATATTATTTAGGACAAATTTCATTAAGGAGTAAATATACTGAGAGGCAGTAGTTAGTATACCCATTTCTTTGAAGAGGTTTCTACAGGACGTCCGTGAATTTACTCGACAAATAATACGTATTACACACTTTTGGACTCTGAAAACTTTTGTTTGACCTGAAGAGTTACCCAAAAATATTATACCATATGACATTATGGAATGAAAGTAGGCAAAGTATGCAAGATTTTTCATTTTTATGTCGCCTATGTCTGCTAACACTCGAAGTGCAAATACAGATTTGTTAAGGCGTTTCTGCAGTTCTGTGGTGTGCTCCTCCCAACTGAATTTATTATCAAGTTGTAGTCCCAGGAATTCAAGACTGCCAACCTCTTCTATCTGCTCTTCTTCATACTTTGTGCATATGCTGGGTGGAAACCTCTTACAGGTTCTGAATTGCATATAGTGACTCTTTTCGAAGTTTAATGTCAGTGAGTTGGCTTTAAACCATTTATTAATATCCATGAAAATATCATTAGCAGATCTTTCTAGAACTACACTTGACATACTATTTATTGCAATACTTGTGTCATCTGCAAACAAAACGAACTCTGCTTCTGGCAGTGTAACTGATGAGAGATCATTAATGTACACAAGAAAAAGCAATGGCCCTATGATGGATCTTTGTGAGACACCACATGTAATTTCTTCCCATTCTGATGATGACTGATGACTTAATTCACTAGTCTCTCGCACTGACACCCTTTGTTTCCTGTTAGCGAGGTATGACTTGAACAATTTTGCCCCTGACACCATAGAATTCTAATTTATTTAAAAGGATGTTGTGTTTCACACAATCAAATGCCTTAGACAAATCACAGAAAATACCTGCTGCTTGTAACTTGTTATTTAATGAATTAAGAACATTTTCACTGTAGGTGTAAATAGCCTTCTCGATATCAGAACCCTTCAGAAATCCAAATTGTGTTCTTGATAATATGTTATTTGTGGTCAGATGGTTGAGAAGCTGCTTGTACATTACTTTTTCTAAAATTTTTGAGAATGCTGGCAAAAGTGAAATCGATCTGTAGTTTGATGGTATCTCTTTATCCCTTTCCTTGAATAGAGGCATAACATCTGCATATTTTAGCCAGACAGGAAATGTCCCAGTTATAATTGACTGGTTACACAAGTACCTTAGAATTGTACTAAACTCACAAGAACATGCCTTAATTAACTTTGTTGATATTTCATCGTAACCACTAGAATGCTTTGTGTTTAAAGATTTTATTATGGAAGTTATTTCTTTTGATGAAGTGAGTGACATATTCATGTACCTGAACCTATTTGTAAAGGATAGCTTCAGATATTCAAGGGCATTATTTACTGATCCTGACAATCCCATTCTATCAGTAACGGATATAAAGTACTTGTTAAATAGATTTTCCACACTATGCCCATCGGTTACTAATAAGTTATCTACCCTTAGTGCTATTTGCTCCTGTTCCTTTCTGATTCTACCAGTCTCCCCTTTCACTATATCCCATATTGTTTTTATTTTGTTCCCTGACATTGCTATCTTCTTCTCATAGTGCATTTGTTTAGATATCTGAATTACTTTTTTTTTACATTTTACAGTATTCTTTGTATTTAGCTAAATCATCAGCATTGGAGCTATTCTTGGTCGACAGATACATTTTCCTTTTTGTCTTACAGGAATTCTTGCATTTTATTCTACTCACGAGTCTGGTGCAAGTCTTTCAAATGGACACCACTTCGGTGGCTAGCCTTAGTAATCAATCATTATGGAAGATGCTTCTTAAGCAAGGTTTCACTTTCTTTTGATTACGTTGTAAAATGCACATAACAAGTACATCGTATAAAATATTTTTATTTAAAGGCAATTTAAAGAAAATACAATACCTGGTGTACATAGTGATATTGGATATTTTAGTTGTAACTGATGTATAAAAATAACTGTAATTAATTTATATGTTGAAAACTCACAGTGTTAGAGTATTCACGTAAAGAAATTTAACATCTTAGTGATAATTAGTGACTTTTATGTAGCTGCAACTTTCCTTTCATAATTACCTCCGGTTGTGGATCAAGTTAACTGGTAGAAATAATCATCAGCGACTTCAAATGCTCATCACATAATTTGGATCTGTAAATACTTTTTGCATGTTTCATTTTGGATAAAGTTTTTTCACACAAATAAGTAGTGCCAAAAGTGGAAAAAAGCCATGGGAAAATTTATGTAAATTTGGAAACTGTGTGGATGGAAGACACTTATAAAATTCCAATAATGTTGACTTTGAATGTTTTTCTTCAAAAAAGTCGCTACATTGCAAATCAATAATTTCAAACTGAAATTCTGTGGGTAACGCTTCTAATCACAATTATGCAATTAAATAAAAATTGTAGTTCGTTTCAGTGCTAGCTATTCCCACAACCTTAGATTTTTGCGATTTCATCTTTCCTTTAGTCTTACATTACGGTGATCATGGAGTGCTAGGGTGTTCTAATCCCACTAGGAAGATCTTGGCCCTTATGACTTCGTGGAGTAGTCAATGTGGCCCGTGGACTAAAAAGTTTGGAGACCCCTGGTCTAAAGGATCCGAAGCAGCAAGTGGTGTTTATGCTGTTTCATCCTTCCTATTTTGCATCCTATTTTGACGTAATCACTGGGGGGTGGGGGGATTGTAACATTGACACATGTGTGGGTAAAACGCCATAGGGTCCTTCTAAGACCCTGAGTTCGGCATAATCCTCTGCACCACCCATCCGCCATTGTGAGCACATTAAAAATGTACCTGTACAGACAGAACCCATGACTTGAGTCCCAAATGCCTGCAGCCCGGCTTCGCTGTTGATCTCTGCTGCTCTTGCCCCTGATAGTAGGCAAACTAGAATCAGAGAGTGTCGAAGGAATTGATGATCTGCAAGCGCCTAAGACTTCATCAGGGGTTCTGTCTGTACAGGTACATTTTTAAAACTCTCAATAAAGAGTGGCGGGTACCACCGAGGGTTTTGCTGAATTGGAGTGTCTTAGAGGGATCTTTTGCCGGTTTATTCACAAATGTGTCACTGCCACATCCTCCTGTGTTCACACCACAGCAGGACACAAAAATGTAGTACAGAAAAAGCATGAGCAGTCTTTGCTGCTTCAAATCATGGTCAAATTACGTCGACTGCTTTTGAATGGTCCCTAGGGGTTCCAACTTGTACATGTGAGCAAAATTGCAGTCATGTTTTGCTTCAACTGGGTGCAATAATGTCCAGTGAGGATTAAGCCCCACAATGTCCTTAAACATGGTTCAAATGGCTCTGAGCACTATGGGACTCAACTGCTGAGGTCATTAGTCCCCTAGAACTTAGAACTAGTTAAACCTAACTAACCTAAGGACATCACACACATCCATGCCCGAGGCAGGATTCGAACCTGCGACCGTAGCGGTCTCGCTGTTCCAGACTGCAGCGCCAGAACTGCGCGGCCACTTCGGCCGGCAATGTCCTTAAAGATGGGTTGAAAAAACTGGGATGTCATCAGTGTCAAAGGGTCTCAATAACATCTTTCTTTTGGTAACTGCACTGCGAATTGTCGTTTTCGACCGTTAAATGAATGCCCCAGGGCAAGGGGTGGTTTTTTTTTTTTTTTTTTTTTTTGTCCTTTATTCTACACCTGACGGTTTTTAGTGCCACTTCTGAGCGTCGGTGTGTGTAGAATGTTATCCTCAGGAGCTCATAAGACAACCACTTGATTTTAACCCTGGGCATCCTGGTTCTGCCCTCCGTAGCACAGGTGTAAAATGAATGTGTGTAATGTAGGTAAGATGGAGTTAAATGACCTCCTGGTCATATGACACATCCACCATGGCACTGGGTAGAATTTTGGTGAAATTTTGTGGCATCACTAACCCACGTCACACGTCACATGAACTTCTGAGCTGTTGCCTTTTTTTCGCATATGTCGACAGCTTGCTGTTTGAAGCCCAACACTGGTGTTGCAGAGCACCACGCTTTTCCACCAATACACAGGAAGGCTGAACGCACCTTTGAGCCAAATTTCAAACTTAAATTTCTCAATGGGTGGAAATTACTGGGTTTTAAAAAAGTGATCCTTTAATTCAGTTTGCAGTGTACTTTGGACTCTGAAGAGCAAATCAGCATTTTGTAACTTACCAATTAGCTGCACAACTATTTGGCATTGAATCCACAAGCTTTATTAGTAGGCCAAATAAGAGTTTTGATCATCAGTAAGGCAGCAGCAAATTCATTCTTGTTTGAGCAGCTTTTATGACAAACGCTCTATCCGTTGCCTCCCAGAAGTGTTCAGTCGAATTTAGATCTGGGCTCTGGCCTACTGGAGGACGAGCCACATGTCTCTAAAAATATACCCAAACCATGACGCTGCCACCACCATGTTAATGGTCGGTACCTGGTACTATTTGTTGTCCCTTTGGTTTTTTGGTCGACATGTATACTGCACACCTTCAGAAGAAAATACATTAAATTTAGTCTCATCAGTCCATAAAAACTTCGACCATTATGTAGCATTCCAAGTTTGACGTTTCTTTGAAAACTCTATCGAGGCCTTCCTATTTTTTGAATTTATGAACAATGTACGTGATGGTCGTCTACCATGTAAATGTTCTATAGTAGAGACATGTAGATTCAGTCCATAAAGCTGCTCCAGATCATCTCTAAATTGCCAAGCTCATTTTCGTTCATCAGCAGCCAACTGCTTATTAATCATTCTATCTGCCCTCCTTGTCGTTCTTCGAGGATGGTCTGACTTCGGCTTATTGGCTACTGTGCCTTCCTGTTCTTGGGGTCGATTCAACACACTTATTAGTTGTTGCGGTATGCCATAGTCTCTAGCTACGCTAGACTGCAACTTCCTTTTCTTCAAAGCGTGCAAAACTGCTTGTCTCACGTCAACCGAGTGTTCTTTTTGTTTCATCACGCCACTCGTTGTCTCCACAAATAAACACTGGCTGAATGCATAAGTAACATTAGTGATTGAATACCATACTACCAAATTACAAAATACTTTTGAGCTAAAGGAGCATATACTTAACCAAATTTTTTCTGTAGGACTTTGCTTGTTTAGTAGGTCTGCAAACACAGCGGCATGACGCTGTTGATGAAGCTATGCAGTTATGAAAGCCAGTCAAAAAGTAATGCCTCCTATTTTTGTCCTCCTTACATGTAGTTTGTTAACTCAAAAATTTCAATTTCGCACTATTCCGCGAAACTTCTTCTCCAATGCATTGCAGTGGTAACTTTCTGTGTCAACAGTTGCTAGTACTGCAGTCGCTTGCAAAATGGCCAATAACAATGATTATATTAGACAGCATTCTGTGACAGAAATCTTGAATGCAGAACGTGAAACGCCCATTTGCATCCATGACAAACTGAAAAACAGAGGATACCAGCACTGTTGGATGATGGGTTCATCGCTGTAACAAAGCTGAGAAATAAACATTGTTGGCTAATGAAACACAGAGCAGCAGACCAGCATCTGCTGTGACTCAACTTAACATCCAGCAAATCGAAGACGTCATTCATAGTGACCACTGGATTACTGCAGATGGTTTGTGTAGCGTTACCTCCCTCAGTGAAGGCAGTGTGGTGACGATTATTCAACAACTGGTATCTCAAAAGGTTTGTGTGGCTTAAGTACCTATCAAGAATGTTAACTGACCAGAATCAAGAGACATGAAAAGCAGTTGCCAGCCAACTCTTGCAGTACTTCCGTTTGGAGGGAGAGGCGTTTCAGAAATTGTTCAGATGGTTCAAATGGCTCTGATGATGATGGGACTTAACATCTGAGGTCATCAGTCCCGTAGAACTTAGAACTACTTAAACCTAACTAACCTAAGGACAGCACACACATCCATGCCAGATGCAGGATTTGAACCTGAGACCGTAGCGGTCCGTGGTTCCAGACTGAAGCGCCTAGAACTGCTCGGCCACACCGGCCGGCTAAGAAATTGTGACTGGAGACAAAACATTGGTTCATTTTTTTTGAACCAGACTCAAAGAGGCAGTTAGAGGAATTGCATCACAGAAATTCACCAAAAAGGAAAAACATTTAAAACTGTGCAATTGGCAGAAAAAGTTATGGCTATAATTTTCTGCTTTGTAGAGTGTGTGATTATGATTTATTTCTTTTTATTTTTCTTATTTTTTATTTTTTATTTTATTTTCTTTTTTATTTTATTTTTATTTATTTATTTATTTATTTTTGAGCAGGAAGGCACAATAAATTCTGTCCAATACGTCAAAACCCTCAATCAGATTAAAGCTAGCTCACCTAACAAAATATATGGCATAGTAATGTGAGACCACACACCAGTCATCACACCACCGAAGAAATTTTGAAAATTGGATGGGAAGTCCTGCCTCATCCCCTATACATGCCTCATCTGGCACCATCAGACTTCCATCTGTTCAGGCCGCTAAAAGAAGGTCATTGTGGGATTCACTTTGAAATTAAGGTGGCTTTGGATGCATGGTCATGCATTTTACCACAATGGAATACATACCCTTGTTAAAAGATGGACCATAAGTATGGATACGGACAGAGATTACGTTTAAACTCATAAATCAGTTGTCAATGTTGTGGTTTTCAACCTAAGTAGTTGCATTTGAAAATCATGACAAACAGAAAAAAAGCAAACATTACTTTTTGACTGGCCCTCATATATCAGTTACTCTGTTGTGACTGCATGTAAATAGTACTGACATTACACCAAAACTCCAAAATACTTGTTAGCACTGTGGTTCTATTAGTGAAATATTCCTTCAGTCTATCACATATTTGTGAAACCATTCTGTATGATTGTATCTTGGCTGATAGTCTATGATGATATATAATGTGGAAATCTTTCTGAAATCAGAGAAGATGGAATCTTGATGTTCACCCATATCTACTGGTTGCAAGATATCATGTATTTTATCCTCATAATAGATCTGTATTTTAATCAACATATCTCACAGTTATGGAAGTGCATATTATGCAGGGTGTTCCTTATTGATTTACATTTTGTTTCTTCTGATCATTCATGGTATGCCATTTGATTCATCATTACAGTTGTAAGTACATAGTACTTTGGACTAACTGTAGGTGGCAGGACAATCACTAAAAGTGTAATCCCTGCACAGTGCACCCCATTTTCTTGGCAGTTGTCATTATGTAAGTGGACAACATGGAGTGTGATCATCGATGATATGGTTTCTGTGGAAGGATAGTGTAAACACTACTGATATTCACAGGCAATGTGTGGAAGGTGTGCATCATTATGAAAAGTGTTCTTGCAACTTGGCAAAGGTTGTTCCCGTACGAGTCAGAAAGCACAGCTGCCATCACTGAAATGGGGTTCCAGGAACTGCCACACCCAATACATTCTCTTAACTTGGCACCTTTAATTTCTGTAGGCCATCCTCCAGCTACTTTTCTGGAGTCTGCGCCCAATCCTGGATAGCTGCTCGCAGTTCCTGGACATCTGCAACATGGTGTCCACCTAGAGGTTTCTTTGTAGCCCCAAATTGGGTGTCTGCAAAATGGTGTCCATCCAGAGGTTTCTTTGTAGCCCCAAATAGGGTGTAATCAGAAGAGAGCAAGTCAGGAGAACACAGATAGTGTGGCTGTACCTGGAAATCCACTCCAGCAGTAGTAGCTCCAGTTTTTCAACTCGTATTGGGACAATCATTGTCGCAGTGAAAGAGCACTTTTCATGGCAGTATGTATTCTCCACACACTACTACCAACAGTCAGTGAGTATCCAAGTGTTTACACCTCCTTCAACAGAAAACACATCATCCTGTGCTGTCCTTCATGATCACACTCCAGGTTATCTGTTCATGTCATGACAGCAATTAGGAAAATGGTCTGTATTCTGCATAGATTATACTTCCAGTGATTGTCCTGCCATCTACAGTTAGACTAAAATAGGCCTACTACATACTTGCAACTGTAATGATGAGTCAAATGATGCTCCATGAATGATGGGAAAAAATAAAGTGCTAATCAGCATGGAAAGGCCCTTGTAGTTTAGTATCATTTGGTCAGGATGTTTATGCTTTAACACTTTCCAAATTCTGTCAGTGCATTTTGTCCAGCCCTTGTAACATGAATGTAAATGCTTAAAATTCATGTGAAGTGATGTTGTCATATTGTGTGTGCAGTCACTGGCAGAACTGCGGGCACTGCTACTGGCGCAGGCGGCCAATCTGGCTGCCCTACGGAGAGCTGCTGCTGCATCCTGCCTACAGCACTCATCTCAAACTCTGCAGACGCTGCCACTACAGCCCACATTGTCACAACCCATCCTCACTGCTGCAATCACTGACAGTGAGGCTGAGCATGTCCACCCACTCACTGCCTGAGAAAAACTTGGTCCAACCTCAGCAGGGCAGACTTTTAATAACAATTCAGCCAAAAGTCTGCTTGGCAACAATACATGACTTAATACTTGCTGATAATGATTGATTTTTCAATCATGTCACCTGGTGTCTTGTTACCGACATAAGGTCACAGTATGGAAAGCCTTGCTTGTCGATATACATACTCACAACAGCAGGTACACAGTGTAGAATATATGGGATAAGATGTTCCAATACATAATACTACAGCACAGTGAGAACGTATCCCACTGGCTCATAACTGATTTTAACAGAAGAATGGTTATTGTATGTGCTGGCCAGTTGCCTAGGCCTCATTGGCAGGAATGACCTTATATGTAACCAGCTAAGAGAAGTGTGCACCTAGCAATTTGGCCAACAATGTGAAATATCACATTTCAGGGTGAAACAGTTGGAGCTCCTCACATTTACTCAACAAAGGCAGAGTCCCAGCTGTTTTGCAAGCTAAGCTGTATCATGTGATAAGTTACAGCCATGTTGAAGTACAAAGTGCAAAGTGCTCTATGTGGTTATTCTGTAGTATACTACATGAAACCAAAAAAATGAGTTCACAGGTAGATGCAACAACTACACACAGATGTGGATAAGCTACTATATTGACAAAAAGAAAACAGGAGAGAATTCTAATGGAAAATATGTTGGTATATGCTTTAAATATGTTAAATTATCACACAATGAGAGTAATGTACACAATAGGAGATGCCACATGTCATATATAGAAAAAGAAGGATGATCATTGCTTAATTTGAATCTTCTATTAACAAACTACATAAATTAATGTGCTGCATGGCTATGAATCTGTGAACACTGTAAGCATATATTTATTGGTGCTGTGGAGATTTAACAGCTTTTGTTACGCAATGCTCAACTTTTATAGACAACAAAAAATCGTGTTGAGCAAGCTCATTTTACCAATGTGATATCATTTAACAGTCATTGGAACAGGCAAGTGGCCAAGTACAAGTTGTGAGACATAGTTACCATCCTTGTCTTCTGTGTTGAAGTGAAATATCAGGATCCAATGAGTACTATACATGTGTAACATGTATACTTACACATTAGACAATGGATCAGTGATGACAAAGTGACAGTATACAATCCTATTGCAAAACAATAGCACTAGTCAATTGTATCCTTCTGAGATTTGCTACCAGTTTCTAGAATCGGATTGGCATAATATTTCAGCAACTGGCCTGATTGCAATCTTCAGATGGCATGCTGTTGCTGAGTCTCACTGTACTGAAGTCAACACCAGAGACAGTAACTTCACATACATCACAGTAAATGCCAAAACTATCAGTTCTGTCTCCTGTGTAATGTATTCATATAGTGCAAAGATGGTGTGAGCAAATGAGATGCTGCAGTAATTACCACACTGGATTCACATTCAGCAGGATGACAGTTCAGATCCTCTTCCAGCCATCATCCAGTTTTAGGTTTCAGTGATTTCCCTAACTTGCTTTAAGGCATACTGTTTATCTAAAGTGGATCGCCAATATCCTTCCCCTTCCTTTCCTAATCCAAGTTTACACTCTGTCTCTAATGACCTCCTTGTCGATGGGATGTTAAACTTTAATATTCCTTCGTTCTTCCAGTGGTGAGAATGATATTTTTTTAAGTCATCAGTCTTTCTACTGGTTTAAAGTTGTCCTCCACCTTTTGATATCTATGTAACCATCAGACCCAACATCTTCTGTAAACTGTACTAAATTTGCTAGTGTTGGTCAGCATCTACTACTTTTCCTACTCCATTGCTCCTTCCAGCACAAAATTAACTATTCCTGGATGTCATAGCAAGAGTCTCATTAATCTCTCCCTTTATACGATATGCCTCTCCCACAGACTTCTTTCCTCAACTATTCTTTTTAGTATTTCTTCATTTTATACCATAATTGTGCACTTAATTTTTAACATCCTATGAAAGCACCACATTTCAAATATTTTTGGTTTCTTCTTCTCTAGCTTTGCAATGGTTCACTTTTCACTTTCATACTTTGCTTGCTCCAGGCATTCGCTTTCAAGAAGTTCTTCCTCAGTTCCTCATCAACACCTGTTATTAGTTGTGCTCTTTCAATGAAGAAAGCTTTCTTTGCCTGTGCCAGTTATCTCACTTGATTCAGCCAGTCAATATTATCTGCTTTCTGGGTAAGAGAATTCTACCACTTCTTCCACTATTTTGTAATTTAAACTTAGATGACAAGTAAGACATTACTTTCATTTCTGTAAGTCTTCATCTTCACCTTTGCTTTGTTTAGCCTTAAGTCATATTCTGTCTGCCAAAAAAGTTAAGCACACAATATGGGAGGAGGAATCAAATGAAACTTCATGGATTGAGATGGTATATGGTGTTATTTCAGTGACCACAAAATCAAGTCAAATTTACAAAGAACATAAGTATGAGCCCATTTATCACTATGACAGATTTCATCTGTCCTGGATTCTTGCACTGATTCAGTTTCAAATGATTTCATGAAGCTGCTGTATCCTCTCCTGAGACAAGCTGGCCCACAATTGATGTAAATGCTCCTTGGTATATGGTATACTGGAACAGGAATAAAACAGATGTCCAAGATACTCCCACACATGTTCCATCTGGGACAAATGTGGGCATCTCACCAGCATCAGTAGCACCTCAGCATTACACACACAGTTCCTAGAGACATGTACCATGCCATGCAGGGAGATGCATAATCTTGTTGAAAACTGGTGCTGTAATGCTGTTGCATTAGTTGTAACACAAGAAGGTGCAGGCTTTCTGTAAGGTACCATTGTGTCATCAGAGTTCCCTCAGTCACTACCAGTCAAGACCTGAAGTCAAACCCTTTTGCTGCCCACATCATGATGCAGTGAGTAACACAACTGTCCCTTTGCAAGACACTGGAAGAATGAGATCTCTCCCCAGATATCTGCCACACTAGCCAACAAAGGTCATCTGGGGTAGTGCAAAACTATGATTCAGTGCTGAATACAATGCAATACTTTTCATCAAAATGCCATGCTTTATGGTCATGGCACCACTTCAAATGCAGCCAGTTTTGTTGTGGTTTAATGAGACTCCATGCATCAGACCACAATTCCATAGTCCAGCTGCTGCCAGTCTCCAAACATCAGTACTGCATGACACAGATTGTTGCAGAAAGTTCAATTTTTATGCACAAAATGCAGGCCCAGACGTGAAGGGCTTACAATATGCTTGGTGCACAATATGGCAGTGCTCCATTGTAGTGGTCATATGTGTCAACCAGAATCATGATGACAAGTATGCCAGCCCTCACATTCCCATACAATTCAACATCGGGCAACTGTCACATTCAGATGCTCAACAAATCTGGATATTGCATGATTCGACCTGCTGACCAAATGGAGACTCACAATGAGGCCTGTTTCAAATTCTGTCAGGTGTTGATAATGCTGTCTCACATGAGTATACAGCATATATATAGGTGTCCTTCACCGTGATCACTCAATATCTCTCACTGTTCATGCCTGTATCTGGTGGCCTTTCTGCTTGTCACAGAGAATTGCAACTCTAATCATCTATGTACTTGTTGATATTGCGGGCATTTATGAAATTACATGGGCATCCCATTGTATCTTATGGGTGCTCTACCTTTTTTTCTTGGGTTTTATATGTAGTCCACTCCAGTCAACAGGTCTTTTATGTCTTCCTCGCAATGGCCAGAAGGGTTACATTGTCTGGAAACTGCACTATTGGTAACTGTACCCCTTGTGCTTTTATTCCTCTTCTGATATTTTCTTTCACTTCCTTGTTGCTACTTCAGCATATAAGTTGGACAACTATAGAGAAAAGTTGCAACCCTGCCTTGCACCATTCTTTACATGAACTTGTCTTTCTATAGCTGCCAGTTAAATTATTGGGTTTTTCAGATGTTATAGATTGTTCATTTGTCTCTCTGATTTTACTCCAGTCTTCTAATTATTTTGTACATCTTGTCTCACCTTGCATTGTTGAAGGCTTTCTGCAAACCCACTAGCACAAGACAGGATTATCGATTTTTCATCTTCAGTTTTCCTTTCTATTCTTCTGTATATTATTCTAGTCAGCAGTTTACAAGCAAATTTTCACATTTATCTGCATGCACCTTCAGTAATAAGTTTCTTATATTTTCATCTGTATCCATAAGTTTGAGTGTTCATCAAATCATCAATGGCCTCTTCATGTCTACTCTCTATGTACCTGGCCTTAATTATTTCCTTCTTTATTACATTCTGCTCCACTTCTATTGAACTACTCTCAACATTTTTACTGAGGCCATTGCTCACTGCCACAGAGAATTTCCCTTTTGTTTCATTCGGTCTTACATTATCAGTGTTCCATAATGTAGCCAATTACTTTTTCTCATCTTAAATTTCAGCCCGCTATTCATCACTACATGGTTATGGTTTCAGACAATATGCACACCTGGCTATGCTTTGCACTTGAGGATTTGATTTTTAAGTCATCATTTAAACATAATATAGTCCATTTGATAACTCCCTGTGTCTCCTGCTCTTTTCTAAATCTATCTTCTTCTCTTACAATTTTAGAAGAGGATGTTGATTATAACCATTTGAAAATTGTGGCAGGTCTCTGGAAGCTTCTCTCTGCTCTCATTTCTTTCCCAAACTCCCCAAGGCAATATTCTCTGTATTTTCCTGTAACTTTACCTCCATTCCCTCCTGCCTAATAGTGTTCCATTCTGCTAGAACCATAAAATTTTCATCTCCTTTCATATATCTTATCAATTCCTGTATTTCCTCATACATATCTGCTATTGTATCATCAGCTTGTGATATGGGCATGGAACATATACAATGGTGATTGATGCTGGCTTAATTTCCTCAGAAGAAGAGCTGGGTAACTGCATTCATATCATTACTTACTTTCCTGTTCTTAATTATGTTAAAACTTCTTACACCAAACCTGCCAAATTGATGGGATCAGTGCCCCTTAGTTTCTGTAGCTACCAACAAGTATAATAAGAGGTTTTATATGTCTGCATATCACATCACAGATGTTTCTGTTGTGTTTCTAGTGTTCTATCTAACATGCTGACTCAGTCCAAACCTGTGGTTACATGGTGTTTCTTAAAGAATATGCTGTTAGGGTAGCTGTTGAGCGTCCATTACAATACACATGCCCTGCCATCCATATACATGGATAAGAGACATCCCAAAGAAGACTAGTTTCTTGCTGTTATGTAAAGATTGAGTGAACTGCTGAATCAAAATTCATGTAGCTGTCTTTTAATAGAATATGGTAAGGCTGTCCTTGTCTATAGAATATATAGCAGTTCATAGATTTCTGAAATCACACACAGAAGATGTGGAGCTCAGATACTTATCTGACAACCGTACAGGACAGTTTAGGTTTTATATGTTTTATCTAAACCATTTCAGGCCATCATTTCCTCAAATAAGGCCAGTGTCAATTTCTTTCCTCATCCTTGTGTAATGAAAGCTTATATTCTGTCTCTAATGACTATGGTGTTATCTTAATATTAAGCTCTGAGTTTCATTAGACATTGTAACAACAAACATTCATATTAGCATTGGCATCATAGCTGCTGGCTGTCATAGACTTTTTCTCAGCAACTCAACTGTAGTGTTATGTTTGCTATTCATACAGCATGACACAATGAAATACATTTTGGCACATGATCCAGAGTAGTTGTGCCTCACATCAGAGTAGGATCATCATTCACCTATTTTTTTGTGTTCCATCATGAAGGAAATCCTTCAGGCATGTAGAATGTGGAACAGTGTATATTAACAAAAAATATATTATTAGAAAATAATTAGGATAGTTGCATTAACAGAGAATTGCTGTTTTAAAAGCTATGTTCTACTTATTATTATACTCATTATAATTGAATGTCATAGAATTAGCTGGGAAGTCTCTACTCTAGTCCTACCATGTATCTGCTGTTTGTCTACTATTGCAGATTTAATATTTACATGAGTACAATCATAAATGTGAAAGAATCAGTTACCTCATACTGTAAGACTAGAAGCTTGGTTACAGTGGCCATATTACTTGATATGACAGTAACATGGTGTTCAGTATTTGAAGCTATGTTGAAAAAGTAGAGCTAATAAGGTATGATTTTAATTTTCTACAGAATTTGCAAAAATTTCTAATTTCTTCACTTCTGACAACTTGTTAAAACAGCACCTTAATCTGAACTGTACACAGGGGGGCAGTGTCCACATGAAATTATTTTTGTCTTGTTTTAAGGTTTCATAAATTGCAGTTAATTTGTAAATGATTTTTGTTGTCACACTTAAGAAACTTTAAAAATTTAGCTCATTAAGTGGCTGTAAAAACTAAAAGTTCGTCAAAGAGATCTCTGCAATATGTGCACTTACCTGTCTAACAGAATACTCCTATTTCTCACTTTTGTTAAATAAATGAATAGTTGATGTTAACTGTGTTATACCAGAGGATAATTTCATAAGGCAACAGCAAAACAATAATCAGCATAATGATCAACAACACATCTTTCTGTGAAAAGAGTCTCACTTAATTAACATCTATTCACCTGTATTGGAGTATTCACCTGTATTGGAGTATTCACCTGCATTGGAGTATTGTGCAAGATAAATGGCAAATATAAAATTGCTGTCTGCCACTGATATCATCTGTTGGGCTTTTTCGACCTGTAAGTAAGGAAATGATACTGGTTTTATTACATGATTGTTACACATTGTAAATAGTAGGCTCAACATGTCACCCACAAAATAGTCTGCTTGGAAATCCACATAATGCCTACAAAGTTTAACATCATCATAAGAGTAACCTGGCTACCCACAACTAGTCAGTTACAGCTCCATTAATTCCATTAAAACTACCTGTTGTCTCAATACAAAGGGTTTGCAGGAATAAAAGAAAGTTTAATGGCCTCAGGAGTAGCAAAAAATTGTTTGTAGCACTTTGGAGGTGTTGGACCTTACTACAAATTCATTACAGTGAGGACAGTGTGATACAACTCATTGTCATGATGCAATGACCACGGAGCATGTTGCTTCGCCTCATGCATGTGACCCTTTCTCACAGCCTGTCAAATACTGATTTAACAACTGTCCTGAGGTCATAACTCTGCATGGCTGACTCCATTGTTATTAAACAGGCAACTCAACATGAATTTGGCTTTTGATTAGTTCATTCTTGATTTATTCAACATTACTGTAGCATTCCTGGCACCGACTCTTTGTTTCCAGTTTGTTTTCAAAAGTATCATTTCATCATCAGCAGTGCCATGTACAAAACACTGAGGGTGACCACCTCCTCCCTTCTGTGCTTTATGTTCCTGAGAACATTTGTTTTAAAATCATTTTTGTGCAGACTTTTTGATCCCCAACTCATTTATGAAAATCTGATCAACAGTGATGCAAGGCATATTCAACAGTCTCCCAATTGTTCTATTGGCAATCAACCATTAGACCACTACAATGTATGATATCTGTAACTCTATCATATTTTGATTGGTTTTGAATGCTGATGGTCTTCCAAGATAACATTTACTTTCAATTTATACCCATCTTTCCAAAAATTCCTTACCACCAGAACACCTTGGCTCGTGATAAAGATTATTTTCATTGACTTATTAATGGTTTCGAAAAGTTTTGATTTGATGGGCTAGAATCAGAAGTTACTTAATAATTTATTGCTTCCAGAATGTGTCATCATCTGTTTTTTGAAATGCACTTGAAATAATCACAGTACTATAAAAAATTCCAGAGAGTTTCAACTCTCTCACATTGAGGGTACATTGAATGATCACCTGTTGCAGTAGCCACAAATTCATTACTTTACTTATAGATTCATTGCAGGAGAGCCTGATCACCTCTTGTATAAAATTTTGCAATCATCCTCGCAATATAGGAGATAATGTTTCTTCCATGGCTTTCTTGTTCCGCTAGACCACTTGGACTAAAAGTGTACTGAAGAATTTTGCACAAATAACTTACACATTTAAACTGAAAGAGTGAGTCAGAAAATATGTCAGATATAGTCAACATCTCTCTGAATTGATGGCTTGCCACAAAGTGCCATTTATTTTCTTTTTATCTTTTCTGTGGTAATATAACTGTAATAGTATGATAACAAAGTAGCATAATTGTCTCTTCATCTGACAATTTCCTATGATTGTTTCAAAGTATTGCTACCTTTGTCCAACCGTATATTTCAGGGTGCTGGGAGCTACACAGAGAAAACTTTCAGTGGGTGTCTTAAGGCACAGGACAGCCAGTGGAACACAGCTATAAAATTATGTAATAATTTAATTATGTAATAGGCCTGAGACTACATACCTTCAGTAAGCAGTACAATACAGTTCTAGCCTACAACGTTCAGTTTTCAAACCCTGTAAAAATTGAGGCACAATTCCAATTCACAAAAACTAGCAATAAGAAAGTAATAATAAAAAATTCTGTAAAAAAGAAGCTTATGTAGTTATAATGGCATGAAAAAATAAAAGAGTCTCAAAACTGACAATTTTCCTTGCTAAATGGAATAAAACCAGACTGTCAAATAAAATTCAAAGCTCTTTCACAATAGTTCACATGTGCAATGGGAGCTCACACTGATGCAAAATGCACTTACACTTTTTTGCATCTTCACCTATCACTAGAACAAATTCACAGCCAAGCAATGTGATGTACTCTCATCAGTAAATTACATTTGGCACTGACTTTTTTGCATTATAAGTGCCACAGTTGATGGGTCCTTTTCAAATCGATAAATTAAAAAAGTCACTGCCCTGTCCAGGGATGTGTTTACAATGCTTTGTTGCAGTTATTGGAAGGTATACCATGGATCAGTGATTAATAACAGATGTTCCAACTTACAACATATTCTGAATAAATGAGGTGGAAATATCTGTTTGGCAGAGCATATGCAACACCAGTATGGAGTGTAATTACCCTGTGCAGGAACACATCAACACGTTTCATTTGTAGTGATGTCTGTTTTAAAGAGAATATCTTTGTCTTTACAAGCCTATGTCAGAGCAGCATTTGTCTGAGCAGGAGGATTACATACAACAACATATCACTCAAGTTGTTTTATAGTACTTGGGTAATAAGGTTAAGCTGGCATTCAACGCTTTGAATTTATTTACCTATTGTTGGAAATATCTCGCTGAAGATGAATTTCGTGTGTACTCAAGCTTGGCCACCTCCAGCATGAAATCCTCACCTAATCATCTTCATAAATAACTAAGTGCCAACACTGCCATCCCTACAGGCCCTCACAGTGAAAGTTCTTTTTATAAATGTGTGTTATAATCGAGCACTCTGCATACTTATGTACATTCCTTTATCTGGTTAAATCCTTTTCATGGGCATATGATTGATTATAACAGATCTTGTTTCTTGCTTGCACATTTATAACCTGAAATGGGTATTTACCCATAAATTAAATTGCCTTCCATTGATCTGCAATGAAGCGTATCTACTGGGAGGCTTACATTAAACAACAACCCCTCTTGTGATTGCCAAACCTGTGAGTAGAACTGAAATCACAGTCTGAACAATAAATGAACAGTTCAGTTTAAATTTGACTTGCCTCCATTCTGCTAGAGCAGGGGTGAAATGAAAATTAAGTCCCTTGCTTCTTGACAGAGCATAGGGGAACGATGCGGGAGACTTGCACCGCCATACTAGGCAAGGTCCTAAAGGAAGTGGTTTGCTGTTGCCTTCCTCCAACCATAATGGGGATGAATGATCATGATGATGAAGGTGACACAAGAACACCCAGTCATCTTGGAGCAGGTGAAAATCCCCTGACCCCAACAGGAATTGAACCCAGGACTCCGTGCTCAGCAAACGAGAATGCTACCGTGAGACCACAAGCTGCGGACGGAGCAGGGGGTGACCAAACCTATAATCCACAGGTTGCTTGTGGCCAAGCACATGTATCAATGTGGCCCAAGAAGTGAGCACCATTCATATGATTAGTAAATAATAATAATATCCATAATATTACATTGAAAGTTATGATAAATTGAACATTTTCAGTTTGAAACTCCAGAACATGATGCTATTCTCTCATTGGTTCATTCCATTCTTAACATTGCCACCTGTGCTATGCTTGAACCTCTAGAGTCTCATTCTTCTAATTGGCTGATCCATCAGACATGCTGGTCTGTTATCTTATGGCTACTTCAATTGCAGCTGCAAAACTAGAGATTTAGAGACTGTATAATGAAATTAATTCATCATCTTGGAATTATGTCCACCAAAGTGAGCTAACAGTTGATAGTTTTTCATTATTGCCAGCGTGTTTGGTACTGTGACTGAAGATGAGAGACCACAAGAGAAGGTCAGTTGCTGTCCATAATTTCGGTGATGCCTCATAGGCCTATTATTGCATTGTATAATATTTTATTGATCCAAGGAATCATAATATTGTACAATTTGCACATATGATACTGGACAAGTCAGCATACATTTTTACAAGTGATTTTTACAATTTTTATTATTTCATGAAAGTTCGTTTGATATTACTAGAAGGTAACAGACATTACATTATTCTTTCACTTGTTAGGTTGGTTGTAACTCCTTTTTACTATATGTTAAAATGCAGTGGAACATGATGAGAGCAAAATGGGAATAAGTACAGACCAGTATATTACACATCCAAAAAAAAAAACATGCACTATAATCTGGCCGAAGTGATCAATTATTAAGATATTAGTTAACATTTATCACATTTTTCAAATATATCAATTGCTTGGTAAAGTTTTGCTCCAAAAGAATTTCTTTGATTTCTGTGTGAAAACTACTGTCTTTAGAATATAACACACCGTTGACATGTCATTGGAGATATAACTGACATGATAGTTCCATTTGAGATTTCCTTCAAGCCATATACAAAGAAACTTTATGGAGCTCACATTGGAGAGCTTTTGTTAAGGAGCAAGTCAGAGATTTCTCATTTTTGAGATGCGAGGCTGAAACTTATATAGGTTGTTTTTTGCATATTTATGATGAGATTATTCTCACTGAACCATCGGCTCAGTGATGACATAAGTGGCTTAAGCATTTGATCATGGTCAGCTTTGTCTGTGCCTGTTGCCAGAATATTTGTGTCATCTGCAAATAGTGTAGTATGGTGTGGTCAATAATGTCAAAATATTTAGGCAAATCTAAAAAACTACCAGTAGTAATTTCTTTATGATCTATTTATTTTAAGGTGAGGTGAATGCTTGGGTCAGTTACACCAAACAACACCTTATAATCAGGAGTTCATTTATTCACCTCTTTGCACAAGTAAGGCTTACAAAGAACTGGATGGTGGAACTGAACAAAGATAATGTTTAGCTTAGTTCAAAGACGATACTCAGATTGATACTGGTGTCCTCAATCTCATCGGTGCCACATAGCGCTCCTGTCCCCCCCCCCCCTGCCCCGAAGTACGGAGTACCCTTGAGTGGCCCGGGGGGGGGGGGGGGGGGGGGACTATGGCGTCGGCAGAAGTGGTCCGCGGTAGCCAGACCTCGGTCAGCTCGAAAGTGTCGTCAGGGAGCTGTGTCGGTAGATGTCATGAAGGAAGGTTCGGCCACCGAACCTGGAAGTCGTTGGAGCACGCTGGGTGTCGTACTGGGCATGCTGGGCGTGCGGCGACAGGGAGGCTGGTGGTTTGCGGGTGGAATGAAGCGATGACGACGATGTCTCCGGTGGGCGTGACAAACACACGAAGAATGTTCAGGTCGACGTTGGGCAAGAGGGGAACACATTTCACCAGGTGGCAGGGAATGGCGGAGGTTGTGTCATGAGCACCGGATGAAGAGAAACACATGACGAACAGTGTGTCATCGCATAGTATTATAAAGAAGTCGCGGATTATGTCTGGGGGAACAGGTACAAACACCTCGAGCGAGGGCACGTTCAAGATGGGGGAGCGTGAGAAACCTTGACAGGGAGAGGCACGCAAAGGGGGAGAGGTCAAAGGGACTGGCGAAGGGCCCAGTGGGCGTGATCATAGGTAAGCTCGACGTGGGGAGCATGGGGTCACTCAACGGAGTGCGTGAGACCAGAGTAGGGAGCAAGGTCGGAGGAGAGCTCGATGAATGGAGCTGGAGGTCACTCGATTGAGTGTGGAAGTCCGACCTGGAGGGAGTGGTTGGAGTGTTGTGAGCCACGACAGTGAATGGCGTGGTTGTGGCCTGAAGGGGGGTAGAAGCAGGCTCAATATGAGCAGGCTTAAGTCTGTTGAGAGAGACTGTAACAGCTGAATCTTTTATCTGGATGTCATAGGTGTTGGATGAGCTCCAGAGAACTTGGTACGGGCCAGTATATGGAGGTTGGAGGGGAGCATGGACAGTGTCATCTCAGAGCATGACATACTCGCAATTGTCCAGAGATTTCAGGATGTGAACCTTAGGGCAGGAATGGCTGGCAGACAGAGGGATGTGGAGGTTGATGAAGTGGCATCTGACGCGGTCCACGAAGGAAGGTAAGTCAGACTGAGGGAGAGAAGCGGAAGGGCTCACAAGTTCGCCATGAGAACAATGTTCTGGCCCTATACAAACACAGCTATTGTGCCTTTGAGGTCTTCCTTATAGATCACACAAACGCCGAGTAGCACAAGGGGAAGGGCCTCTGTCCAAAGAGAGTCGTGGCATCGAAGAGCCACCTTAAAAGTGTGGTGCCAGCACTCAACTAGCCCGTTACTTTGTGGGTGTTATGCTGTGGTATGGATGGGCCAGATGCCGCAAATGTCACAAATCTCATTGAACAGGGCCAACTCAAATTGTCTGCCCTGGTCAGTCACGATGATAGCTGGACATCCAAAATGTGATACCCATGACTCGATGAAAGCTTGAGCAACAGTTTCTTCTGTGATATTGGGGAGGGGGACAGCCTCGACCCAGCGAGTTGGTTCGGTCGATAGACGAGAGAACATAACGAAAGTCGGGGGAGGGGGGGGGGCCAACAATGTCAATATGAAGCCGAGGGGGGGTGAAGTGTGCTTGTGTACTTTGCAGCATTGGCACGCGACACAGGAGCGTGCCCATTGCTGGCAGTCCTTGTTGACATTTCTCCACACAAAGCACTCTGCTAAAAGGCAGACGGACGCACGAACACCGGGTTGGGCTAAATTATGCAATGCATAGAAGACAGCTCAACGGAGTGTGGTTGGGATGACGGGGTGTAATGTGCTCGTACTGTCATCGCACCAGATCTCACCAGAAATGGCTCTGAGCCCTATGGGACTCAACTTCTGAGGTCATTAGTCCCCTAGAACTTAGAACTAGTTAAACCTAACTAACCTAAGGACATCACACATATCCATGCCCGAGGCAGGATTCGAACCTGCGACCATAGCGGTCTTGCGGTTCCAGACTGCAGCGCCTATAACTGCACGGCCACTTCGGCCGGCTTCACCAGAAATGGCAGGGAAGGTGGTGCGGACGAAGCATAGTGAAGAGATAGAGTCTGAAATCAGGTTTTGTGTGTCCTCATCAGCGGGTTTTAGGTTAGGCAGTTCAGAGAGATATAACAGCGAATGAACGGCATCGACTCATGAAAGTAAATCAGCAACTATATTGTCATCACCCTTTATGTGTCTGACATCAGTGGTGAACTGAGATGTGAAGTCCATGTATCTGAAGTGGCGAGGAGGCAGGTCAGCTGGCGGGTTTGTAATGGCTGCAGCCAGGGGTTTGTGGTCTGTTAAAACATAGAAAGGGCGTCCCTCAACATCAGTCTTAAAATTCTTGATCGCTTCATAGACCGCGAGCAACTCCCTGTCAAATGCGGAATATTTCTGTTGTGCATTGGTGAGCTTGCGTGAGAAGAACTGCAGAGGCAAAGTTTGGCCATCGACTGTCTGGCTAAGGACAGCGCCGATGGCAGTATCTGTGGTGATGAAAAGCTGTGCATTGGGATGAGGATGCGCAATGGTGCAGGCCTCGGCAAGAAGATTTTTGAGGGCAGTGAAAGAGGCAGTCACAGCAGGGGTCCATGGAACGGGCCGAGATCCATAAGTCTTGGTGCCTGCCAAGGCATCCATCAGTGAAGCCTGAATCTCCGCAGCCCAAGGTAGATGTCAGCAATAATAATTAACCATCCCCAGAAAGCGCCGGAGCTCTCTGAATGACGAAGGTCTGTGTAGGTTTAGTATTGAGACCCGAAAACCGAGAAAAGTGACAACAGGTTGATGTAGCTGCATTTGTCCTGGTTGGTCTCAATGTCTGCTCCCGTGAGGGTGTTCATAATAGTTTGCACATGTCGAATGTTGTCCTCGATGGAGGGGCTGAACACAAGAATTTCATCAAGATCTGCAAAGCAGAATTTTAGTTCGAATAGCACTTCGTTGATGAAGTGTTGCCAGGTCTGGGTTGCGTTTTTCAGACCAAAGGGCACGAATCTAAACTGAAATAACCCGATTGGGGTGGTGATTGCTGTCTTCTCGATGTCTTCAGGTGCCATGAGGATCTGGTGGTAGGCCTGTTTGCAATCAATGACAGAGAACGTGGTCGCACCTGCGAGGAAACTGGTAAAGTCGGCAAGGCACTTATGCGTGGTTTCTTGCAACGTCGTCGACAGAGACAAGCATGTATGGATGATATGAGTCCAGACCGATGTGTCATGGGTTGGGTTGCTCAACAGAGCACAGGGGAAGTGAGTCTTGGACGGGTGGTGAAACACAGTATTTTGTACTAGGTCCGGTGAAAGTTTGTGGTGTTGCAAGAAGTCAATGCCTAGTATAGGTTCGTCAATTTTGCACACTAAAAAAGTCCACTCGTGTTTGCAGTTTGCGGAGAGTGAGACGACATGTGAGGTTGAACCTGAGCATTGTAGTTTAGTTAAATTCACGGCTTGCAGTGAAGAATGATGAGAGCGGATGTTTGATTACGCTAAGGACGTGGGCCACAGTGAAACATCGGCGCCTGTGTCCACTAGGAGAAGGTATCCCGTCGAAATGTCTTTAATGTAAAGTTGTCCACAATTACCCGGTTGTTCGCAGACATAATGGAGCACTGGGGGGTGCCTGTCATGTTGTGAGCAGGAGGCGGCACCCCGAACCTACCTGCGATTGGCGTTTGGGAAGTAGCAGGGTGGTCTGCAGTTCCGTGCAGCCTCACCAAACTGTGTGTGGAAGTAACAGTATGGGTAGTGCAGTTGCATTTCGTGCGGAAAGTTCGTTGCCAGAGGCGGTGGTTGAGGTTCAGTGGCCGCATCCAGTTCAGTTGCAGGAGGGGGCGTGACCGAGGGCGGAACCGGTGACGTCCCAGCTGCTTGTTTACTGCGTCCCGGAGCAGTGCAGCCCTGGTCGCATCCGGCCATGGGACGGGGAGCCTGAACCTGCCAGGTAGGCAGTGGCTGGTAAAATAGAGCAGTGATGCATCATGTAGTTTGACAGGAATTGTCATTCGTTGCTCGACAGGTTCAGGAGACCTCTGAGCCAGAACAAAGCAGATGTGAGGAGGTAGTTTATCTGACCAGATGGCGAGGAGAGCTGTGTCAGAGAAAAGATTGGCGCTGACCAGGGCACGTAGCCGCCTCTAGAGCTGGGAAGATTTGTCATTGCCTAGTTGCTCGATGTGGAGCACTTGCTGTATTGCTGCCTCAGTTGAGCGTGCAAGCCGACGTAGAACTGTCTTTTTGGCTAGAGTGTACCGGGTAGCTGAGTCCGGGGTGTCGACCAGGTCAGCAATCAAGTCCTCCTGGTCGTGCAGGTGGGTGATAAGGCACAGAAATCTGGTTGATTCGTCGAGTTTGAAATGGTCGAACATTTCATCCACAATTTTGAACCAGGTTGTTGCCCTGTCGGGATTGAACGGCGGCAGCGTTGGTAAGCATTGTAGAACGTTTGGAAGAACAGGTTGAGTTGAATTCGTTGGGGCACTGCCTGAAACGAGCTGCTGTTGCTGCAGTATTCCAGGAGAGTGTGTCTCCAGGGTATGTGGAGACAACGGCTGGTCGGGTGGCATCGTGAAGGTGACTCGTTGTGGTTGAGCGCGATCCGGCGCGACGCGGAAGGCCGACGCAGGTGAGACACCGTAATGTGTCGATTGTGATTGCAGAAGTTTGATACATTGCGGGTGTGTTCAGATTGACGTGTTGCGGAAGACCGCCGCAAATGAGGCACCGAGATGTGCCGAGAACAGTAGCGGAAGCTCGACTGGAGCTGGCGCGGGAGCAACAGGTGAGAAAAAGTTCAACGTTTGAAAATGCGTGCCAGTCCGTGGAAAACTCAATGTACGATCAGAGTCGGAGCCACCTGTGTTGCAGGGAGGCTGCGGAGGTGCAGGCTGTCCAGAAGCACAGTGAAGAAAATGATGTCGAATGTCGGGCAGAATGTGTGAATGTTCACTGTTCATAGTCACTCCACTCAAAACGGTGTGCGGATAGGATGAATGTTGTGGCACAAAACACTGAGACATAGCAGTAGGACGGAGATGGAGGTCAGGCACAGATAACAAGATATTGTTCCTGTTGCACGCCGAGGTATTGAAGCAGGAAGGCATGTGCTGATGCTGAACCAAGGCAGGTGTGGGCGTGGTTGGATGCTGAGGAGGTTGACCTGTGAACAAAGCAGTTCTGGCCACATGTCTGGAATTCACGTGGTACTGCATGGATTGCAGCGTGGCAAAACGTTGTCCTGATGGTGGTAGGTTATCCAACGAAGCATTTGCAGAAATCAGCATTGATCCCGCACTGCACGGAGATCCGTAAAAGGTAACAGCACCATTGATGAGGGAGGGCACATGTGGTGGGAACAAAGGCATCTGATAGCTGGAGTCATGCACACTCATAACCTCACTTATTGTTGCAGGTACGAAAACGTACGGCGAAATCGTCGAGTGAGAGGCATTGTGTTTCAGTCCTGGCGGGTGTACATCGCCCGCAACACGATGCATGTCGATCCAGCATTATGCGTAGGGCCAAAGCCATTGTTAGAATGTTGTGTTGATGTAATACACACAAAAATAACTGACACAGAGGCTGCGGACACAGTAAAACGGCAAAAACGCAAGACGTTACAACTCGGTGTCACCAGTGAGGTGAATGCTCAGGTCAGTTACACCAAACAACACCTTATAATCAGGAGTTCATTTATTCACCTCTTTACACAAGTAAGGCTTACAAAGAACTGGATGGCAGAACTGCACAAAGATAATGTTTAGCTTAGTTCAAAGATGATACTCAGATCAATACTAGTGTCGATCTCATCGGCGCCACAGAGGTTTTGTTGAGATATTCATACACAGCAGTGGTTGTTGTTTTAGCTTTTCTAAATAAATGCTGGAGCTCCGATATTAAAGAGAATCTGTTAACAAATCTCCCTAATATGGTGTAAAACAGTTTCTCAAATATTTTTGAATATATGCTGAGTTGTGCTAGGTGGTCATTGAAAAGTTCATTACTGAAGGATGCATTAATTATAAGAGTGATAGATTTTAAAATCTATTACCCAAATTTCTTTGCAATAAAATCTGTCATGTTGTCGTTGCCACTGAAGTATTTATTTTTTAGCCTTTTTACATTTGCAAGCACTTCAGTGTTTGAGGTTTTGTGGGGTAACATTGATACTTTTATGTCTTTATTCTACTGGAATAGTCATTAAAAGCATTTATGATTTTTTCTGGTTCTGATGTCAACTCATCATTTAGCTACAGACTCATAGTTTTGTTTATTGCATGGTGCTTGTTGTTAGTTTTATTTCTCACATCTTTCCAAATGCCTTTCATTTTATTGTTGGCTTCTGTTATTAATTTATCACTATATAATTTTTTACTTACTAAATTCCCTTTTTGTAGACAGTACAGCAAGACTTACAGTATGTTCTAAACTTATCATCAATCTCTTGGTGTTTCATGTAGTTCTTCATATAAAGTTTTTTTTTTCTGTATATTTTTATCCCTTTTGCTACCCATAAATTTGTGATTTTTGTTTCCAATTATCCTTGACTTTAATGGAAATACAATAATGAAACAGTGGATAAATATTTTGTAAAAGGAATTAAATATGCTATTAACATCACTTTCTTCGTATATCTCTGACCAGTTCTCAGTCCTTAGAAGATAATTAAAAAGCCTTAGGTTTTCTTCATTAAACTGCCTTTGCACCATAGTTTTTATAGGACATTACTTTTTGCATAGTCTGTCTATGTTAATAAAGATCTGACCCAGAGCTGATTTTGAGTTTTCAGTGATCCGGTTTGGAGTTTCAGCAGTTTGGGATAAGTGGAATGAATTAGTAATATTCAGCAGTTTATGTTTGCTTTTCCAAGGTTTAAGAATGTCAATATTAAAACCTCCACATATCAGCAAAATTTTGTTGAGTGCATAAAGTTTATTTAGTATTGCTTCAAGGGAGTGATTGACAGTTTGGATATTTCAAGTTTAGTATCAGTATGTCAGAGTTAGTCACGACAACTGAAGACAATTCAAAATCTTTTTCTGTTAGCATATTATTGTGCTTTGTGAGGGTTTGTGGTTCACATTCTTTTTAACACAGATAACTGTACCACCTTCATTACTTTCATTTTAACAAGAATCAAGAATAATTAGCTAAATTATATTCTCCAACAGAGGGAAAAATTCCACGTGGGAAAAATATATATAAAAAACAAAGATGCTGTAACTTACCAAACAGGAAAGCGCTGGTAGATAGACACAATAAAAAACACATAAACACATACACAAATTTCAAGCTTTCACAACCCTAGGTTGCTTCATCAGGAACGTGGGAAGGAGAGGGAAAGATGAAAGGATGTAGGTTTTAAGGGAGAGGGAAAGGAGTCATTCCAATCCCGGGAGCGGAAAGACTTGCCTTAGGGGGAAAAAAGGACAGGTATACACTCTCGCGCGCGCCCATCTGCACATATACAGACACAGGCAGACATATGTAAATGCAAAGAGGTTGGGCAGAGATGTCATTCGAGGCAGATGTACAGAGGCAAAGAGGGTGACAGCTGTTCAAATGGAAGTACTGTTGCTTGTTGGTGGGTTTGATGTGGACAGATGTGTGAAGCTGGCCATTGGACAGATGTAGGTCAATGTCAAGGAAAGTGGCATGGGATTTGGAGTGAATCTGATGGAACCGAAGGAATTGAGGTTGGAGAGGAAATTCTGGAGTTCTTCTTCACTGTGAGTCCAGATCATGAAGATGTCATCAATAAATCTGTACCAAACTTTGGGTTGGCATGCCTGGGTAACCAAAAAGTCTTCATCTAAGTGACCCATAAATAGGTTGGCATATGAGGGGGCCATCCTGGTACCTGTGGCTGTTCCCATTAATTGTTGGTATGTCTGGCCTTCAAAAGTGAAGAAGTTCTGAGTTAGGATGAAGCTGGCTAAGGTAATGACGAAAAAGGTTTTAGGTAGGGTAGCAGGTGATCAGCGTGAAATGAAGTGCTCCGTTGCAGCAAGGCCCTGGATGTGCAGGATATTTATGTACAAGCAAGTGGCATCAATGGTTACAAGGATGGTTTCCAAGGGTAACAGATTGGGTAAGGATTCCAGGCGTTCAAGAAACTGGTTGGTGTCTTTGATGAAGGATGGGAGACAGCATGTAATGGGTTGAAGGTGTTGATCTATGTAGGCAGAAATACGTTCTGTGGGGGCTTGGTAACCAGCTACAATGGGGCGGCCAGGATGTTTGGGTTTGTGAATTTTAGGAAGTAGGTAGAAGGTAGGGGTGTGAGGTGTCAGTGGGGTCAGGAGGTTGATAGGTGAAAGGTTTTGTAGGGGGCCTAAGGTTCTGAGGATTCTTTGAAGCTCCGCTTGGACACCAGGAATGGGATTACCTTGGCAAACTTTGTATGTAGTATTGTCTGAAAGCTGGTGCAGTCCCTCAGCCACATACTCCCGACGATCATGTACCATGGTCGTGGAACCCTTGTCAGCCAGAAGAATGATGATGGATTGGTCAGCCTTCAGATCACGGATAGCCTGGGCTTCAGCTGTGGTGATGTTGGGAATAGGATTAAGGTTTTTCAAGAAAGATTGAGAGGCAAGGCTGGAAGTGAGAAATTCCTGGAAGGTTTGGAGAGGGTGATTTTGAGGAAGAGGAGGTGGGTCCCACTGTGACGGAGGACAGAACTGTTCCATGCAGGGTTCAATTTGAATAGTGTCTTGGGGAGTTGGATCATTAGGAGTAGGTTTAGGATTATTTTTCTTCGTGGCAAAGTGATATTTCCAGCAGACACTACGAGTGTAGGACAGTAAATCTTTGACGAGGGCTGTTTGGTTGAATCTGGGAGTAGGGCTGAGACAGAGGTTTCAGATTGGGAGAGAGGTTTGGAGGAAAGGTTAACAACTGAATTGGGGTGTTGTGGTTCCAGATTGCCACTATTTGAAATATCATAATTTCTATTTTAAACATGTCCATTCCTCAGTGACTTATTTTCATGTTGATATGATGAGAAACAAAAATCATCTTCTGTGACTGAATAGATAGACACAATAAAAAACACACAAACACACACACAAATTTCAAGCTTTCACAACCCTAGGTTGCTTCATCAGGAAAGAGGGAAGGACAGGGAAAGATGAAAGGATGTAGGTTTTAAGGGAGAGGGTAAGGAGTCATTCCAATCCCAGGAGCAGAAAGACTTACCTTAGGGGGAAAAAAGAACAGGTATACACTCTCACACACACACATACACACATATCCATCCGCACATGTACAGACACAGGAAGATATATGTAAATGCAAAAAGGTTGGGCAGAGATGTCAATCGAGGCAGAAGTACAGAGGCAAAGATGTTGAATGACAGGTGATATGCAGCAGCACAAATGTGAATATCCAGTAATGCAAAGATGCCACTGAAGATACATCCCATTACAAATGAAGCATTCTGTGTCTGGCAATAGCTAAATACTATACCCCAGATATTCAGCTGCAGATTCAAAATAATTTTAAAAAATATATAAAGATTTGAAATAATTTTTAAAACAATCTAAAGCTCTTTTCTTTTCTTTTTTCCTACCCTGTCTTGAAAATAATTGATGTCACTAGTATGATACTCTAGTGTTGTTCAAACTTGTCAATAAAATTTGGAGGTTTTCATGATCTTTTCCTCTGCTCCCAGTATTTACAATCTGACACTGTGTGATGCTGTAGTAGTCAGTATGCAGTGAACTGTTTGTTGCTTGACTGTGAGCTGTGACCTTAATTTTTCATTTCACATTTATTATTGGTCCACATAATTATCACATGTAAATGTGAATGTCACTGAATGTGCTTTCATGTAAACCCTGTTACTTCATGCATGATTTCCATCACAGCAAGTGGTAAGGACTAGTGTCAGAACATACTGAAAACTCCAAATGGTGTCAGAAGTGCAAGATATCAACCACATATATACCTCTTCACCCTCCCATAATAGTCCACAGTCGTATGGCAGCAACAGTGCTTACCAGTTACCCTTTTGTCCTCTGTGTTTGCTGTTGGCATGGCTGAAGAAAAGTTGAACTGTATTGTTTGTTCATAAAAAGAAGATGGTTTCCCCTCTAGCACTCATCATCATATTATGTTGACAAAAGTCAGAACATTTTGGGTCTACTGTTCTCTGCATATGCTGCCAACCTCAGCATCTCAGCATTCTAACTGTGTGTGTGTGTGTGTGTGTGTGTGTGTGTGTCAACTGAGAAATAAATAATGTGTGTTTACACATGAATGTGTCTATAATGTATAATGTGTTTTCACAAAACCTTATTACTTCCTTGTGTAAATTATACTATAGTTGCTGTGGATTCTCAGCACTGACCAACATTCCATCTCACATCACTTCACACCATGGTCTGTGGTGGCAGCTGATTCTACCGGGTGGTGATAACAAAAATGCAGCTACTTGTGGAGATGCAGTGTGGACTGTAATTACCATATGGCAGTGAGACTTGGGAGATATGCTAATGTACTAATGAAGAATTAATTTATGCTGGAAGTTGAGTTGACGATTCAGATGGCAAAATACTTCTACTTTATCTGTACATGTTTTTAAATAAAACGGTCACAATAATTTTTGTGTTTTTGTAGTGAAATACGAGATGTTCAATTTAATGAGAAGTCAGTTACTTCTTTCCTTACTTACAGCCAAACTAGTTAATAACAAAGAGTTTATAAAATAAATAAAAATAAAATTTTGAATAAAATATTAATGATTAATTATTCTGTATGTATGATGATTGGTTGTAATTGGTATTTGCTTATCTGGAACGTGGACGTTTAATTATTCGGTATCAGACGCTTGACAATGGCTGTTTGGAAAAGGCAATGTAACTCGTAGTTGACCGTGAAAGAAAACTGAAATAATCGGACTTCGTAATTAAATCGTTTCCAAAGACTGCTGCGGTAGGTACGGACTCATGATCTAATCTCAATATTACAATGATTTGCCAGCCATGCCAATACGTCGTACAGAGGTGATTGTCTACTAAACATAAAAAGTTACACAGTTAGTTAAATCAGATATATTCAATGAAATAGCCTACAGTTCATAATCCTACTTACTTTTATAAATATAAATTCATTACAGAATCGAGTGCCTAGTGTGGTTGCAACTCGCAGTATTCTTCTATAACATGAAAATATGGCGGTGTGCCAGACAATAAAATAAAATACGTGCTTCTCGCACCACTTCTACCTGAGCTCTCTCTTCTCTTAATCAAACATAAGAGTAACGTAATTATTCTTTTGTCTTTATCAGTGACACAGCGCTGCAGTTGTGTGCCATAGGCTTTATTTATTAGTCACTGATTATTTATTTAATTAATATTTCGCGTTTCCGCGGAAACTCACGCTCGGCATGCAAATGTGCCTTTATATTGCCCCCTGAATTGCGAGGCGAAAGGACGCACCTGCAGGCGAGCAATTCACCTAAAGGCACAAGAAAATCTAAGTTATCTACAACTATTCACATGACTTACATTACACACATTATACACATTATATACAAAATTTGAATGACGCGGGTGCGCCGTAAAAGTTCTTATGTTGGCAGATAGAGTGCGCGCATGCGCAGAAGCGTCTGTGTGACTCCGGCAGTGCCGTTATATCATACAGTTAGATCACGCGGCACAGTAATGCAGTTCATATTGTTCGTGTGCGCGCGTATCTTAGTCGTTGCACAAAGAAAATATTCAACCAAGATTACATATGAAGACTACGTTCTATAACAGGTAACTTAGTTTTAAATTTACAATATTTGTTATATCACAATACAACTCAGATTGTTGAATGTTCTTAGTTACATAGTATTGTTTTGAAATACTTCAAAGAAAAATGTCCGTATGTTTCAGGTGCGTCGACCTATTCACATCGTGTCGTTATTACAGTTCATATTCATCTGCTGCACAATAATTTTTTTCACAGGTTAGTATCATCGTTGTATAACAACGTGATTAAAACATAAGCGTGTCCATTTCCATTTCCATTATAGTCGTTGTGATGCAGTTCGTCGTGACTAAAAAACATTGTTTATTACAGATCTGACGTGACCCGTTAGTAATTGGTCCACGTGCAGTTCGTTTTTTACATTCCGTGGAAGCTTGGTTGCAGAACCTCGGACGGCACTTAGCTGGCGTGGATCCTTGGACAGTCCAGGTAAGAGTGTCCGTCACATTTCGAGAACATTTCATTCCCTGAAGTTCCAACCAAAATTCTTCCACCCGTCGTGTTGTTTTCTGGACAGGCACTTTGTGTCCGTTTAATCCAGTTAACATCTTGAAGTTAGGTACTGTAGTATTGTCACTAGACGATGCACGAATTATGCACTTCACATTTTCAGTTTTTTGCTGAATATAGCTCACCTAAATGTTCGTAGTTATTAATCAAAGAAATGGTTCATCGCGTTTACATAGGTACGATGCATAATGAATGTCATTAACAGTTTCTTTCACATAGGTTTCTGCGTAGTTGCAGAGTTAGTAATGTTCATTAATGTCCGTGAACAATGGTTCACTATGCAATGTCCTTTTGGCACTCGTTTTGTTCAAATTTCTTTTACATAGTAACAGTTACATTATACATCATTGAAAGAGAAGCAAAAAAAAATATAAGTAATCCTACATACACACATCACATATTTTCATAGCATAAACATAATACAGTTGCACATAAACATGTTTACATCATTATTACATAGCTATGGGTTATTACATTGTGTCACATTTGATTACATGAATTGCAGATAATTACGTCCTCTTTAAGGGTTTTGCTGGGATTTTATCGATGTTTATTTTGTGATGTCATCTGAAATTAAGATAGGTTAGACACAACATTCATTACATCAGTAGGCAAGACCAGGCATTTTCACTACTCAATAAATATTCAAAATAGTAAGAGAGAAAATGTTTGATTCCTCGCGTTTTGTGCGTGTGTGTATAGTGTCTGTGTGGCCTTGACTACTGATAGATGCTTTTCATGTTGAGAGATGTGCGTCTAATCTATTTCTCAAAGTAAAAGTTCGCTTCACAGATGACGTCTGTCGGTTCGTCAGGTGTCATACCAAGTCAGTGATACCTACAGTCACAAATGTTCCGTGAAAAAATTAATATATCATTCACTGCTACATAAACATAAATTTTATTTTAATATTCCGTCTTCCAGGTGGTGGCACGCGCTGAAAGAAGAGTTCTTCTGCCTTCAACTGCGTCACTGGAACCGCTGAAATGAAAATTTCTATACTACTTACTATCTGTGTTGTAGCAACAGAGTTTTTTGGAGTTGCTTAGTAATGTTTTGATGGATGTGACTTTGACATTATTCCGCATGAAATGCTCTAAGATCTCGGTGTGCGTATAGCCCAATAATTTTGTTAGTTCTACGATGTTGTAACAAATACGCACCAGGATGCGGTATGTTAACAATTATATAAGGTCCTTCATATAGCAGACGCCACTTAGCGTTGCGTCGTTTGAGTGCTACAGATTTATGATGAGTACGAAGTAGTACAAGCATTCCTACCTCGAATTTTTGTTTTCTTTTTATTATGTTTCTGTGATGTTTGTTTCGTATCTGTGCGTGATGTGTCAGCGTAGTCAAAACTTCTTTTATTTTCTGTTCAGGTGTGATTTCCTTGTCTGACAACTTAGGTAATGGTTCTATCCACTGATCGTTCTGTTTGCAATTGAACATGATCTCGTTAGGTGTGTAATTTGTATCGTAAATATTTAAGTTATTGTGTACGTCTTCGAAAAGACTTAGGTAGGACACCCAATTAGTATGTTTTGATGAAATATAGGTCCTCATGAATCGGTTTAATTCTCGGAAAAGTCTCTCAGTCGCGTTACATTGTGGACTAAACTTTGAAATAGATATACTTCTAATGTTATTGTCCTTCAAGAAATTTCTCCATTTGTACCCAGAGTAGTATGCTGCATTATCTGACAGAATTGCTTTTGGTTTTCCCACGTGCGTCAGGTAATCACTTGAGAATCTTCGTATTATAGCACTTGCAGTGGCGGATTTTAAAGCATAAAGTTTTACATGTTTAGAAAATATATCGTAAAAAGCCAAGATATATTTGACGCCTCCAGAGCTTGCTGGATGCGGTCCACTGATGTCACTACACAGAATTTCCAGGGGTTTACTGGGTAAAATAGAATGTAAATCTGTCTTTGTGGATAAATTCTGAGGTTTTGATTTTTGACATATGACACATGTTTTCAGTTCCCTGTAAATTTTCCTTCTCATATTGCTAAAATAACAGTATGTGCTGAGCTTTGCTAAACACTTCTTCGTCCCATAATGACCCCAAACTAAGTGTGTGTGCCAAATTAGATTACGTTCAGACTCTTTGGGAATGCATACACACCAGTTAGTAGCATTTGGATGTCGGTGATAAAATAACACATCATTGTGTAACTTGTAATACTTAGTCAAAGGATGATTGTGTTTTTCTACCAGTAATGTTATTATCTTATACCAGTGAGGATCAGATTTTTGTAATTTAGCCATGTTTCTGCACATATCAATATAATATTGGTGATACTGCTTGTCTTGCATTAAGAGAATCCTGTAGTCATTTATATTTTCTAAGTCACTGTTGGTTTCATTCATACCTTGTGGAAGTCTAGACAAAGCGTCGGCAATGGTGTTGTCCTTACCTTTTATGTACTTAATTTCAAAAGAGTAGTTCTGAAGTGTAACTGCCCATCGTGATAGTCTAGGATGTACAAGTTTACAAGTTAACAAAAATGTCAGGGCCTGGTGGTCGGTGTAAATTACTGTATGTTTTCCAAATAAATAATAATTGAATTTCTTGAATGCCCATACTATGGAAAGTGTTTCTAACTCAGTAGTGGAGTATGTACGCTCACATTCAGATAGAGTACGACTCGCAAACCCAATAATTCTTATCTGTTCCTTATCTTTATTCTTTACAACTTGAAATAAGCAACATCCCAAACCAGTACGTGAAGCGTCACAAGTCATACAAAAATCTAAATTGAAATTTGGATGGCTCAATAAGTTTGCATTCACTAAAGCATGTTTAATTGTATTAAAGTCATTCTGGCACTGTTCCGACCAGATCCAAACTTGATTCTTTCTGAGTAGATTTAGCAGATGTTTACTGTTCAAAAGTGGTTGTGGCAAAAAACGTCTGAAAAATGAACATAGCCCAAGGAATGATTTTAACTGCTTTTTAGTTTGAGGACTAGGAAAGTTTCTGATAGCATCTAATTTACTGGGATCAGGACGTATGCCCTGTGAATTAATGATATGTCCTAAATATTTTATCTCACTGCAACCAAACTTTGATTTTCTAAGATTGGCTGTGACTCCAGCTTGTGCAAATTTTTCTAAAATTCTTTGAAGTGTGTCAACGTGATCATTCCAAGACTGTGTAGCTATCAGTATATCATCAACATAGTGTGTGACTGTCTCAACTAAATCATCGCCAAGCACGGTATCCAGGGCTGTAATGAATACCCCAGAACTGACATTCAGTCCGAAAGGTAGAACACAAAACTGATAGGTTCGCCCCCCGACCATAAATGCAGTATATTTTCGAGAATCAGGAGTGATACTCACCTGCCAAAATGAATTCGCGAGATCTATTGTGGAAAAATACCTTGCATCTAGAAATTTCTGTAATTGCTCTTCTAAATTTTCGGGTTTTGTGTGAACTGGTAAAATTATTTCATTAATTGCTCGTGCGTCTAACACTAACCTAATGCTTCCATTTGATTTTTTGACAACAAGTAGAGGACTACAATAAGGTGAGGTGGATGGTTCAATGACCTTCCAGTCTAACATTTGTTTTAATTCTTGCCACACAGCAGGTCGTTGAGATAACGGTACGTTATATGTCTTGTGGTAGAAGATCTTGTGAGGCTTAACTTCAATCTTGTACGCATACGTGTTGATAACACCTATTCGTTTGGCAAAAACTTGTAAATATTTGGATAACACTTCCTGTAGTTTTATACGTTCATGTGCACTGAGAGCTGAAGCTTCATTTATCTTATGATCAAGCAATGTTTTCAAGTCCATTAGCTCTGTGTCAAATGAGTATGTGTGCGTGTCTTGAATGTCATTGTCAAGTACTAACTGAACCTTGTACCCTGTACAGTGTTTGTCATGCTTAAGAGTTCTCCTGTCCAAATCAATAATAATTACACTGCCTTTATCATTTAAAATACATTTACCTTTGGAGAAGTCTATAATGCAGTCCTTCTCGCTCATAATATCTATTCCTAATATGCAATTTGTCACAAGGTTTTGTACAACCAGGAATGGCCATTGTACGGTTCCATTACCTATTTTAATGTTTACAAAAACTTGCTTCGTAACCCTACATGACTTATTACCTAGTGCAGTAGTTATTTTACAGTTTTGGGCAGGAAACTCAGGCACAGGTTCCAATTCACACATCTTTTTATAGAAATTAAAAGACAAAACGCTCACAGCTGCACCTGTATCTAGAATAATAGTAGTTGGAATCCCAGCTACTACACCAGTGGTAGATGCTAAAACAATTTCATTTGTGTTTGAACGACATTGTGTACTGTCTTGTAAAAGTTCATCTGATATATTGTTATTGTGGTTGTATCTTATAAATAAAACAGGTAATTTTTGTTTAGAATTATTCGGCATATCATTATTCTGATGTTCAACTGTGGTGCCAAATAACTGATTAACATTGAAGTCGCCCCCCAAGAATTCCTCAGCCACGACCTGGGGCATAGAAGTGACTGTTTCTAGTTTGTTGGATTAGCATTTGTACTAGGTACTGACACAGATTGAGGTTGTGTGTCAGGTGTCATTTCTATTATATTCACATTCGGATATTGCCTATTGTGATCTCCAAACTTTTGCGGTTGTTGTTGCTGTTGCGCATTATAACTTACCTGTCGGTCATAAGGTATGCTCCAATTTTGTCCTGGTGGCTGCCGTGGTAAAGCAGTGTTTGAATGAAAGTACTGTTCGTTACGAGTCCAGCCTTGACGCTGTCTTGGCTCGTAGTTATTATTATTTCTGTTTCTGTTTGTGTTTTTGTTGTTGCCTATGTATCCGTTGTTACCGTTATAGTTATTACCGCGGTGCCTTTTGTATGGATTGCCGCATGAAGTGTTATTACTGTTGTAACTATTGTTTGTATTGGAATACGCGTGTTGATTTTGATTTCCGTATTGAGACGGCATGTGAGTTTGCTGTTTTTGTTGTACCGCGTATCCAACTGTGGGCACGCCAGAATTGAGTTGGCAAGCCTGCATGTTTTGCATTCCACTAGTGTAAACATTGTGGCTGCTGTTTTGCCGCGCGAAGCGCTGATCTTCAAGTAACATGTCAACCGAATCTAAAGCTGTTAGAAAATAATCTGAATCGTCATCCGGGATATGTAGGAGTTTTTCTTTAATGTTGAAAGGCAATTTGGCCTTCAACGCACGGAGTATATTGCGTGTTGCGACTGGTTCGTCTAAAAAGTGTCCCATGTTCAAGTATTTTTCAAAATATCGGCGTAAGTTGCCATTTTTACTGTTAAAAGTTTCAGGTTCTAGAATTTGTCTTCTGAGTCGCTCCTGGACGGATTGCGACCAGAATTTGTTCAGAAAAGCACGCTCAAACTCACTGTACGTGGTACATACGTCAGCTTGACTGTATGCCCAGACAGCTGCATCGCCTTGGATGTAACCGACAATATATGAAATCTTTTTCCGGTCACTCCAAGTGCGTGGAAATGCGTTACTAAAAGATTTAAGAAAAATCACCGGATGAATGGTTCGTTTTTCTGGGATAAAAATCTGAAATTGCCTGTGTTTCATTAAGCTTTCTTCTTCCTTTGCATTGTGATATGGATTTGTTCCACTGTAATTACTGCAATGTTCAGCTGGCGAGTAATTACAATAATGTTGCTGTGGTTTACCATGATAATAGCTTGTATTTGTGTTTGTACATCGTGGTATGTGTTGTAGTCGTGGTGTGTTTTGTTCTTGTGTGTTTGTCGTGTGCGGTATGTGTGTGTCATACTCGAATGTATATTGGTTCCTGAACTGTACATTTTGACTGATATTTTCGTTACATTCAGACTGTGGTCGATCGGTGAATTGTGTCATTGGTCCAGTGACGGATTGTACTGCGTCACTGATCAGCTGTTTGTTATTAGTAATGTATTGCGCTACGGAGTCGTGCACAATTGTTGGTAAATTTTCACGTAGGCATCTATCAAAATGTTTGTCTTTGTTCACTACCCAATCATGAAATTCTTTATTAATGTTTTGAAAATGAGCTGTAGCATCAGATTGTAAGATGTCAGTCAGGTGTTGTTCAACATTGTCAAATTTATTCTGTACGTCAGTAATTCGTTTTTCAAGGTTGTCGTGTACTGAAGGATATGTTTGAATTTGTTCAGTAAGAACTTCACACGTGACATTAAGATTTTTTTACTTGTGTCTGTAAAAGTGCTACGTCAGTTGTAGTCCTTTCTTGTGTCGTATTAAGCTGGGAAAATTTAGTACTGAGTTCAGTCATCTGTTTGGTCAGTGTGGCGTCTATAAGTTCCACACGTTTACATAAAGTGTCATTACTCGTCTTGAGTGCTATGAGGTCAGATTTAATTTCGTCATTTTGTGTCTGTAAGGTTGCCATGTTTTCGGCGTTCTGTTTCATTATCATTTGTAACATGTCGGCAATGTTTACCGTTTGCAACGTCTGTGCCCCCGCCGCGTCATTAGACGTGACGTCATGCATTAACATGGGCTCTGACTGAGACTTTGAAATTTTTGTGGTGGACGGCCTATTGTCAAAATTTCCGTCAACACTTGCGTCAATGTTTGATAAATCGTCACTACCGGTTGCTGTCGTAAAGTCATTTTCTAACATTTGTCTCTCGTCCGAGTCGGATTGTGTCTGAATAGTACGTCTTTGCTGTTCCATTTTTGCGTATTGATTTCTAGTCATTACCATGCCACACGTGATTTATGTTTCAAGAAAATATTTGACACTGATTTTAAAATGAAATGCAGTTGAGCATGAATCGCTCGTAGCAACAATGGCTGTCCCGTTAATTTAAAAATATAAACTGAATTTGAGAGTATTGGTAATGGCTGCTGGCCATGTTACATCATTTCGTACAGAAGTCGGCCATATTGTACACTCGTGTATTGGTATTGTTGGATACGTTATTGTTTAGGGAAAAGTGCTAAGAATGAAATTTGTTACTGAAAACTGTTATGCGCGAAAGAAACACTACAGAATTTACTGAAAAGCTAATACACTGAATTATACGTCTGGTCAAGCCTGCCAATGCAAAGATGCTGCGTCTTACCTTATTTTGCTGGAAGCTTCATTGCGTCTTCCGGCAAAACTTTAGAATTGGAAAATATCTTCAGATTTTCATTATCTCTCATACATTCACGTCCAGGTCCAGAAAGTTGATTTTTGACATGAAACAAAAAAGAACAATGTAACAAATGACAAAATAACAAGTCCTGTCACGGTCGCCAATATAAAATAAATAAAAATAAAATTTTGAATAAAATATTAATGATTAATTATTCTGTATGTATGATGATTGGTTGTAATTGGTATTTGCTTATCTGGAACGTGGACGTTTAATTATTCGGTATCAGACGCTTGACAATGGCTGTTTGGAAAAGGCAATGTAACTCGTAGTTGACCGTGAAAGAAAACTGAAATAATCGGACTTCGTAATTAAATCGTTTCCAAAGACTGCTGCAGTAGGTACGGACTCATGATCTAATCTCAATATTACAATGATTTGCCAGCCATGCCAATACGTCGTACAGAGGTGATTGTCTACTAAACATAAAAAGTTACACAGTTAGTTAAATCAGATATATTCAATGAAATAGCCTACAGTTCATAATCCTACTTACTTTTATAAATATAAATTCATTACAGAATCGAGTGCCTAGTGTGGTTGCAACTCGCAGTATTCTTCTATAACATGAAAATATGGCGGTGTGCCAGACAATAAAATAAAATACGTGCTTCTCGCACCACTTCTACCTGAGCTCTCTCTTCTCTTAATCAAACATAAGAGTAACGTAATTATTCTTTTGTCTTTATCAGCGACACAGCGCTGCAGTTGTGTGCCATAGGCTTTATTTATTAGTCACTGATTATTTATTTAATTAATATTTCGCTTTTCCGCGGAAACTCACGCTCGGCATGCAAATGTGCCTTTATAAGTTCCTACCATATACTGAGAGATGAAAAAAAAAAATAGAATTTTGTGATATAGGCAAAACTTATGTATCTGTCTTCATTATCAGAAAGTTAGATTTGTTTTCATTTCCTGCTAATCCTTCACCATGAATTGTACAGTTTTAAAATATTAACTTGTAGCTTTGAACATATGAAAAGTTTTAGAATATTTAACAGAAATAAATCTGAGTTAATATTACATTGAAATGTGATGGCAGTAATGTTTAATAAATTACAGTGTATCACTCATTGTTTGTGATTACATTTATGTGATTTACAAAACAGCCAGATAATCTTTTTCATTCCTACCAATGTCAACCTACATTTCAGAACATGGGAGATATTTTATAGTTATTGTTTCCACAATATTTCCGTCGAGTAATTTTTATTCATGTTTGGCTGTTTTGTATTATTCTCTTGGTATTGTTTGCATGTATTTGCTAGTGAATTCAATATATCAGATCTGGACATCAGTATTTAGTAAACAAACATTCTACATGTGACAGGATATGGTAAAATCAGTTGTTACATAGAACAACACCCTAAAAGATTTGCACAATATGAAGATTGCAGAAAACTTTTAAACAGTATAAAGATGGAGCAGCTGATTCACATGAATGAGCTGACTTGTTTCAAAAAATTGTTTAATACAAAAAATTTCCCTTTTTTTTACTTGCAAAAAATTTACTCTAAACAGAACAATAAATTTGAAAACATAAAATGTTGTATAGAAAGAATTATGTATGTTAAGGAACAGAATACCTTCTAATCAAAATATTAAATAACTTGGAAAAAATTATGGAAAAATCATCTAATACAATTTCAAAAGATATACAGTGAAATACAGAGTACCGTTTCTTCAAAATACAGACACGACATAGAGTAAATTATAAAATCACAAATATACAATACAGAAAGGCTTTTATCAGAGCTCAAGATAAATTTTTCAAAGACGAATGACTTAGTATAAATTACAAAATGACATCCATTAACACATTAAATAATAATAAAAAAACCATATGAATTACATGAAGATTAAACTTTTCACTAGATTGGTTCCCTTTTTGTAAAGAAATACTGGGAACAATGTTTACTCGTGGGCTCTTTTTTCAAAATTGAAATCAGTCTTTTCCTTTATCACAGACCCATAGAATCAGTCCTACCACAGACTCAGAAGATCAGTCCATTAGTTTACATTTTAAAAATATTTACAGAGAAATCTTTATTTTCCATCATTTTTAGTTAGTGTGTTTCCTTCTAAGCAAATACATACATAGTTAAACAAAATGAATATACCCAAATTGTATAGCTTGCACTTTATGAAGCTGAAAGGCAAATTCTTTTCTATCTCTTACATAAGTAAAAATATATCTAAAAACAAAGATGATGTAACTTACCAAACGAAAGCATTGGCATGTTGATAGACACACAAACAAACACAAACACACACACAAAATTCAAGCTTTCACAAGCCACAGTTGCTTCATCAGGAAAGAGGGAAGGAGAGGGAAAGACGAAAGGATGTGGGTTTTAAGGGAGAGGGTAAGGAGTCATTCCAATCCCGGGAGCGGAAAGACTTACCTTAGGGAGAAAAAAGGACGGGTATACACTTGCACATACACACATATCCATCCGCACATATACAGACACAAGCAGACATTTGTAAAGGCAAAGAGTTTGGGCAGAGATGTCAGTCGAGTCGGAAGTACAGAGGCAAAGATGTTGTTGAATGACAGGTGAGGTATGAGCGGCGGCAACTTGAAATTAGCGGAGGTTGAGGCCTGGTGGGTAATGGGAAGAGAGGATATACTGAAGGGCAAATTCCAATCTCTGGAGTTCTGGCAGGTTGGTGTTAGTGGGAAGTATCCAGATAACCCGGATGGTGTAACATTGTGCCAAGATGTGCTGGCCATGCACCAAGGCATGTTTAGCCACAGGGTGATCCTCATTACCATCATCTTTATTTTTAGATATATTTTTCCCGCATGGAATGTTTCCCTCTATTATATTCAAACATAAGTAACATTGATCCATATTTTTCATGTAAAACAGTAGTGTATCAAATTTACAAATAAAACCTTACTCCATATAAATCATCAACAAAATTCATTTGATGTTTCATTTCTCACATAAATCAGTAAAATGTTCAGAGCTTTGTCAGAAACTTTTTAGGGCAAGTAATGGTAATGTCAGTTAAGTAATATTTGTCTTCCCAAAATCTTATCTACTTACAAGCATGGTATAAGCAAATGTTTTAAAATTAGGAATGTTAACTGTTATGCAACAGTTCAGAAAAGTATCCATTTCCTTGGCTAAGGCCCAGTCCCACATTCTGTTACTTTAATGCTGCCTAAACCATGGAAATGCCCCCAAATGGCCTAACCATAAGAATTCCTTTCTTTGGACCACACCCTTCCTTTCACAATAGCCTTCACCTTTTCAGATTCTGTCAGTCCCTGTCCCTCACAAACCTGATACTGCAAAAACAAATCTCCATGGCACAGGCATCCCAGAACCACTTCTGCTCCCTCCTCAAGATACTGCTACTGTGCAATTCCTACTACATACATTACATTTATGAAATTGTATCCCTTACTCTGCAGCACCTGGTAGAGCTTTCTAGACACTGCCTCCATGAGTTATCCAGCCTGTTAACAACCTACTGACCCTCCAGGGAACATCTATACAACCCCTATCCCACCCACAGTGGTCCTTCTTATCCACCCCTCACAGAACCTAAACCTGCCTAGTTGACCTTTTCAACTTATCACATCCCCCAAAACTCTCTACCCACACTCCACCAAAACCCAGAACTGAATCATTCCCCTAACACTGTTGTTAACCTTTCCACCAAAACCCTCAACCCCACAGAAGTTTCAGCCCTACCCAAGGGCTTCATCTTTAGTTCTACACCAAAATTTAACTTCGGTGAACCTGTCAAAGACTTCCTCTCCTTTTCCAAATCCCTAAAATGGAAATACTTCTTTGCCACCACCTTCCACTTAACCAAATGCTGGTCACCTTCCAGCAATTCCTGACCTCCAGCTTGGCCTCACCATCCTTCCCCAGGTCCCTTCTCCAGAACACCAGCCTTCAGCAGAAGAAACTATAGCTATACATAACCTCAAAACAAATCCTGACCTAATCATCCAACTTGGAGACTAAGGTTCCATCACTGTTATTATGGCTCACAGTGAGTACCTGGCAGAAGGATTCTGCCAATTATCTGATGCGTTCACCTATAAACTCTGCCAGAGTGATCAAATTACAGAAGCCCAACACAACTTTCAATCTCTGCTTAAGGCCTTAGGCCTTTCCCAGAACCTTTTCAATGAATCCATTTCTCTACTCACACCTGTGACACTCCACAGACACACCTTTCACATGCTCCCCAAAATCTACAAACCCAACAATCCTGGATGCCCCACTGTGGGTGGCTACAGCATCCCCACTGAAAGAATATTGGCCCTCGGTGATCAACACTTCCAATCAATTGACCATAATCTAGCCTCCCACATCAAAGATATCGACCACTTCCTTCTCTGAGTCTCCACCATCCCCATCCTTTTACCTCCTGGATCCATACTCATCACTGTTGATGCCACCTCTCTATACACCAACATCTCCCATACCCATGGTTTTACTGCTATTGGACACTTCTTTTCCCAAAATCCTTCAGACTCAGACCCACTGCCTCATTTCTCATACTACCTCATTCCCAAACCTTATCCTGACTCACAACTACTTCTCTTTGGAGGGAAGTTCTACAAACAAATCTGTGGGCACCTATATGGCACCCTCTTATGCCAACCTGTTTATGGGCCTAGCCTCCCACAATGTCAAACCCCTAGTCTGGTTCAGGTTTATTGATGATATCACTTTCCAGGACATGGACCTCCTCCCCTCTGATGGCTCCCTCTGCTCCTCTGTCCACATTAAACCTATTGGTCACCAACAGTCCTTGCTTTTTGACAGCTGTCATTCCTTTTACATCAAAAAAATCTTTCAATATGGCCTGGATACCCAGGGATGGTGTAACTGCAGTCAGAAGAACTCCCTTGCCTGCCATATTGAGGGTCTCACCAAGGTCTTCACAGACAGGCACAACACCCACACCAAGTCTACAAACAGATTTCCTGTGCCATTTCCACTGACACCCCCAATTCTCCCACCCAGGAACCAGTCACAAAGGAGTGTCCTCTTTGTTACTTGGTACCACCCCTGACTGGGACAACTGAACCATGTCCTTTGCCAGGGCTTTGATTACCTATCATCATGTCCTGAAATGAGAGACATCCTACCTGAAATCCCTCCCACCCTTACTAAAGTGATGTTCTGTCACCCACCCAATCTCCACAAATTCCTAGTCCACATCTGTGCCACTCCCAGCCCCAATCCATTGTCACCAGGATCATAATCCTGTGGCAGACCCAGGAGCAAGAGCTGTGAAACCATCCACCCAGCACTTCCTATTCCAGTCCTATCACAGGTTTATCCTATCCCATCAGATGCTGGGACACCTATGAAAGCAGCTATGTCATATACCAGCCCTGCTGCATGCTGCAATCATCTCACAGCTTTTTATATTTGTGTGACTACAAAGCAGCTATCCACCAGGATGAATGGCCACTGCCAAATTGAGGTCAGTAGCAAAATATACCACCCTATGTCACAAAATGCATCTGAACATAATGTGCTTGATTGAAATGGACACTCTGCCAGACAGTGCTTCTCTCACACCCAACCCATACACTGCTATCCCTTCCCCTTTCCAGACTACTGTTTCCACACCATGCGACAGTTGCCTTGTGGTCCAAGCTCCTGGAGTTTGTGGTCATGTATGCATGATGTGTGTTTGCTTGTGTGAATGAATTATGGGTGTTTCTCTTTCATTTTCTGATGAAGGCTGTATCAGAAAGCAAATGTGTAGATGCCTTTAATTGTGCCTTTCTGAAGCTTAACATGTCATCTTTATGGTAAGTATCAATCTATCTTTTCTTTACACTGTTGATATTCCAACCTGGAGTTTCCATTGTTTGTTATTACTCAATTTTTGTGTACAGTTTTATTCTACAATTTATTGTAGAAATATTGTATTTTTGAAAAATGCCCACACCATCAGTTTAGTTGTAAGAAGTGAAAATCTTGCACAGAAATCCCCAAAATACTTAAATTCCTTAGGCTTAGTGCCCCAAAAATGGACTATAGGGATATTCAATTTCTCCCTTGAGTCCTTAAAATAAGTGGCTTTGTAAAAAACTGTGAAGATGTTCAGTTGTTCTTTTAAACCTTAGAATAAGTGAACAAATTTTGGACTGTGAATGTGCAACATTCCTCCCTTAGTTTTATGTCCTGAAGCCCAGAATTGAAGGTCTGTTTGAAGTGAAATAAGAAGAACAAGAAATAAGAATTTAGTAATGTCAGCAAAACAGACCAAAATAATTCCATATGAAATGTTAGTGATCCTAACATACTCGTATAACTGAAAAGTGACAAAATAAGTGTTGCAAAAAACATGTATAGTGAATAGTCTGCCATAAAAAACTATTGCTGTGGAAAAGTGAGGAGAAAAGATTTAAAACTGATTATATAATTCTCAAAAAATATTTAGTGTAGCAAAGGTCAATTTAAAATTCTGCACATAAATCACTACTCTAAAGTTATAAGCTTTGCAGATACAAATGAATCAAAATAATCCCTTAGTATGATTTTTCCTAGTATGACCTATAATGGTTCACAGGATGTCCACTTTTCTTCCCAAGGAAATGAGAGACTCATGCCTGTTTTGAAAAAGATTTTATAAAATTACAGTAATGTGCTTTTTGTTTGGATTATCAGTTTATAGATGTGTGTTTACTGTTTATTTCTAAAATTTCTTAACATGGTCTAACATGGTTCACATGTTGTCCTTAATGTTTTGTTTTATTATGAATTTTTCCAAGGCAGCCAAGGGGTTTACAAGGACAGGCAAAAAATTTTATGTCAGTTTACGTTTATTCTTTCATTTCTACAAAATGTATACTTATATGTCTTTTTTGCTTGCAATGGTTTGATGAACACATTTTTGTTGAAGTAGAAATTTATTTAGCAAATGAAAATAACTGACTTTGGGGCAGCAGATTGTTTTCGAAACTTTATTACATACAGAATTTCTGTTATTAATTGATTTTGTTAAGTTTTCATAATTATTAACAACTGGAACTAGTATTGTTGTGCATGGCGAGCAGCCAGACTGAGAGAAAAACCCAAGGATTGAGGAATTTTTATTTCAAAATTTTATTATACTACATTTTATGATTCCAGTAATGCATCCTTTGATGAGACAGCAGCTGGACATGGGCAGGTGCATGCCAAATGTTACTCAATGTGGCCTTCCCACACCTGGTTTGCACGAGTAACATTCTCAGTGTGGTACTGCTGACAGGTGACACCATTCCAGGGGTTGCTGACCATGGGATGCCTGGAGGAACTCTCCTACCAGCTGATAAGAACATCAGAAATCCTCACATGAGGGATGTGGAGCAGGCCAGTGAGAAGTGTTCTGGACAGACAGTCAATTCACACCTACCAGCTTTCCTCTTGGTCAGACATATTTTCCAGCTCCTCTTTTAGGGAACAACACCCTCAATCTGGCTATGGCAGCCTCCCAATGCCATAACTTATTTCTTTTGTTGTATCCCTTAGTAATAGGGCTTTGAGCAATAAACTCAAAATGTAGCATGAGATTTCTTGTTATGTTTCTCATTTTGAGCAGTTCCCTAGCACAGCCAGGTGCCCACATCCTGCCTCCATCCTAACTCAGCCTGCCCTGCACAATCTGTGGGATAGAGCTCATTGTTCGATGCTGGTTGACACAACCTTTTGCGGGTTGTAATCACTTATTTTAGGGAGAGAGAGCTGGTTTGCTGCACCATACTTAGCCCTTGAAGTACTCTGTCATGCCATGCTGCAGATGTGTGCTCATGACTGATGTGCACAACTGGTGCTGCCAAGTGTCAGGCCACATCAGGCCCTTTCTTGCCACAGCAGCAGCTTCTTAGGCCTAGTACTCACTGCCTGCATGTCACCTGCACCAGTCCAGCACAGCCATCACCAGATTCATGTACATCAGAGGCAGATGCCTCATTTCTTCATCGCTGCACCATTTGCTGTGGGTTCATATTGATGTCAACACCACCATCTCCATTGTCGCTGACACAACATGCTGTGTTAGACACTGCTGCTGGATTTCATTCTGATAGGGTTTTTTTCCATTAATTAGTTGTATTTAAGAGTTGAAAGCTTCTTTTACTTTGTAACGCTTTTGGTCTCCATATATTTGGCCTCAAATTTTGTAACCATGCCTGACATGTGCTCTGGCGTGGATAAGCCACAGTTAACAAAAAGAAGCAGCTGCTGCCAGTAGGGGTGAGAAAGATAACATTGCTCTCATCCAAGAGCACATCAGGGAATTGTTATTACAGAAAATACAGATACAGGAATAGATTGTTAACCTAGTACATTGATGTCAATGTGAAACTAGACAGTCATCGAGTCAAACTACTGCAAGCACCTCCACAGCCTCTGCTGTGGAAACCAAAACATATGCAGAAATGTGGCCAGAAACCTATCTGTAGTTTCATTTGTCCCTTCTTTTTTGGGAAAACCTGCTATGGGTGTTACCATCTTTCTACAGAATGTCCTGGATGGATAATTTTCTCCTGGAAGTAACCAAGCTGAAACTTTCAGGTAACACCCATACTTTAATAGTTTGTTGATGACTTATGTGGTGCAACAAGTATTAATGGTCTGGCAAAGGGATTATTATAGTGGTACTCCAGTAAAAGAGGTGTCAGCTATTACAGAGATCAATTGTCCTCTTTGCACCAGAAAATGGTGAGACTATCAAGAATTTTGCATATAGAATATGAACTTGTCTTGCTCTACAGATGCACTGAGCAAAGATGTCATGTGAAATGAGGTTCTCACTGAAGAAGCTGAACTGAGAGCTATTGATGTATTTATCCATTGAATAAATCCGCAGATAGGGACTGAAGTTAAGATAGCATCCCCCATCTCATTATGCAAAGCAGTGAGATTGGCTCTGTTATGTGACAAAGCAGGTTGATTTGTTTCAACTCCTGCATGCAGCAACAAGCCATGTCATGTTTTTGTAAATGACACAAATTGTCAGCAGTGTGGCAAAACCAAACAACACACAATGCTGCTGTGTTCCCTGTTGTACAAAATTTCATACGACGGGGCATGCAATTGCTGGATGGTTACAAAATCAGACGCAGAGTTTTCCACAGTGCCAAATACATCACAAAGGAGTAAGTGAAACGGAATGACACAATAGGGAAATGCAAAAGTACTATGGGGAAACAAGCATGGGGAGGTCCTGCAGCTCACCCTTGCCCCCAACAATTGCAATGAACCCAGTGAGAAAGGGAGAAGTCAATGAGATGGCAAATATGATGTTAGAAGGATTGTGAAAATCCCAATAGATACAGGAGCTCAGATTGGTATTTTATATATTTCACTAAGTGAAAAATGTGTGCTCAAACCATCATGCTACAGTATCAGTGGTTTAACTGAGGAGATAATCGTTCCTGCAGGTACCTGTTTAACAGAATTTCAGATTGTTGGGAGAAGGTATGGGTTTGACATGGAAATGGTCAAAAAATGTAGACAATACTTCAATGTCATTTTAGGGAAAGATTTCTTAAGCCATTTACAGGCAGTGATAGATTACAAGACACAAACTAACGTAAATCCTAAACATAAGATTTGGTTCTGCGCAAAATGTAGCAGAGAAGATCCTGTGCAAAAACTTAATAAGTGGATTACACAAACAATATCATTGCAGTGTTAGTGGAAGAGATACGCGTTTTACAACACGAGTGCAACAAATCCCCGCAGGTGAACACAACGGGCGTAAATAAATCGCACAGTGAACTCCACTCAGGAACCATTAACTATAGTAGCAAAAATATGAGTCATAACTTGTGTAAAAAGTATGGGAGAGTAGGCAGTAATGGCGTATGCGAAACAAAGTTCCGTTCTTGGTGTGCAAAAGTTGATCCGTCGCCGAAAACACACGAAAATTCATCATCAGAAAGGAAATATGATACCAATGTCTACAGGGCCAGACTAAATCCACCTATTCAATTATGAAACAGATACAAAGTGCTAAGCGAAATAAGTGATGATAGTGCTTCATAAAATATTTTTGAAAATACGCAGGTACATGTTTCAGCCGTTGCTGCTCCCCTGAATAGGCCTACGTGCAATTCATGTCAACATATGCCTAGGTCTCAGCAAAAAGTACATAATCACATGGGAAAACTGCACATTCTAGCTGATAGCCACGGGCGCGGAATAGCCTCTCTTGTTAATGAGGCATCAGTTGTGAAATCTACGAGTTATGTCAAGCCTGGGGCTTTCCTTTCAGAGGTAATTAAGAATGTTTACACTGATGAAATTATCAAGTTGACTTCAAAAGACTTTGTAGTTTTGTTTGGTGGCTCTAACGATGTATATAAAAATGAAACCTCTAAAGCCTGCTCAGAATTGAAAAAGCATCTGGCTCTTTTGTCTCATACAAACATTCTCTTTGTCAACATTCCACATCGCTATGATCTGCCACGCTGGTCTTGTGTGAACAAAGAGATTAGTGCTGCTAATGAGAGATTTTCCAGTATATGCAGTCAATTCGAAAATGTTTGTGTTGTTGGTATTAGTGGCATTGGTCGGAGATTCCACACTTCTCATGGCCTTCACTTGAATGGCCTATGGAAGAAAATTTTAGTACAAAAAGTATTGGATGAAATAAAAAGGCACCAGCAAACACCTGCAAGCACCATCAACGACAGTAACAGTAACACCACAAAAATCAATAACAGCAGGTTCATCACAAGTAGCAACAACAACAGAAGCAACAGCAACAACAAAATCATCACTGTTAGCAGCAGTAAAATTACCACAAATGGTCAAACCACAATCAGTAACTGCAACTAAACCTTCGGCGGAAACAACAGCAAAACCAACAGATACTACAACAACAGATCCACCATCAACAGAAATAGTGCCAATAAAAGAATCAAAGGCAGCAACAGCATGAAGAATCCTGTCAGCACCACCACCACAACCACTACCACTACCACCACCACCACCTCCGGCCACAGAAAAAGCAGCAGCAACAACAGCAGCAGCAACTGAACCAACAACAACAGCAGCAGCAGCAACAAAACCATCAACAACAGTTGCAGCAACACAACACTGCCTAAGGAGGAGTCAAAGACAAGGTACATCTACATCATTAAATAAGGATTTTTTATGGCTTCAGACAAAGAAAAGGAAAAGATTGTGACAAATCAGCAAGAAAATTTGCAGATAAGTCACAACTACTATGGAAAAAGCAGCACATTACCAGGTAATGACAAAAGAAAAAATACTTGCAAAACAGTCAGGATAATGTGTCAGAATATTCAATGCCCCAGAAACAAAGTACTAGATCTAGAAGTAGCTTTAAATAATCTTACTGATGTCTCTTGTATTTGTTTATCTGAACACTGGTGCAAGGCTAGTGAATTAAGTCTCATAAATATAAGCAAGTTTAATTTAGCATCACATTATTGCCAAAGTGTTTTCAAAAATGGTGGGGTATGCATTTACTCTAGAGTAGGACTGCAGTTCAAAGTGAAAACAGAATTGGACCATTTAAATATAGAAAAACATTTTGAATTATGTGCCATAGAGTTAAAAACTGAGGAAAAGAGTGAAAAACTAGTTGTCATTACAATATATAGATCTCCACTGGGTGACAAAAACATATTCTTCAAAAAAATAGAAGCAGCATTAAACACTTTTTATAGTAATGAAGTTAAATTATTTTTATGTGGAGATTTTAATATTAACCTGTTAATTGAAAGTGATGAAAAAAGACAGCTTTTGAGTATACTCAGCAGCTTCCACATGAAACCACTCTTTACAGATGCCACCAGAATAACAGAACTGTCATCTTCTCTTTTAGATAATATAAATATGGAGAATGGTATCACTGAGCCACTAAACGTAAACTTAGGTCTTTCGGATCACAATACACTATTAACATACATAAATTACTCTATCCCCAAGGCAGTAAAATATAAGTGGGGATACAAAAGGCACTTCTATACAGAAAAAGTGAATACTTTCATCCAGTTGTTAGCTAATGAAACCTGGGAAGATGTGTTTGCACAAACAACAACCGAGGAATCTTTCAATGCTTTTTATAGTACATTCATGTCACTATTTGAGATGTGTTTCCCAAAAAAGCTTACAAAGATCAATGTCATGCCTAGGAACACAAGCCAATGGATAACACCTGCTATTAGAGTATCTAGTCAAACACTTAAACATATCAGTCAACTCAAAAAAGATAACAAAGATGAACACTTCACAGATTATGTTAAGACATACAAGAAAATTTACAGGAAGGTGATCAAAAAAGCCAAGACAATGCACAATGACAGTGTATTTGCTGGGTCATCAAACAAATCGAAAGCTATATGGAATGTAGTAAAAAAAGAAATAGGCCCAAGCAAACATGTTAGAAATCCAGATGACTTTGTTTTAAAAGATGATCAAGGTGTGCTAATCAGAAATCTTACTTTAGCAAATTACATTAATGACTACTTCATAAATAGTCCAATCAATCTGAGTAAAAATTGTTCTAAGATTAGTAGAACATCAGTCCCAGAAGAACAAAGTGTTAATTCATTATTGCTACCTCCCATGAACAAATTGGAAGTTAATCGAATAATAAAAACAATGAAGAATAAAATGTCATCTAGGACTGACGAGATACCTTGCTCAGTCATGATGAGATATGCTAGTGTCATATCAGACCCACTCTCACACATTATAAACATATCATTTTCAGAAGGTGTCTTTCCACAACGATTAAAAATTGCAAAAGTAAAACCATTGTATAAAAAGGGCAATATACATGAAGTGGGAAACTATAGACCAATAGCTTTATTATCGGTATTTTCAAAAGTAATAGAGACAGTGATGAAAAACAGAATTACAAATTACCTCCAGAAATTCAATCTATTGTCTGTAAACCAACACGGCTTTCGCAAAGGAATGAGTACAGAGTCAGCCATCACCCAATTCATTGAAAATATTGTAATGGGGCTAGATAAGAACAACAGTACAATAGGAATAAATTTGGACCTCTCAAAGGCATTTGATACTGTCCAACATGATATCCTGCTAGACAAATTAGAATATGTCGGTATACGAGGAGTAGCTAAAAAGTGGTTTCAGTCATATCTCCATAACAGGAAACAGGTAGTAGAAATTGCAACAACAAACAGTAAAAACCAAAGTATTGTTACAGATCGGATATTCAGACTGTGCCAATTGGGGTACCGCAGGGGAGTGTTCCAGGACCTCTCCTATTTCTTCTTTACATAAATGATATCAAGATTCCAGTAAATGGTACTCATATAACCCTGTTTGCGGATGACACAAACATTGTAGTAACTGACATAAACCGGGTATTGCCAACATCTGCAACCAGAGTTATAGAATATTTGCAAAATTGGTTTGAAGTGAACAAATTAACCATAAATATCTCTAAAATTAATTATATCCATTACAGGAAAGCAAAGTCACACTCTTATCTAGATCTCAGAATACAAAATAAAGAAATTGTGAGAGTTGCTACCACAAAATTCTTAGGTGTACATATAGATGAAAATTTAGACTGGAAATCCCATATCCTGTATGTCTCGCATAAGTTAAGCTCTGCTTGCTTTGCTTTACGTGTCATTAGCTTTGTATGTAGTAGGGAATGTAGCAGAGCTGTTTACTTTGCTTATGTACAGTCTGCTATTACCTATGGCCTCACCTTCTGGGGTCATAGTAAGAAAAATCTCAAAACCATCTTCACTCTACAAAAACGAGCTGTTAGAATAATTACCAACAGTTCGAGGCTAACTCCTTCAAAGCAATTATTTAAACAGCTGAATATTCTACCCCTACCGTGCCTCTATATACAGAAAAGCCTAATTAATGTAAAAAGAAATATTAACAATTTCCAATCCAACTTGGATCTACATACTTACAACACAAGAAAGTGCAATGACATTCATATAAAAAGAGTTAACAAGGATTTGGCGCAGAAACAAACAAACATACAAGGAAGCAGATTGTATAACAAACTACTGGTAAAGATAAAAGAAATAAAAAAATTGTCTTCATTTAAAGAAGCAGTATTCAAATTTTTAATGACCAACTGCTATTATAGTGTAAAAGAATACCTGGAATAGCTTCATACTAAACAATTATATTTATGTACTCTGTGCCAATAGTAATTTTTATCTGACTGTTGCTATGATCTAAATAAATAATATGAACAAAAGTGCTAGAATTATATGTGTTATATCTAAATATCAACTGTGTATTCCATGTAAAAAGTCTTTCTCATACATCAATGTAAATAATCAAAGTTGTACATGCTATTTCAATGTGGTCTGATGTTATGTAGTCTACTATGCACATCTGTATTTTGTATAGTATTGTTCACCCTATATGTGTGTATATATATACTATGCATTTTTTGACGAAATCCATGCAATGTACATTGTCTCTGGATGAATATACTACTACTACTACTACTACTACTACTACTATTATTAAGTGAGACGCCTCTCCGTTTTGACAGTAAGTGTGCCCTTCAGTTGCAAGAAACCTGTGGTGTGAGGCCTCCTACACAGGCTCCCATAAAACCATATACATGGCTGTTCAAAACTGGCACCCCTGTCAGAATCAGCAGAGGAATGGGAATAGTTCTCTGGACTGACGTGAAAACTCAGTTACCACCAATATCAGACTTTCTGGTTGATCCACTCAGCCAGAAATACATACTTGGCTGGTTGCAAATCCATGTGAAAAGGAGCAGAAGTATAGGAAAGAAGATATGAGTACAACAGTGAGTTGATGATTTTGGTCAGAGAGATGTAAAGATTCATTGTGGAACTGTATTGGTCACTGCAAAGGAAGTAATAGTAATAGTCTAACACAAAAACAGTTTCAGCGAAGAAGGAAAAATCAATTGCCATTGAGGAAAGTTCATGCAATTATGGCTTTGCTAAGGAATCTGTTATGAGAGAAATTATCACATTTGTCTGAGTATCTTTTACACCCAGTTCTGGATGAATATCTGTGGCTATTCAAGGAACAGCAACATATGCTAGCAATTGACCTCTTACACCATAAATTCCTACAGGAGATTGTAACACTCCCGATTCTGGTTTTAGTTATCCGCTCGTTCGCGGATCTGATTAGCAGCCCAAAATTAGATAATTAATTAATGTGACCGTGTACCTAATGGGCTAGCAATCGGATTGGACTGCTCAGGAGGTGTTACATTCCGTACTGTCCTGCCAAATGTGGTAATAAGTATGGTTTGGTGGTAATGAGGACAGCAAACACAGTTTCACAAACAAAGCCTATATTCTTAGCAAAGCACAAAAATAAGGAGACAGCCACTGCCTTCGTCAATACACTGTTAATGATGGCTAATCTCATCACAGGTCTCTTTAGTTATTGTTAATTGTCACACGCAATATCCAATCACTGTAATCCAAGTAATGCCGGCGCGGTAGACGCGGGAGTATAATAGCGGCACTCAATATCACTAATATCACTTTATAATAAAACTTTCTCACTTTCCCGCATACTTTTGATACAAAGGGGTTAAACCACGGCGTTGGCCACTCCCTTTGCCGGTAAATGGCAATAATTTCTGCTGGCTTTTGCACAGCTATGCCCGCCTCGCGGGAACCTAACACACCCTCACGGCATCCTCCACGCAACTAACTTCGCACTGCTCTCCACCCAGTTATTCCCGCCTCGCGGGAATCTACCCAAGCCGCACTTGGCACTCTGGGGAATCCCCTCTAGCTCGCGCGTCCTGCACACACTACTCAATATTTGCCCTGTCGACCTGTGTGAGCGCAAATTCTAATAGTAAGGGCCTGCGGACCCCTTACATCCCCGCCCTCAAAAACTTCTTTTGAACCACAGGTGAAAAAGAATCGGCTAGGGATTTAAAAACATAGTTACATTGAATCAAAACATGCAATACAAATCATTAATGACTTTACAATTTGTCAAAATAATCCTGGACTCCGGTAGTGGGCTGCCTCCGCAACAATTTCTACAAAAAGGTTATTACATCACATAAATGGCATTGTTCAAAATTACAAATTTTCATTTTAACCAGCAAGTCGTCTATAGTCCAATATCAAAAATGAAAACATACACAGAATATACACTCAAAAATTCATTGCCTAAATACAGAACATATGGATTATTACTACAACATAGTTATTACAAGTTTTATATTCATTCTGAGATAGTCTTTGACATGAAATAGGCAACTCTAATTGTAATACCTTACAAAGCACAAATGTAAATAAACCCTTTCCTATTTCAATTGTCCATTTTACAACTAATTGTCCTAACCATGTCTTAGCATGTTTATTTTGGGTCATTATAGCCTTCACTCCAGACCGGACTTCATCTGGAGTGTCATTCGGTTCTTTGGTTCCTCCGCCTCTTCCTCGGAAATCAGACGAATGATTAATATGAATCCTTGGGTCATTACTCCCTTCTCTGTTTCTATCATTAGCTTGCTTGTATTTCTGTGATTTAATAGACTCCAACTGCTCCAGTATCTTCATTAAGGCCTCTCTACCTTTAATTGGGCTCCTGGATACGGTTCCTTGTCTTTTCTGATTCAATCTTCTTTTTATCGCGGATACCATTACGTTATCATTCAGGGGTTGTTCCAAAGTCTCGTTCCCTTTCCACAAATGTTTGGCAATTTCTTCAGACGCTCCTTTCAAATTACTAAGTGGTTTGCATCGTAGTGGGTCCTCAAGTGCTGCACACTGACGACTTATGGGCCAGCCTTTCTTCAATAATTCTTCTCCAAACTGATCATTATTAGTATTCCCTTTCTTCCTCTTGATTCCACAAGTGAAGGCCTCACTTTCGATTGCACCCCTCTGGTAATCTTCTCGCTGCATGGCTACAGCATTTCTCGGATTGATTGCCAATTGTTTTTGCTTTTCTCCTACCCCCTCAACCACGTCGTTGCATTGTTTCTGCATCTGCGTCACTTTGGTGATCTTCTCTCCCAATTCGGTTCTATTTTCTTCAACATCTTCTTCTATCTTCTCTGTTAACTTTCCTCCCGTCTTCTCCACATCTCCCTGGACCTGGTCTATATTTGTCTGTAGCTTATTTTCTCTTCCGTCGACGTTCATCTTCAATCATTCTGGTAACTCCTGCATTTCCTTCTTCAGATTATCTTCCATCTTTGTGTACGATGTTTTGATCTCCTGTAAACCTTCCTTTAGTGATTCTCTGAATTCTCGTGAACTCTTCTCTATTGCTTCTCTGAGTTCTTGTGAATCTTCCTCTAATGATTTGAGCATTCTTTCTTGACCTTTTAGCAATTCTACTAACATCGACCGTATATCGGCATCCTCTGAAACTGGCCTAGCTCTCATCGTTTGTCCCGGTGTCTCGGGATAATTAGTTGAATGTGCTGATGGGCTTCCTAATGACAATCCACAATCACTGATTCCTGAATCATCTCTATCTTCCTGTCCTATCCCTTTCCTTTCAACTACTGCCTCACAGACCTGCTTATCTTCAGAAGACATTTTTGGTTTATATTTAATGCCCAAGCAAGTAATACAGAATGACTTCTAATAATCCAAAACACTCCTAATTACCATAAACCTAATCAAACAGTACCTGTAACCTTTTCATTTAGTTCCCAAAATGATATCACATGCATGAATACTGAATATAACTGTTCTCACAAACCTAAATTTCCAAAAACAATTTTCACATATACAATTTTTGTAAAAATATTTTAAACAAGATAATCACAACTCTCACAAAATCTAAAAATGCATCTTCCTCAAAACAATTGTCATTTATACAATGCAGTGTGCACCAATAAGCATGCTAGACTTCAAAATATGTTTCGCAACTTTTCTGAAATTACTACAATTTAGCATTTTCCCTAACGTAAATATCAGTTAAAACTGTTTATTTATCACGAAGACTGCACACTGCAATTTACTGTTATTTTACCCGTCGTCTTCACTCACCAACCGACGTTACCGCGAGTCGCGATGTTTTGACGTTTCAGATGGGCGTGGTCATGCCGCCGCTGGAGCTCGCGTGAAGGCGACGTAGTTCCCCGTCGGCCGCTCCGTGGCGCTGTAAGCGGACGTAGTTTGTAGTTCGGCCGCTAGATGCCGGGACTGCGCTCGCTGTCTCGAAGTTGCGTCGCTGTGTGGTAGGATGTTGTGTGGAATCACCTCGCGGGTCGAAGCTCTTTGGTGTGACTGCTACGTGGCTCTGTGTGACGTCACTCCCTAATTGCGTCGCCACAATACGTTATCGTCAGCATACCAGTTTATGGGTCCACACGAAATCGTCCGATTCTCACCGTGCAAAAAACAATTTCAGTCAATTTGTTATCATTAAGCACCTTTCTAACAACTTTTGTGACGAAATCTTAGCTCGTTTTGCTATTTTACTGTTCACACGTGTCTTTCTTTTGCGTCCACTTTTCACAGTTTTTCGCGCGGATTTTCGCGTTTGTACTTTGCAACACCGTTTAATATAGCCCGCAAAACAGTTTAGTCACAATCTTGCGATATTATTACTTCGTATTGTTCAAAAATTACACTGTTCCTTATCGCGATTTTAACGTTCATGCACTGTCCCGATTCCACATTGAAAATTTTGTACAACTCGTCCGAAAATTGCACTTGTCCTTTCACGGTATGCCAAGGGTGTAGTAACACTATTCGTCCGAAAATTGCAGTCGTCCTTTCACGGCTCGCCAACGTTGTAACACTCCCAATTCGAAGATTGCACTAGTCCTGGTCACGGTAAGCCAAGGTTGTAACACTCCCGATTCTGGTTTTAGTTATCCGCTCGTTCGCGGATCTGATTAGCAGCCCAAAATTAGATAATTAATTAATGTGACCGTGTACCTAATGGGCTAGCAATCGGATTGGACTGCTCAGGAGGTGTTACATTCCGTACTGTCCTGCCAAATGTGGTAATAAGTATGGTTTGGTGGTAATGAGGACAGCAAACACAGTTTCACAAACAAAGCCTATATTCTTAGCAAAGCACAAAAATAAGGAGACAGCCACTGCCTTCGTCAATACACTGTTAATGACGGCTAATCTCATCACAGGTCTCTTTAGTTATTGTTAATCGTCACACGCAATATCCAATCACTGTAATCCAAGTAATGCCGGCGCGGTAGACGCGGGAGTATAATAGCGGCACTCAATATCACTAATATCACTTTATAATAAAACTTTCTCACTTTCCCGCATACTTTTGATACAAAGGGGTTAAACCACGGCGTTGGCCACTCCCTTTGCCGGTAAATGGCAATAATTTCTGCTGGCTTTTGCACAGCTATGCCCGCCTCGCGGGAACCTAACACACCCTCACGGCATCCTCCACGCAACTAACTTCGCACTGCTCTCCACCCAGTTATTCCCGCCTCGCGGGAATCTACCCAAGCCGCACTTGGCACTCCGGGGAATCCCCTCTAGCTCGCGCGTCCTGCACACACTACTCAATATTTGCCCTGTCGACCTGTGTGAGCGCAAATTCTAATAGTAAGGGCCTGCGGACCCCTTACAAGATGCTAGACCATTTCCCCAGAAACCATATAAACCACCACCTTCATCTAAAATGTGCTGTTGAGGGAACTATTCAACAGCAGCTGGCTGCAGGAATAATTCAGCCCTCTGCAAGCCTTTGGTTGTCCCTCATTGTTGTAGTCCCTAGGACGTCAGTCAGTGAAGAAAAGTTCTATCATCTATGTTTCTGTATGAGAGCCATAAACAAGATCACAACCCCTGACATGTACCCTCTGCCCCATATTGATGAAACACTGGACAGAAATAGTGAGCTATGGGTATTTTACCACCTCTGGCATGTGCTCTGTATACCACCAAATTCCAACTGCACCAGAAGATCGACCCAAAACTGCTTTTGTGGTTCATTCTGGATTATATGAGTTTCTGTGTGTGCCTTTTGGTCTAAAAAAATGTGCCTGCTGCTTTTCAAAGATTCACTGATTCCTTATTGAGAGGTCTGAAGCCCACTCTATGTCCCAATGGATGAACTGGACAAAAGTAATAGCACTACTGAGAAAGAGTTTTTGGCCCTTGTTTTTGTAGGTGGAGGGGGGGAATTCATTGTGGTCACTAATCACGTTTTCTGATGTGAATATATCAATAAAAGGACCCCAGTAGTTGCTTAACTTGATCAGCACTGAAACTGTCAGAATACTGTTATGATGTACACCAGGTTGTTTCCCTGAAAATGCTGGCACGTTAAGTTGCAAAGTAAAAGTTGTTCAGACAGATGATTTTTCCATAGAAGAGTTGAAAAGAGCACAGGAAAGGGATGTAGAATGTCACTGGTTTGCTTCCCACACAGATTTTGTCACAGAGAATGATATATTATATTGCAAGCCCCCCTGGGTAACGGAGTAGTAATGCCTAAAGAGCTGCAGTAGTGTATGACGGTGCAATGTCATGACAATTTACAGGCATACCATAATGGCAACATGCCACAAATGCTAGGCTAGCCTCTTGCTTTTCGTAGAAAGGTAGACAGACAGCTGTTCAGAAATGTATACAGAATTGTTTGCCTTATGCTCAAAGAGCACTTCCACTGAGGACCAAGTTTCCTCCACAGAGCCTCACAGAAGCTATTAAACCACTCCAAAGTGTTGCCCTCAACATTGTTTCACAAAGCACACAGTTATAATAAATACATCTTCTCTATCACAGATTATTTTCCTAGGTACCTTATACTTGTACCATTTGCAGATATGATTGCAGAAACTGTTGTGTGTGCTTTTGTCATCATTTAGTACTCTCCTTTGGAAGTCCAGGTCCAATCTTAACCAAAAAGTGCTAATTTCATGTCTGCTCTGTTTGTAAAGGTATACAAATTGTTAAGGATCACCCCAAGGTAAAAGACTGCCTTGAACATGTCCTATTTTGTGAAGCAAGCACATTTAGAGTCAGACAGATATGTAGCTTACATAGCATCTGCATATAAAAGTTGCATGCATGAATCAACTAGGTATATGCCCCATGAGGCAGTTTACAGGAGGCCCATGAATTCTCCATTTGAACTTGATAAGTTGGCATATGGTGTTGATACAGCTGAAGTAAAGGGTCTGTCCTGCTGCCATGCCATAAGGCCACCTAGTAGCAAGTTAAATAAAATAATTCCAAAGCTACTCAGTAGTAACTACAGCACAGTAACAAGAGAACTATACTTTCCCAGTAAAACCTGGCATCCTTGCTTTGCTCCAAAATCCAGAGATTAAAAATGGTAAAACTAAGAACCTTGCACCTCATTATAAGAGCCCCCTACCCAGTTATAAAGGTAGCTTTGCCTGTGAATGCAGAGATCCAATTCTCTGATTGCACTGGGCACTACATTTTGACCAAGTAAAACTGTTAAATGGCCCAGCTGTGCCATCTCCTATGGACCAACACAAGTCCTTCTGCAAATACCCTACTGCACAGTGAGGATACTGTGAAGAAAGTGAAGAGGAAGAAAGATATATTATTGCCAGCATGGCCTAGGCATGCTTTAAGGAACATGCATTCTTATGCCCTGAGGTCCAGGGCTGTGTTTTGTGTGCAGAACAGATATATGTTGGGTTGGGTTGATTTGGAGGTGTGCTAATCACTGCACCACCTTGCTCTGTCAGAGATATATGTCTTGTCAGATTTTTAGAAGTGTTGAGAAGTGATTCATTTGGGGGTGTGAAGAGTAGTAAACACATGTGAGATTAGTTCTTTGTTTCTATGGTTCAGTTAATCCTTTTGTATTTAGCATTCTATATATCCAGAGGACATGTGCTAGGGAAATTAATTGTTCTCAGTTGGAGCGAATTGTTATTTCATTTTGTGGTTTTGTTTATTAGATTGCTGCTTGCATTACCCTACAGTATATAAGTGCAAATCTGTATATCCAGAAGACATATGCTAGGGAAATTAATTGTTCTCAGTTGGAGTGAATTGTTATTTCATTTTGTGGTTTTGTTTACTATATTGCTGCTTGCATTACCCTACAGTATATAAGTGCAAAGTGATGTGCCATAAGTTTTATTACTAAGTGCCAGCAGCCAAAGTAGTGGAAATTATTGATGTAATTGGTTGTAAAGTGAAGTAGACCTAATGGTTTAACAAGAAACACTCAAGAAATAAGAGCTAAATAGTTTTAATACACTGATCTTGCCACATTAAGGAGGAGATGTGAAGGTAGCATAAGAATTACACTACTATGAATTGAAGTAAACTACTGAAAGCACAATGGAGTGGAGTCAAGAAAAACACCAGTAAATTAAAATAAATCTGAACAGTTCAAGCTGTACAAAGTAAAGCTTTATATAGCAGGAAGGATGGGTTTGATTACTACAAATCAAGTTTAATGAATTGAATGTTTATTGTGTGATACACAGTGTAACCCTAAAATAAAGAAACACTTTGCAGTATCCATTATTGTGCTATCAAAGAAGAAGGAAGTTTTTTGAAGTTGTAGTGAAATGCCACTCAAGTGCTTTCCAAAAACAAACTTCACACCTATTCTGCTAAAGTTATATTTAAGCACTCACCTACAAATTACACTGGTTGTTAACCACTATCTAGGAATCTACTGAAGGTGGCTCCTCTCTTACAACCTTTGGAAACAGGTAAGAGTTTGTGATGAGTAATGGAAGTATTTGCTGAGAGAGACAGAGGACTGAGTTGTTGCATCTTTCAGCTCATTTGTATGACATATGTAAAACCACCTACAACACAATTTGTAACTTACTATCTGAAAATGTATTGTACAGTTAAATAAAACCTCACTGAACAGCCTAGATTGTTAAAGAAAAGAAACCACACTATTGGAATCACCTGTCTTGTTCAGTTAAAATTCAGGTGAACACACCTATTCATAACTTCTAAAAGGAACAGACCTGTACTAAACATAACCACTGAAAGTAAGTCATGTAGAACAGTTGTACCTGTTTGAACAAGTTCAAAAACAGATTATGGAAAGTTAACTCAAGGAGTTAACACAACTTTCCCCCTTTTACAAGTGATAATAAATGCATAATACAGCATTTTAGTGTTGGGCAGGATTTTACAAATATAACAAGTAGGAATTTTTGCAGAGGGATGACACCTACTTTGTGAACATCTTAGAGAACCAACAAAGGCAAGTTCTGTCTTTATTATAAGTGAAGAGAGTGCTCTTCACTGGGAATAGGGTGAGTAAATTACAGTTTACAATAAGAACATTTATGCTGTATTCTGTAAAGCCTGTTGATGCCACCTGCCATGAACTGAGAGCAGAGTTACGAACTAAAAATTTTATTACATTAGCAATGCAACACAGTGATGTTATATCAGATAGACTGAAAGTTCACACCACATGAGGCTGGTTGGGTGACCATGGAGACTACAAGAAAGGCATGCCTGCCTACAAAGCTCAGCCAACCAGAGTACACCAGATAATGTGTGCCATGGCCTGGCTTGTCTCCCACCACCAAACTCCCTCCACCTGTACAGTGAAGTAATCTTTGTATAATGCTATTAGCCCACCAGGTGTTCAAATTTTCTGGTACTGGCCTATTTGGGAGAGGAAAATATTGATTCCACTGATATTTTCAATGAAGATTATCTAGAAATGAGACATGTTGTCAGGAGGAGGATTGTCAAAAGCAATACTGGCATTTTCTCGTTACTACCTTCCCACTAAATAAATCCCCCTAGCCATCCTTTCTGGACTGTTTAGTGCTAACTATATGGCTCAAGGTTATACTGATCCTGGGAATAAACTTAATTCCAATAATTAGTGTTTACATGCAGTGGAATAAAATGACTGAACCCTTGATGTATAATAATTCCCAAGATTCCAACTGATTCCACCTACTTATGAGCTGCTACATAGGAACCATGTAAGGACACCAATACCTGGAGTAATTGGTGCACTTGCAAAGCATGAATTTTTCCCTCAAAGTCTACATGGAACACAGATTAATTGTGACTAAGCCTCTGAATATGCGGGATATTGCCCCTACATTTTCCTCATAACTTTGGCAATTTTGTCACCCCTTTTACAACCACGAGCTGCCTACAACCACTCAAGTTCAAAGTGCTGTCATATGCAGGAGGAGTAGTTAGCAAAGGTCCATATATTAGCAAGGCATCACTAGGCTATGCATTTTCACATCTAGCCTGTTATGTGGAGCAAATTCTTGATATAATAATAATAAAATAAATAAATAAATTTACAGTCAGAATTGAACTCCATCCACTTTACAAAAACATAAACCCTGGTACAGTACTTGCAATCAAAACACATTCCATGACTGCCGTTTAACTGGTGATCTAATAAAGAAGTTCCCGTAACATGGAACAGACGCTATGGTGATCCATAAGTCCCACAGAAAATATCCAGGTTTTGATTGATAAATTTCCGATAGGGGAACAACTGAAAGTGATCCAGTTTGGATAACAATTTATAATGCACTGAACACCCAGAAGGAGACCCTGTACGTTTACTGTTGCCACAATCACCATTAATTATTATTTTTTAAATACTGAATACTGATATTATACCTGTATGCACAACTGCACTAGTAAATGTGACAACTGACTTTCAAATGTTACCATGAGCCTTTGTTATCCCCCCCCCCCCCATTTCGAGTGTAACATTTTTCAGTGTTAGGCAGTCATGAATATTTTTCTCGCAGCTGAGTAACACAACACAGCCGACTATCAGCCACACAGTGCCTAGTGTGGGCACACTGCTGAGCTGCACATACCTGATATCTGACAAGGATGTCTACTGCACTGCCACTGCCTTTTTGCCATAGCAAGATACACTTCATTTAAAAACTCTTGCTACTAAATCTGTGCGAGTAACTTAGTGAACAACCATTGTAATATTCCTTACTAACAAGCCTGTCCTCAAGTAGCCTCCACAGTGCCTTGCCTAACTGATCAAAGAATTTTATTTACAAGCATAAGGCAGCTATACAGAATCTGTATCCCAGATGGTTTTGACCATGCTTCATTGCTGCAGTCATCCTCGGTTGCCCCCTCTTCTCACCAAGCCATCTGCTGTTTGTTCAGCCAATGTTATGGATCTCGTGGCTGTGGATGTGACACTGACTAGATGCCTTGCTTTTTGAGAAAGATTTTTGCTATGCCTTTCTGGTTCTGCACCCCCATGCCCAAGAAGACCTCCCCTGAACCATGAGACACCATGATGCATAAGACTACCAGATTAACAAAGCAATGCTAGGAAAACTTCTGTTCCTACCAATCAGACCTTAGCAGCAAACTTAAGAGGCAACAACATCTACTGTAGATTACACATGAATTATTCACATTTATGTATTCCCCTCTTGTTACACAACACAGAAATGCCTAAGAACTTGCAGCAGTTGGTCAAACATGGGAAGTTGATGTAGGAGCAAGTACACCACTGCCACGTGGCAAGTGTGTGACAGCATTGGAGACATTGGAGAACTGACTTTGGTTACCTAATTCAGCAAGAAGTTTAGCTATTTCTCCACTGTATGTATACATAAAGCACTCCTTAGTTGAGCACAACCACATATACTCATGATAGCCACAATTTCGTCCAGCTATTAATACAACACAGGAACCACATACAAGTTATTCGTTAAATGCCATTCTAAGAAAGGTACTATATTTTTCAGAAGTTATTATTACATAAGTAATATCTGAAACTAAAAGAATGACAGGTAAGTCTGACATATAAGATGCTGTTGACACCGTGCACTGAGATCAGGGATCCAGCACAACAACAGAGTAGGGCCTCACAGGTAGGTCAGAATAATAGGAGCAGAAAATCCAGAAAACTGTAAACTTGTGAGTGAAGCACCGGATATAACTACTTGTAGAGGAGATATCCTATGCACCAACTCAGTAGTGTCGCTAACCCCACCCTTTATTAAGAGGAAGCAATTGAGGGAGCCACTCAAAAGATATAGGTAGTTGAAGACAGTGTCTTAGTAGCAAACTGCAAGAAACAAAATGAAACTTCACCTCATTTCACAAGGTATATAAATACCACTTATCTCACACATAATGAATATATGTGCATGATACTTTTACTCTATTGGGAATTGCAGAAAGTAATTCAAGAGTGTTCTCAATACAATGACGAGATAACCACTAACACTGCTCCTCTGGTCACTGGGAATACATTTTTGCACATTTCACTCACATTAGCATAAGACTGTTGAGCTGCGCATTCCTGTTTTATATTCTGTGAAGTGTGTTCTATATTTTACACATTTTTACCCCAAAATAGTGACAGTTCTACCCCTACTCTCTGAGTTTTACCATAATCAGGGGTTATATATTTGTATGTATTGAGTAGTACTTGCAGTTAGGTGTTGTTTTAACAAGGTTGGAAGTTATTTGATAGAGTTAAATAAAGTATGTTATGAGGTGGGCTTAAAAATAACCAAAATTAACCTGTTGCATGCGTACACTTTGTAGCTACACATTGTGCCACTAGGTGGTGTTAGTTTGGAGTCTCCCACGTCATGCAGTAAGCTGGTGTCAGTTGGAGTCAAGTAGTTTGTTTGTGGTACTCTGTTGTTTGTGTTGCTATTTCAACCCTTCAGCAACTAATGACAAGAAGGAACAAAGAGTCTGAGTGAAATTTTGTTTTCTGTTACAGAAATCTGCAGCTGAGACTACTGGATGCTTTGACAAGCCTTTAATGATGATTCTTTTGGGAAATCACAGATCTACAAGTGGTTTTCTCATTTCAAATATGGCAATATGTTTTGCATCTCAGGATGGTAGCTGGTGGGCACCCAGGGTGTTTCTCCTACATGAAAATTGATAAATGCCAGTATTCATGGAAAAGGTGGGCTTTATTCCCAAAAACTACCACTACGGGATACAATATTCATGAAAACTGGCTACAGCTGTGGAGTGAACCACACAAGAACTGAAAGAGCATTTTGCCCTCAATAGGAAAGACTGGCAGACTCGTTCAGAGTGTAAGGAAGCTGGCAGGCAAGACAGTGACCTGCTGTTGAGGCCTCTACCTCACCGGTCCTCCCATTGGTGGGTTTGTGGCAGAAAGTTGGCATCTCTCACTCAGAAATACCATGGTGGTGGTGTCCCTAGCTCAGCATAATAGTGTGGGAGCCAGTCACAAGTACTGTGGAGTAGTTTGTCTAACTGCTCACACCACTGCCTGAAGCTAAGTTAAAATGATGGAAGTAAAATACAATAAAAATTTGCACCATCTTTAACCATTACCATGAACAATTCCTGCCCCTTTCCAGGAGAGCCAGTTACTGGTCTGTGATTGTTGCAATGGTTGACGTGAATTACTCTAAATGATCAATTCAAAACACAAAAGTTTTTCCTTTAACATACATGGAAGGTGATGAACATTTAGTGTTTCTCATTTAAAAAGGGGTCTTAAAGCTAATGGAGGGTTGAATTTTCATTTTAAAAATTGATCACAAAATATGCAATAGGTGCAGGGCATACAAAGTTTATGTCTTTACTTTACAATATAATGATCCATTGGTGTCACTTGATTTGTTCATAATTGGAAGCCTCTGTTAATATAATGTCTTTTTCTACACACTTTGCAAAGCCACCAGAGTCAGTGCAGCAGTCAGTAGTTGAATGCGTGTGTTGAGCCAAGGCGCTGGTAGGTGCACTGGCAGTGACCGGCTGGGCTGGAGTGCATTGTCATCCATGCGCCTCGGAGTTGAGATGTATACAGGGTGTTACAAAAAGGTAGGGCTAAACTTTCAGGAAACATTCCTCACACACAAAGAAAGAAAATGTTATGTGGACATGTGTCCGGAAACGCTTACTTTCCGTGTTACAGCTCATTTTATTACTTCTCTTCAAATCACATTAATCATGGAATGGAAACACACAGCAACAGATCGTACCAGCGTGACTTCAAACACTTTGTTACAGGAAATGTTCAAAATGTCCTCCGTTAGCAAGGATACGTGCATCCACCCTCCGCCGCATGGAATCCCTGATTCGCTGATGCAGCCCTGGAGAATGGCGTATTGTATCACAGCCGTCCACAATACGAGCACGAAGAGTCTCTACATTTGGTACTGGGGTTGCGTAGACAAGAGCTTTCAAATGCCCCCATAAATGAAAGTCAAGAGGGTTGAGGTCAGGAGAGCGTGGAGGCCATGGAATTGGTCCGCCTCTACCAATCCATCAGTCACCGAATCTGTTGTTGAGAAGCGTACGAACACTTTGACTGAAATGTGCAGGAGCTCCATCGTGCATGAACCACATGTTGTGTCGTCCTTGTAAAGGCACATGTTCTAGCAGCACAGGTAGAGTAGCCCGTATGAAATCATGATAACGTGCTCCATTGAGCATAGGTGGAAGAACGTGGGGCCCAATCAAGACATCACCAACAATGCCTGCCCAAACGTTCACAGAAAATCTGTGTTGATGACGTGATTGCACAATTGCGTGCGGATTCTCATCAGCCCACACATGTTGATTGTGAAAATTTACAATTTGATCATGTTGGAATGAAGCCTTGTCTGTAAAGAGAACATTTGCACTGAAATGAGGATTGACACATTGTTGGATGAACCATTCGCAGAAGTGTACCCGTGGAGGCCAATCAGCTGCTGATAGTGCCTGCACACGCTGTACATGGTACGGAAACAACTGGTTCTCCCATAGCACTCTCCATACAGTGACGTGGTCAACGTTACCTTGTACAGCAGCAACTTCTCTGACACTGACATTAGGGTTATCGTCAACTGCACGAAGAATTGCCTCATCCATTGCAGGTGTCCTCGTACTTCTAGGTCTTCCCCAGTCACGAGACATAGGCTGGAATGTTCCGTGCTCCCTAAGACACCGATGAATTGGTTCGAACATCTTCCTGTCGGCACACCTTCGTTCTGGAAATCTGTCTTGATACAAACGTACCGCGCCACGGCTATTGCCCCGTGCTAATGCATACATCAAATGGGCATCTGCCAACTCCGCATTTGTAAACATTGCACTGACTGCAAAACCATGTTTGTGATGAACACTAACCTGCTGATGCTACATACTGATGTGCTTGATGCTAGTACTGTAGAGCAATGAGTCACATGTCAACACAAGCACCGAAGTCAACATTACCTTCCTTCAATTGGGCCAACTGGCGGTGAATCAAGGAAGTACAGTACATACTGATGAAACTAAAATGAGCTCTAACATGGAAATTAAGCATTTCTGGATACATGTCCACATAACATCTTTTCTTTATTTGTGTGTGAGGAATGTTTCCTGAAAGTTTGGCCGCACCTTTTTGTAACACCCTGTAGGTCGACTTGCAGAATGAGAGCATGTCAGGTACCAGCGACTGTAACACTCACAGGTGGGAATCACATCTGTGAATTGTGATTTATTAGTCTCATAACATACACTTACTAATCATGTGATTATGGTGCAGGAGACACATCAAAAATTACAAACTAGAATCTAATACTAATTATTAAAACTATATTTAGTCTATGTAGCAGTATCTATATTTTCTTATTTTCCAGCATAGGTAAATATCTTTCTTGATAATGGACTTTTTTTTCACAATACAAAGCTAATTTGCAGTTGGATTCTGCTCAAATTATCAGTTCATCTTCCATGAGCTCTTCTAATGAGTAATAACATTTGTGTATAAGAATTTCATGTAACTTCTTTTTTAGTATCCCTAGTTCCATGTTTAGAATTTTTTTACCTTTAAGTTTGTTGTAGACTTTCATGCCCATATATTGTGGGGACTGAGCATATAATTTCAATCTATGGGCAGGAAGCATAAAATTATCTTTATTCCTTGTACTGTATGGATGATCAGATTGGTTTGTAGTGAACAATAGGGCTCAAGTGACTATAATAAACAGGGGGGGGGGGGGTAATTTAACAATAAGAGATAGATATGAATACAGAAGCCTGTAAGAGGTGTAATTGGCAGTTAAAAAAACCAAATATCAAACATTTTCATTATGTACATTTAATTTGTTTTTACTCATGGAATTTGAAAACTACTTTCCCATAAACTGTCTTTAACAAATTTGCTTAAAACTTAAGTAGACAGTTATACAAAGCTTTGTAGCTTATTGGGAGGACCATGCATGTGGAGTGATGTGACTCATCACACATTACCCACAGTATTCACCATCTGGCTTCGGATCTGGTACAACCTATGGCGGTGGCTCGAGGGATTTACGGTAGCCATATTTATACAAAATTCATACAATAATGGCAATTACCAGTAGAACTACAGGCACAGATGTAATGCTTGGAATGACCAATCAATTGGAATAAGTGAGTGTGCCACTCAGCAATATGTGTGGTAGCTACTGGACTGATGTTGTATTTTTATCGCTTAAGGTTAGACATGCGTTCCCAAAGTGCAAAGTGCTTGCTATCTTTGTAAGGCTTTACTCTTTGATGTACACTTGGTTAATTAATCAGGACAGTATTGATACCTTATGGCAAGACCTGAGTAAGCAAGATGTATCACTGCAACAAGAGAGGAGCGATACCTCGGGGTAATGAGGCTGGAAGAAAATGTTATATACATGGTACTGCTGGAGGGCTTAGTGCCAACTAATGTGGCTAGCTCCTCATTGACAGAAGAAATAAATACATAATAGGGTTGACAAGATGGTAATAGAGGAAGTAATAAAATGGGGAGGGTCAAAAAATTGAATGAAGCAGCATGCAGTCATGGGTGCTCACTGGGAATTCCAGCAGAACGGACGCACATGCACAGTGCCCCTTCAGTAGCATAAACAACCGCATCGTCAGTAATGACCCAAGCTTATTCTGTCTACCATAGACATGAACAGGTGTGTAGTCTCACATCAATCAATAGATAATTTCTTTCACCACTTCCAGCCAAGGGTGTAGTGGCATGGCCATTAAGCGAGTTTTTTGCAAGTTGGTGTGCCTTATTTTAGCATATGCAATAGGACTTGTGGCATCACTGAGACAGTGGTTCTGAATGTATTTTAGTGCAAATAACTACTACCATTTTCCATGGGCTAATCTTTTCCTATCTCCCTTTTATGATGATTGCTACTGTACCTAAATTTTCGGAATACCATGTGTCATCAAGCACACAGTGTGCTTGGATTCAGCACGAAAAGTGTATATTGCATAAAGTGCACTGCTTGCAAGTCCCTCTGTGAGAGCAAATAATTATTTACAATATTTAGATGAGGAGGCATGCCCTCAGATGTGGAATGTTTTTCCCAAGTGCTATTTTCAAATGAGGAAAATTACAATAATATTAATTATCTATATTTGCTACTTCTCAGTAGCTCAGTTTGAGCACCCTCTAATTGAACTGAGAATCTGTATAGATGATATAATAGAATAAAAATAAAATACACTTCAAAGTGGGGAAGCAAGCTGAGAGAGAGAGGGTAGACTGTCAGATAAATTACAAGTACCTGCAGGTGGAGATCCAAAATCTTACACTAAACAAAATAAACATTTCAGATATATTTTTCAGTAGTAGCTACAGCAGGGACTTCAGTTTCTTCTCATTATCTATGCTGTCATTTACTTCAGCTTACTAGTTGGCATATTTCACACAAAAGTAATGACCATGGTACACCTAACTATTCTTCGTATACCTTAGGGTGCATCATGAAAAAAATGTACAAATGTGTGTGAATTCCTAAGGGACCAAACCACTGAGATCATCAGCCCCTAGACTTACACACACACACACACACACACACACACACACCACTTTATATATATATATATATATATATATATATATATATATATATATATATATATATATATATATATATATATATATATATATATAAAGAAAGTGATGAGACTTACCAAACAAAAGCGCTGGCAGGTCGATAGACACACAAACAAACACAAACATACACACCAAATTCTAGCTTTCGCAACAAACGGTTGCTTCGTCAGGAAAGAGGGAAGGAGAGGGAAAGATGAAAGGAAGTGGGTTTTAAGGGAGAGGGTAAGGAGTCATTCCAATCCCGGGAGCGGAAAGACTTACCTTAGGGGGAAAAAAGGACGGGTATACACTCACACATATCCATCCGCATATACACAGACACAAGCAGACATTTGTAAAGGCAAAGAGTTTGGGCAGAGATGTCAGTCGAGGCGGAAGTACAGAGGCAAAGGTGATGTTGAAAGACAGGTGAGGTACGAGCGGCGGCAAATAGAAATTGGAGATTAGCGGAGATTGAGGCCTGGCGGATAGCGAGAAGAGAGGATATGCTGAAGGGCAAGTTCCCACCTCCGGAGTTCTGACAGGTTGGTGTTAGTGGGAAGTATCCAGATAACCCGGACAGTGTAACACTGTGCCAAGATGTGCTGGCCGTGCACCAAGGCATGTTTAGCCACAGGGTGATCCTCATTACCAACAAACACTGTCTGCCTGTGTCCATTCATGCGAATGGACAGTTTGTTGCTGGTCATTCCCACATAGAAGGCTTCACAGTGTAGGCAGGTCAGTTGGTAAATCACGTGGGTGCTTTCACACGTGGCTCTGCCTTTGATCGTGTACACCTTCCGGGTTACAGGACTGGAGTAGGTGGTGGTGGGAGGGTGCATGGGACAGGTTTTACACTGGGGGCGGTTACAAGGGTAGGAGCCAGAGGGTAGGGAAGGTGGTTTGGGGATTTCATAGGGATGAACTAAGAGGTTACGAAGGTTAGGTGGACGGCGGAAAGACACTCTAGGAGGAGTGGGGAGGATTTCATGAAGGATGGATGAAATGAGATCCATCCTTCATGAAATCCTCCCCACTCCTCCTAGAGTGTCTTTCTGCCGTCCACCTAACCTTCGTAACCTCTTAGTTCATCCCTATGAAATCCCCAAACCACCTTCCCTACCCTTTGGCTCCTACCCTTGTAACCGCCCCCAGTGTAAAACCTGTCCCATGCACCCTCCCACCACCACCTACTCCAGTCCTGTAACCCGGAAGGTGTACACGATCAAAGGCAGAGCCACGTGTGAAAGCACCCACGTGATTTACCAACTGACCTGCCTACACTGTGAAGCCTTCTATGTGGGAATGACCAGCAACAAACTGTCCATTCGCATGAATGGACACAGGCAGACAGTGTTTGTTGGTAATGAGGATCACCCTGTGGCTAAACATGCCTTGGTGCACGGCCAGCACATCTTGGCACAGTGTTACACCGTCCGGGTTATCTGGATACTTCCCACTAACACCAACCTGTCAGAACTCCGGAGGTGGGAACTTGCCCTTCAGCATATCCTCTCTTCTCGCTATCCGCCAGGCCTCAATCTCCGCTAATCTCCAATTTCTATTTGCCGCCGCTCGTACCTCACCTGTCTTTCAACATCACCTTTGCCTCTGTACTTCCGCCTCGACTGACATCTCTGCCCAAACTCTTTGCCTTTACAAATGTCTGCTTGTGTCTGTGTATATGCGGATGGATATGTGTGAGTGTATACCCGTCCTTTTTTCCCCCTAAGGTAAGTCTTTCCGCTCCCGGGATTGGAATGACTCCTTACCCTCTCCCTTAAAACCCACTTCCTTTCATCTTTCCCTCTCCTTCCCTCTCTCCTGACGAAGCAACCGTTTGTTGCGAAAGCTAGAATTTTGTGTGTATGTTTGTGTTTGTTTGTGTGTCTATCGACCTGCCAGCACTTTTGTTTGGTAAGTCTCATCACTTTCTTTCTTTTTAGATATATTTTTTCCACGTGGAATGTTTCCCTCTGCTATATATATATATATATATATATATATATATATATATATATATATATATATATATTTTTCTTGTATTCCAAAGCCTTTTATCTGCATTATATAAAGGTGCTGGATGCTGTAGCCAAGTGAGACTCGGGGAATGTGATACCAGCTGCCTGCCCAGTGTCACTATGATGAAACAATTTTCATGCGACTAAGAAATGTTACAGAATGTATCTGGCTCATTGGCTCAGAGGTGGAATCAATATCAATTTGTAGTACTCAATAGTTTTTTGTTATCATTACATATCCAAAGCACGCAATTCACTTCAACTACATTTTGTGACATAAGCATATAACTGGAAAACTGCAGATTGCAAAGCTTGTTACACATAGTCACCTTTAGATGCTGTAATCTCACCCTGCCCCCCACCTCACATCACCTGTTGATTGTCACTCACTTCAGAATAAAATCTTTTAATAAGATTTGAGAGGAAAAAGATTTACAATCAAATTTTTTACTTATCTTCTTTTCTTGTAATTGACTTCAGTTCTTCACATCTAGGGGTTGATTCTTGAAGCTGAAATTTTGATATTATAGGTTCACATGGTTCTAATTGACATGATAATGCTGAAGTAAGCCTGCTCCATAATTTCTGTTTCTCTAATTTTTTATTGTATCACATTTTTCTATATCACACTTTCTTTACAGTTTCTACTTCAAAATTGTAATTACACTGTTACTGCCAAACATAAAACCTGTCCAATCACATCAGAAGCATGTCGATTACTACTCCATTCTGCAATACTAACAATATTCCAAAGAGTTTACAAAATTTCTTGTCAAATTACTTTCTATTAATGTCTATTATTATTTTATAAATGAATTCAGAAAAAATAATAATTAGCAGCAGATTGTGCAATTAATAATAGGAATTTTAAGAGTGACAAATATTTTGTAACTTCAAGTGTTTCTAAAAGAAGAGTAGTTTTAACTGTATTTGCAGAGTTAGTACATATTGATTGTAAGAAATAAATTAAAGTAATTTCTTTTTATACACTTTAGCCTGAAATATAATACATTGTATACAAAATCATATGAAATTCTTTTAGAAAAACAGCTGAGATAATATTAACTTGTTTAAAAGGTAGAAATTATTTTTGGTATCGATGAAACCTATTGAAGATAAGTAATGCTAGGGGAGAGTGTCCTTTTACAATATCCCCCTAAGAAAATTTTGAAACAAAGTGTTTACAATATTTTATGGCACACTCTAAGGTTTGCCAAATGGTGTATAAATGATGTCAAAAGATAAAATACAGATGTATAGAAGTATCTGATACATAACATATTACAGAAAACATAAGAAAAATATCTACTATACAAGTCATAAACAAAATGTATATCAGGACATGGAATTCAGATTTTTAGATCTGTGGAACAGGGTTAGGTTAGTGGTGTTTAACGTCCCGTCGACAACGAGGTCATTAGAGACGGAGCGCAAGCTCGGGTTAGGGAAGGATGGGGAAGGAAATTGGCCATGCCCTTTCAAAGGAACCATCCCGGCATTTGCCTGAAACGATTTAGGGAAATCACGGAAAACCTAAATCAGGATGGCCGGAGACGGGATTGAACCGTCGTCCTCCCGAGTGCGAGTCCAGTGTGCTAACCACTGCGCCACTTCGCTCGGTCTGTGGAACATACTGTCACAAAACAAATAATACAAATTCAAAATTACAGCATTTCAACACTAAACTATAGAAATAATTACAGAGACAATGTAAATTACTAGAATTACAAATAGTAAGTTTACATCCATAAAAACACACCTTCAAAATCTTCAAAAGAGAAGAGAAAAAAATTCAGAACCTAAGTGTACGACAAGTGAGCCGACTCAAAAAACTCACGACAACGGGTGCAGACCAGAGAATATACTCAATCATGAGTAGGAATATAGCACAAAATCAATCAGCCACATAATGACTAAAATTCATAATCATATCAATAAGTTCAATCATATGCAAATACTAACACACACACACACACACACACACACACACACACAGAGAGAGAGAGAGAGAGAGAGAGAGAGAGAGAGAGAGTCATGATGACCAGGGCAACCCAAAACAGAGTTAAGCATGAGTTTGCCCACAACTCAAGTTCCAGTCAGTTACAATATAGCAGTACACAGGATAAATATGGGTAAACAGGGTCATAAATAGCTCTGAATGAGAACATAATCGAGTAGCTTGAGGACCACAACCAGTGTATGAAAGCAGACATGTATACATCTTGTTATATTGTCTATACTAGTAAATGTCTTCCACAATATTTGCTAAATGTCCATACAAATTAACCTACATACATAGAAACCTAGAAGATTCATTTGCAATCAATACAAAAATACATAAAGTTATATAACGTATTGGGAAGTCAATCCCCATAATTGGAAAAACATGCATTTATGTAGAATAACACTGTCTTTGGCAGTCTTGGCTAACAATTTACATATCTCAGTCACAACACTGATGTAGTTGATAGATGCTGGAGTACATTACGCAGCACCTTCGATCTCTTGTAAGTCAACTGGTCCAGCTGTGCACAGCCATGCAGCAGTGTGGAGAATGGATCTGCCCACATCTATCAGTTTCCTCCCTAGAGTTCTCATCACACACTCCAATGGAGAGGTGACTTCCTGTCTAGCATTCACATCAAATCCTGAAACATAGTTTTATGTACTAAATATGCTGTTCAATACCTTCTTCACATCTCTTAACATATGCTCTCCCTATTTATATTGCAAAAGCAATTATGTATGATTTATGTCAGATAGGATTAAAAAGTGTTCACATATGAAACATTAATAAACAGAGTTCAATGCAATGAAAACCAAAGAACTAACAAGGTGAAACACACAGCTATACTAAGATACTATTTCAAATTTTTATAGTATAAATTATGAACATTCTCCCATTTCAAAATTGCAAAAGGATCTACTCATTTAGTCTCATGGCAAATATGTATCAAATTCTAAAGCACGAATCTATTACAAAACATAATTATATAGTGTATCATAGTTTTAAACTCAGTCAATAGATAAGACAGAACTTTATAAATCACACCATCTTACCTACTACATTCCTGACAATCAAAATACAATTATACGCATATAGTCTAATGAATCTGCAAACACAGTGTATATTTTCTTCCAGTTTAGGGGTCATTATGCATCCATGTTCAAAGGTTTTGTCTTCTATACTAAACATTAAAAGTACTTGACATTTTACATACTTGTTTTGCTTACCAGTAGCTCCACTTATTTTCACATGTACGATGGACGTTTCCACAAAATTCTTACTATACTGGATCTTGTCTCTAAAATGTTCGGATAAACCACAAATTGGGCTACCTGTATCAATCAAACAGTTCCCTTCCCACTGATCAATCTTAATATTAATGTAAGGACACCCAAAATCTGAATCATCATCTCTGTTACCAGACACTTCTTGTAAAAGATCACTTTCAGTTTCATCAGATGGTACATCCACACCATCTTTACAAGGTTTTATCAACTTTACTGGTATCATAACATTATTTTGGTTACTCATTTTGTCACATAAAGATTGAACACAATGAATGGATTCCATAGCACAACTAACTTCACTTATTACAGAAGGAACACAAAATATATTACTGTCAAAGTTACACTTCCTAATTAGTCCTTCTTTCACTTTATTCCACCAATATGGATATAAATTTTGATTAACCACAGCTAACTTATTCCAGAATGCACATTTATCTATGTTACCATTAATCTGATCCCAAACACACTTCAAAAAGTTTTTGCCTTTATTCTCTAGGCCTACAAATAACTCACCTTTACTGTTTGCATCATTACTCTGCAAGACATTTAGTTTAAATGCTCAGAGTGAAGTTCTAAATAACCTGAGTAAAACACTGAATAGTCAAGCAACAAATCTAGGTTTATTAAATGCCAAAGTCGATGCACAGAGTAGAGAATTTAGTAATCTATGTGAAGGCATGGATAGTTTAAAGACTGAATTTGACACCCTAAATAGTAAAGTTGAAAATCTGAAATTAGATTTAAAGAATAAACTAACTAATTCTTTGAACATTTATGTAAATCAAATGTTGACTGACTTCAACCAAAGACAGAATGAGGATTTTCAGGATCTGACAAAAAGATTGGAATTGAACAGTGAGGATAAATATCATAGTGTGCAAGCAGAGGTTAATGAAAAGTTAGAATCAATGGAAAATGTATGTAATGTTAAGTTTGATGCTGTAAAGCAGGGATTGCATACTTTAAAAGAGTGCATTGATAAGCTACATAAGTTAATGCCAATAATCCAATTGCAATTACAAGTGTTAAAACACAAGTAGTTAATGTAGAAAGAAACTTCAAAGAGAAACTAGCAAACTCAGACATCATAAATGTAAGTAGTTTGGAGGAACACGTGGAGGAAATGATAGATCAAAAAGTTGCCACGAGAGTAACCCCCAGGAATGTATTGCCTATTGTGATCCTTCAGTTTCTCCCGGCATATTTCTTGCTCGAACAGTCCACGGGTGTACTGCCAGTCCATAGTGTGCAATGGGCACAATATTTTGGTGATCAGACATGTCACCATCATAATGTGTGCTGACGAACTGAGCTTCTGAGGGTGGGTGGCCATGTTAAATCCCCTCCCCTTGCGAGGCATTCTCTCTGTGGCCTTCGCCCTCTCGTCAGCGGTCGCTGAGATGCTGGTGTCAGCATCTGTGGTGGCATCGGTGTAATTGCCTCATCCACCCTGGAAATTAAAAAGACGCTCAGCAAAGGAAACGAGTGGGCGACTAGGACGGACGAGGCAATTCCAGCAACACCACCACAGAAGCCGACGCCAACGTCTCATTAACTGCTGACACGCGGGCACGGACCTCGGAGAGAACGCCTCATGAGGGGAGGGGATTTAATATGGCCGCCTGACCTCATGAGCTCAGTTTGTCAGTGCACCTGATGATGGCAACATGTCTGACCACCAAAATATTGTGCCTGTTGGACACTATGGAGTGGCAGTACACCTGTCGACTGTTTGAGTATCACATATTGTTTCTTCCAAATTTTCAGATACCTGAAAGGATATAGACGACTTGTGGAAAGAATTTAAACTTATCCAGGATAAAATAGAAAAGAGAGTGACTTCTCCTAACGTGGTATTTACTGGTGAAGCAGTGACTGATTTACAATGGTGGGTCAATTCAAGTTATCCAGGCAATTCCCTAAGTTTAAACTGGATTGGGATGTACATCCGACTCATTTTTTGAAAAGATTCAACCAGACTTTGCCAAATAACTGGAAGGATTCTAAAAAGATTGAATTTGCTGAGGGGGTACCTCGTAAGGGAAGCCTCAGAATGGGGGTACTGTAAATATTGGGAACTTTTCTTCTTGGGGAGACTTTCAGAAGAAATTTAAAGAGAAATACTGGTGTGCTAGTACACAAGAGAAATTAATATCAGATTTGTGGGACCCAAAATATTACAAGGCGTACACCATAGTACATGGGGTACTATGAGAAAGTATTTTGACTGGCATCTAACACAGGTGAAGTACTTAGATAAGCCGATGGAAGAAGAAGGATTAGTGAGAATTTTAATAAGACAATTACCCATTTATGCGAAGAAAGATATGTTATGTAGTGGTTGGAAAACAGTAGAAGAATTGTTGTCCTTTGTGGACACACTGGATACATTAAATTAGGACCACAATGAAAACTTACACTAAAGTGATTGCCCGAACTACAAAAGGAACAGTGGTATTAATTTTAAAAACATGAGGCTAACCTAGCTAGAGTACACCAGTGCAACAGAAAAAATGGTAACGACAATTATCAGAAGCATCCACCTTCAAATTTAGGTCCAGTAACTCTGCAGGAATTTGTACCGAGTAATAATAGAACTCAAAGTGGTAACATAGTATCTCGATTCAGTAACCAACCCATGATTACCAATAATGAGGAAAATGTAGTGCACTCTGGATCCAGAGCTGGGGCCCAGGTAATGGAAATACACTAGGAGGCCTAAGCCCAAACAAGTATGCTGACTTTACCCACAAAACACCTACAAAATAATGGTTGTTACTGGAAGAACAAAGTTTGACTACCAATAATCCACAACCTATAATAGCAGGCACCATGGAGAACTATAAGGTTATAGATTCAGGGAGTGAGGTATCACTCATCTCCAACACATTCTTTACTTCACTACAGACTAAACAACAATTACCATTATTACCAGTGACCGGAGTTTACATAGTTAGAATAACAGGAACAAAAAGTAAGATTGTAAAGTATAAGACTCAAGTGAACAGCAGCACTGGAAATATATTATTTCGTCAAACACTGTTAATAGTAGAGAATATCAATATAGACATATTATTTGGTTTATCTTGGCTATTAGATTTTAAAGTGACCTTGAACTTTGTCTAAAATGTTTTATGTTTTGTGTTCTGTAAGCTGTAACCAATACCTGTAAGTTTAAAAGAAGCAGTTAGGGAGGAAATCAACAAAATGATTAATAACAATAGAATAGAACATAGCTTCAGCATCATGCATAACCCTTTGGTCATGGTGAAAAAAGCTACAGGTGGGGTATGATTAGTGTTAGACGCTCATACATTGAATGAGCATATAGAGACAGAAAGAGAAAGACTGATATTGATGAATTGTTATCTAACTTTGAAAATGCAAGGTTTTTTAGCACAATGGACCTGACTATGAGATATTGGCAAATAAAATTACACCCAGAACATAAAAGGTATACAGAGTTTCTGTGTGATGGTAAATCATATCATTTCACTGTACTGCCATTCGGACTTAATATTTCTGTAACCACATTTATACATGCCCTGGATGAGGCATTAGGGAGAGATTTAGTGAAGGATTTAATAATATATGTAGATGATATCCTGGTAATATCAGCTTCTTGAGAAGAACATTGCCTGACCCTGAGTAAGACATTGAAAAAATTTAATGATAAAGGTATTATGGTGAAACCGTCTAAATTGTACTTTGCATGCCATGAGCTTAAGTTTTTAGGTCATATTGTAATGGTGCAGGGAATTAAACCAGACCCTAAGTGTATCAAAGCTATTAAAGAATGTCCACACCCTAGAAATGTAAGACAGTTGAAGGGATTTATAGGAATGGCCGGATACTATCGACGGTACATACGAGGTAAAGAACTGAATGACCCAAGAGTTTTATGTTTATTAAGGAAGGCAGTACCATGGATTTGGGATCAAGAAGCAAATGATGCATTTGAAAATGCCAAAAGTGCACTTGTAGAATAACCCATATTACATTATCCAGTTGTGGATGAACTGTTAAAAATTTCAAGAGATGCATCTGATTACAGTATTGCCGCAGAACTTTTCCAAGGAGAGTGGGATCTAAATAAGGTAGGACACAGAATCATAGCTTTTGCTAGCTGTAGTCTAAATAAGCACTAACTAAATTACATGGCTATTGAAAAAGAACTATTGGCAGTTATATGGAGTATCCAGAAATTTCAAACACTAGTGTGGGGGTCAGAAGTCCATGTTTATACAGATCAATGAGTAGTCAATCGTTACACAGTAGATTAATGCGACGGATGCTTTTCCTACAGAAATATGATATTAGGATACAATATGTAAAAGGTTCCGAGAATATTGTACCAGATGCTTTGTCTAGGTTACCCATAGGAATGGTAGAATTAAAATGTATGGAAGGACCGGGCGTTATTTTTGCAATTAATTTTATGTCAGTAGAATATCCAAACATTAGCGTACAAGAGATGGCTCAAAGAATAACAGAAACATCCATCATGATCCCTATTTTACAGAAAATTTTGCTATGTATATCTGGAATTCCTTACCTCCTAATCAAGTAGGAAAATGGAAAATTATAGATCATAATTTGTTTTGGAGAGACAGCTTAATGTCACAACGTTGGCGCTTATGCATTCTGAAGGTAATGGAAAATGCACTTGTGTGGTATGTTCATATAGGATACGGACACTTCAGAATCAAAAAGTCTATAACCCATATGAATAAGTTTTATTACTTTAAGAAGCCAGTGCATAAAGTAGCATCTTTGATTAGAACTTTTGAAATCTGTCAGAAGGTGAAAGAGAATAATACTCCTGTGAAATATAAAATGTATCCAATTATTCCCAAGTTGTTATATGATCTCACAGCAGCAGATTTCTTTGAGCCAGTTCCAAAAGGAAAGGGAGGAGTATCATACATTTTTGTCATCATAGAGAGAGAAATATGTTAAACTATATCCTATGAAAAAGCAAATACGCAGACAGTTACACACAGTTTACAACACTACTTTCTGGAAGTAAGTAAACCAAAGTGGTTTCTTACAGATATTGGACCACAGTTCGTGAGTAATGAATTTAAGGAATTCCTAGACTGGGAAGGTATTCGACAAGTTTTGATATGTAATGACAGCCCATCACCAAACCCGTGTGAAAGAGATATGAAAGAAATTGGGAAATTATGCCATACTTACTGCTATGAAAAACATACTTCATGTGCAACAAAAGTTAAGGACTTTTAACTCATCCTAAATGAATTTCCCATGTTTATCAACAGGGTTGTCACCTTTAGAAGTTGTAGGTAAACGTTTTGTCAGAGAACCTCTCATTAAATGTTTTAGTTGGCCTGAACAACCGAGTGTCAAGTATGAAGTGAACCAGGAAATAGTTTCTATGAATTTAGTTGAAAAAGTGCAACAAAGAGTGAGTAAGCATAATGAGAAGGCTGTAGAACCTCAATACAAAGTCGATGACCTAGTTCTCATAAAACAACATCTTCAGAGCTTGACTGTGAAAAAAGAGACAAATTTTTCCAGAAATATGAAGAACCATACCGGGTACAGACAGTAATACCCCCTAAGATATTATTTTTAGTAGATCCTGCAACTGGATCAGATAAAGGGAAGTACAATGTGAAAGACATAAAGCTGTATATCCCCCAGGGACGTTAACGTTCTGAGTTAACGGGTGGAGTGATGACCATTGGATCCCGAGTTGTTTTCGATGTTTCTTCCATAATAGTTTTTCTGCATCAAATTCTTATCAAACTATTCTGTTATCTATCCCCCAGGCACTTTAGTGTTCTGAGTTAACAGGCGGAGTGATGACCGTCGGATCCTGAGTTGTTTTCAGTGTTTCTTCTATAATAATTTTCCCACACTGAATTCCCTTCAAATCTTAAACTATTCTATCATCCCACACTCAGAAATACTATGAAAAAATAACATTGTACCAACTAGGATTTGTCATTATGACATCCACAATTGTTCCTGGTGGGGGATTTCCTTATTCCATTCAGTTAGACTACTAACAACCTCTGGCTCTCATAGAACTAAAGAAGCTTCTGCGTACATGCTTCTGGTACTACTCATATGTACCTTGCAAGAGCATGCATGAGGTAGAGATTTGCACAGTGCATTCGCACCTACCTGTCCCCAGGCCCTTCAGCCCCGACTCGCCCAGACTTGTCCCGACTCATCCCGACTTGTCCAGACTCGTACCGACATGTCCCGACTTTGCTCGGCTGCAGCATGAGGTGAAAATTTGCACACATGTTGTCTCCAATCTCCATAATTTGGAACAGCTCTGGGACAAGATATACTAAGACCACCTGGTCAGCTCTTCTCTCCCTCGGGTTCAATCAGCGAGGTCTCCACATATATTTAGGTAATTTTTTTGCTTTAAATGTTCTTTGTATATAATCTCTTCACCAGTTTCTTTGCAAACCTTTGTGTAGAGGTCTTGGAGAAATCAATGTCATAAATTTTGTATTTTCTATGGATATAAGGTGTCATTACGATGACTGCAACACTGATTTTCTTGAAAGCTGCCTGGTAATCCCTATATTTATCACATATTTCTGTGTAAATATAGAGATCTGTGTCCTGGCACATAACTTTCAAAATAATTTCTGAATATATATGTACATGCATAAAAACTGTGACAATTTCACATCGAGTATACATAGGCGTGAGTAATGAAAGAGAACATAAGCCAGAGAGGAATTAATTGTGATAATCATTAAGGAATGTTAGTTTAATAAATACTCTGTTGAATTTTAGGATAGTAGACTTGAATTATAGGTAGACATAGTATCTACTAAGACTATAGAAGTTGAGAAGTAAAGGAGGACTCTAGGGGTTAAATGAAGTATTAAGATGTATATGCTAAGTGTAGGGTAGATTTGTAGCTTTACCAGAAAATACTTAATTATAGTATACATAGGAATGTATACTGGGGTAATGAGCCATGAGGCCTACTCAGAAAGGATATGGGGGACATACCCAGCATATGCTAAGTATTTAGGGCAGGCATACCTACAGGGAAATAGGACGAACTGCGGCCTAAAAAATAGGAATGTTTTATAAAGGGGCATACCTACCAGAATGGAAAGAAGAAGTGCACTTATATGGTCAACCCACAGGCAAGGTATAGGTACTGATCTTAGCAGAAGGGGACAGTATCATGACAGAAGTCACAAATTTTATAGGAATTATTCTGGAAAGTACGAATTCTATGCACAATGAGCATTATTATGTTTTATGTAAGTTTATGAGTGTCAAAAAGAACACTTTTATGTTGCCCAGAGTTCCTCCAAACTACAACAGATAATGAATGAGTACATACTTAGGTAAGGTAGTACAAAAGGTGAGAACAGAAAGTAGATTACTCATGTGTCACGAACACCTAGAGTTTATGATTGGAAAGATAGCAGAAAAAAAGAAAAGGACAATATGGCCCTCATGATTCCTATATATTAAAAGAGCTTACTAAAACCTTGAGTGAAATTCTCACATCTTATTATCAAAGTAAAATGAGAAATAATAGCTAAATAGTAAGCAAAAGGATATTCACAACTATTGATGGAAAAGACATGTATACTGTTAAAATGTGAATCATTATTATGTGTGATATTACTGTACATAATGATTATGTATAACATATCACGTGTTTGATCTGAGGGGGGGGGATATGTAGTGATTCGAGAATTTCTGCATAAATTCTAGAACCACTCGGCCTTCCACCATCTCGAACATGATATTTTAGATGTAAGTGGGAAAAAGGAACCCTATCTACTGCGCACCACCTGTCTGTGTGCAGGTCTGAAATTTATTGTGAGAAGACTTAGACACAGTGGTCGAATGGCACTGACAAGTACTTGTCAGTCGATCCATGGACGTTGTAGTGAAAGCACACGGAAGAACCAAGGAACTTCTGTGTTATTCTATGCTCTTTTGTAATGGTGACTATTGTTAGTGACAAAAGAACAATGAGTTGAGGAAGACTTTTAAGTAACTCTTAACACAGACTTTCTAGAGGCAAGACATGTTTATGATTTCTGTGGTTGTTAAACCAACTCTGTTGTAAATGTATCTTAATTGTGTCTAATGTGAGATGACACGGGTGACTTACAAGAAGTCAAATATTTATGTGAGATATGGAAATTTGTTCTTTATGGAAGTTGAAATATACCAACAGTGAACTAACAGTATTTGAGTACCTATTTATTTCACGAGTGGAGAGGGATAGTCTTAATATGTTCCTTTAACTAGCATTATTCTTCAGAGAAGAAGTTTTTAGAGATTCCAGTAGCTTGTTAACCAGCGAAGAAGATTGGCTGCACATTCACAAGTAAGTCGACTCGTGTAAAAGAAGTGGGAAGGTTGCAACCCAAATTCCCACATTCTTGTCATCAAAAAATGTTAGAACTGTTGTATCACAAACTTACCCATACTTTCACATTGTTCTGTAACTGGCAGAAATTTTCCACAACTGAAAAAGCATTAACTGATTAGCTCACTTATTAATTAGTTTGTGTGATTTGAACCATATTATTTTCCTGTGCTCTAAGTGCTGATGCTTATCACTTTCACTTACATTATAACATGACACAACTAAAAACATAAAAAGCACAAGCAAACCTTGTAAGGGAACAGTATGCATTTTTGTTGCACTCAGTCCTTTCCTGCCAATACAATTTATTGATACAAACAATTAAGTAAATAATTCTTATCTTTCTTATCCTATGGTGACAGTCTTATCACGTCATCAGGGCTTCCCAGCATGTGGTCCACGTACCCCTTAGGGGTCCGCCGGCTCTTTCTAGGGGGTCCACGGCCACCCTTCACCAAATCGTGTAAAATAATGAGTAAAATTATTGAATAAAAATGTGAAAATCAAATTCATCACTATCTTTTTTCATGTAAAAAACATGTGTACTTTTACTTCAGGTCGTATTCCCAAGCAGCCTTTGTGGTTCCTAAGTGAGAAGGCATACACAGTTTAGTGCCGGAGAATGTGGCTTCTCTGATCAACTGTTTCGCAACAATACGGGGGTGGTTTGTACGCCAGCTCACGGCGCTAGATGCGCTGAAACCTTTTACGCATGCGTGGAGCGAGCTTTATCGACCAACCACAGTGCTCGCTGGCACGTATGCGGCCCCAGGCATCATTAAATGTTAAACATGCTTTGTCAGTGCACTACCTACTTCATAAGTCGATTTTTGACCTTCAAGTTGTTTTCATTCATCTCTAAACCAAAGACTATTGATACTTCGGAGGGAGGAGGGGGGGGGGAGGGAGAGAGGGGGGGGGTCATTGGGAACATGAAACTTGCATTAAGAAGCTTTCAGTTCCCATGGGTTTCGCTCTGAAATTTAAAGTTACTGTGCTCCTGACTGACTAAGTGTCCGCCATGGATTTTCGACTGAAGAAGGGGTCCACCAGTTGAAAAGGTTGAGAAACCCTGCACTACATCCTTCTCATTTAGTCCCTGGACCTCAGGGCATAGGTGCGCTTGTTTCTCCAAGCATAGCGAGGATGTGCTGGTATCACTCTATCTTTCTTCTTTTTCTATTTTGTTGTGGTGATACCTTTATCCATCGGAGCAACTTTAGGGATGGGAGCAGGCAGTGTAGGGATGTTTGTTTCTTCAAGTATAGCGAGGATGTGCTGGTATCACCCTATCTTTCTTCTTTTTCTATTTTGTTGTGGTGATACCTTTACCCATCATAGCAACTTTAGGGATGGGAGCAGGCAGCGTTGTCTGAGATGGCACAGTTGGTCAGTGATATAGCTTTACTATTATAGTACGATCAAGCAACTGAATTTCAGCATTCACTGGGGAGGTGATGCACAACAAGGGAAAGGAGCCCTCGTACTGAGGAGTGAACTTTTTAGTCCATCCCATTTTTACCACAGGAGTTTGAAGCAATACCAAGTTACCAGGTTTATACAGAGGGAGTGTAGTGTCTTTGTTGCTGCATTCTAGCTGTTTTTTGGCTTTGTAGTTACTGCATTTAACTTGGTTGCATATGGCTTTCAGTTGGTAGGCAAGACTTTTCACTTCACATATATTTATGTCAGGGGGCAATTTGTCAATTTCAGTGGGTGAATTCATGGGTCTTCCATAGATTACTTCATACATGGACATGACTATTATCTGCTGCGGTGACAAATCCTGCATACCTATCCCAATCTAACTGAGTCTTCCCTACATAATAGGACAGTATTCGCACAATAGTTTTGTGGACTCACCATAGGAACCCACTGGCTTTAGGGTGACAGGCTGTAGTTTGCCATTTTTTGATTCGTAACATTTTATGAACTTGTGCAAACAGTGCTGACATAAAATTTGAGTCTTGGTCAGTGAGTACTGCCTTGCGACTTTTGAAAGACAGAACCAAGTGATAGACAAAGTCGCGAGCAATAGTTTCAGTGGTCATATCTGCAAGTGGTTCCAAAATTAAGCATCTAGAGAAGTGATCAATAGCAGAAAATATATATTTATTATTTTTGGTGCTTTGTTGAAATGGGCCTCAGATATCTAGAGCCATGATTTGAAATGATTTCAATGCTTCTGGTAAAGTTTGTAAAGAAACTTTAGACCTTGGTGGAGATGCCCTTTGTGAACAAGGCAGACAATTTTGTATATACTTCCTAACACCTATTTTTTGACCTCTCCACCAATAATTTGAGGCTATTCTTGCATTCGTAGCTCATCACCCATTGTGGCAGTCATAAGACTGTGCTATTATTCATTGTTACCTTATGAATAGTATACCATCTTCTGTAACCAAATCAGATACTGATGCATACCAGTGGTATTCTGTACATCTCTCTTGTGATTCTCTCAGTTCTTCTGTGGAAACCTCATCTGTTTGCACAACTCTAACCTTCCTGCTTAGGCCATCAGCACTGCTGCTGTTAGGTGGCCACGATTATGCCAAACTGTATAATCGTATTCTGACAATTTCAATGCCCATCTAGTCAAGCGACTACTGGGGTCTTCTAAGCTTAACATTCCATATTAAAGCAACGTGGTCCATAACCACAGTAAACTGACGTGCATACAAGTAACACTTAAAGTAATTTATTCCAAACATGAGAGCTAGCAACTACTTTTTGGTGGCACTGTTATTAATTTCTGCTGAATTCATTTGTCTGGAGATGTAACCAACTGGTCTTTCCTCACCATCATATTCCTGACTTAAAACAGCTCTGAAAGAGTAATGAATACTGTCTAAGATAATAAGGTATGTGCATAAAATATAATATATAGTGGAAACTGATTAAAAATTGCTGCTTAAATAATAATTTTAAAAATTTGACAAAATAATTGAAAGAAATTGGAAAGTACTCATATCATGAGTGAACTTCAGCTGGCATTAATATCAACAGATCTTCAATATTCAATACATTATTAGATTAACATTCATAAATTTATGTACATCCTTTTCCCATTACCACTATTGTGCATAGATATTGGTATGACAATACTGGTTCCGGATCACCGCTCCACTGCTCACACAAATTCTTCTTGTTTGCTTCGATCCTTTTGATGCAGGATTCTTGGTGCAGGCAATATGATGAACAGAATGTGAATGTACAGATAATATTTTCTTTCCTAATAACTTTTTATAACACTTCTTTGATGTACAGTTTGGATACACATTTTTTAACGGTATTAATCCAGTGGAACTTGGCATACGTCTTCCCACTAGCACTTATAGAGACAAAAGGTGAAGATTAATCAATTGAAGAGCATATGTCTCCTTGTTTTGTTTGTATGACATCATACGGAAGTGGACAGTGTCTGAGCTTATTCCTCTTTTTATAGGTTGATAACCCTGGCTGGTATGGGCATAGCCTTCATTTTTCAGCCATTGCAGTTGTCCTATATGGTTGTCAATTTATATAGGCATGTCAGCTCCTTTAACACATACATACATAAGTTTTCCTTCATAACAAAGTGCTTGCTGTAATTGCATAGTCCCATTATTGTCAGTCAGTATCTGCACAGTGTTAAGTTTGCGAAGCACGCGTGCACAGCTCGGCATCCGTTACCATCTGAGCTCGCTTTCACATGTTTAATACAAAGCCAGAGGGCACGTGTCATGCATTTACATAGCCTTCACTGCACAAATTCATGAAGCTCGTGTTCAGCGGCATGATCCTTTGTGAAATCTTTGATGCAGTGACAACTGGTTTCCATAGCAGCAGCCCAAGGAATGTATTTCACCTCCTCACTCACACTTATTCAGTGGGTACTGACATCTGCCAACAAGGTAAGTTTCTTGCCACTTCTATGAATGTTTTTATGATGTATGTTTTTATGATGTATTGTCATTTTTAGTTCATCACACGCACACCCACATATCTCACACGCACGCTTAACACTTTGTATTCAGGTTTTGTACATTTTTGCACTTTGTTTTTGAGTGTCTTACAAACTGTTGCACTACACAAAATCTCTGTAGTGTCCTTTCCACATACTATACATATAACAAAATATAAATAAAAATACAACTACAAAAATAAACTTATCCTATTCATTTGCTGACATGCCATTATCATTACTTATATACATTATAGCCTGATTGTCATTTTGTTTTAGCACATTTTGTTAAATTATGATTTTGTTACATTGTTCAATTCCAATTATACACACTCTTTACTCTTGTTTGGTTTTACATTCTTTACACAACAATTCATACAATAATAGATTCTTTTTTTTTTTCTTTATGGCATAAATTGACATACATTTCATTTCAATTTACAGTGACTTCTTGTCTGAGCACATTTATCAATTTCAAAGAATTAAAGAAGTAAACAACATTAGCTACAACACATTCTACACACTGCTCAAATAACTATGCATGGCCTTGCCTCTCTAGCATTCTCCAGGATGGATCTACACACAAAAGGGTTGAGGAAATTTCATGGAAAGGCACATATGTGCTTAGTTATGTCTCGTTACTACACTTAACTGTGATCCCAAGAGCAAAATAGTTTGTTATTTATAAACACAATGCAAACCTGACAATACCAATTGCATCAAATACTTATTCAGTGTTTAAAGTGCAGCTCAATATTTACTTGTTATGTTCATTGTATAAAGGATAACCATTTCATATGCTGAGGTATACAGAGTTGTATCATCTATACTATATGTTATGTACAATGAGTGTAAAATAATGTTTATATAATTAACAAACACGTATAAAAACTTCAATGTAAATCAGCTGTTCGATGCTTTTGAGGGTAGTCAACACTCGCAGTAGATAGGTTTCGATCCCTTGATTATTTGGTGGTGCTCCACCTTAGTTCAGCATCATGATATGTGACATACTGCAACTGTAATCTTCTACACATATTTTCACTCTATCACATTCATACATATCATAAGCTTACAACTATATTTACTTGTTGTGCGGTCCTTTCTTATGTTTATCTGGTACCTAACATCCAACAAGCATTTATCTTTCTTCATGTTAGGACTTGTCAATACGTCATTCCCTGGAGGAAAACAAACTTAATACTACCTTAAAACTAAATCTTCATAGATAAATGTACAGTGACTCGATGGTCACTAATACTTCTTTCATAGATTCAACCATGTAATCATTTACATCAGTGTGCAGTTGTGCTGTCGCAAACTCATTTAATGCCATGTGTGCGTCTCTACTTACCTTATAAATCTGAAAGATAAAGAGTATTATAAGCATGATCCGACCTCTTATTCAGTTTACCACTTATATTGTAATCGCTTGTTTACCTGCAGCAAGAGTTTTCTAGTCCCTCAATTATAATTATTGGATGTCCTTTCAATACTTAAATTTGTAAGTATATAGATATAATGTACATACTAGTGTAACATCAGTAAATATATCGTAGTTTAGGATCCCTCTTTGTGTATATAATCCCTTAGCTTATCTTAGTTTGTGTGTATTGTGTAGATAGTCATAGTTGTAATATAGACTCTCCCTTAATTACCTACGTCCCTTTTTATGCAATAGGCTTTAAAAATGCTAATGCAGTCTGTAGCTCATAGGGTTTGTTTTGGGTGCTCCAGCACTTTCAGCTGTGTCTGTCTGGTGCACACATGCTTGTGGTTTGTTGACTAGCTTTTTCCCTAATGTGCATGTGCTGCGTTGCTCTATTACCACTAATGTCACGGCGAATTGTGTAGTGCATGCTATCGTGCATTTCACAAGTTTGTTTATTAATTTACAACTGGGCTACGTGAAAGGCAAAGTGTTGTGTTTAAAGTATCATCATCTCTAGACACACAAAAGTAAAATTCTTCCTTGTTACATCCACTCACCTTATCATTTACACATTTGACATATAATAAGAAAAAAAGCACATAAAACAAAAATTGTCCTTACAAACTAACAACATAAATTCTGTAATTTGATTTTCCAGCATCCAAAAGCTAATATTATTATACCTAATTACAGCGTAGCGGGTATACAGCCTTTCTTCAGTATATAAACGTTCTCAAGTCCTTGTGTGGGTAAAGGCCATTGTCTTTACCCATGTTTGTGTGTGCCAATCTGTTTGCTTCCAGGTAGGGGATTTTAGTAATTATGTATGGTCCAGTGTATAATAATTGCCACTTATGATTCAGTTTTCCAGTTTTTGTTCATTTGGGATGTGTTCTAAGTAACACCTTTTGTCCTATGTAAAACTGTGTTATACGTTTCAGCTTTCTGTCATAAATTCCTGTCCTATATTCAGCCCAGGTTTCAAGGTCGATTACTGCTTGTCAAATTTTATCATCCAGCGATAATTCTGGTATCAGTGTCTTGGGTAAAGTTTTTTCCCAATCATCTACTAGTTTGAAACTGACTCATCAGCTCATTTGGTGTAAATTCAGTGGCAAACAAAACACTTTCTTACCACCTGTAGTACTCTTTGTCTAAGGTTGGGGAAATAATATTTAGTTATTTTATCAGTGCATTTTGCAGTTCTATAATGGACCCATATATTGTGTGTATAAGATAAAATCATCCACATATTCCTCTGATAATCACACATGCCATTGTTCGAGTTTGGGAGAGTTCCTATGGAACAGAATACCTTTGTGAGTAGTGAAAAACCTTTTCAATTTTTCATCACAGTTATGTGTAAGTTTTGCTCTTACCTTACTCCAACATGTGTCTTCCTGCTGTAATTGCTCCCTATGTTTACACATGTGCACATAGTATGGTCAGAGTGTTTTGTCCTCCATCACATAGCTCTTATTTCACTTTCCTGCTTTAAAAGGTAATTGAATTCCTTTAAGCCTTGTGGTAGTCAAGAAAGAGGATCAGCTACTATGTTTTGATTTCCTTTTATGTATACTATTCCAAAATCAAATTCTTGAAAATACATACACCACCTGGCTATCCATCAGTGTAGCAATTTACAAGTTAACAAAAACAATACTCTTTGGTATGTTTTCCCCAAAGGAAATATTCATACATTTTAAAGGACCAAATTACAGCCAAACCCTCCAACTCCGTGACTGAATATGAATGTTCAGCCGCAGATATGATGCGACTGGTGAAGCTAATTACTTTAGGGATGAAATTTCCCTCTTCTTCTACCATTAGAAAAAGGCATGCACCCAGATCGTGAGAAGACATGTCGATGCATAAACAAAAACCTTTCTTCATGTCTTGTTGAGATAAGATATTAGCATTTAATAAGGCTTGCTTGATATTTTCAAAATCAGTTTGACATTGCTTATCCCATAACCAAGGTCTGTTTTTCCGGAGAAGATCGAGTAAAGCATCAATGTTCATAAGTTGGTTAGGTATGAATTTCCTGAAAAGTGACACTAGGCTTAAGTATGCCTTTAATTGCCTCTGGTTCTGAGGAACAGGGCAGTACCTAATGGCATCAAATTTTTTAGGATCTAGCAGTATGCCTTCTGAAGAGATTATATGTCCTAAAAATTTTACCTTTTCTTGTCCGAAATTAGATTTGTTGAGATTTGCTGTTACTCCATATTCGTAAAACAGCTCAATACTTGTTTAATTAATCTTAAATGTTCTATCCAAGTGGGTATAGTGACTAATAGGTCATCCATGTATACTATTACCTTACTCAAACATTCAGGCCCTAGCACTCTGTCACGTGCAGGGATTAAATACACCTGCACTTATATTCAATCCAAATGGTAATACTTGAAATTCAAAGCTTCTGCCCCACATATGAAGATGGTACACTTCTGACTTTCTTCATGTAGTTTTATTTACCAATATGAAGACTGGAGGTCAATTATAGTAAGAAATTTAGCATTATGGAATTTCATAAGCTCTTCCTCTAAATTGACTGGTACAATAATCTTATTAATGTTACGTGCATTGAGGACCAATTGCACTTGCCATCTGGTTTGCTTACAGCCAAGACAGGACTACAATAAGGGGAAAATGATGGTTGTATTATGTCCCATTCAAGCATTCTGTCAATCTCTTTTCTTACTGCTTTACTCTTTGACCATGGTATAGGGTATGAGATAGAATAAAAAGGTTCGTGAGGATACACTTCCATTTTGTACACGAAATCCTCAATAATACCTGGACTTTTCCAAATAAATCTATATAAGCAAGAATCAGATACCTAAGTTCCACTTGCTGTTCTTAAAACAAGCACTTTCATTCACTTATCTTTGTGCTTATTGTCTCGACATTTACTTCTTCTACTGGCAATAGTTCATTATTGTATGTGTTGACAAACATAACTATGGGATTTACCAATTGAACTTCAAAGTCATGCATAGCTTCAGTTTTACATCTATTAGTACTTCCCATGATTAGGTCTATTACAAATAATTGGTTATTTACAGTGAAATGACGTTGACCTTTTCCTATACCAATTTGTACAACCATCTATTAATTTCTCTACTATCAAAAAATTGCATCATACAAAAAATTGCCCTAATTGTACAGGAATTAAGGCTTGTATCTTGACTTCTTTCTATTTCTGACCAGTGGCAGTTTGTACCTTGCAATTTTGCACTGGCAGTGTGGGTATACATCCACGTTTCTTCAATTCCTAAAAGAATCCCTGTGACGTCAAATTAGTCATAGCACTTGAGTCAAGCACAATGGGTACATCAAGGTCAAATATTTTGGCTTTAATAGTAGCTTGAACCTTGCTCTCTGTCAAGTTTTTCTGCGTACCCTCATTAACTTTATACAGAACATCTCTCACATCATTAACATGATCGTATCTGATAAAGCAAGTCTCGATCAAGCTTGTGTCCCTACCCCCCTCCAAGATGACAGAAAGGGGGCCTACCATGACTGGTTCAAGATTTCTGGCATTGCAGTGGAATTGGTCTCTAGTTTCGGCATGACTTCCACTATGTGGACTGTTGGTGTTTGATTACGCCAATTAGAGTCCTGAGAGGCTCTTGACTGAAATTCTCTTTACCTCTGCATGTTATTCGGCATAGGTGTATTACCTTGCTGGCTGAAGTCTGCTGTCTGTGGGTTATTCTGCTATTGTTTTGTGTTTGCCAAGTAATCAGCTGATTATTGCCAGTAGCTTGTGTCTGTACATACTGTACAGGCTGGCCATATGCTACTCGTTTATTGTAGTTGTTTTTGCTAAATCTTGCCCATTTCTTTTATATCCACCATTGCATTTACGGCTTTCTCCATTGCCATTGTGATTACTATTACCATCACCATAGGTCTGTGTGCGGCAAGGTTGCCACCCATGTTGTACTACAAATCCATTGTTCACTTGTTGGTCCATAAATCCCTTGTCATTATCGGCATATTAACAGGCTTGGGTTGTAATGGCCTCTCTTCATATATCAAATCTATTGAGTCCAGTACAGATAGAAAGTATTCGGTGTTGTGTTGCAGGATGGTAATGAGTTTCTCTCTAATGTGGGCAGGGAGACAGCTCTTTAAAATTTTCAGAATGTCTGCTTGAGATACTGGGTTCATCCAGTATCCGGTTTTATTCAAATATTTTTTAAAATAGCCTCTTAAGCTTCCATACTTACTATTGAAAGGAGCTGGGTTGAATACTTCACATCTGAGCCTCTCTTGTATGGCCTCAGACCAATTCTTATCCAGAAACACCCTCTCAAACTGTTCATAATAGTGGTAATGTTCCACCGTGTCCGTAGCCCATAGCAGAACATTGCCCTGTGTATATCCAACAACAAATCTAGTTTTCTGGGCTTCGGTCCAGGTATGAGGTAAAGCATTTTGAAATACTCTGATGAAGACCGCAGGGTGTGTTCTTTTCCCTTCCAAAGTGAATATCAGAAATTGTCGATGCCAAAGTAATCCCTCATCTGCAAGTAATGTTGACAAACATGATGCACTGTCAGTGACAAGCGTTTTTATGCTCATTTGTGATGTAGCACATGGCAACTGCACTTGCTCGACAGCTGCAACTGCCGGCAAATGTTGTTGCATTACGCAACCTTCGCTATTTTCCTTCGACAGGCTAACCCCGTATTGTGGGTAACCAGTGAAGGTATCTAACTTCTCAAAAAGTATAGGTTTGTTTTCTGTCATATGTTGTTTTGGAACGTCACTAGTTTTCCCATCACTGCCTCGTAACCTTTCCTCTGCTTCCTTTATGCCCAAATCTTTTTTACCTAGAAGATGACTTTCTTTCTCTTTTAGAGCTTCTTCTACAGTATCTACATAAATTTTGCATTCTGACACTACCTTATCCAGCAGCCCGGTTTCACCTTTTTCAGTTATTTCCTTTACATCTGCACATAACGTATCTCTTTATATTTTGCCAAATTCTGTATCTAAACTTAACTGATCTACTCTTAGAATCAACTTGTGTATTTCTGTAGGTAGGTTTTTGCATACATCTTGCAGTTCGCTGACTGTGTTCATCACATTTTTTACTGATTTATCCAATCAGATTGCATCACCTGAACTTGAAAATGTGCTTCACTAAGGTTTTGTAACTCACCTGCAAGTTGTTCCTGTTTATAGTCTATGGATGTCAACTTTTTCCATTAATGTATTTATATTGCAGGACATGTTGGTAATTATTTCTTGTTTTAGTTGTTTACTGAGCTCTGTGTACTTACCGGATAATTCGTCAAATAATTCAGTGCAAATAGTTTTGTTCACCTCACTGAACTGTTGACTAATGCTATTCTTGAAATCATTAAATCCCTGATTTTACTGTGCAAACTGTTGTGTTATTAGTTGCATGAGCTGTGTCAAAGTATGTGTCTTGCTAGTATTTACATTGCTTTTGTGAACTGTTTACTGTTCTTGCATTCGTGACATTGTAAGCAAATAATCAAAGGAATTTTCGGTGTCGCATGCTTCTGTTTTGCTATTTGAAGAAAATTTTCCCAGTAAGACCTGAGAAATTGTCTCATCAAGCATCATAAAAGTGACATCATGATTAGTCATATTACCAATGTCATCATTTTTTAATAGTGGGACACCAACCTCATTGTTTTGGTAGCCATCGGCCAGTTTCAAAAACGAAATTTTGTATGTATTGTTAGTTTTCAATTAAAGCAGTTTTATATGCATATTCATTAATGAACCTGATTATTCTCTGATACAGTCCTACAGAACTTGAATGAATTATTTTGCACTTTATTGTTGATTTTACATAAATTTTTGTCTTTCCTATAGAAATGCACTTTATGAGGATATTAATTAAAAAGTAATAGATATATTTTACTGAGAGAGAGACGGCACCAAGGACGGCTGTATAATCATACAACACAGCAGCTTCCTACCTTTACTGCTGAAGTCAGCATTCCTGGTGTATCTCGTTTGTAGGCAGAATTTAATTTCAATTTGCTCCTTAAAGTTTTTATTAGTCCCAATCTCATGGACATGTAAGAAATGCAACAAAGGCCTCATTAGTTTCTTGTAATGACAAAATGGACCATTTATCTCAAAAAGGTTTTATCTCAACAATTGAAAGGTCTGTTTACATTCCGCTCTGCGCCATCCTTTGAACGGTCGCCATTGAATAGTTTCTGAGCGAATAGGGGGAAGTGCATAAAATATAATACAAGGGTTGGAACTTTAATAGTGGCAACTATTTATTTACAGCTTGTACAAAATAGGTATGTGTTTCAAAGTTTTACTGATCTTATAAGTAGTCACCAGCATTGTGTATAACCCATTGGCAGTGATGTGGAAGTCATAGGATACTCTTAGCATTGCCAGTTGTGTTTACACTGGCTCGATGCTTGCTTTCACTTTGGAATGTCCCCATAGTATCAACTCTCGCCCCCAGTCACAGTTCTTTTAAGAAAATCTGGATTATTTTCGATTCACTCTTCAAGTCACTGCAAAAATTCATGTAGTTTTCTCCTGGCCATCTGTGAGCACATGAGGAACAAATTTTGCAGATACCCAGGTCACAAGCAAGTCTTGGGTTAAAATTTGTTGGAGGTCAGTAAAACTTCGAAACAAGTATCTATTTTGTACACTGTTTTCAGCACTGGCAAAAGCATTAGGAAATTTCAATTATTTTTGTCCCCCCCCCCCCCTCCCCCCAATATTCCTTATTTATCATTCCTCAGTTTATTGGAATTACATACTCTGCGGGAATTACACCCCTCCTAATTGCAATTCCATTTCTGCTGCTATGATTATTGATGATTGATAGATAGTCCATGCCATTTAGGGAAATACATACTGTTCACATGACAATGATGTTTATTAACCTTTCCTTGAGTTGTGGCACCAGAAAATACATGCCCTAAACACATAGTGTTGTACTCTCCCCCTAATGATAGTTACGACTGTACACAGGCTATGACAAAAATGTGTGGTTCACATGTGGTAGAAAAACTTTGCAGTAAAGTAACCATAATCCTAGAAGTCAGGTATGAAACCAATGGTACATGGGATGTGTTGGAACATGTCAATTTACTAGCAGACCAGTCAATGACAGTATCACCAAACACTGATGATTGTGCCAACCCACAGTAACGTGGTTGTTTGCTGATTGACTTGTTTGTGTTTATCCATGGTGGACAATGTGGGCAGAGGATAAACTTTTGATAGCAGGGTTTCTTAAGTTACTGACAAGGCACAACATACATCCACCTGTACTTTCATGACAATGCAGTTAATTTTGAACCCTCACCTGTTACTTTTTCATTCTACTGCCACACCATAAACTCTATTCTCTTTTTCTCTCTTCTGTCGATGAGAGACTAGTTTGGGTTAATCCAGACTGCACTCCATTCGCAGTACCAGTTCTACCTCATTTTACCAACCAATTACCAATGAGGTATCACTCCTCCCTTGTTGCAGTATGTGTTAACTCTTCCCTGAAGATCTGCCATGAGGTATGTACTGCATCCCAGCCAGACCATGAAGCAAAAGACTTATGTTAACAATTCTGAAGACTGAAGTTTCCTCTTATAGTTATACAAAATGGAGTCATGCACCATTAGTAATACAGTTGTTTCATTTACAAGAATAGCCACTTCAACATCTGTAGGTGCTCCTGTCTTAGAGCAGGCAGTGAGTATGTGCATGAGTTGCCCTTGTACCCCTACACCTTCATCATTTCCTCTTTAATCATCATAAACCCTAAAAGTCTTCCCATGTACCAGCCAACTTGCAGTTTATCTGCAGCACTACTACAGGCTTTATTTCTTTCAGCATCCAACCAGATAATCAGTGCAACTGTCATTGTACTTATTTATTAGGCAGGTACAAGGTTGTTGATTGATTCTCTGTTCCTTGAGGGGTGTTCACCCAGCAGGATGTGGTTGGTGATCACAGGGACATCAAGCTGGTCATAGTACTCTCTTCTGATTCATACTCGTACTATGATCTACCTACTTTCTGTCATCTTGCTATCCCACAGACACACGCATGCCTCACATGTAACCTGGAAACAATGCAGTTTCATGTAAGTCATAGTAACCTTATTCACATACAACACAAACTCTTATAGAACACACTTACCCTGAGATACACTTCAGAGGATCACACCAGGAGTATTACCTTCTCCTATTTTATTTCTATTCTTCTTATCCAGTCTCCAGCCCTTGGGATATGGTTAATAATCACAATACTGCCCCTCCGCCAGCAAGCCTTAATTCACTTAACATACATTATAACATATCAATTTCTGATTGTGAATAAAATGTTGCACCAGCCATACACTTGGCAGACATGAGGTACCTGACAGCCGCCACAAATCTGCATACCCTTAGCCAACTAACATACATCATAATAAATACGATGTCTGTTCAAAAAATTCTGGAACTTTGTCTACAAAGTTTTTCTACACTTACCTTTTACTTACTGTACATGGTCTTCTTTGGAATAGTTTCCTCCCAACTGATAGACCACTTCCAATGCCATTTTCACTTCCAGAAGCAGATTTGGAATGCCTCTTGCTGGAGCATGTGAAGCATTGTCTACAAATTCTCTTTTATCTTTGTCCTTTCAACGACATTTTCAACTTTGCAAATAAAAAAAGTCTCCACGAGCCAGGTGTGGAGAGTATGGAAGATGAGGCACCACAGCAGGTTTCATTTTTTGTGCAGTAGTCACACACCAACAAGGATGAATGCGCAGGCGCATTATCGTGATGCAAGAGCCGCGAATTGTCTCATCACATTTCAGGCTGTTTCCTTCTCAGGATTTCATGACATGATCCAACTAAAATGATAGATTCTTCTGCAATCTGTCGGACAGTCAGTCTTTGATTGGCACATACAATTTTATTGATGTTTCTGACATGAGTGCCATCGGTAGACGTCAAAGAGTGTCTTGAATGAGGCTCATCTTTAACTTTCATCCAGCCATTTTTAAACCATATGACCCATTTGTAACACTGAGTGCGGCTTAACCACTCATCACCATAGGCTTCCATCATTTGGTACGTCTCTGTAAGGATTTTCTTGAATTTCATGCAAAATTTACTGCAGACACTTGCTCCTCTAACATTTCACAAACTGTGCAACACAATGTTCTACTCAGTACAGTGCTGAACAATAACTAACAGACATATAAGGACGAAACTCCCGATTGTTACATGTTAAACACAGGTGTGTGCAGGGATGCCAACTACATTTCACTGCATCACATCATTGGCACAAAATTATCAATGTTCCAGAATGTTTTTGAACAGACCTCATATACATCCACTCCTGGAGCACACCCTCACATTATTCTTCCAACTAAGAAGAAACAGGCTCTACTCAAATAGCAGGAGCTATTAATTGGTCAGTTCTTGCATCTGGAGCTAATATCTCAAGCAGTAAAGCTACAGACAAGACTATGTTCTCGTAACTCCACCATGAAGTACAATTGGAGTGAGATTCATGAGTACATAGTGCACCTATGAACGCGGGGGCTTTGCAGCCTGCTCACTAGGCCTCACAAGCTTAAACACTGTGTGTATAAACACAGTCCCACTGCACTTATTAACGTGACCATGTAGTACTAGTACTGGCTACTCATGAATTTCTCAGCTGTCAACTTTATTACTTTCTGCTTAAGTGACAGATAGCCCTGAAGTGTATACGACATTTCCTGTACCCTTGCTAAATGATGCTGTACTTCTGCCTTGTCATTGAGACCGGTCAGTCTTACTTGCTGTCTTATCAGCTTTCTTGGTACCCTAAATGTCATTATGACATATCACAAATGGTTTTTGCTTATAAGCCCCTGTAACTGAGCAGGTGCCACTTACAAGGTGGACATCCCTAGGAGGATGTTCTTAAATGTTATATGTGTACACTATCTTATGTGATTCTAGCTCATTGATACTTACCTACTAATTTCCCCATGGTTTTCACATTCTGATGACATTAAGTTAAGTCTTCAAACATAATGGACAAACCCATATACGGTACACATCTATTGTACATACACACACTATGATTAATCATTTGTCTTATTACGGGCTTACACCTTTATGTACTTTACTTCTTTGCAGCTGATCACGATGAACATGTTCTCTCCCAATCATTTAACATATTCTGCTCAGTCCATTTGTATGCATGACATTTTGTGGCCTTACGCCACAATTGACACTCTCTTCACACGTGGTAACAAGTCTGAACCTAAAATACAATTTGGGTTGCCTTTGTTAGGCACTTACTGTTGCTAACAATGGTATCAGGCAGCATTTGGCAGTCACTTCCTAACCAAAGTTGTACTATCAGTATAGTTGCTCATATTTGACTAAACAGCTAAACATGTACACACACCAGAACATGCCTACACCAACGGGTCACTCTACTCGTTTTTGACACAAGGTTGAGAACTTAAATCGTTAGACTCTATTTTACTGGAGGAGTAGCTGCTTTCTTTCATGGCTTCCATCATGCCCTGAGGGAACTGCACTCTAGGTGAACTGTCTACATTTACTGGATGGAGGCTCAGGGTTATTCTCCTTCTGCCTTTTACAGAAAGCGTCTGCACTCTGTTAAGGCTTTTCTGGGATTGTTGTGAGACGGACTGCACCTGGTCCTTGGCTATCTCCCCTCCAAATCTAACGAATCTCCACACATTCTACATTTTATGCTAGCCAAGAGCACCTACAGACAGCCTCAGCTTTCAGATGTAGAAACACACCTGCCACTTTTGTGTATGTTGCACAACTCCTCCTTGCGAGTAGTGAGTGAGCCTGAACAGAGGAACAGAGGATCAGAATTACCTTCCCAGCCTCCCTTATGCTTGCCTTAATTCTCTTTCTGACATGAATATTAGTCTGCACCTTGTGTCATCTGACTAGTTCACTGTTGTTTGTGAAACCCACCTGACCAATCCATGAGGAAAACACACCTAAGCTTTCACTTAGACTTCTCTACAGTAAACTGCTATGCAGCTCCACCATATTATGTGAAAACTATTAAATTTTATTCACTCTGATTGTGAGATAAATTCAAACTGTGTCGCTCCTTGCACCTCTGATTCTTTTCTTCTCTGATTTCATCACTTGTACTGGATTCATGTAAACTGGTCCACATGCCTCAACTTTTGGCGAGATACATGCCTAGCTGTTTACTTTGTCATGTAAGTCCCTGATTTAAAATAACTACATTTTTCTGGAAGAAATTTTAAAACCACTATCAATAGAAAGAACATGATAGCTGTAAATGAGATGCATTTATTCTCTGTTGACACACAAACTTTTATGTCCGATTCGCTCATGGACTCATAACAGTCCTTGTGGCTGGACCCTTAAACAAAAAATTGGATTTGAATCTAAAACTGGTCAATACTCACAACTATTTATAATCTATATAAAATACTTATAATTATGCACTTTTGTGGTTGATGAACCATTTACTTTTTCTTTCCTTGTCCATGATACATTCTGAACAAATCTTCAATACCAATCAGCAGATTTATAGCATGAATCAATGTCTCAGTTTGCCTTATCAGTCTTTGTAAGCCTTGAGCAATATCATCCTACAACTATTACTTCACTTGCACACAACTTAACTTATACAAAGCTTTACCAGCTGTACCTACTACCGTAAGGCGTGAGGCCCTTTACGATATTTGATGTTCCACAACTAAAAATGATAAGGGTTACACTTAACATCTACATGTACATAAATGTCTGCATTACCAAATGTCTTTTTATTGTAAAGTTTATAGATTTATGCTCTAAGATTGTCAGGAAGGATTTTTTCTGATGTTTACATGTCTTTGTTGTTGGCTCCATTTTTTGCCATTGTCTGTGAGTCTGACAGTACTACTACTCGATCTGGTGCATGACGACCACCAATATAAACTATACTGCCATTTTGTGTTAGAATTCAGGGCTATCAGCACCCACAAATTCACGGTCAATTTTTCCAACCGATCACTTTGGTCATAAGGCCAACTCCAGGTGTCATGCTATGCCCGCATTCCCGTGAGTGCTGACTCACATGATTTGTAAGCATTCGGGAGACTGTTCGCTACCTCTGACCAAGCTGATGCTGATCACTAGAATAAAGCCCTCCATCTGGCCACATCTTTTCTTGCCCAAAATAATGAGATCCTTGTTCATCAATAGTGCAACTTTTGCATATCAAAGATAGCTTTCTGGCCACTACCAGACAAATCCAGAGTGTAGCTATCGAGCTGGTACAACAATATGAAGAACTTAGGAACTCAGTCCAATGTGAAGTAGTCAGTGTATATAAGAAATTATCATACCTAATTGTTAAGCTGTAAATAACCAAAGTGTTACAGATCTTGCTATACAATACACATGAACCTAGTTACATGTCAGTGCTTCACAATCTATCATTCAGCTGGGGTTGCAACAGAGGCTTAGCCCAACCTGTTACCCACCAAACATTAAACATTAACTAATATTCCCTTTAATTTATTGACTCCTATGCTGATGATTTACCCCATATGGGAATTGACTCTACCATATTACAACTCAGCTACTAGCGTACAGTTTATTGTCAAAGTCCCAGGACGCACTAAACATGCAGGTCTCGTTGCCTGTCATTTGTGCAAACTATGAATTTGAATGTTACAATCTTTGCCCTTTCCCAGTTGCTCAGAAATATGTCCTCAGCAAACCAAGAACACATTGATTGTTAGTAAAGACTGCCACATGCACTTGGCTGTGTCACTTAATATGCTTCAATATTGCATTCACACTTAATTATTACGTGTGTCCTACCCTGTCATTAGCACTGGGATAAATAACTGTGAATCTGAACTATTTTTAGAAGAAACTAAAATACCTCCCAGGCCCTGTACTGTTGTCATGATATACAAAGCCTGGTTCATCCCAGTCAGTAAGAGCTTACTATATTCTATGCCACAAAACACTATAGTGGCCTTACTTTGTTTGGATCATACATTTATGTCTCAGACATATTGGGTTACTCTGGATAATAGTGGACTTCTCTTTAACAGTTCCATCTGTGACATAGTTGTGCTCTGTGACATACTTGTGCCCAACAGCAAACTATCTGCCTGTCTTATATATGCACATAATGAGAGTATTAAGCCTTTTCTGTTTGTCCTGCATGAAGCCCTCCTAGTGTTGATTCACCCTGACAGCCTATGTGTATTGCCAAGTAATACCAAAACTCATCTTATAGTGTCTATAAATCATTTATTGGCTCGAAAACAGGGACAAATTACCCTTGACCATTTGATTGCCCATGTTAATGACCGTTAGGAACATGGAATGCTTCAGGTGTGAGCCCTCCTTCCTAGCTTAAGATTTGGAACTTAGTACAAAGTTCCTATGGGACCAAACTGCTGAGGTCATCGGTCCCTAGGATTATACACTACTTAATCTAACTTATGCTAAGGACAACACACACACACACACACACACACACACACACACACACACACACACACACACATCCCCGAGGGAGTACTCGAACCTCCGACGGGGAGCCATGCAAACTTTGGCAAGGTGCCTCAGGCTGCACGGCACTTCTGATTTAACCATTATGCACTCATAGAAGTTAGTAATCTTACATTTGAATGATGTATTTACATGTTTATGTACTTTATGCTGAAGAATTGTTTAACGAAACATAAGATATAGTAATATGGTAATTCTGTGCTACACTTGATCCCATTGGAATAGTGTCCCTACCAAGTGTAGAATTTAATTGCTAATGTTGTATACCATTCTCATGTAAGAGAATAGCATAGATATTAATTAGCCTAGTATTGTAAACTTTTGTCACTGGCCCCAGAACTTGATTGCTGAGATCTTTGTTCTGAAAACTTTGTACAGTTATATGTAAACCCACTTCGTACTGACACTTCCCTATCAGCCCTTGCTGATTTGCCTCTGTGACTGAATGTTGCAGTCCCCTGATGCATGCGAAGCCAGACAGCCATCCACAGTAGCGTAAACACTACTGGCTATGACTACAGTACACTGCTGTGCTCCACACTGAAAGCATGCCAGCTTAACCACTGCCCGGCTGTTGCTTCCGTGCCATGTTCATTGACTCCAACCACCATCACTGCCCTGGTGATACTTCCATCCCAACAGTGTCACATCACTGTAACGACTCATCAAAGAACCACAATTTTTCCCTCTATTTTTGTAAAGTTTTCTAACTGTTGGGCTCATTACACAATCCAAATCCTTTATGTTCTTTTGTAATATCAGACAATATTACCTTGATTTGTACACTCTGAACCACTTAAAGAATTTTATTCCAGCACCCCGCAAGAGAATAAGCCCCCTGGTCAATGTCGGCAACCTGTCCAAAGGAACCCTTAACCTTTGACTACCAACAGATATTTCAACATTCATTTGATCCATAAAATGGCTTCTGTGGAAGAGGGAGGGTGTGCGTATTGAGCAACCAGACTGGGAGGGACACTCAAGGTTTGAGGAATCTTTCTTTCAAAATTTTATTATGTTTTATGATTTCGGTATTGCGTTCTTTGATGAGGCAGTGGCTGGACCTAGTGGGTGGGTACTGGAAGTTACTTGATGTGCTCCTACCCATGGCTAGTTGTGTGGGTAATGTTTTCACCATGGGTACTGCTGACAGCAGGCACCATTTTAGGGCGTTGCTGACCATAGTAGGCCTTGGGGTCCTCCTCTGCCGGCCAGTAAGAAAGACGGAAATTTTCATGTAAGGGACATGGATTGGGCCAGCAAGAAGAATTCTAGGAGAGAGACAGTCAGTCACTCTCTTGTCTACCAGCTCTTCTCCCGCTTAGATGTGTTTGCTAGCTCCTCTTTTAGGGAACCATGCTCTCAGTCTGACTGTAGCAGCATCCCATTGCCATAGCTCATCTCTTTTGTGGTATCCCTCAGTACTAGGGCCTGGAGCAATAAATTTCAAATGTGGCACTGAAGTTCTTGTTATGATTCTCATTTTGAGAAATTCACTAGCTCACCCTAACACTCACATGACGCACCCATCTTAACTCTATCGTCCCTGGACATTGTATTAAAATACACTTGTTTACTACTATGGAGAGGAGAAACAATGTACCATCAGTATTGTATAAATGTTTTGCCCAATTTTGAATTTGTTCTAACAAATTTGATTTGATATTAACAATAAATCTCACTTCCTCTAAAATTAATACAGGAAGAATCACACCTTCCATAAGGTGACACAATTCACTCATGGAACTTAGCCCATCTATTAATAATTTTGTTATTTTTCTATTCAGATGGTTCCAAAGAGCTCAACAGTGTGTGTGATAAGGCATGCATGGAACATTAGGCAGACAAGTAGCAGGCCACTACTTGTTCTAATACTCCAATTACAGCTGTGATTATTTACAATGTTACAATAATAATTATTAATTAGGCAGCTCAGTTGCTCAATGGGTAAGTGTCCAACTGTGAATTCCAAGGTCCAGCGTTAAATCCCCAGCCAGCCCTAGGATTTTTCTCTTATCTCCTTTCACCACTGGGCATGATTTGTACATGTGAAAACTGCCACATAAACCCATGTTTCAGAGTCTATGTTAAACTGTAGTTCTCCCTGTAACTGGCCGAGAAAGTCGGTCTGAAGATCAGAGGAAGGCAATGGTAGTGTGACCAGTCATCTCTAGGCTCCCACAATATTCTTGTTAATGTAAGTACAAATAAGACTAACATTTACATTATCTCATGCGGTGGTTCTCCAATGAAGCCTCATACGCCTTACACCATAAATTCTCGTTTGCAAAAAAAAAAAAAAAAAAATAATTTTGTTCATTTTAGATTTGAATAAGTAAAACCAATTAGTCAACATCAGTTTATTCTTTTTCTGCTGTATTTTTGTGACAATGCAAGTTGTCAGTAAATGAACACGATTGACCATTTGATAGAGCTCACAAGCCCATTTGAAAATCTATCTGTAAATTTGAGCTAGGACCAACAGATCACCTTTTACCCTAACAATATGTTTACAGTATCAAAGGCCATCAATTCTGAAGCCCTTTCCCTTCTGTCATGATGAAATGGAATTTTCTTACACTTTACTGCATTTATGGACTGCAGAACGTGCTTCACTATGATGAAATATCCCGATATTGTCAGTAAACAATTTACCTAGTAACTCAACGAAAGGTCTCGCAACCATCCTCAAGAATTAGTAAATGAGGCCAGAAATATTGTCGGTTGTTAAGGATGCCAAACAAAAATACGAAGCATATTAAAACAATTGGAATGTTTGATTTACGGAAAGATTTTTATTTATTCAGCTGCACCAATGTTATCCCCTTCAAAATAGTGCCATTAGATGTTATACTTTCATGCCAGTGTATTTTTCACTTCCCAAAACACTTCTGTAACATTACGAAATAGCTTTTCAGTCTCTCAGGAACATGTTTCTCATCTCACCTACGTAAGCAAAACCATGACCCTATGGGTGTGTGTGTTTTTTTTTTTTTTTTTTTTTTTTTTTTTTTTTTTTTTTTTTTTTTTTTTTAGGGGGGTGGGGGGAACAGACATAAGTTGCACGGAACCATGTCTAGCAAATACGAAGGCCGGCATCTGGGTAAAAATTCATGAACAAGCAACGAAGTACGAGCTGGTGCATTATCGTGATGCAAAAGCCATAAACAGTTTCACCACAAATCCATCTTTTTTAATTGCTCCACACACGTGGCGATGAACTTTCAAGAAGTAATCCTTATTGATAACTGGACATAGTGGCGAACCCATGGCACACTGTGCCATTGAAACTTAAAATCAGTGAGCATTACCTTCACATATCAGTGCACTTCTTGAGCTTTTTTTAAGGTCTTGACATTCAAGAATGCTGCTACTGGGATGCTTGAGCCTTAGCCTCCATCATATATGTACAAGGGGGTACCCAAAAGAAAACGAACGAATTTCTTGGTGGGGAGAGCTTTTTTAGCACTGTGTTTTGCCACTGGGCATGCATAGAGCAAACAATCCAGAGTCAGTAAGCCAAGTGCTAGTTTCAGCAGATTTTAAAGTGACAAATGTTTTGTGTGATTGCCATTTTTGCAATGGCTTATTTTGATGAACAGCTTGCAGCAGTGAAATTCTGCTTTTTGCTCAGAAAAAGTGGAATGGATACTCTTGGAATGTTAAAAATGGTGTACAAGGATAATACTGTGGGGAAAATCCAAGTGTTTGAGAGGTTTTCCTGTTTCAAATATGGTGAAATGTCAATTGATGACAAACCTTTTTCTGGTTGTCCTCATACAGCCAAAACACATGAAAATGTTGAAAACATTCATGCTATCATCAACAAAGATCAACAACGGACCACTGAAGAAAATTTGGGAATGAAAAGGGTGGCTGCCAAATTTGAGCCATGACTGCTGAACAAACACAAGCATGCTGTGCTTTGAAAGAAGAGTCCTAAAATGATCCAAACTTTTTTTTTGGATATTATCGAAGGTGAAGAAACTTGGTGCTATGCTTTCAATGCTGAATCTAAGCAACAAGCAAGCCAGTGAAAGATTTTCAAGTTCGCCTTGCCCCAAGAAAACTCGTCAGGGGAAATCAATCATTGAAACAATGCTGACTTGTTTTTTCAATGAGAAAAGAGTCATCCCTTCAGAGTTTGTTCTGCACAGTGAGACAGTTAACCAGGTTTTCTACTTGTAAGTTTCAAAAAGATTATGCAATATTGTGTGATGGAAGCAGCCTCATTTGTGGCAGTCAGGTGACTAATCTTTCCATCAGGACAATGCCTCTGCTCACACAGCCCTGCCTGTACGACAATTCTTTACCAACATTTCACAGTTCTAAGAATTTTGCAGTTGTTCAACAAAGGACAGGTGATTGGCGTGTTTAGGGAACGTCTCAGATGAGTTAAATCAAGAGTTTAGACAGTGATTTTTCTAATTTGATTGTTACAAAAGTTTATGTTTAGTGCATTTACATCTATGTACTTAGAAAAAAAAATCACAAATTTTAAATGTGGAAAGTGTCACAAAAACCTAGTCCAACAATGATAGTTTTGCTCCTTATACAAAAAACTTAGTATATTTGTGCCACTAAAACTGTAACTTCAGTGGTCACATGAATGTTGGTCGAATATAATCCGACTGCCTAGTTGTTATAATTTATCTCTATTATGTAGTGGCTATAAACTAACCTAACCTGAGTTTCTGAAATGGTATACATTTCCATCCATTGCATAATCTTGATCACTCAACACTCACAATTAATAAATTTATCTTACAAATCACATAAACGCTATCTTTCATAACTAATTTTGATTCTCTTCCATAAGTGAAGCTATCTTTCTTTCATTTTCTCACATCAGTAAATTCATTATGCAAAGTAATTTGCACTTACAAAGCACTTCATGAAAAAATCATATTTAGTTATCTTTCTCTGACAAATAACATATTAGCCAGATACCTTAAAGCTCGACTGTCAAAATGGAAAAGTGTGCAGATGGCATTCAGTGAGAGGAATGTCCACATTGTTTTCATTTAGGACATTGTAACACATGCTATATTAGTAATGATGCTTGTGACTTCTAGAAATACAATAATTGTCATGACCACTGCACAATACACAGCACCTTCTCTTGAAAATTCGAGCTGGTAAAACACTAGCACAAAAAAAGTAAAAGGTAATGTGAGCTGCGGTCATAATGTTGGGCTGCTCAGAAGACTGGATTGTAATCAAGCCTTAAGACACTCCAAGAAGTTCAGAATCAATCTGACAGTTCACAGTGTAAGGTTTGGTCTAAGTCTAGGTAGTAGCCATGAATGGAGAATGTTAAAAGGCGGGAAAACTTTCTGGAAAGTGATGAGATACCTAGCATTTTTAGGCCAAATGTAGGGCACAATGGCATCACTTACAATTTAGTTTCTTTGAAGAAGTATCTTGCAAAAGATATGCAGCAGTACAACCTTCATTTTACAATTGAGAATGACATCAGGCACATTGCTAACAGGATGCTCTTCACATTACTGTAAAAACCATGCCACTCTTTGAACAGTATGGTAAGCCTAGGTTAAGCATTTTGTGGCTTGTATTAACTGAGCTTGGAGAATCACTCAAAGGAAGGGGCATTCACATACAGGTGTGACTGATGAAGCCTCTCTCAGTTATATCATATATAGCATGGTTTGTATCTGAAAGCATCTGGTACGAGACTACTTGTTCAGCTAACTGCCTGAAGCATCGCAGTGATTTCCAATGTCCTCAACGCATTTTTAGAGTATTTACCAAACAAACAGAGCTGCAGAACAAATTTAGTTAATTGGAAAGACGATTGGGAGGGGAGATTTGGGGGGGGGGGGGGGGGGAGAGCTACAGTTTGGAGAAAGCCATGGATATATAAAAAAATATATTCAACTCTTCCATCAAAACATTAGAAACGTTGTCTAGAACAGGCAGCAGTCCTGTTCAGGAGGTGGCTAGGCGAGTGCGAGCACTAACCATATCGGTAGAGCACTCATGGTAAAATGGGATGGGCTGACATCATTACACTGAGGAAGTGCCAGCTGTGCACTATGTTGTTTGCCATACTCTTAGATGTTAGCATATATACTTAATGACAGTGCTCAAAGTGGATACTAGCCCTTTTTACATTGATGAAAGGCAGCATCATGGCAGAGTTATGAGCTTCAAAGAAAAAGCCTAACATACCAATATCAATTTACAAGACATCAGTACAGGATGCCCAGCTAGCTTGAATTTATACACAACAGTGCCACAGTCAGCTGCGTGAAAAATTTCATAACAAAATAAGCCTTTATACACTCATCTAAAACACATTATGCAACATACACTTCCACAACTTCACATTTTCAGTTATGCTTATGTTGATGTTTGGAACTACATATTTGTCCAATAGACTTTCTACACAATGAAGAGAACAAAGTCGAACCAAAGTAGCTCAAAAACTGCAATTTTAAAACTTATCTTTGAATTAGCAGTGCTCTGAAAGTGGTACTAGACACTGATACTTTAGTGAAAAGCAAATCAGTGTAATATATTGACATCCAGTGTTTTTATGTGTGAATAAAAGTCACAAAATAAAAAATGTCAGTTTAAACTTCAGCTCAAAACTACATCCATCATAAGGCTTGCACTATTCTTAAGCATTATCAGGTTTCATACTTAGCTGCTCCGTGTTCTTCACCCCATTAATTAAAAGAAATGTAAGTCTCAAATAAATTTGCTATGAAATGTATTAATCAGCCACCGCAAAGCAATACTTCTCTGTAGAACTGACATTAGCAACTGTAGAATACATACATTGACAGTAGTTTCTCATGCCCAACTGCCTTGTTCCAATTGCTCCTCACCTGCCATTACTCAACTTCAACTCACTCCTGAGGTGCAAGTGCGAGCCAGTATGCATGAGTTGATTTGTGAGCAGGCCTGGCCTAGGGCGCATGTTTGTGAAGACACTGTGTTTCATATATTTAATGATTTTGTTGCATCATTGTTCATTGTGCAGATACATGACATAACTAATGAGGAGGTATTGAATAGAATTGGGGAGAAGAGAAGTTTGTGGCACAACTTGACAAGAAGAAGGGACCGGTTGGTAGGATATGTTCTGAGGCATCAAGGGATCACAAATTTAGCATTGGAGGGCAGCGTGGAGGGTAAAAATCGTAGAGGGAAACCAAGAGATGAATACACTAAGCAGATTCAGAAGGATGTAGGCTGCTGTAAGTACTGGGAGATGAAGAAGCTTGCACAGAATAGAGTAGCATGGAGAGCTGCATCAAACCAGTCTCAGGACTGAAGACGACAACAACAACATGAATCTTCAATTCAGAAAATACCAAGTTCTACGTCCAGTCACATTCATGTGATAACCTGTCAACAGCCTGAAAAACCACGTTTTGCAGTGCAGACCGCTGCGAGACATGCAGGAAGAAAGTCAATGAGGTTCTGGAAGGTATCAACAGGGATGGGTCAAGCTGACTTCAGTGCTGTGTCCCGCTGCAGTGGGTTTCTCAGATGAGGATTTATGGCATGTACAGCCCGATAAGGTGGCCCCACAGATTCTTGTTTGGGTTTTAATCCAGGTAGTTTGGTGGCCAGAGGAGTACAGTAAACTCATCCTAGAGGTCTTCAACCCCCCCCCCCCCCCACACACACACACACAACGAAGAGTGTGACATCCCACTGCCAAGGAAAAGCAAACTGCTTGTAGGGGTGTATATGGCCCTCAAGGGTAGATGCATACTTGTGTTTCTCTACTGTGTCTACTAGAATGACTAGATCACAAACACAATGCCACGAAAACTCTCGCTAGACCACACCACTCCCTCTTCTGGCCTAGATCCTTCCGACAGCTGTTGCAGGGTGTTTGCTTTCAGACATATCATGTCGTACACGCCAATGGCCAACTGTCTAATGGAGCATAAAACACGATTCATCTGAGAAGGCCACCTATCTCCACTTCGTGGATGCCCAGTTATAGTACTGCACAGCAGTAAGCATGGTTGCATAAACCAGGCACCTGCTACAGAGGTCCATATGCAGCAATATTCATAGAATGGGAGACACTGTTGGTATCCCCTTGGTTCATCTGGGAGATCTGCTCAACAATTTCACATCTATTTGCCCACACACATCTCTCCAACCATCATTTACCTCATTATCTAATGCCTATGGTGCACAACAGTTGCCCAGGGGCCAGTTTTGGGTAGTGCCATTTTGCCATGCACTGTGTACTTTAACCAAAAAGCAGCACACAAGCAATTTACTAACTTGACCACATATATGTTGTTGTTGTTGTCTTCAGTCCTGAGACTGGTTTGATGCAGCTCTTCATGCTATTCTATCCCGTGCAAGCTGCTTCATCTCCCAGTACCTACTGCAACCTACATCCTTCTGAATCTGCTTAGTGTATTCATCTCTTGGTCTCCCCCTACGATTTTTACCCTCCACAATGCCCTCCAATACTAAATAGATGATCCCTTGATGCCTCAGAACATGTCCTACCAACCGATCCCTTCTTCTGGTCAAGTTGTGCCACAAACTTCTCTTCTCCCCAATCATATTCAATACTTCCTCATTAGTTATGTGATCTACCCATCTAATCTTCAGCATTCTTCTGTAGCACCACATTTCGAAAGCTTCTATTCTCTTCTTGTCCAAACTATTTACCGTCCATGTTTCACTTCCATACATGGCTACACTCCATACAAATACTTTCAGAAATGACTCCCTGACACTTAAATCTATACTCGATGTTAACAAATTTCTCTTCTTCAGAAACGCTTTCCTTGCCATTGCCAGTCTACATTTTATATCCTCCCTACTTCGACCATCATCAGTTATTTTGCTCCCCAAATAGCAAAACTCCTTTACTACTTTAAGTGTCTCATTTCCTAATCTAATTCCCTCAGCATCACCCGACTTAATTCGACTACATTCCATTATCCTCGTTTTGCTTTTGTTGATGTTCATCTTATATCCTCCCTTCAAGACACCATCCATTCCGTTCAACTGCTCTTCCAAGTCCTTTGCTGTCTCTGACAGAATTACAATGTCATCGGCGAACCTCAAAGTTTTTATTTCTTCTCCATGGATTTTAATACCTACTCCGAATTTTTCTTTTGTTTCCTTTACTGCTTGCTCAATATACAGATTGAATAACATCGGGGAGAGGCTACAACCCTGTCTTACTCCCTTCCCAACCGCTGCTTCCCTTTCATGCCCCTCGACTCTTATAACTGCCATCTGGTTTCTGTACAAATTGTAAATAGCCTTTTGCTCCCTGTATTTTACCCCTGCCACCTTTAGAATTTGAAAGAGAGTATTCCAGTCAACATTGTCATAAGCTTTCTCTAAGTCTACAAATGCTAGAAACGTAGGTTTGCCTTTCCTTAATCTTTCTTCTAAGATAAGTCGTAAGGTCAGTATTGCCTCACGTGTTCCAGTATTTCTATGGAATCCAAACTGATCTTCCCCGAGGTCGGCTTCTATCAGTTTTTCCATTCGTCTGTAAAGAATTCGTGTTAGTATTTTGCAGCTGTGGCTTATTAAACTGATTGTCCGGTAATTTTCACATCTGTCAACACCTGCTTTCTTTGGGATTGGAATTATTATACTCTTCTTGAAGTCTGAGGGTATTTCACCTGTTTCATACATCTTGCTCACCAGATGGTAGAGTTTTGTCAGGACTAGCTCTCCCAAGGCTGTCAGTAGTTCCAATGGAATGTTGTCTACTCCGGGAGCCTTGTTTCGACTCAGGTCTTTCAGTGCTGTGTCAAACTCTTCACGCAGTATCGTATCTCCCATTTCCATAATATTGTCCTCAAGTACATCGCCCTTGTATAGACCCTCTATATACTCCTTCCACCTTTCTGCTTTCCCTTCTTTGCTTAGAACTGGGTTTCCATCTGAGCTCTTGATATTCATACAAGTCGTTCTCTTATCTCCAAAGGTCTCTTTAATTTTCCTGTAGGCAGTATCTATCTTACCCCTAGTGAGATAAGCCTCTACATCCTTACATTTGTCCTCTAGCCATCCCTGCTTAGCCATTTTGCACTTCCTGTCGATCTCATTTTTGAGACGTTTGTATTCCTTTTTGCCTGCTTCATTTACTGCATTTTTATATTTTCTCCTTTCATCAATTAAATTCAATATTTCTTCTGTTACCCAAGGATTTCTACTAGCTCTCGTCTTTTTACCTACTTGATCCTCTGCTGCCTTCACTACTTCATCCCTCAAAGCTACCCATTCTTCTTCTACTGTATTTCTTTCCCCCATTCCTGTCAATTATTCCCTTATGCTCTCCCTGAAACTCTGTACAACCTCTGGTTCTTTCAGTTTATCCAGGTCCCATCTCCTTAAATTCCTACCTTTTTGCAGTTTCTTCAGTTTTAGTCTACAGTTCATAACCAATAGATTGTGGTCCGAGTCCACATCTGCCCCTGGAAATGTCTTACAATTTAAAACCTGGTTCCTAAATCTCTGTCTTACCATTATATAATCTATCTGATACCTTTTAGTATCTCCAGGGTTCTTCCATGTATACAACCTTCTATCATGATTCTTAAACTAAGTGTTAGCTATGATTATGTTGCGCTCTGTGCAAAATTCTACCAGGCAGCTTCCTCTTTCATTTCTTAGCCCCAATCCTTATTCACCTACTACGTTTCCTTCTCTCCCTTTTCCTACACTCGAATTCCAGTCACCCATGACTATTAAATTTTCGTCTCCCTTCACTATCTGAATAATTTCTTTTATTTCATCATACATTTCTTCGTCATCTGCAGAGCTAGTTGGCATATAAACTTGTACTACTGTAGTAGGTGTGGGCTTCGTATCTATCTTGGCCACAATAATGCATTCACTATGCTGTTTGTAGTAGCTTACCCGCATTCCTATTTTCCTATCCATTATTAAACCTACTCCTGCATTACCCCTATTTGACTTTGTGTTGATAACCCTGTAGTCACCTGACCAGAAGTCTTGTTCCTCCTTCCACCGAACTTCACTAATTCCCACTATATCTAACTTTAACCTATCCATTTCCCTTTTTAAATTTTCTAACCTACCTGCCCGATTAAGGGATCTGACATTCCACGCTCCGATCCGTAGAACACCAGTTTTCTTTCTCCTGATAACGACATCCTCTTGAGTAGTCCCCACCCGGAGATCCGAATGGGGGACTATTTTACCTCCGGAATATTTTACCCAAGAGGACGCCATCATCATTTAATCATACAGTAAAGCTGCATGCCCTCGGGAAAAATTACGGCCGTAGTTTCCCCTTGCTTTCAGCCGTTCGCAGTACCAGCACAGCAAGGCCATTTTGGTTATTGTTACAAGGCCAGATCAGTCAATCATCCAGACTGTTGCCCTTGCAACTACTGAAAAGGCTGCTGCCCCTCTTCAGGAACCACACGTTTGTCTGGCCTCTCAACAGATACCCCTCCGTTGTGGTTGTACCTACGGTACGGCTATCTGTAACGCTGAGGCACGCAAGCCTCCCCACCAACGGCAAGGTCCATGGTTCATGGGGGGGGGGGGGTGACCACATATATACACTCCAAGAAAGAATTCTGACATTGTTTCCTTGCTCAAGAGGCAGCCAATATATTCAATCACACAATACAGATTCACACTTGACAACAGGTTGGTGAAGAAGCAAAGCAAATCATTTTACCCATAACACAGGATTCCCGTCTCTTCCCCAATGCTCATTGCCCGAGTACAGGACTGATTTACTTCTACCTGCTCTGAGATTCCTAACAGAAAATTGTGGTTTAGGTGGAAGGTCCTGTTACAAATCTGAGTAAGCACCAATTGCTGTGAACATGTGTGACTCTTTCACCTGCAGTGTCATACTTTACACTTTTGATTCCATAAAATTTGCTAGTGCTCAAAAATTAATACTTGGTACTTTATACGGCATTCGTCCTCACTTGCTCTTTCCTTAATCTATAATATTACCCAAGGTATCACTTTGAAACACACTACTCCCAAAGACATGGTACATTTTAAAACTGTAGTCCAAACTGAATTTTCAAAAGGATATTACTACTTTATTAGAGATGTTAAAAGTTTCATGCAAAAAAGTACCTCTTCTATAGACACACAGATACAATTCTGGACTGTTTTACATGAACGTATTTTCTTTCTCTCCAAATATAATTTGTGGTGTAATCCTTCAAATTCAACAAAGGAGTTATTCTGAAAATTAAACGCTATGACTTCTTGGACCTCTTAAATGGACTTGTTTAAAACTTTTCATTTAGGTTAAATTACATAGGTATGAGGGTATTTGCTTACTTTCCATTTCTGAATTTAAAACAATTAACTCCTTAAGCACTCTACCTTATCTGTCCCGTAACACATTATGATACTGTTTTGAGGCACAGTTAAAGCACTTGCACACACATTTCATTAAAACCAAGTAATCATCTGCCCTCCTTTGCCTCCCTCTTATGTAGTTTTCGTGTTTTTGTTTTCTCATTTACCTGCCTATTATCTTCTCAATGCTGCTTCTATACAGTGAGTAGTTGTCTTTTCTTACAGTAATGATTCTGTACTCCATCTGGGAGATGTAGTTTTCGTACTCTGTAGTTCAACATGAATGGGGATAGTGTAGAAAAAAGCTGTCTGCTCAGTGTTCACTTTCATATGACAATGATGTGAATATAACCTTTCCAGTGAGAAATTTAGATACAAACATGCTCCATCTCTAATCTACCTATGTTCCACAAATTTAAGGGTTGTTTACAGTCATGTCAATAGTAACAATAAATTTGCTTAGTTGCTATAACATCTGACCATGACTATCATTCCACTCTCCTTTACACCTTACTACTACTTTTTATTTCTATCCTTTCTTGGCCTTCTATCTTCCAAGATGATGACAACATATAACATATTAAGTAAGCAAGCTAAGTAAACTTGGTAATTGTAATTTTGTAATAGTGCCATACTTAACTGAATGCCTTACAGGTGATTAGGTGCCTTCACTAATTTTTGTTTCTTGATCCATTCTGTTATTTCTGCTATTGTAACAACTGTTAACTTGTTTCAGAAATTTAACACAAATTACAGTTCATCCAAATCTGCTGTTCAAGTCACATGTTGCTTTACTGTATATTCTGCTTGTTTATAAAGGATTTGTGAGGAAAACAAAAATAAACATCACACATCACATGTAATGATAACTAATGATTGGTATAAAATGTATTTTATTCATCCTGACCAATTATCTGCAGCACAGCAGATGTAAAGTGTCTGAACATAAGTAGCCTGTACAACAAAAATTGTCCATCATATTACACAGGATGTGTTATTGTACTACATATAAACTTTCCACTAAGAGACAAAGTCATTACAAACTAACAGTACATAGCAAATAAAGAACAAAATATATGAAGCAAATAAAGAAAATACAGGTAATTACAAATGGTAGTTCTTTCGTTTGCTACATAAATGCAGAGGTGTGTATATAAACATGTGTCAAGAAAAGTTTTAATGAAGAGATTGACAGAAATACAAGTTGCTTCAAAAACCTGTTGTTTGGACAATGCATAAAAATATTAAAGTAGTAATTAAATCAGTCTATCTCACAAATGGAAGATTGACTAGTGACAAAGGCGACACGGCTGATATTATTTCAAATACAAAACTGAAGAAATAGGAACTGTAGGAACCTGCATTAACATATAAAAAATAATTAAAAACTCTGCCAGTGGAAGACTAAATTATATCACATAGTTCAAATGCAATATGCCTGAAACCTGTAATACAGAATCTTTGTGAAAACTGACTGCTACAAAAAGTTAGACACATTGTACTTGGATGCTGCATAAAACTAGACGTGGGAGCAAAACCCAAATTTCTGTAACAGCAAAACTGTGGCAGGGAGTGTTGAACTGATTATTATTGCAATTTTACAAAACAGTTCTAGTTCAGCCAGATCTTCACTTGACATGTAAATACTGTTGGATTATATATAATTTCAATAGTTCATATAATATATATACTTTCATATAAAACCTGTGAATACCACAGCACCTCTATTTCACATCATCCATTTCCCATCCCATGCTAACCCCTTCCAATTACCCACAGAGAAGGAAAGAATTCCAGAGTCTTTTAGACACTATTAACATATTCCACAGGAAAAAAGACCTCTGATTGTATAGTAATGTGCGTGCAAAAAGCACCAAAATGTATTAACATCTGGCATCAAACACACAAACAAATCCTATACATAAATAAATTAACTCTTCCACAACACACAAGAACAAAGAAAAACTAACTTAACTTGGAATGTGTGTGAATTCCTCTGAACTGGTACCACCAACAACAAAAATCACTGCTCTGATGTTTCCACTTTAGGTTTCTTCTTTTCAGTATTACTTTCCTGGTCACCAGTTTCTGCATCATCACTTGCACTCTTCCTCTTTAGTGATTCTGGACTTTTAGAACACTGGGCATCAGAAATAGAAGATGACATACCAATATTACAGTCATCAATCTTTACTTTTTTAGGGCTAACTTCAGTCTCATTTTCACTTTCCCAGACTTTTCTTTTTATTGAAACTTCTGTTCGTTCACTATCAGTATCACTGTTGACTTTATGTTTAACATGAGCTTGCGAATCGCTTTCATTTTCCTTTGCCAATGGATCTGAAGTTGGTGAATGTGTCTGATTTTTTTCTGTATCTTCCTTTTCACATGAATTACCATCATCCTCACTGCTGACACATTTTACATCAGGTTTTGACTCCTCTGATGCGGCAGACTGACTAAGATGATTGCCAGCTGTGCCTAAACTACTTTCAGAATTTTCAATTACTTTTTCTTCAACAGAAGACGGAAGAGATGTAGATAGCAATACAGAGTCAACATTTGTTGGGGTATCCTGTATTTTTTCTTGTTTTGCCAACTTTTGATCCACCTTTTTGTCACAATCGGGCACATCTTCCTCGGCTAAGCATAATTCTGTCCCTTTAAATTTTTTACTTGCTGCACACAATTCAACAGTTTCCTCACTAGTTTTCTCCTTCATAAAATGATGTTCTGATGTTTTAATTAGGTCACTTGATTGAAGCAAAATTTCACCTGCTGTCTCAGTTTTAGCAGTTTCTGGATTAGTTTTCTCAGGAACAAATTCTGAAGTACTGCAATCCACAGAAGCTTTATTCTTAGCTGTAAGAGAATTTTGACTAGCACTGATACCATCATTTCCAATTTCTTTTGTAGCCACCTTTTCAAACAAACTCGTTTCATCGGAAGACCTTGGTGTAATTGAAATACTTACACTGCCCTGATTAACTGAGGCTTTGCCAGACAATTCAGATGTATCATCAGCTGTTTTTCTTACAAATAATTCTTCACTTATTAAACCTGTAGATGTTGGCACCTCAGAAGACTGTAATGATTTTTCTGTCTTTTCTAATATAGCTTGCTGTGAAGCTAACCTTTTCTCAGATTCCACACATGATACTTTTACACTCTGTGTATCATTCCCCTTTAAGGGCTGCTCTACTTCACCTGATTTATTTATCTGTACTACAATCATTTGCCTCTCTTCTTCCATTTCTATAGTTGCCACCAGTTTGGATCTTGTTGAAGTTTCTGATTCTGAAGTAAATGCTGTTTCTACTTCTGGCATTGCACAACTTGAGTCCAATTGTGTCACAGAATCTTTCACTATTTCTGATGATTCATGTACAGAAGATGAGGCCAATTCAGGAGCAATCAATGTCTTTTGTGCATTTTGACCTTGCTCTTTGTTTGAAGATGTTTCTGCATGAACACATTCAATCATCTTTTTAGGTATCTCACAATCTAACACTGAAGGCACATCAGTAACAGTTTGCTTTGTTACCTCAGATTTTACCGCTTGTTCAGAAGATCTTTCTTGAGAGACTTTTCTTTTGCCCCCACAATCTTCTTGTTCTGAGAGTTGATCCGAGGCATGTGCAGCACTTTCCTCAGATTTAACTGCTGGAGTATGTGGTGCTTCAATTTCCTGCACATCTGCAGTCAATGATGTCCTTCCTAATGGCATTTCTATGCCTGACAACTTATTTGGTTCAACAGTAGTTTTCAGAGCTTTTGATGATGTACTTTCTAACTCATTCTTATCTACACACATGTTTGATGGTTCCTTAGTTTCCAAACACCGGTCGACTTGCTGAAGAATTTCTGTTTCAGAAACTGGAGTTTCAGTTTCTTTCTGGTCTTTTTCCAATTTCAGCATCATATTTTGAGATATTTGTGAACTTAATACAGCAGGAGGAGTTATGTCCAAGCCTGGTACACCAGGAACCTCAGTCGTTCCTCGAGGAATCTGGAGTCCTGTAGTTTTCATTTCCTGTTCTGTACCTTCAGAAGCCATTGTTACCTGCTCACCTGTAAACTGATTTAGTGGAGGCACCATACTTTCAAGTTTTTCAGAAACAATCTCTACTGTTGATGTAACTACTTTAGACTCGGCATCTACAACTGACGTTTCTGCTTCAGAATGTGATGAGACTACAGTAGATTTGTTTGATGATTTTGTCAGTGCTTTCATGGATTGAGCTGTTTCTGATGATCTCGTCACTTCAAGTGTTTCTGTTACTGTCTGTGAAGTTGTCAGATTATTTTCACTTACTGTGCACAATTTAGGTTCTTCAGACTTGACTTCAGCTTCATCATCAGATACAAGTGTCCTCTCTGCCACTAGAGTCTCATCTGCCTGTGAATGTGCCAATTCCTTCAAATCCAGCATGGCTGTTCCTGTCTCATTAGCTGTTTCTTTGGACAACTCAACTGCTTTAGATGTGTGTGTGTTAATACTTGAGGGTGTTTTGTCTGTTCCCACTACACTTGCACCTGATAATTTATCTGAACAAAATGCAACTTCTGGCATCTGAAGTTCCTCTACTTCTGTTTTTGCATTCGTCAAATTTTTTGTAACATTAGAGGCAACTGAAAGTGCACTTTCTGGCTGGGTTAATGGCTCTGGCCTACTGTGAGTTTGATGAACACCCATTTTAGGCAAGGATTCAGAGCCTGCTTTGTTGCCCTTTTCAAGGACAATATCTCCTATTCGCTTTACCTGTTCTACATTCTCATGCCCAACTTCAGAATCTGTTTTTGCATTTGGAGTACTAACCGCACCATCTGAAATAATGGTGCCTTCAATGGCCACTTGACTTGTTTCTTCACATACTTCATCAGACTCTGATGGACTCAAAGTGGCTTTTACACTTACTGGGGTAGCCATGAGAATATTTTTACATTCTGTTTTTTCATTTTCAGGTTTATCAGAGCTAACTGCAGGCTTTCTGTCTCCAAGTAACTCTTTCTTGCTCCAATGATCTTCTGCTGGCAAAGTTCCTTTATTTTCTGTTATAGCTGATGATGCAGCTATCTCTGCAGTAGTTTCTTCATGAGGCACCACACCTTGAGCCTTTAGTTCTTCCAGTGCTTTAATTTCTTCAATTTTACTGGATGCGACTGTCATTACTGGGCTCATTGGTGCTATCTCTGATGTACTTAAAACTACATGCACTGTTTCCAAATTTGTATCCATTCTGTCTGAAGATGATACATGTTTTAAGCTGTCGGTTTGAAGACACACTCTCGCACTGGAAGTTTCTGTTTCATGTTGTAGTGTCTTTCGTATGTTACATGGAGAACCATCTGATGGTTCTAAGGAATTGTCTACTGGATTAATGTTCGGTTTTGACATTTCGACATCATCTGATGGCAATGGCACAGCAACTGTGTCTTTAGGGAACTTTCCTTCATCTATAATGGTGGCACTGGCTGTGAGAGGACTTATTCTTGTCACATTTTGTTGATCTGGCACTTTATCCTTTGTAGATGTAATTGCTTGACTCATCAGTGCTTCAGATGTAAGGATTGGCTCTACACATAAAGGCACCGTAGAACTTGTTATTAATTCTGCAGAAGTGTTAGAAATGGACGATGTCTTTTCTGGTGGCAACACTGTTGTGTTTTGTACTGACTGTGGGAAAACATCCACAAATTTCGATGATACTTCTTTCTTCCCCATAATATCTGACAACTCTCTGGCAAGTCCTAGTTTGGTTTCTGCTGATGCTGACAGATTTGCAGTAGCATCTGTTGCCGCATGCAGCTGCTCCTGTCTAGCACTGACAGCATTGGATGCCTGAGGAACCATATTTGTCGTATTTGGTTCACACTGTACAGCATCCTCTATCTTAGCGACTGCTACTTCTATGTCTAATGCTGACTTTTCTGTCAAACTAGATTTGGAAATTATGCCATATTCGCTTGGTGTTACTGACTGTACATTTTTATCAACATCCATAGGAATGATCTCTTCAGAATGTAGTGTTGGATGTAGAGGCAAAACCACTGCAGTTTCTGTTGTTACCTCTGAAGATGGTTCATCCTTCTCTTCTACCTCCGAAGCAGAAGGTTCTGGTGTTTCCCCTCCTGGCTTGCTTTCAATTTCCATCTGCCCATCTGTAATATCAGAAAATGAGTTCTTATTACCAGCAATTTGGACAGTTGCATAAATATCCGCATTAGATGTTATCTGACTTTGACATTTTTCTTGAGATTTACAGGTTAAAGGTTGCACACTGTTAGTTGTTTCAGTCTCTGCAGCACAGACAGGTTGAGACTCAAGATCCACTAATGTATCTGCTTTCTCCAATGACAGCAAATCACCTGCCACTTTATTCTTCAGAACATTTTCCTCTAAACTTCTTTCCAATATATCAGAATTAAGTTCTGGTGTCACAGAAGAACTCTGTTCAGTGTGACACCTCTCATGGTGAACTGATATTTCGTTAGACTCTTCACTGCATGGAAAAACATTATTTTCCACTTTTGTGGCCTTCAATGTCTGGTCTACGTCAGAAATTTCCTCAGTAACACAACTTGTATTTACTTCTTCACAAGCACTAGAAACATAAGGACCTATGTTCTCTGAAGCACTACCTCTAATTAATGACAGAGAATTTGTAACACTACTTTCAAATTCCACACTTGGCAATGTATGTTCAGTTGCTTCTTCAGTTTCTTTCTTTAAATCAATGTTACATGGAGAATTACATACTTCCTTATCTGTGTCAGCCATTTTACTGCATAAGGTATCAGCAACAGATTCTGAAAGTTGTTCTGTTTCTGTAGCTCCCATCCCTAATGAGGAACTTTCTTCACGTTCTCTATCAACTGAAGACAGTGTTTCTTCCACACATAATGTAGGAACAGCAGTGGAAGAAATATCGCTTTCTTTCTTCTCAACTAATTCACATTCCTCGACATTAAAGTTCGATATTTTCACATCCTCCCCTACTTCTTGGGAACCATATGATTTCTCCATTTTGCTGGAAGTAGTATCAGGAACATCAGAAGATTTCACCAGTTTACATGGCTTCACATAGTCTTTTAAATTATCTGCATCAGATCCCGGAGAAACTGCTTTTCTCTTCAGTGATGAGGAACTGTGATACACCAAACCTGTATCACCTGTTTCCGCTTTATCTGTTGAGCTTCCCTCCTTACTAATTTCAGCCGTTATGCTTGATTCTGTAGCTTTTATTTGATCTGAATCAGTCAATGGTGGTAACTGCTGATCTGCCTGTGAAGATCGCTCAGTTAATGAACTCAATTTATCAGAACTGCCAACTTGATTGCATAATTTGAATTTGTCAACATCCACAAAACTCTTAGGTGTGTCACTTTGTTCTGTGGCAGCTGCTTCTGATTTGTCTGGCTGTGCAGCTACTGCCAAATCATCACACTGATCAGACTCTCCTGTGGCTGCTGGTGCCTCGCATTTGTCTGAATCTGCAAGTGCTGTAAGTGACTCACTTTCATCTGGCTGTGCTGCCACACTAGAACTTAAAGTTTTGTCTGGCCATGCTGCTGCTGGTGGAGCCACAATTTTGCCTGCCCCCGCAGTGTCCAACAGAGCCTCAGTTTCACCTGGCCCTGTAGTGTCCACCAGAGCCTCAGTTTTGCTGGGCCTTGCAGTGGCCGCTGGGGCCCTACTTTGGTCAGCTTCCACAGTTGTCCCACTTTCGTCAGCAACAGCTACCACCTCTGTTGACCCCAACTCCGACGCAGCAGGAGACGCCTCCGTTTCCTCTGACCTGGAGGCAGCGGACGCCTCCGTTTCCTCTGACCTGGAGGCAGCGGACGCCTCAGTTTCCTCTGACCTGGAGGCAGCGGACGCCTCAGTTTCCTCTGACCTGGAGGCAGCGGACGCCTCAGTTTCCTCTGACCTGGAGGCAGCAGACGCCTCAGTTTGCTCTGGCTCGGCAGCAGACGCCTCAGTTTGCTCTGGCTCGGCAGCAGACGCCTCAGTTTGCTCTGGCTCGGCAGCAGACGCCTCAGTTTGCTCTGGCTCGGCAGCAGACGCCTCAGTTTGCTCTGGCTCGGCAGCAGACGCCTCAGTTTGCTCTGGCTCGGCAGCAGACGCCTCAGTTTGCTCTGGCTCGGCAGCAGACGCCTCAGTTTGCTCTGGCTCGGCAGCAGACGCCTCAGTTTGCTCTGGCTCGGCAGCAGACGCCTCAGTTTGCTCTGGCTCGGCAGCAGACGCCTCAGTTTGCTCTGGCTCGGCAGCAGACGCCTCAGTTTGCTCTGGCTCGGCAGCAGACGCCTCAGTTTGCTCTGGCTCGGCAGCAGACGCCTCAGTTTGCTCTGGCTCGGCAGCAGACGCCTCAGTTTGCTCTGGCTCGGCAGCAGACGCCTCAGTTTGCTCTGGCTCGGCAGCAGACGCCTCAGTTTGCTCTGGCTCGGCAGCAGACGCCTCAGTTTGCTCTGGCTCGGCAGCAGACGCCTCAGTTTGCTCTGGCTCGGCAGCAGACGCCTCAGTTTGCTCTGGCTCGGCAGCAGACGCCTCAGTTTGCTCTGGCTCGGCAGCAGACGCCTCAGTTTGCTCTGGCTCGGCAGCAGACGCCTCAGTTTGCTCTGGCTCGGCAGCAGACGCCTCAGTTTGCTCTGGCTCGGCAGCAGACGCCTCAGTTTGCTCTGGCTCGGCAGCAGAAGCCTCAGTTTGGTCTGACTCACAAGATGCAGCACCTACCTCTGTTACTTCTAACAGCATAGATGTTTCACTCTGGCACGGTTTCAGAACTAGGGTTGTCTGTCCAGCTGCCAGTAGTGCCACACTATGTTCTGCTTCAGCTTCAACTAGCTTAGCACCTGATACCACTTTCTCCATTACATTTATTCCCACAACTGTCTCAGTTTGGTTAGACTCCAGAGGTATATTTGCCTGACCTGAAGCTACTGCTGTCCCAATATGATTTGCCTCAACTTCACCAGGCTCTGCTGCTGCTGCTTCGATTTTCTCAGTTAAATCTATCTCCACAGACAAATCAGTTACTACTGGTTTTTCAACTTCCTTAGTTTGCCTAGGCTCTGTCATAGCCATCTCTGTCTCAGTTAAACCTGCATTCACAACTGCCACAGTGGATCTTGGCACAACTCCTGCAGCCTGAATTAGGTCGGGGTCCGCAACAACTCCAACCACCTCACTTTGGTCAGTATCTGTATAAGCTTCAACCACTTCACTTCGGACAAACTGTGCAGTAGTTCCAGCTGCCTCGTTTTGGTCCGTTTCTGCAGGAGTTCGAGTCGCCTCAGTTTGGTCCGCCTCCGCAGGGGCTCCAGCCTCCTCAGTTTGGTCCGGCTCCGCAGGAGCTACAGCCGCCTCAGTTTGGTCCGGCTCCGCAGGAGCTCCAGCCGCCTCAGTTTGGTCCGGCTCCGCAGGAGCTCCAGCCGCCTCAGTTTGGTCCGGCTCCGCAGGAGCTCCAGCCGCCTCAGTTTGGTCCGGCTCCGCAGGAGCTCCAGCCGCCTCAGTTTGGTCCGGCTCCGCAGGAGCTCCAGCCGCCTCAGTTTGGTCCGGCTCCGCAGGAGCTCCAGCCGCCTCAGTTTGGTCCGGCTCCGCAGGAGCTCCAGCCGCCTCAGTTTGGTCCGGCTCCGCAGGAGCTCCAGCCGCCTCAGTTTGGTCCGGCTCCGCAGGAGCTCCAGCCGCCTCAGTTTGGTCCGGCTCCGCAGGAGCTCCAGCCGCCTCAGTTTGGTCCGGCTCCGCAGGAGCTCCAGCCGCCTCAGTTTGGTCCGGCTCCGCAGGAGCTCCAGCCGCCTCAGTTTGGTCCGGCTCCGCAGGATCTCCAGCCGCCTCAGTTTGGTCCGGCTCCGCAGGAGCTCCAGCCGCCTCAGTTTGGTCCAGCTCCGCAGGAGCTCCAGCCGCCTCAGTTTGGTCCAGCTCCGCAGGAGCTCCAGCCGCCTCAGTTTGGTCCAGCTCCGCAGGAGCTCCAGCCGCCTCAGTTTGGTCCAGCTCCGCAGGAGCTCCAGCCGCCTCAGTTTGGTCCAGCTCCGCAGGAGCTCCAGCCGCCTCAGTTTGGTCCAGCTCCGCAGGAGCTCCAGCCGCCTCAGTTTGGTCCAGCTCCGCAGGAGCTCCAGCCGCCTCAGTTTGGTCCGGCTCCGCAGGAGCTCCAGCCGCCTCAGTTTGGTCCGGCTCCGCAGGAGCTCCAGCCGCCTCAGTTTGGTCCGGCTCCGCAGGAGCTCCAGCCGCCTCAGTTTGGTCCGGCTCCGCAGGAGCTCCAGCCGCCTCAGTTTGGTCCGGCTCCGCAGGAGCTCCAGCCGCCTCAGTTTGGTCCGGCTCCGCAGGAGCTCCAGCCGCCTCAGTTTGGTCCGGCTCCGCAGGAGCTCCAGCCGCCTCAGTTTGGTCCGGCTCCGCAGGAGTTCCAGCCTTCTCAGTATAATCCGGCTCCACAGCAGCTCCAACAGCCTCAGTTTGACCTGACCCCGCAACAGCTGACACTGCCTCAGTTTGGCACAGTCCCGCAACAACTCCAACAGCCTCAATCTGGTCTGGTTCTGCAGGAACTGACAATGCCTCAGTTCCATCTGGCTCTATTGCAGAAGACAATGTCTCAGTCTGATCTGGCTCTACAGCAGCTGATAATGAATCAATAACATATGACTCCACAACAGCTCCAACTGCCTCAGTTTGGTGTGGCTCCACAGCAGGTCCAACTGTATCGGTTTGGTGTGGCTCCACAGCAGGTCCTACTGCCTCAGTTTGATTTGGCTCTGTCGCAGCTAACAATGCCTCAGTTTGATCGGGCTCTGTCACGAATGGCAATGGCTCGGTTTGATCGGGCTCTGTCACAACTGGCAATGGCTCGGTTTGATCGGGCTCTGTCACAACTGGCAATGCCTCGGTTTGATCGGGCTCTGTCACAACTGGCAATGCCTCGGTTTGATCGGGCTCTGTCACAACTGGCAATGCCTCGGTTTGATCGGGCTCTGTCACAACTGGCAATGCCTCGGTTTGATCGGGCTCTGTCACAACTGGCAATGCCTCGGTTTGATCGGGCTCTGTCACAACTGACAATGCCTCGGTTTGATCGGGCTCTGTCACAACTGGCAATGCCTCGGTTTGATCGGGCTCTGTCACAACTGACAATGCCTCGGTTTGATCGGGCTCTGTCACAACTGGCAATGCCTCGGTTTGATCGGGCTCTGTCACAACTGGCAATGCCTCGGTTTGATCGGGCTCTGTCACAACTGGCAATGCCTCGGTTTGATCGGGCTCTGTCACAACTGGCAATGCCTCGGTTTCATCTGGCTCTGTCACAACTGGCAATGCCTCAGTTTCATCTGGCTCTGTCACAACTGGCAATGCCTCAGTTTGGTCTGCCTCTGAAGAAGCTGACAATGTCTCAGTATGATCTGCCTCTACAGCAGCTGACAATGAATCAATAACATCTGACTCCACAGCAGCTCCAACTACCTCAGTTTGACGTGGCTCCACAGTAGCACCTACTGCCTCGGTTTGGTCCGGCTCCACAGCAGTTCCAGCCGCCTCTGTTTGTGCCGGCTCCACAGCAGCTCCAGCCGCCTCGGTTTGTGCCGGCTCCACAGCAGCTCCAGCCGCCTCGGTTTGTGCCGGCTCCACAGCAGCTCCAGCCGCCTCGGTTTGTGCCGGCTCCACAGCAGCTCCAGCCGCCTCGGTTTGTGCCGGCTCCACAGCAGCTCCAGCCGCCTCGGTTTGTGCCGGCTCCGCAGCAGCTCCAGCCGCCTCGGCTTGTGCCGGCTCCGCAGCAGCTCCAGCCGCCTCGGTTTGGTCCGGCTCCACAGCAGCTCCAGCCGGCTCGGTTTGGCCCGCCTCCTCAGCAGCTCCAGCCGCCTCGGTTTTTGCCGTCTCCACAGCAGTTCCAGCCACCTCTGTTCGTGCCGGCTCCACAGCAGTTCCAGCCGCCTCTGTTCGTGCCGTCTCCACAGCAGTTCCAGCCGCCTCTGTTCGTGCCGTCTCCACAGCAGTTCCAGCCGCCTCTGTTCGTGCCGGCTCCACAGCAGATCCAGCCGCCTCGGTTCGTGCCGGCTCCACAGCAGCTCCAGCCGCCTCGGTTCGTGCCGGCTCCACAGCAGCTCCAGCCGCCTCGGTTCGTGCCGGCTCCACAGCAGCTCCAGCCGCCTCGGTTCGTGCCGGCTCCACAGCAGCTCCAGCCGCCTCGGTTCGTGCCGGCTCCACAGCAGCTCCAGCCGCCTCGGTTTGTACCGGCTCCACAGCAGCTCCAGCCGCCTCGGTTTGTGCCGGCTCCACAGCAGCTCCAGCCGCCTCGGTTTGTGCCGGCTCCACAGCAGCTCCAGCCGCCTCGGTTTGTGCCGGCTCCACAGCAGCTCCAGCCGCCTCGGTTTGTGCCGGCTCCACAGCAGCTCCAGCCGCCTCGGTTTGTGCCGGCTCCACAGCAGCTCCAGCCGCCTCGGTTTGTGCCGGCTCCACAGCAGCTCCAGCCGCCTCGGTTTGTGCCGGCTCCACAGCAGCTCCAGCCGCCTCGGTTTGTGCCGGCTCCACAGCAGCTCCAGACGCCTCGGTTTGTGCCGGCTCCACAGCAGCTCCAGCCGCCTCGGTTTGTGCCGGCTCCACAGCAGCTCCAGCCGCCTCGGTTTGTGCCGGCTCCACAGCAGCTCCAGCCGCCTCGGTTTGTGCCGGCTCCACAGCAGCTCCAGCCGCCTGGGTTGGTGCCGGCTCCACAGCAGCTCCAGCCGCCTCGGTTTGTGCCGGCTCCACAGCAGCTCCAGCCGCCTCGGTTTGTGCCGGCTCCACAGCAGCTCCAGCCGCCTCGGTTTGTGCCGGCTCCACAGCAGCTCCAGCCGCCTCGGTTTGTGCCGGCTCCACAGCAGCTCCAGCCGCCTCGGTTTGTGCCGGCTCCACAGCAGCTCCAGCCGCCTCGGTTTGTGCTGGCTCCACAGCAGCTCCAGCCGCCTCGGTTTGTGCCGGCTCCACAGCAGCTCCAGCCGCCTCGGTTTGTGCCGGCTCCACAGCAGCTCCAGCCGCCTCGGTTTGTGCCGGCTCCACAGCAGCTCCAACTGCCTCGGTTTGGTCTGGCTCCACAGGAGCTCCAACTGACTCAGTTTTATCTGGTTCTTCAACTGTTTCCATTCCCTCAATATGGTATGGATCCACAGTAGCTGAAACTGCCTCAGGTTGGTGTCTCTGTGCAGCAGCTCCGACTGACTTAGTTGAGACGTGCTCTGTAGCAGCTGCAACTGCTTCAGTTTGGTCCTGCTCTGCAGCAGCTCCAACTGCTTCAGTTTGGTCCTGCTCTGCAGCAGCTCCAACTGCTTCAGTTTGGTCCTGCTCTGCAGCAGCTCCAACTGCCTCAATTTGTTGTGGCTCTACAGCAAGTGACACTGCCTCAGTTTGGTCTCTCTCTTCATCAGCTAGCATTCCCTCTCTATGATCTAGTACCACACGTGACGCCATTGCCTGTGTTTGATCTGACTCCATAGGTGCTGCTGCCTCCACAAATTCAGAGTCTACAACTGTTTCTGCCTCCTTCGTTCCATGTAGTTCCTTATCTCCATGTACCTTGAAAGCTAGCTCCGTAGCTTCAGTTTGGTCTGGAGCAGCTGCCACCGCCACCGCAGTCGCATCTGGTATCGGTGTTGCCGCCATCGACGCAGTTGGGTCCGGTTCTGGAGCAGATTCTGCTGGTGCCTCAGTTGTGTCAGGTTCCCAAGCAACTGCAGCAGTAGCAGCTTCTGCTCCCACCTCTGTCGGGTCTGGTCCCTGAGCAGCTTCTGCTGCCACCTCACTTGGGTCTGGTTCCTGAGCAGCTTCTGTTGCCACCCCAGTCGGGTCTGGTTCCTGAGCAGCTTCTGCTGCAACCCCAGTCGGGTCTGGTTCCTGAGCAGCTTCTGCTGCAACCCCAGTCGGGTCTGGTTCCTGAGCAGCTTCTGCTGCCACCTCAGTAAGGTCTGGTTCTGGAGCAGCTGCTGATGCTGCTGCTGCCACCTCATCTAGGTCTGGTTCCGAAGCACCTGTTGTTGCCACCCCAGGCTGATCTAGTTCTGGAGCAGCTGTTGCTGCCACCTCAGTCTGATCTGGTTCCGGTTCTGGAACAGCAGCTGCTGCTGCTGCCACCTCAGTCTCATCTGGTTCCGGTTCTGGAACAGCAGCTGCTGCTGCCACCTCAGTCTGATTTGGTGGTGGAGTAGTAGCTGCTACTTCCATCACCTCAACTGGACTTGGTTCTGGTGCAGGTACAGCTAGTGCCTCAGTTGAGTCTGGGTCTGGTATTGTTTCTGTTGCTGCTGCCGCTGCTTCTTTCAAGTCTGGTTCTTGCGCACTTGCTGCCGCCTTAGCTTGGTCTGGTTCTAAAGCTGCCGTTAAAACTTCAGCATGGTCTGATTCAGAAACTGCAATCTGTGTCTCACCATGATACTGTTCAGCAGTTGCCAACAATGTGTCTGCTCCTTCTGGTTTTGCAGCTGCTATCTCTATTTTCTCTGGTTTCACTGTCCCAGATTTCTTTAGTTGCACTGATGACGCAGTTGCTGCAATGTTTTTCTCTGGTTTCATTTCAACAGTCTCAGTTTCATCAGGGATTGCAGCCATTGCCCATATTTCTTCTTGCTTTTTGCCCACTGTCCCTGTTTGCTTCTGTTTCTTAACTGTTGCCTCCATCTGAAAATGCTCCAAAGTGCTTGCCTCCATTCGCTCGAATTCCTCAGCAACAGGCATCATTTGCACCCGTTCTTCAGTTAAAGGTGCAATGTGCTTACACTCCGAAGACATTACCTCCATTTTCTGTGGCTTCTCAGCAGCTTCCAGCTCCCCTGATACTCCCTGTTGCACCAGCTCCTCAACTGATGGCTCCTTTTTCTCCAGCTCCCTTCGTTCTGCCTGCCCTACCATTGTCTTTGAAAGTTTTGGCTCCTCAGCTGCAGTCGCTGTTTGCTCCATTTCCTCAGCTGTCCCCAACACATTCTCCAGTTTCTCAGCCACTGTCTTTGTTTTCTCTGGCCTCTCATCCACTGCCGTTGTTTTCTCTACATCCTCACACAATACCTCCATTTCACCCTGCTCTTTAGCCACCTCATCCATTTTCTCTTGGTCATCAGCTGTTGGTTCAGACTGACCAGTTTCTGCATTTGCTGGCACAGTTTCGATTCTTTTTTTGGCCACTGACAGAGTTTGGTCTGGAATAGTAACTGTTCCATCACTCTGAGCAAGTTCCAAATCATCTACCAATATATTAGTTTGCTTTGGCGCCCTCGTCAGTGCCTCAGATTCACTTCTCTCTACAACCATTGCCAAATTCTGCTCAGATTCCACTGCCACAGTCTTTACTGGCTCTGCAGGTGCTGACCCAGTCTCCACAGCTTTTGTTTGTCCTTCCTTCACACCAACTGCCTCTGTCTGCTCTAGTCCCAAATCCAATGACTCTGTCTTTCCTACCTCTGACGCACCCACATCTATCTGCTCTCCCTCTGACGCACCCACATCTATCTGCTCTCCCTCTGACGCACCCACATCTATCTGCTCTCCCTCTGCAGCAGCCGCATCCAACTGCTCCTCCTCTGGAACAACCAACCCCACTCGTTCTTCCTTTCTGGCAGCCGCCTCCGTCTGCTCCCCCTCGCCGGCAGCCGCCTCCGTCTGCCCCTCCTCTGCGGCAGCCGCCTCCGTCTGCCCCTCCTCTGCGGCAGCCGCCTCCGTCTGCCCCTCCTCTGCGGCAGCCGCCTCCGTCTGCCCCTCCTCTGCGGCAGCCGCCTCCGTCTGCCCCTCCTCTGCGGCAGCCGCCTCCGTCTGCCCCTCCTCTGCGGCAGCCGCCTCCACCTGCCCCTCCTCTGCGGCAGCCGCCTCCACCTGCCCCTCCTCTGCGGCAGCCGCCTCCACCTGCCCCTCCTCTGCGGCAGCCGCCTCCACCTGCCCCTCCTCTGCAGCAGATGCCTCCACCTGCTCCTCCTCTGCAGCAGATGCCTCCACCTGCTCCTCCTCTGCAGCAGATGCCTCCACCTGCTCCTCCTCTGCAGCAGATGCCTCCACCTGCTTCTCCTCTGCAGCAGATGCCTCCACCTGCTTCTCCTCTGCAGCAGATGCCTCCACCTGCTCCTCCTCTGCAGCAGTTGCCTCCATCTGCTCCTCCTCTGCAGCAGATGCTTCCACCTGCTGCTCCTTTGGTCCTGCTGCCTCCATTTGCTCTTTGTTTGAATCAGATCCCTCCATTGGATCTTTCTCGATAGCTATCGAACCAGTTTGCTTTGGCTCTGCATCTGGCACATTCAATTGCAATTTTTCATTACATTCTATTACAACGTTACTTGATTCCTGGCATAGTTTTTCTTGTATTGTATCGCAGTTCACATTTTCAGCCTTCATGTGTACTCCTGTCACATCTGGTACTATTTTCCGTATTTCTGACCCGCAGCCAACAGAAAATATATGATCATGCTCTTCGTCAGTTTTTCGAGCAAAATGTACCACTAAATCTTTTCCCATCACAAGACATTCAACTGTTTCATCTTTACTCGGTATTGCTGCATTTTGTGCTATGTTGGATTCTTCACATTGTTTCCCAGTGACAGTGCTGGGAACTGGTTTTGAATGGTGAGCAGTAGATATACTGTCTTCAACTAGTACCAATTCCTCGGTGTTAGCAATGGGTGACAATTTCTCATAAGTTGTCTCACCTTCATTTAGTTTGTGTTTTAGTCCTATGAGTTTAAATGTAATTTTATCCCCACATTTTCCATCAAAACCTTTGGGCAAAGTATCAAAGATCTTACTTCCTCCAGCCATCAGCACTAATTTTGTTTCTGTGGCAGTTGTTATTTGCTTTTCAGCTTTTGTTTGCTGATTCTGCTCCTTTTGTGCAGTCTGTGACACTGTATCATTCATGCCTTTAGCATTATCACTTTCTTGATGGAGTTTATGATCACTGCACAATACATTATCTTCTGGTGCTTTAAGAGCAAAAACTGATTTTTCGAAAACTTTTCCAGATGAATTTGACTGCTGTTCTGTGCAATTTTCTTCAGAAACATTAGATTTACCAGTTTCAGTGACACGAGTCTGAGCTTTAGTTTTCAAGGTAGTTTTGTCTAACCTTGATTCTTTATTTTCACTTAGGGGAACTTCCCTACAAGAATCTGAATCTTCAGCTATAGAGTGCACCTTATTTTCCATACAGCAGTCATCTACCACCAAATCTTTCAATTTGTCCTTTGATGATACATGCATTTCATATTTCTCAGGACATGTCTTCACAGTAGCAGCATCAACACTTTCCATTTCTCCGCCAATGTCTTGCTGAACAGGTGCCACAACTTCCACATCCATTTCAGTCTGTGAAGGGGGTTCATGCACTTCCTTTTTGCTTCCTTCTTTGTCCGAATTTTGTATGACAACTGTTTCTTTAATCGGGTCATTTACTTTTAACTGTGATGATTTACTCTTCATTTGCATATTTTGCTCAGATTGCACTGATTCTTCTTGGGACTTTTCATTCTTATTATGTAAGTTTGAACTGATATCTGAAGTTGACTTATCAGGTATAACATCATCATTTACAATTTCCATTTCATTCTTCACAGCATCTGTGACCAAATCTGTAAGAACTGTTTTTATCTCCTCTTGGACTTCAGAAGTAGCAGATTTTTTATCCAACTCATTCCTCTCAAGTTTGCGTGTGCAAGAATTATGTTCATCAGATACCGTGCTGACTTCCTGTTCTGATACCAACTTTGCTTCACTCAATGACGGCATTGAATCTGCACCTGGAGATATGATAGTTTTACTCTCTTCTTCTGGTTTTAATATTTTCTGATTCAATGAATTTCCTTTGGGCTGTGGAGATTCTGTGCCTGCTTTACAACTAGTATCAACAAAATAGTTTACACTAGAATCTGCACAATTCTGTTCTTTCTCATTTTTCCCCTCCTCCATATTCTGGTTTCCAACTGCACTATCATGTAATGCAACATCAGATTTGCACAGCGCACGTTTTCCATCCGTAGACTTCATATCCACCTCCACTGACCCCTCTTCTTTAGTTGACTCTAAGGATACTTGATCCAATGAATACAAATTGGAAGACTCGTCAAAATTCTCTGCATGCTCCTTTAAACTCCCATTCCCATTATCTTCACAATCTGGAGCAGTGTGCAATTCAGAAGATTCTTTATTTATATTTTTATGTTTGAAACCACTATGAGAAGTTGCACAGTCCGCACTACATAATTCGTAAGAGCTGGAATGGGACTCCTCTTCTGTGGCTGTAAGTATGATTCCTGTATGGCCCAGTTTCTTTTGAGATGGCTTTTCATCCTCTTTAGAATCGGAGGACAAAACAGTACTTGAAACCGCTGACCCTGAAGCATCCTGACTACCTATTTCAGTAACGTGTGGGTTTTCAACTGGTGAAAGAATAGCAACTGTTTCAACATCAGTCTTTATCTCACTTACAGATGAAATCTGTGTTTCAGTCTCTGACTCAGTCTGTCTATCAGGTTGGTCAACAGTATCCAGTGCAGAATGCTTTAAAATCTCACTCCCTCCATCAGTCACACTGGCATCAGTGTTTCCACTACTTTGTTTTAAGTTTTGTTTCACTTCTGTGTCACTTAAATGAGATGTTTCACTTCCTTCTGAATGTCGAAAAGGAGAAACCAATGCTTCTGCACATTCTACTGTTGTTTTTTTTATGTTTCCTGTTTCTTCATTATATGTGGAACTTTCTCTGCAAGAAAGTTCACATTTTGTGCTTTCATTTCCATCCCCTGGATGGATTTTGGAAATGTCTGATTGGATTTGCAACCTATCAGTCTTATGACTCTCTCTAGCAGTATCAGTCTCCATTAGCACAGAGCTTGTTACACAGCTCTCATCAGTCTCATGTGAACAGCCAATACTGGCTAAAATTTCAGTCTTCTCAGATGAACTACAAACTACGTTTTCCACAGTACCAACAGTGGATTTCAGATCTGTAGTTTCACTTCCATTTAATTTGGAAGACAATACTGAGCTAACAGTCTTTTCCTGCAACATAACATTGCACTCTTGTGTACATGGATGCATTTCTTTGGAAATCTGAGTATTGGTGATGCTAGTTTTAACTTGAATATTAGTAATACTACTTTCTACATACATTTGCTCTGATGACGCACCAGATGAATTTTCTGTTCTGACCTCAGAACTAACTGAACATTCTACATTCCCAGCCTGAACTGCAATATTTATGGAACTTTCTGACCCACTGTCATGCTGTGTAGTTACTTCACTGTCATTATTTACACTAACTTTCAACTTTTTCCTACTTGACTCATGGCCTTTACTGTCTATAATGTCACTGTCACAACCTACCTCTATATTAGTTTCTTCAGTTTCTAATTTCTTTTTTACAGTCTCTTCCTCCAAGCCTACTGACAGGGATGTAACATGGGCTTGTAATGGGGCATTTAATTTATTGTTTTGTGGGACCACCTCTACAGAAGTTCTTTCTGTAGACCGGTCAACTTTTAAATCACACTGCTTAGAATCTACAGCACTTTGAAAACTAGTCTCCAGTACCTTATCTACATGACGTTGCTTGCTTCCACCTCCAGTGCTCTGACTTTTTGTGTCCATAACATTCTTTACTGCAGATGGATCTTTTTCACTATCACTAGCAACCAGTCTGCTGCTGCGCCTAGTTCTCCTTTCTGGTATAGGGGTAACATCAATTTTTATGTTAGTACTATGGGATGCAGATAAACTCTGTTCAGTCTTCAGCTTTTTCTTATTGGGAGCACCATCCTCAGAATAACTGTCTGATTTCTCACCTGAATCCGTAGTCTTCTTCTCCCTTTTCGTAGCCCTTGTACATATAGATGACACTTGATGCTTTGTAGATGTTACTTGATCTTGTGGTTCCGTTTTCACATCTTCACTCACAGAGGAAGATGCTGAATCTCCGTTTTCTGCAGATGACAATCGCCTTTTGGGAGTACCATTTGGGCCTGTGGGTACATGGTAATCATTCAGCAATGCCTGACTGTAGCATGATGTGTCTGATTTCAATACTTCACGGACTGCCATTGTAGCATACGTAGAAGATGGTAGACAGAAGTCCAAAATGAGGGCTTTATAAACTCCATCTGTTAAAACAAAATATACATACACACATTTAGTGAAGACTTATTTTAATATAAATTTAAATGTTTTAAGGAAGAACATGTTTTTAGGCTTGTTTGTTTACATGCTTAAAAGAGATGTCAGTAGATTGTTTTACACCATACTGGGTGGTCACAAGCAGTTTGAAAAGCCTGTAAGGTTATTCCAGTGTACATTGTCCAGACAGCAACACAAAAATTGGGCATCGGATGATAGTAAGAATCGAACCTGAGCCAACAGCTCAGCAGTCTCGTGCACTATCATCAATGCAATAAGCACAAATGACACTAATTCGCATCTGGTGGGTCACTTGAATTTACACAAGCAACAGCTGACTGGTTAACTACAATGATAATTAACTCAGAAATGGCAGAACATATCAAATTTTTTCTTAACAATTCTTTCTCAGCACAACCTACCCTGCTACATTCTTATAAGCTTTTCAGACTGTTTCTGACTGCCATGTACAATACTTGTTGAATATTTTATTGCAACGAAATCTTTATATATATATTTCTGTACGATTGACACAAAATACTATTCTATGCCCACACTGATAGGAGACGACGAGACTGACACTGATCAAAACATTGCACCTTTCTCACACACTCACATGGTAGTAAATCCAAAGAGTTTATTTGTTTAACTCATTAGGGAAGTCGAGATTATTCATTGTCAATACCATTTAATATCCAGTTAAGAATTATTAATATGCACCAATCAAACCACATACAATAAAGCTTAACTAGCACATGGTTAGTCCCACCGATGAGCACACCTTAAAACACAAAATTATGTAACCAGTTCTGTCACTAATGCAGGTTACATACTGGAAGTTTCTGTCTCTCCAATCTGCCATGTTATTAAAGCAGATAAATACAGAACACAAAGCAATAATGTTAACACAAGAGCCAGTACTCTATTTTTGAATGGAATATTTATTTCACCAGCTTACTCAAACACATTTGCCCAAGCCTTCTTAATTTAATTTATTCATGACTCATCACATTCCACATATACAGTAAAGGAGAAACTTCAATGATGTGATGTATGTCAAGGCACACATTAATAGAAGATAACCAAGATACACAAACTCATTCTGTACATATGAATAACAATAACCATTCAAAGTAATCGGATAGATTAAAAAATGTACTCACCAAGTGGCAGCAGGAGAAAACACACACACACACACACAAAAAGAGTTTAAGGTATGCAAGATTTCAGAGCCAGTGGCTCCTTCCGGCAGGAGGACTGAAAGGTAAGGAAGAGGTGTGAAGGAAAAGGACTAGAGAGGTTTAGGAAAAGGGTTAGATTTCAGAAAAGTCATACAGAATGCCAGCCAGGGGAGACTTACCCAACAGGATAAGAAGAGAAGACTGACTATTGGGGACTGCATTGGACAAGATTAGAGAAAACCTGAGAGCTTAAAGGTGGAAGACACAGTTAACATGTACAACAGAGATTATTGCTAAAATATTGTGAACAAATTAATATGAGTGAAAAGCTAAGTGCAATGTCTTGTATAAGAGGTGGGGGGGGGGGGGGGGCATTGAAAAGTAGACTGGTCAGAAAATGAAAGACCCAGAAACCTAAAGCAGAGTGAACAACAGAATGGTTACTGTTACTAAATACCGAGACAGAAGAAATTTGCATAAATCAAGGCCAGGTGGGTGTCAAGAACCTAGAGCATGTTTTAGTGCTAGTTCCCACCTGCAGAGTTCTGAGAAACTGGTGTCTGGGAGAAGAATTCAGATGCCACGTGTGGTGATCAGGCACCCAGGTCATGATTATTATGTTGTAGAGAATGCTCTGTAACAGGACATTCCGTGCTGCCAGTGTACACACTATGCCCACTCTTCCTAACTGATAACTTGGTGGTAGCCATGAAATGTAAAATGCTGCACAGTGTTTACATAACAGCTGGTATATGATGTGTTCTTTCACAGGTGGCGCTTCATTTGATAGTTTATGTTTTGTCAGTTACAAGGCTGGTAGAGCGGTGGTAGGAGGTGCATCTGGCAAGTCTTGCAGCGGGAATGGTCGCAGGGGTAGGAGCCACAGGGTAGGGAGATGGGTGCAGAGGGAGCATAGGGTCTGGCAATGATATTGTGGAGATTGGGAGGGCGACAAAAAGCTATTCTAGGTGTGATATGCAAAATCTCAGTCCGAATGGATCTCATTTCAGGGCAGAATTTTAGGAAGTCGTTGCCTTGTCAAAGTAGCTGATTAAAACATTCAAGACCAGGATAATACCAAGTGACAAGTGGTGTGCTCTGAAGATGTTTTTTGGAGGGATCAGCATGTTCGACTCTAATGCAACGGCTGCATGGGAGATAACGTTTGACATGGGAAGGATGGCAACTGTCAAAATGAAAATGTCATCAATGTACCTAAACCAAAATATGGGCTGAAGGCTTACAGATCCCAGGAAAGCCCTCACCAAGCGAGCCATGAAAAGGCTGGCACAGAAAGGAGCCATCCTGGTTCCCATGGCAATACACCCGGATCTGTTTGAATGTCTGCCCCCCCCCCCCCCCCCCAAAGATGAAGTAGTTGTTGGTAAGTATAAAGTTGATTAAGGTGAGCAGGAAGGCTGTTCATAGGTTTGGAATCAGGTGGGAGCTGACTGAGGAAATGTTCAGCAGCAGACAGACCATGTACTTGGGGAATGTTGGTATGGAGGGAGGTGGGATCAGTAGTGTCAAGCAAGGTGTATGGTGGGAGTGGGACAAGCACGTATTTCAGACTATCCAGGAAATTTTTGGTGTCTTTAATACAGGAGGGAATTTGTATTACTGGTTGCCTGTGATGATCAACTACGACAGATATACATTTGATGGGTGCTTTGAAGCCAGCAACTATCTTAGTAACAAATAATTATGTTTATCTTTCCCTTTGAACAAAGAAGATGCGGTTGGTCTGGACTGAATTTTGCAAAATGTCAGTGTTACACCAGACGCGGTCAATTACAATGAAACCATGGTCATAATATTGTCTGAATTGATCAGGCAAACTGGGTGACACAGGAAACTGGCAGGATTGCCCATTACCAGCTGCACTGTGACTGTATCCAGAGTTATCACATGTAGTGCAAGCCTTGGTTCATATCCCTCAACGCTTGCTTACAGTCTTTCAGACTTCGCAACAAAGACTTGACTGCAGTATGAAGCAGTTCCTTGTTAGTGAGAGTCAGGAAGGCATCACTGGTCCATCAACTGGTGCAGGGAGGGAAGATACTCCAAAAGTGAAAATGAGAAGGTATGATGAGAACTATTTATTGCTAGGATTCATGAAAACAATCAATGTTACAGTTCATTAACAGTGTGTAATTTGTTAATCATTTTAGCTGCTGATAGCATTAAACCTAACAAATTAGAGACATCTTGAAACCACAAAATTCCCAGAGAATGGGAAAACCATAAGAATTTTTTTTCCCCCCCAAGAGACTGGCTGTTCTATTGTCTATCCTGAAGGAATTTGCTAAATTCATGAATGTGACTTCTAAGGCCCTTTTATTCTCCTACCAGATAAATGCAAGGAACCACACACTGTAGCACAAACTCTGGTTTAACCAGCAGTGATTGATGTAATATCAACAGCATTTGGCAACTCATTTGTTCAGCAACTGAAAAGTATGTCTATCTCTAATGACACAGAGCACAGAAGAATTTTAGACATATGTGACAATTTACTCAACCAGTTAGTTAAAACAAAAAAAAAGAGGGGGGAGGGGTAACAACTGTTTTGCACTTCAAGTAGATGAAGTGACTCATATTCATAAAGATGCCCATTTAACTACTTTGCTTGTTTTGTTAATGAGTGTAACATTCACCAGGAACTGCTTTTTTTGAGAGTCAATACTGAAACAGCTACAGTTCAAAGCCTTTTTTGACATGATCAATACTTCTTTAATTAAAACAGGATTTCATGGAATAGCTGCAGTGGAGTGGGCACAGATGGAGTTCACTCAATGTTTAGAATTGAAGATCATTTTCCCAACACTCACTCTTGCACACAAAATTGAAAATTTTCCAAACTCAACATCTACATCAAATGATGTTTTGGCAACTGTCAACTGCTTGTGGTAGCCATTTTTCGACGAAGTAGCTCGTTACTTCCGTCAGGAGGCACAATTACATGCCCCCTCTTAGGATATTTGACACCCTTGAAAAGGAGTTAAGCAAACTTCAAACCATGCATTACCATCACACTATCATGAGGCTCTGACCACCATGGTATTTGTATGGTTCTGGGCAATGAATGGCGTATGTACAATTCCAAGAATACTGCTAACAGATTAATAATGTATGGCAACTCAAAAAGAAGGGAAAGATTTCAAATATTTATGGCTTCCAAACTACAAAAGACAGAAACATGACTCCATCGTTCCTGGAAATGGAAAAGTTGAAATTTTTATGCATTAGTGTTATCACCATGTGTTGCACAGCAAATATCATAATGGTGGCTCATTTCCTGCTACACACGAAGCACCTGGTTTCTTGTTATTGAATTCACAGCTTCAACAATGCCATGTCCCACACTTTAAAAAGAATATCAGGCATTGGGGGGATAAAACCACGGTCTTTTAAATAATCTCATAGGTAAAAGTCACACCGTGTTAAGTCTGGAGACATCTGAGACCACTGACGACAAAGATCATCTTCTGCTGCTCCTCTTCCAATCCAATGTACTGGAATGGTGTCATTCAGTTAACATCGGAAGTGCTTAGAGAAATGAGGCAGGGCATCACCTTGCATGAAGATGAAGTCATCTGAATCAACTTTAAGTTGAGGAAAAAAACCAGTTTTGAAGACTGTCTAGATAGGTTAGTCCTGTCACAGTTTTCTCCATGAAGAAGAAAGCAGCAGCACCGATGGGTGTATGATACGAATGTTTACTTGGACTGTTCAAATTTTAGACTGTTGTCTGTCCAGAAACGTTGGAATTATGATGCTACATTACATAATTTGGGAGATATATATGTTTGAAATCTGTTCCTTCTTTTTGTCTTCCTTCTGAATAGCAGTATATATAGGCACTGTCATCCGCAAAGTCAAAACAACATGCTTTTCCCCACCAATCATTGTTTAAGTGAAGAAAACTAATGTAGATAATTCCGAGAATGTTGTTCAACCAGCTGTACTAAGATCTAGAAACCATGTGAGTGTCAAAAAGGTGATGATGCAAAGAAAACTAACGAGATTTGTTATATCATAAGAAGCGGCTCGAGAGTTCAATGAGAAGGTCTTAAAAGTGTTGCAATGAACACAACAACGAAAATACTGAAGTACCTACCTACATAAAAATAATGTATGATCCCCACTACAAACGAAACAATTTAGAAAGAACCACCAAACTCCAGTGAGCATACAGAATAAAGTGGAATCACTACAATAAATGAGTGATATCTCATAATGCGAAACTTCGGCATTACAGGACAGTTGTCTTGCCTGAAGCACTACACACATCAGAAACTCCATCTCTAGGTGGCCATTCAATAATCGATGTCCTTGCAAAGAAAGAGTGAAAACTTTGAAGAAAAATTTATGGGCCTTCTAATATAAATGGCATATGGATTAACAGAAAAACTACACACATACACAGCACTGGACAAGTTCACTGATGTAAGATGTAGATGACACAAGTTTTTTCTTTTTTAATTTTTTTATGTCCATCCTTTTGGCAGGAGGCCTCTGGGACGACTGCCATTTACTATTGTGACAAAAATAAAAATGATTTTATTTTATTTTGTTGCAACCAGTTTCAAAGTTTCAATGCACCATTTTCTGAGTATACAGTTATGCTGGCAACTGATGTGATATAAAAACTGGGTGATCAAAAAGTCAGTATAAATTTGAAAACTTAATAAACCACGGAATAATGTAGATAGAGAGGTAAAAACTGACACACATGCTTGGAATGACATGGGGTTTTATTAGAACAAAATAAATAAATAATAAATAATTCACAAAATGTCCGACAGACGGCGCTAGACAGCAAAATGTCAGTGACAATTATGTATAAAAGGAGCTGTAATGAGAGAGAGAACCAGATGCGCCAGCATGTTGACGTTACCTGAAAAGGCACTTTTAGTGAAGCTGTATTATCAGAATGGGGAATGTGCTAGTTCAGTGTTACGATCCTATTGCCATAGGAAGGGGCTTCAAACGGGTAAAGGTCCATTGATAAATGCAGCTGTGGCAAGAATGATTTCGAAGTTCAAAGCCACGGGTTGTTTAAACGATAGACCTTGTAGTGGCCGACCGAGCACAAGGCATAATGCTGCCGAGACAGTTCAGGAAGAAATGGAGACTGTAGCGGGTTCGTCTATGCAAGGGGAAGTCAGCGCTCGTGCAGTTGCATGTCGCACCGGCATTCCATACACTACCGTTCGGTTGGCACTTAGGCGTACCCTCCGATGCTATCCATACAAAATCCATCGGTATCATGAACTGTTACCTCGTGATTTAGTGATGTGGTGGGCATTTGCGGTGTGGGCGTTTCAAAAGGTGGCGGAAGATGATGATTGGTTGAGTAATGTTTTGTGGACTGACGAAGCTCATTTCACACTTAGAGGGTCTGTCAACGCCCACAACTGCAGAATTTGGGCTACCGAAAATCCTAGAACTGTCGCGGAAACTCCATTGCATGACGAGAAATTGAAGGTATGGGTTGGATTTACCACATCTACCGTTATCGGGCCTTTTTTCTGCCAGGAAATGCATGATTCTGGTTTTGTAACTGCTACCGTGACGGGTGAGAGGCACTCCGATATGTTACAGAATCGCATCATCCCCAACTTTGCTGATAAACACCTGATGGAACCTACGATGTTTATGCCGGATGGCGCTCCACCCCATATTGCTAGACGCGTGAACGATCTCCTGCGCGCGTCGTTTGGTGATGATCGTGTGCTCAGCCGCCACTTTCGTCATGCTTGGCCTACCAGGTCCCCAGACCTCAGTCCGTGCGATTATTGGCTTTGGGGTTACCTGAAGTCGCAAGTGTATCTTGATCGACCGACAGCTCTGGAGATGCTGAAAGACAACATCTGACAACAATGCCTCACCATAACTCTGGACGTGCTTTACAGCGCTGTTCACAACATTATTCGTCGACTACAGCTATTGTTGAGGAATGATGGTGGACATATGGAGCATTTCCTGTAAAGATCATCATCTTCGCTTTGTCTTACTTTGTTATGCTAATTATTGCTATTCTGATCAGATGAAGTGCCATCTGTCAGACATTTTCTGAACTTTCGCATTATTTCGGTTCTAATAAAACCCCATGTCATTCCAAGCATGTGTGTCAATTTGTACCTCTCTATCTACATTATTCCACGATTTATTCAGTTTTCATATACTGACTTTTTGATCACCCGGTATACATACAGGGATAATATCAACCAATACCACATCAACAACAGCCTGAAGATGGCGCATTGAAACTGGTTACAACAAAATAAAATAAAATCATAAGGCTGGCTGTAGGGGTTTTATTTTGTCACTAAGTTTTATGGTCACATCTACAGAATAGACAGGGCTAGGCAAACAAAAAACTAATTAATGTAAAATAATTCAAAAAAGTTAAAAACTGCTTGGTTATAAGAAGTTAAGCAGGATTACAACAAACAAACAGCACAGAAGGTTATCATCAGAAAATGCAAAGCCTTTGGAATCCTATGTAAAAATCACGCATTCCCACAGAAAGATAAAAAACCATGGGGAAACAGTGTATAGAGGAGCACAAGAAGCAAAAAGAGATATTTCATGAAGAGACTTTGTGAAGACAAGGTGTCAGACCAAGCTAACATGTTGCAAATGCCATCTTTAGCTGGGTGTACTGAAGAAAAGGAAAGAGAAGAGAAGAAAAGAAAAGAAGTAGTACCTTAATGAACAAATTTATTAAGTTATTACTTTTTGATAGGTTAAAATAGAGAACTGCTATTATAGAAAATTTAATATGTTTATGTTCAGTCTTGGAAAAAATTCATGTTTTTATGTACTTTTTTTATTTGCAACTGGAAGCTGACAAACATTTCTTCACTGTTGAATTATATAATTTATAGTTTATTTATGAAATATAATTTTGTTAAGACCTCAGCAATTTATACCATTACCATTATTCAATAAAATATGCTTCCTGAAAAACTATTTTGTGTTGTTGACTTGAAAAAACACTCCTCAATTCATGGTGGATAGCAAGTGAAAGTTCAAGTTGTAGCTCCTGATGCAGTAGGGACTTACAGCACAATACACTGGGAAGCTATGGCTGCCAAAGAACTTAGCCCACCTCTTCATGAAGTGCCACAAATGTTTATGGAAACAGTTAAGCCAAAATCTATAAATTCAAAGCTTTTTACAGTGTTATGAGAGGAGATGGGTGCTGAACACAATCAATTGCCCTTCTTTTAGTAATGCTCGATGGTTTCTATATGTGTAAAGTACTAGAAACGTTGTTTGAACTGAGGAATGAGGATTCTTGAAGGTAAAAAGTCAGACAGCTTCAGCAACAGAGATTTTCTACTGAAAATAGCTCACCTCACCGACATTTTTGAGAAACTGCACTTGAAGGTGACCAGGCAAAAGTGCTGATTTGGAATGAAAAGATGAAGTTGTTCATAAAGAATTTAGAGCTGTGGCAAAACTGAATGGAAAATGGTATGCTAGATGTAACCCGGACTCTAGTGTCACTGTTCAAGAACACAGATAATCTGATACTTCCAATGGAGATAAAAGCCTGCCTCCATTACTATGTTGCAACACTAAAGTTCATTTAGAAAAGTATTTTAGCAATGATTGTGGTAAATTTAATTGTATTAAAACTCCATCAAAAATGTTCCTGTGTCATTATGTCCGATTAAAGAGCAAGAACAACTTTATGATCTCATTTGTGATACTTCACTGAAAGCAAATTTAATGATTAGTCTTTGTTGGAGTTTTGGACGTACATCAGCGAAGAATTCCCAATGCTAATGCAATGAAGATCCTGATTCCTTTTCCAACAACCTACTTATGTGAGATTCACTTTTCACTTTTGGCAGCCATGAAGTCTTACTATAGTGCGAAGAATTTTGATTGCGTGTTTCTGCTATTACATCATGTCTTGAGAAACTCTTTTCAAAAGCAAGTCATTCATCACACTGAAATTTGTAATCCTGGTTTGCTGAAGATTAACTACTGTTCATTTCATACTTTTTGAATAAATGAAAATATGGCAAAGATAAAGAATTTGTTTCTTATTTTCGCTATAATAATTCATGTAACTTCGGTTTCTGCTGCGAAAAATTAAAATCCTTATAAAATGAATTTGGTAAAACAGAGTGTAAGGGAAAGAAAATGACTATTTTTAATAATAAAATAGGATTGATGGATCAATATGCAAGCCATGAGTGACCCGGCAGACATCAATAAACTAATCAAATTCTTGCCATACCCATCCCAGCATGGCATCCGTCGACTGTGGCAGTCACTTCCCGTATTCTCTCCCAGAGCCCTGCTACATCACGTGGTAGAGGTGGTGTATACACCAGATCTTCCACTTCTCTTTGCCAGGCACAAGCAACCCGTCTTAACGAATCTGTTGCGGCAGTGGTAAATGGCCTTCCTTGTTGGTGTCAGTTCTTACCATACTTAGTATTAAACATCCGTTTAACAGCTGTAGCGCACTAGTTTTTGTCAAACTGCAACACACAGAAAGCTTGCTCCGCTCCTAAACTCGACGTGTTTGCAATTAACAAACTACGCTGTGGTGGTATATATTGGGGGTGGGGGGGAAGTAACTGGTAACTGAGCTCGCAGTATGCGTGTATTTCCCGTATTTATTTGAATCTAAGCCGCACTTTTTTTCCGGTCTTTGTAACCCAAAAAACCGCCAGCGGCTTAGAATCGAGTGCAAAAAGGCGGAAGTTCTGAAAAATGTTGGTAGGTGCCGCCACAACTAACTACTGCCGTCGAATATATGTAGCGCTACACAGGCATGCTTTGTAGGCACAGAGATAAACACTGGCGCCAAAACCTCTGCGTCAGTAAATAAATTTAAAAAAAGAAGGTGGAAGACGAGCTTTTTTTCTCCGCCCCGAGTTTCGACCACTGCATTTTCATACATTATCCAACGAAGTAAATACAAATTCCGTATTGTTCATCTTCGAATGTAGCAGAATTTCAATGTACTACAAAAATCCGACTGGCAAGACTGTTAGGGATGTTTGTCAATATGGCCAACTCCGCGTTCTCAATTTTTTCCTACCTGTGAGAAGAGATGGTTGCTAATAGGAACCTGATGAAATGTGAATCACATGCAGTATTATCTTCACCATAAGAATAATACGAATATAAACATTTTGCCATGTATTCTTTCGTGTTTGCTGCTATCTGATTTAAATCCTGTATGCCTTATAAACTATGAAACTTGAATGAGACAACAGCAAACGTGGAAGAATATACGTATCGTGTCATGTTTATATTCGTATTATTCTTATGCCTAATAGTGACACAGTCAGTAATGAAGCACGGCAACTGACTAGATTTTTAAATCTAAGATGACTAATTTCTGTGCAGAATTTGAAGTACTAAAGAAGCGGCCGCAATGATTTTCAAACGGAGAAAAATTTTCGCCTAACTCTCGTTCAGAACATGTTCTATCATACACAGTCTATTATTTGGTTCTTGTTGATCATTATCAAAGAAAGCAGCAGTGTAAGTAACAACAAATAGCAGTCTCTTCGCTAATGAGATGATTCCTCTCTTTTTTTTTTGTAAGCGGCGGTAGCGCGGGACAAAAGCAAGCCATGCCGCGAGCGGCGACACGCCGTCAACACGCGATATCAGAATGCGACAAACAATGCATGACGCAGTACAGTAATGCATTTTCAGCTTAGAGTGACGTAAACACCTATAACAAAGAAAACAGCACTTATCAGATCAAAGAAAAATAAGCAATCAATTCAAACCAGACGAAGCACATGAAAAAGGAAGGGTACCCGTATAAATACAGACGGAGCGCCTGACGCATAGCAATGGCTACCTGGTAAAGCTTAACTGCTAAGATTACAACTCGAACCAAACTACTGTATCGTCTTTCATTCGACCTAAATTGGGTCTCATATTACAATGGACCGACTTTGTTTCAATTTCGAGGTGCGGCCTAAAACTTCTCTCTTCCCTTGAATTTTGAGTCTCAAATTTCTGGTGTGGCTTAGATTCGGGATTTTTTTTTCCCCCCCTCCTTTATTTCGAGTCTCATTTTTCAGGTGCGGCTTAGATTCGAGTAAATACGGTACCACCCGTGTCAGTAGTTCCACTAGGTGAACTGATTCACATGTTAACACTGTGGTATTCAATCTGTAAATATCGCTACAGAAGCTGTTGTTCAATTTTCTTTTTCCACCACATCAACAGAAACATCTTGCACCTCAATCAGTTTACAACTGAACAAACCTACTGGTTTTGCAGTACTTCTCAAAAAAATGTGATAGACAATGGCTATCTTCATTTGTTATTTGTAGACATTGGAAAAAAAATTGAATTTTTGCGATAAATGCGAATTCTGCCTCAAAATGCAAAAATACTTCTTAGATGCTATTTCATAGGGAACTGTATCCAGATGAACTATTTTGTCAGGGATGGAAGTTTTGTCAGAAACAGAGACATCATTTTTGGCCCCTAGCTATTGGTAGCTTAATAATGACCTGATTACATTGATATTTATCAAAGAAAATAGTTACCTACACCTTTAAATACAGAATCCTGCCTACAAAATAATACTATATGGATGCACCGTTACAATGAAAACTGCTACAGTGCATACAAAATGCAGTGGCCGCAAGATGCGCAGTCGGATGGCAAAGCATGGTGAGATCAGCAGTGGTGGGGGGTCGCTCAGAGCACTGTAGGGGAAAAGTCTAGTGCTAGAGGGGAAGCGCCATTCTAAACTGAAGCTTACACTCACATTTTTTGTAAATATTAAGTGGGTTGGTTGGTTGGTTTGGGGAAGGAGACCAGACAGCGTGGTCATCGGTCTCATCGGATTATGAAAGGATGGGGAAGGATGTTGGCCGTGCCCTTTCAGAGGAACCATCCCTGCATTTGCCTGGAGTGATTTAGGGAAATCACGGAAAACCTAAATCAGGATGGCCGGACACAGGATTGAACCGTCGTCCTCCCAAATGCGAGTCCAGTGTCTAATCACTGTGCCACCTCGCTCGGTTATTAAGTGGGAGTCATCCACATACACACTTATGTGGTGGCCATCCAAAAAAATCTACTGTCACCCCTGCTTTCATTAGTACCTAAAAAGAATTCCGCCAAAATTGCAGTGATTTATTTTTGCTTGGCTTGTTAACTATTAGTAACTTTCAGAGAAACATAATGAGTGGCGAATTTTGAGTAAACCCTACACATTTCTCAGGTTGCCATGACAAAATTTTCTTGTTCTGCCAAAACACAGCAGAGTTTACAATGTCTCATTTCACTAACATGTTGTACAGACAAAGATGAGAGAGAATTCTGAAAAAGTGGTATATTAAGTCTGTTAAATGAGGAACAGGGCAAAAAAATAAAGTCAGTAGCTTATGAAAAAAAGACATCCCCTGTACAAAAAACCTGTAATGTCTTCACACATGTTGTTCTAAATCCCATAGCATTTCTCGTTTCACCAGCTATTGATGGCCCTAAAAATTACATTCTTCCACCAAAAAAAGTTAGTAGTTATTGGAATAACATGGAACATAATGAAGTTTTATACAATAACAATATGGTAAAATACTCTCCTCTTTGCATGCTATCATTTGCCAAAAATCTAATTTTGATATCTGAAACTGTTTATGAAATTTGAGGAATGTTGTTGATATTTTACTCTATCACTGGTGCGGCACAATCACAAATGATTGTGCTACATCAGATCAATTTCTTAGGACTGGTGACAGATAGATACCTCTAACAAAGTCTAAAGAAAAATTCAGTATGTTAGCTAAATTGCAACAACATATTATGTAATATGCATCAAACGCAAAAATCATAGCAACCCATATTTTTCATTGCACACATTTCTGAATTTCGCAGTGTCTCACTTTCACATAAATATCACAATAACTATGACCATTAATGAAATGTTGGGCGCATCATCATGAACCTGACATATAAAGCTATCAGCAAAGCAAAAATGAAATTGTTTTACCAAATAGTTTCTGTAAAATTGTTTGAGAAAGACTGCAGGGTGCACACCTCGACTGTCATTGCCGACCAACTGAAAGGTGGCTGAGAATACACTGTTTACACAAAAATTAATTTTTGTTGTGAACAATGAAAAATCCATGATGGAATGTACCAATATAATGAAAATGATAGTTGCTACTCACCATATAGCGAAGAGGTTTAGTCGCAGAAAGGCACAACTGCAAGAGACTGTGGTCGTGTGTGTGTGTCAGTTGCGTTTGGGCAAGTGTGATGCTAATTGTATGACAGTCTTTTTGTTGTGCCTTTCTGCGACTAAGCATCTCTATTATATGGCGAGTAGCAACTATACTTTTCATTATATTGTTCCTTTTTTCGTTTTGATTGTCCATATCACAGTTCCGCTGAAACTGATTTTTGTTGCTAACAGAAGAAAATGTCAGGGAGTAAATAGGGAACACTGCCCCATAAAATGGCTGCATATGGCAACAGGGAGTGAAAATATGCAAAGTAATACCCCTTGTCTTTAGGTCAACACAATGACAGATACTCCTATGGGCAAAACATGTTTAACTGTGCTTCATGCTTATCTTTGTACTGACTTCATCTTAGGTTTTTATGCAGTTGAATCCCATGGAATTTTACACAGAGTAATTCATTTAGTGTAAGATCTTTAATGTCCCCTTGTAGGTGTAGGACTCCATTTTTGTTTGCAATCACATAATGAGTCTTTGTGGGATTAATGCTTAAATTGTTAACTGTGAACCATTTGTAGGCCTGTTTAGCTATAATATGACCTGACACTTTTACGATGGGGTTTGTATCCTGGAGTATAAGGCTTGGGACATTAGAAACCCTTAAAGATTCATCCACACAGTGCCCAAACCATGATGCTTACGGTTATCACTCAATTTAAGAGTGGGTAGCACATTTCACCTCCCTATACAAGTAAATTCAAGCACTCCAGCATATTAATATATGGAAATGGAAAAGAGCTCTGGAAGAACTAAGTCGAAACAAGGCCCTGGGAGTAGATGACGTTCCATTCAAACTACTGAGAGTGTCTGGAGAGCCAACCATGACAAAACTCTTCCACCTGGCGAGTAAGATGTTCGAGACATGTGAAAACCATCAGACTTCAAGAAGAATGTAGTAATTTAAATTACAAAGAAAGCAGGTACTGACGTGTGTGAAAATTACCAAACTATCAGTTTAATAAGTCAAGGTTGCAAAATACTAACAGGAATCCTTTAGAGAAGAAGAACGAGAAAACTGTCAAAAGTCGACCCCCAGGAAGATCATTTTGGATTCTGGAGGAATGTAGAAACACGCGAGGCAATACTGACCTACTACTTCTCACAGAAAATAGGTTAAGGAAAGGCAAACTTATGTTTATAGAACCTGTAGACATGAGAAAGCTTTTGACAATGTAGACTGGAAATTCTAAAGGCAGCAGGGGTAAAATAGAGGGAGCAAAAAACTATTTACAATTTCCAAAGAAGCCAGATGGCGAAGATTTGGCGGGTTTGAAAGGAAAGCAGTGGTTGAGAAGGGAGTGATACATGATTGTAGCATATCCCCGATGTTATTCAATCTTCACATTGAGCAACAGAAAAGGAAACAAAAGAAAAATCTGGAGTAGGAATTAAAGTCCATGGAGAAGAAATAAAAACTTTGAGGTTTGTCGACGACATTGTAATTCTGTCAGACAGTAAAGGACTTGGAAAAGCAGTTGAATGGAATGAACAGTATCTTGAAAGGAGCACATAAGATGAACATCAACAAATGCAAAACAAGGACAATGGAATGCAGTCGGGTTACATAAGGTGATGCTGAGTCAGTCTGATAAGGAAATGAGACACGTAAAATAGTAGATAGTTTTGCTATTTGGACAGTAAAATAACTCATGATGGTCAAAGTAGAGGGCATATAAAATGTACACTGGTAAAGGTAAGAAAAGCATTTCTGGAGAAGAAATTTGTTAACACTGAGTACAGATTTAAGTGTCAGGAAGTCTTTTCTGAAAGTTTTTGTATGGAGTGTAGCCATGTTGGAAGTGAAACATGGATGATAAACAGTTTAGACAAGAAGAGAATAGAAAGCTTTTGAAATGTGGTGCTACAGAAGAATGCTGAAGATTAGAGGAGTAGGTCATATAACTAATGAGGAGTTACTGAAAAGAATTGGGGAGAAAAAAGTTGTGGCACAAACTGGGAAGAAGAAGGGATGAGTTGGTATGACACATTCTGAGATATCAAGGTAGCACTGGAGGGAAATGTGAGGGGTAAAAATCACAGAGTGAGACCAAGAGATGAATACAGTAAGCAGATTCAAATGATGCAGGCTGCAGTAGTTACCTGGAGGTGAAGAGGCTTGCATGGGATAGAGTACCATGGAGAGCTGCATCAAACCAGTCTTTGGACTGATGACCACAACAGCAGCAGCAGCAGCAGCACCAACACCACCAAATGGTTCAAATGGCTCTGAGCACTATGGGACTCAACTGCTGAGGTCATTAGTCCCCTAGAACTTAGAACTACTTAAACCTAACTAACCTAAGGACATCACAAACATCCATGCCCGAGGCAGGATTCGAACCTGCGACCGTAGCGGTCTTGCGGTTCCATACTGCAGCGCCTTTAACCGCACGAGCAACACCACCACTTACTACTACTCCTGTACTATGGAATCACAAAGAGACAAAGGTATTTTGCTCAATTGCCAGTTACATAGCTTCCACAATGATGAGAAGCTTAGAAACATGGACAGTTGGACATTGCATGGCCCATGTATGAAATTCTTGAGGGAACTGTAATTTGCACAACTGTATATGCACATTTAGTCAAAGTGTTTGCCTCAGATAATGTAAAAATTTCTGACCTGCCTTTCATTTAATCTAACGTATGTTTAATACTTTGCAGCGATTTAAAACAGTTTTTTTCCCCTTTCTGGAACATTGAGCAGTAGATTAATTCATGGTTCTTAATCCTACAACAAGTGTGTTATTTCGGAGATAAAACTCTCAAAGTGACAGAATATTCAGTGTCATATGAGCCCATGTAACAGCTCCCCATAAACCCACTGTACAATGACACCAACATTCACCTATTGTGGAATGTTCGAGAATGACCTCTATGCCAACCCATATGGATCAGTAAAAGATCTTAGTTTCCCTTCACCCTGACAACTGGTGAATCACCGTCATTCTGGGGTCTAAGTGACAGGCTATTCCCTTCTAACCTTTTTCAACCTATCTTCTCTCTTCTTTAACTTTGGCAGTATCGGAATTTCAGCTCCCCAAAATACAACAGTATGGCAGGACTATGAAAATAGAAGGAACTCCACCTTGACATATGAATAATGACTGCCAAATGACAACTCCTTGACCAAAGCAAAAACTGACTGGTAATGAACGTATAGAAAAGAATACAATGATGAGACAGAAGACCTATGGAAACACGAGGCAATAGGTATAAACTAGGTAAAACAAATTTTGATTGTGGGATAAAGTACAAACTCAAGTTTTGACGATCTCTGTGCACATCTTGCAAAGAAAATGATCTCCCACAATGAATTTATTAAAGTCCTGTGTTGTGTTTTTGCCTGTAAAAATATATTTGTCAATTTGTGTAGCACCTGTGACTTTAGATTTCTTGCTTGACTTGTCAGAATAGATACCACCAAAAGAAACTGCCTGCACTTTACTCTGTTCCATGTAATAATTATTTTATAGTTGTGTCATCTACATAGAATTCAACATTCCACTTTGACATACCTTTTTCATCTTCTGGTGGTGTAACTTTCTGCATTTCCTCAAGATCAGAAAGCACCAGAGTAGTTTGTGGATCTGAATAATGCATTATTTTCCAGCTCACATTTGTAGGACGAACTGCAATGTGTCTGTAAGCACCTCCCACGGAATAAGCTCTGAAAAACAAAGATGAAAGATTTGGTATTTGAGCGTACAACCACGAACATGTCTGCTACTTGTGTGATACACCAATGAAACTTGTTTGGAATCACCTTTATAGGCCTTAATGAATTCCATTACACAGTCTCTTGTGTCCTGATGATAATGCAGCCAGAAATATCTCTGAGAACGAAGGAAGTATACTGACAAATTTTGTAAAGTACCTCAAATGTTATTGGTGTATCAAACAAATTTAAATAAAACCACTAAATTATTTTGCAGCAGTACTAGCTCATGTAGAGGAGATGGGAGGAGTAGGTAAGTAGAGTATGGACATTGCTAACTATTCTAGAAATCCATTAGACGTAGAGTTCACAACTTGGAAGGGGGAAAACAAAGAATAACAAGGTGATTGAATAACACAAAGTAATAAGACATGTTTTACAATAGCCTCCTGAATAAAATTTCTGTCCATTAAAAAACAGTCATATTTCAGATGTTTACCATTTGATTTTCAAACTAGCGAGAGTATTTTTGTGTTGTTTTGGGGTGCAAAAACGAAGAGTGTCGTATGCACCCATGTCAGAACTGAGAACATAAAGACAAAAAAGGAGTTAAAAACTGACCATATGTTAAGCCCAATCTACAAGAGGAAAGGCAGCTAAAAACAGGGACTTGTGAGAATGGACAATAAAATGCGCCACAGAGGTCCTGAACTAAAGATTAAATGTCTTTTGCCATATTGCTACAATGGATAGAAACTAAAACTCAGTCAACAGCCCATGTGTCGTTCACTAAAATGGCCAATAAGTCAGATGGCGAACATAAATGAGAACATAAGTCGTTAAAAACAGGGCATTCTACCAAGAAATCTGAACCGTCAAAGGTTGAGGGGAATGAGCACAAAATGGTGGGGGAGCACCACTTAACAAATGTTGACGGCTAGGAAGACAGTGTCCAATACACAATCTAGCTAAAATGGTCTCATGGTGAGAGGGCCAAGAGGTGGTCGTCCAAGCTGCTAGGAGAAGCTCAATTCCCCGGAGCTTGATCCCATGATAGGAGAACCAGTGCTGATGCCAAAGTGACACCATCTGTCGACAGACGGCAACACAGAGACCATCAGAAGGAATGGAAGAAATAGCAGGCTGAAGTATGAGGACTGCAGCCTTGGCAGCAGCATCAGCAGCCTTGTTTCCGGTCAGACTGACACGACGAGGAACCCACGTAAACATCAGAGTGGCTCCACCACAAGTGAGCAAGTAACAGCTGTCCTGTACGCATTGCATAAAGGGATAGATGGTGTACAGTACAAAGAGGCTCTCAGGGGCACAACGAGAGTCAGAGCACATATTGCAATTGAAAAGCCTCCGTTGCCGGATGTACTGTGCGGCCTGATACAGGGCGAAGAGCTCTGCTGCAAATATTGCGCAGTGCTCCAAAAGCCGATACTGAAAATAGTTGGTGCCAATGACGAAGGCACACCCAACACCATGGTCAGTCTAAGAGGTATCAGTGTACGCTGATATTGCGCAGTGCTCCAAAAGCCGATACTGAAAATAGTTGGTGCCAATGACGAAGGCACACCCAACACCATGGTCAGTCTAAGAGGTATCAGTGTACACAGAGCTACCATTGCAATGTTCCGTGTGCAAGTTGTGAAACTTATGGCGATATAGTGAGGCAGGGGTCGTGTCCTTAGGAAGCAAATGAAGGACAAGGTGGACACAGGCCACCGCACAAAGCCAAAGTGGTGAAGGGTTCACACCCACTGGGAATGTGGCTGGTAGTGTGAAGTTAAGCTGCTGGAGCAAGAGGCAAAAGCGAACTCCACAAGGTAAAAAAAGAAGAGGGATGCGCACCATACTGGCGATCAAAGGAGTCATCGAAGAAGGAAGCATAGGATGTGTGGTCAGACCTGGCAGACAAACAGCATGTGTACCTGCTGAGGAGGAAGTCACAGCAGAATGACAACTGTAGTTCGGCAGCTTCTGCATACAGACTCTCAATCGGGCTAGTGTAAGAGACACCAGTGGCCAAACGGATGCCACATTGGTGGATAGTACCAAGATAGTGTAAGAGGGATGGATGTGCAGAAGCATAAACATAACACCCATAGTCTAGTTTCGAATGGACAAGGGACGGGTACAAATGGAGGAGGGTGGTCTGATCTGCTCCCCAGGAAGAACCTCTGAGGACACGTAGGACACTGAGGGACCACATACAGCACACAGCCAGTTAAGACACACGGGAGGACCAAGGAAGTTTCCTATCAAGCATAAGCCCCAGGAATTTCGTAGTTTCAATGAACCGAAGAGCAACATGCCCAAGAAGTAAAGATGGTGAAAGAAACCAACTGCACCATTAAAAATTCAAACAAATGGTTTTGTCAGCGGAAAAGTGAAAGCCACTGTAGAGGTTTCACGAGCAGAGATGATCAAGACACTGCTAAAGACACCACTCAAGGAGACAAGTCCATGGAGAACTGCAATAGATTGCAAAATCATCAACGAAAAGGGAGCTGGAGATGCCTGGCGGGAGAGACAGCATAATAGGTTTAATGGTGATAACAAAGAGGACGACCCTTAGGACGGAATCCTGAGGCACACCGTTTTCCTGTATAAAGGTGTCCAACAAGGCAGAACCCACACATACCTTGAAAACTCTGTCTTTTAAAAATTTCTGAAGGGAACGGGTCCATGTGGCCACAGGAGCCCCACATGCAGAGAAACAAAGAATACCAATCCTCCAGCGGGTGTCGTAGGCTTTCTCCGAGACTCAAGCTACCATACCAGCCAGGCATGAATCATCCATTCCATCACCTTGCAAACACAGCTGGTGAGAGAAATGGGGTGATAACTAGAAGGAAGATGTTTGTCCTTACCAGGCTTAGGTATGGGCATGACAGTGGCTTCATGCCAGTGCCTGGGAAACATGCCCTCTACCCAGATGTGATAGTACGTATGACGGTGGAAGTTCTTGTCCGCAAGAGAAAAGCTGTGCAACATCTGAATGTGGACATGTCCCACCCCTGGGGCAGAGGATCAGCATGAAGTGACAGCATGATCTAGCTCCGCCATTGTAAAGGCGACATTGTAACACTCATGATCCTGAGAAGAGAAGTGTATCGGCCGAGCCGCCTCCACTCGTTTCCGATGGAGGAAAGCAGGAGATTAGTGAGTGGAGCTCTAAATCCCCACAAAATACCAGGCCAAGGTGATGCAGATAGCAATAGGATCCACTGTGAGTTCATATGCTACTGTCAGGCCAGAAGTTAGGGAATGGACCTTGGTCCCAGAGAGCCATCGGAGGTTGGCTGACACAATGGAAGGAGGAGTGGAATTGTTAAAAGAACCAATAAAGGAAACCCAGCTAGCTTTTCTGCTATCCCAAAGAACATAACACAGTGCATGCACCTGTTCATAACGAATGCAGTTTGCCATCGTAGAAAAACTGTTAAAAACACAGACAGACATCTCCATGCACGCAATGCATCTCTGCTCAGTCCAACAAGGGACCAGAAGACGGCATTATAAAGAGGAAGTGTGCAGAGTGTAACGTACTGCAGCGATAAGGATAACATCTGTAAGATGTTCTACCTGATCATCACAACTGGAGGAATGTTGTTCGCAGATCATCAGGTTAAAAATTGCCGAGAAATAGGCTGTTCTTATTGTTTTTCATAAATTTATGGAGATAATCATCTTTGAAGCTTTCCCAGCCACTACGTGTAATACAGTTGATAAGTATATCCACATCACACGAGTAGCGCAGTTGGCAGCATAATAGAATGGCAACCAAATGCACTTAATGATTCATTGGTTCAAATCTATTCAGTATCTTTTTTTCTGTTGTTCAATAAGAAATACCTACATCTCGTTATCATAAAAATCATTTTTTTTATGAATAATGCATGTCTTCTTGTTTCTAATTACATATTGGATGCAAAATTCCTGTTTTCATTTCAAATACAAATTCTTAATTATCGATGTTTTTATAAAAGACTGTTCATGAAAAGTTGCTTAAATTAAGAAAACATAATAATTTTAAGGCAAAAATGAGACACAAAATCGTCTTTATTTGGACCATGTCCATTGTTTTATGCCACAGAGGAAGATATGTATCGTAGAAACACGAAAAACAATCATTTTCACAGCATAGAGCACATACGAATGCTGCAGTTTTACATTTGCTTCTGTACAATTACAATATGAACCCAACAGAACTAATCTGGAGAGTTCTGGAGCCAAGTTGTGGGATTTGGCCCAAAAAGTAACAAGACTGTTAAGCTGCCAGATATAATGGAACTAACGCATGCAGCTTTTTCACGTGTCACTGGCGAACGACAGCAGAATATAGAACAGCTCGTCATAAATGAAAAAGAGAAAATGTTGGGCCTGGCTGGCTTCGTGGATTCTGTTATCGACAGACTCATTATCAAAGTAGCAGGTGACACTTTCAGAACTGAAATGTATTTCTCAGATTCAGATAAGGAAGGAGCTAAGAGATAACCAGACGACTGACGGTAATTAATACATTCAGTGGCTTCAGTATTCAACACACACAGCTTGCTCAAAAAAATTACCCTATGTTTAAGTTAGAAACTTTCCTCACTCTTGTTTGTAATTAGAATACATCATGACGCTAATATAATGTGGACAGTCTGTACTTCGGTATCAAAATGTACAGTCCATGCCCAAATTACGCAAGTTAGTGTGCTACCGTATTTACTCGAATCTAAGCCGCACATGAAAAATGAGACTCGAAATCAAGGGGAAAAAGAAATTTCCTGAATCTAAGCCGCACCTGAAATCTGAGACTTGAAATTCAAGGGGAGAGAAAAGTTTTAGGCCGCACCTCCAAATCTAAACAAAGTTGGTCCATTGTAATATGAGACACAATTTAGGTCAAATGAATGACGATACAGATACAGTAGTTTGGTTCGAGTCTTAAGCTTAAAGCTTTACCAGGTAGCCATTGCTATGCGTCAGGCACTCCGTCCGTATTTATACGGGTACCCCCTTCCTTTTTCACGTGCTTCGTCTGGTTTGAATTGATTGCTTATTTTTCTTTGATAAGTGCCGTTCTTTTTGTTATAGGTGTTATGTCACTCTAAGCTGAAAATGCATTATTGCACTGCGTCATGCATTGTTTGTCACATCCTGATAATGAGTGTATACGGCCTGCTGCCACTTGCGGCATGCCTTGCTTTTGTGCGCGCTACCGCCGCTTACAATTAAAAAAAAAAAAAAAAGAGAGAGAAATCGTCTCATTAGCGAAACAATGGCAAGAGACTGCTATTTGTTGTTACTTACACTGCTGCTTTCTTTGATAGTGATCAACAAGAGCTAAATAATAGACTGCGTATGATAGAAGATGTTCTGAACAAGAGTTTAGCGAAAATTTTTCTCCATTTGAAAATCTTTGCAGACACCTCTTTAGTACATTACATTCTGCACAGAAATTAGGGTCATCTTAGATTTAAAAATCTAGTAAATTGCCGTGCTTCATTTTTTACTGTATCACTATTAGGCATAAGAACAATACGGATATAAACATGACATGATATGTATATTCTTCCGCATTTGCTGTTGTCTCACTCTAGTTTCATAGTTTATTAGGCAGACAGGATTTAAATGAGATAGCAGCAAACACGAAAGAATACATGGCAAAATGTTTATATTCGTATTATTCTTACGGTGAAGATAATACTGCATGTGATTCACATTTCATCAGGTTCCTATTAGCAACCATCTCTTCTCACAGGCAGGAAAAGATTCATAACGTTGAGTTGGCCATATTGACAAACATCCGAAACAGTCTTGCCAGTCGGATTTTCGTAGTACATTGAAATGCTGCTACATTCGAAGACGAACAATACGGAATTTGTATTTACTTCGTTGGATAATGTATGAAAATGCAGTGGTCGAAACTCGGGGCGGGGAAAAAAGCTCGTCTTCCACCTTTTTTTAATTTATTTACTGACGCAGAGGTTTTGGCGCCAGTATTTATCATTGTGCTGCAAAACATGCCTGTGTAGCGCTACATATATTTGACGGCAGAAGTTGGTTGTGGCGGCACCTACCAACATTTTTCAGAACTTCTGCTTGCTTTGCACTCGATTCTAAGCCGCAGGCGGTTTTTTGGATTACAAAAACCAGAAAAAAAGTGCGGCTTAGATTCGAGTAAATACAGTAGTCTGCAACCAGAGAACTTTTGAAATAGTACTTATCAGTGTAACTTGCTAAACTGGTTCAAATATTTACACTCTTACATTATGTGTGGCTAAATAAGAAGAGAAAGAAGACCAATTACTGCAGTTTGACTTTCATTGCTTAACCACTCAACTTCAAAACCCGAGTTGTCTCGTTTTCATTATTCTGACAAACTTAATGGTGAGTACACTCAGGCAACCTAAGAAAAGACCTTCAGAAAAATAAAACCCCATTTATATCTGTTTCAGCATTGTGTTTGGCTGCTAGAGAGCATCTGGTACTACATTTGAAGGCTGGCTGTTGTGTTTTGGTTGAGGTGGTTGTCACTAGATATCGTCTTTAAGCTTTGAATACTCGACAATTAAAGATGGGCTTTCAGGCACACTCCTATCTTGTTTAGGCAATGCTTACAAAGAAGGATACCAAGTTTGACATTGAATTTATCGGCTCAGAAAGTGAAGAAGAATGTGATGTTACTTCATTAGAGACTGAAAGTGACAACAGTCATTAGTTGAGTGACAAGTGCTCGCTAGTGGTACCAGATAAATACATCCACTGTACTCCAGCCAGCTCTTCGAAGATTTATCTTCACAGAAAAGCATTGCACCAGTGGTAAGAGATAAATATATCAATTATGCTCCAGCCAGCTCTTCCAAGATTTACGTACTCAGGAAAGCATTGTGAAACAAATGCTTAGACTTCTCAGCTACAATGTAACTAAAAAATGACTTCAAGATTCAGGATATTTAGTCAAAGTCCAGTGCATCAGTGTGCACAGGATTTTATTACTGGTGATCTTCAAAACTCAAAATAATGAGCTTCAAAAGCTGTCTTTACATATCCATTGTAATGTCACTCACTAATAAAAACATTTTTTGGAACATAATTTGGAAAAAAATTGTCAAATTAAGGGGTTAAAATATGTTAGTCAAATTCATCAACTTAGGAACATGAAAGCCATGAATGGCTGCAAATGGTTTCCAAGTAGCTGAACATAACCAGTGGACCCTATCCATTCACGTAAAAGCAGTCCACACCATTATGGAGCCACTACCAGCTTGTACAGTGCCTTGTTGACAATTTGGGTCCACGGCTTTGTGGTGTCTGTACCACATTCAAACCCTATCACCTCTTACCAACTGAAATCGGGACTCACCTGACAGAGCCACAGTTTTGCAGTTGTCTAGGGTCCAACGGATATGGCAATGAGCCAAAGAGAAGCACTACAGGCGATGTCAGGCTCTTAGCAAAGGCACTCACTTTGGTCGTCTGCTGCTATAACTCATCAATGCCATATTTTACCACAATGTCCTAGCGGATACATTCGTTGTATGTCTAACAGTGATTTCTGCGATTATTTCATGCAGTGTTGCTTGCCTGTTAGAAATGCTTTCAGTTGTCAAATGAAGGTCATTGGCCATTGCATTGTCGGTGGTGAGGGATAATGCCTGAAATTTGGTATTCTTGACACGCTCTTGACACTCTGGATCTTGGAATATCAAATTCCGAAATTATTTGCAAAATGTAATGCCCCATGCATCTAGCTCCAACTATCATTTCGTACTCAAGGTCAGAAATATTTCCACAAAATTCACCAGAGTACAAATAAAAGCTCCGCCAATGCGCTGGCCTTTTCTATTATGTGTACATGATACTACTGCCACTTGTATATGTACATATTGCTCTCCCATGACTTTTGTCACCTCAGTATACATATCCTGTTACGCATACTTGGGATTTCTTTCTTTTTTTATGAGGAACAATACAAAATGGTAGGGTTTCTACTGCTTTATGCTAGAGGTTCTTTATGGTGAGTTGATAGTGATGACAATAAACAGACAGACTTCTGATGATGACTGACAGTTTACTACCCACCCTCCCCTTGTTTCACCTGTGGCTCTTTCTTTCCACACTTACAACAGATATTTGCTAAGGTTAACTGTTGGGGCCCGCAACAGTGAAGTTGTGATAAGTCTGTTCATTAGCAAATATTAAACAACTTCTCCCTCCAGTGCCACAACAAATAGCTTTGGCAGATGTGGTAATTCCTTGGCGTAGGGAGTAGTAAGGGATTCTGTTTTGGAGCCATCTTCTTCTTTCTTCCTTCCTTCAACCTTAATGAATCTAATCTCCACTTTCCTTTCTTCCTTCACTGCAAAGTGTACCAGTTCTATCTTTTCCTCTATCCATATTCATAAGTTTCTATTGGTTAAACCCTTCTGTTTTCTGAGTGTTTTGATCACAACCTGTTGCAACAGGATGACTGGTAGGACTTGTACATATGGACGTAATTTTCATGCCATACATTTATTGTGTTTGTCAGTATACTGCACGTTAGGTACTTCATACATTGTGGGGGGAATATAACAGGGGAAAGCCCATGCGTGCAGCGCAAGAGTCTGAAATTAACCATGCTAACATGAGCGTAACGAGCAGAAGAAGCAGTGCCATTTAGCGAGAAATCAGTAAATTGATATCACAGATTCCCTATCAACAGAACAACATTATGTTACCAACTTTAAATAGAGAAGGTGCTACACAAGGAATAGGAGTGGCAGGTACAAAAATTAGGTTACATTTAAGCAACATAACATTCCATCCGTGTCAGAAGACAGTTAATCACCTGAATATATATTAAGACGTGTTTTATGAAGTACCTGAGTATGGAGAGACAAAAATACAGTTATCTCGACTATCGTAGCAGGTTTTGTCACCAATATAAAAATCCACTGAATTTTCGAAGCATGAAAATGGCAATTTCAGTCCTTGCTTTATACAGTGAAACCTCTATTTTATATTTCCATGCAGTCCATACTCAAAAAATGCAAAACTGAGGAAAAGGCAGAATTAAGGTAAATGTTAAAACCCCCCAAAATATGAGCAAAAACACATGTAACTGGCATATATGATGATAAATCGCAATCCTCTCCAACACTTTGTATAAAATCTGTCTAGTTGAACTAAATTAAATGTACAGTACAATGTTTCTACAACAATTTGTGGTAATGGATTTCATCAGTTCTTAAAATCTCACAGATGTGGAAGTGGTTAAACAATATGCATAAATGTGGAAATCTGCTTAATGGCATGCTTTGCCACTATTGCTGTTATTATTTAATGTTTTTCTTATGAGCCACACTTCACTTCATATGCTCACTACTGTTAAAAGTGATATTTTGGGCTTGATGAGAGAAACATGAGACATGAAAACATGAGTTTACTTCCCCAATTTATGTCAAAAGCTTATGAGAAGTCAGTTAAGTGAATTTCTGTAGACTGTGCAAAATGTAAATTTGAAAGAAAGCTCAGGTGCCACAGTTTCGCTTCATGCCTTCGAACACTGCTGCCAATCTTTACGATCTACAGTGTTTGGTGCGTGTGGTGCAAAGTATGTGTGTATGTACTTGTTGGAACTGCATCATGTCAGATTTTAACACGAAAGTCTTTAAAATGTGCTATCGAAAAACCTTTGTTCTACTTCCATGTGTAATCTCTGTCTTACCACATTACCTGTATGAAAAGTAATTTTCAGCACTTCACACAATGCTTTCACCCCACTGTCACTGAAGGGCTACTCCTCCTTGCCACACATCCTGTAGGCAAACTCATTTTACATATGTTAGTGTGGGGTGGTGGCTGTGGTGGCTATTGGGTGACTTAAATCGCCAGCCATTAAGAATTCACTAGCCAGAAATGGGCAACGTTTCGTTGATTATGACTGAGCATATTCTTCGAGACTCGGTGTTTGAATTTAAAAGGTTGAAAATCGATTTTGTTGCTGAATACAGTACATCGGAAACACATGCAAAAATATGAGACTGAGTTCCAAGTGGCACAAGAAAAGCTGATGGCTGGGCTCCTACATCACGTATCGGCTTATCCAGAACACATTGCGGGACAGTCTTGTTTTTCCATTACTGCTGCATCCTAGGAGTATTTGTATCATAATTGTGTGGTGAAGCTACATGTTGCAAGTCATGTTGGCTACACCAATGCGGATTGTGCCAGCATTTTCTCTCTCCCGTCTTCCCTCTTCACAATGGCCTGAAATATTCCCTTAACTCCGCCACCACCTCTGATGTGAACTGTGTCTGTTGTGCCACTTATAACTCATTCAGTCACATCAAATGTCAATAGGAAGAAAAAGGAATGAAGTCAAGCGAGAGGCCCAGTAAGAACTCTAAACCAAGGCAAACCTTACTAGGAAGAAATTTAAAATCAGTTGAATTTTTAGCATTGATCCTACTGGTTTTTCACAGGAGCTATGAATTTATGGTGTAGAATCACAAAAAACGTAAAATTGAAGAATGTAAAATCAAAGTTCCACTGCATCTTGCAGTATTTTAATAATAAAGTGATCTGTATGTGTTGCTTGGAATAATTTTAAATACATACATAGTAGCATACCTAAATCATCCTAATAAAGGAAATGAACATGGGAATATTGTTACCCAAAGTTATACACTAACACCAATGTGTTTTCGTACATCAACAAAATTGTAGGTAAACATATTTTTTTTTTTTTTTTTTTTTAATAAAGGGTATGGTGTGGTATGCTTTAAAAATGAGGTAAAGAGACACCAGAAGTGAAGTAAACCCTATCTGTCAGGATGCGAGAAATGAAACTGAGGTACTGTGCAGACAAATTTTATATGGTGACTTTACCCTGTGTTAGATGAGATGAGGGAGTTGAAATGGGTAGGCAGATCTACAGAGAGGCTGTCTTATGACAGGTCAGGGCATTTAAGGAAAAAATAACAACTGCGGCTAGATATACCCAGCAGAGCTATCTACTCCTTTGGTTAGTAGCATTTTCATCTGAAGGGAAGAATGGTTGTACAGTACATTCTCATAGAAAGGGCTGAAAACAGTTATTAAAGTTGGAGAAGTCGTGCCGAGTCGCAGTTGTTAACTATGTTGGAAGTGGAATCCAAACTAGTTAGCAGCAAACAATTTTACCACAGAACCAATGTTTGGTAATCTGCATTCTGAGTATGCTGATATTTTGTAACTGAGATTTGAATGCATTTCATTTTACATGAAGAAAACAAATCTCACACACTTATACACTAAAAGCACAATTAATGTTATTGAGTGTGTAACAACCGGGCATTAACAACATGGTATGGTTAATTACTAGACCCATCTTTCGTGCTAACTCGAAGAGCCAAGGAAATACTCCATATATTTACTGAGAATAAATGAAATGGATAACAGATTGTAATATAGTACCAGATATCTTACGTTTAATTGTAACGAATGTGTTAAAAAAGAGTGCCCAACATCTTTCATCTCAGTGGTGGGATCTGTAGTGTACTGTGAGTTATTTGTGAGAATGATATGATCCACTGAGGGTGCTCATGGCTCTTACAAATACTTTACGGAGTGGGGAAAAATGCCCTTTGTGCATCCCGATCTGTGATATTGCACATGGTGCATATGCTGTGAAGTAACATAGCAGGGGCAAGGAGCACTGTGATGAGCGCAGCAGCACTTGCTAGCTGTGGACATTTGTGTCTTGGTGACACCTCTTGAAGGTGTCATGAACACATCCGAGAAATTGGGCATACTACAAAGTAAACACTAAAGACAAAAGAAGACTGTAAATACTCGGCTCTTAAGTAAGTTCAATGTAGTCGGGCTATTGATTGATGTCTCTGAATGAATTTATGAGTCACTACTATTTGGATCAGTCTTCACAACAGATGTACATAGTAGAAACAATACAGGAGATTATAGTTTAAGAGCTGCTCTTCATTCAGCAGCTGGAAGGAGTGAGACACACTCTTAGAGCAACAACCGGCCTGGCGATGAAGTGAAGAGGAATATAACTTCACGTACGGCCGTGGTATGGAGTATATGGACGACTGGAACAAAACAAAAATGTGAATGTATTGGAACAAGAATAGTCAAAGATAGCACACATAACACCGCCCTGACAAATCCACCACACAATGTTCCGCCACTCGAGGTCGAGGTACTACAGTCAAGTCAACCCCCCCAACACACACACATTATATTGTACTAAGGTGCACCAACAATAAAACATTAAAGATGTTTTTAACATTTTATTACCATCTACATTTTTGTAACATTAATCAGATACATTTAATATTTAAAGCATTTTGCGAATTTGTAAAACCAAGATACAAGCTGAATTTTGTATGCACATGTAAGCAGGCTCTCATTATCCAAATTGCGAATGTGATTTAGCAGGGTGGAGGGTCTATCAGAAAGATAGAAATTAAGAGATGGTTGTTACATGTGAATTATGATGATCCAGCATAGGGAAAAAGGAGGCAAGACAACGACAAGCAGCAAGGAAGGCTAAAATGTGTGATGATGGCAGAAGGTAAACAATATCTGAGTGAAACAATGACAATATTTATTTCACACAGAATGCCACACACAGCATCTGAACTGAAACATGCCTACATTATTTCAATTAGATTTCATGTAACAAAGGTGTCGCCCCACTACAGTAAATGTATTTCATTGCCTGCAACATTTGCTCATTCACAACTACAGTAGCTTATATACAAAATGCAGACTGTCATCCACAGTTGAAAAGCAATCCAAACAAATCTCACAGACTCAGATTTAGCAAGAGCACATGCACAAACACATCATTTCCAAAGTAATTAAATTGTTGCATAACTATGTTTACTACTACTTGTTCAGAAATTTATAATAAATCAAGCATTTAAGATTATGATGTACAAACCTCACACTCTGTTTCAATTTGGCAGGTGACAGCCCATCTGCTTGGAGAAGTTCTTCAAACCATTCTTTTGTTTCATTCTGTGGGTATACTACATCATGGCCAGGTAGTGGTAAAACAATATCATAAATTGTGAAGTCTTTCACATCACTTTCTGAAAGTATTCGCACAGAGGGTTTCTGTCTGTTGCTCGCATTGTCATCAGCAGTATCACCTAAGTGAGAAATTTTCATAACTTCCAAGCTTAGAATACACAGCACATGGAACATTAATACTTTGCATTTTCTTAATGAATTGCATAAAATTATTTATCTCACATAAGAATCAGTATCACTATTTGAAGGATTATAGTGACTATTATGTTAGACAATTTGTTAGAGCCTTACAGCAAGAGTAAAGTGTTGTTCTTTGTCGAATGTCCATTTTCCACAACATCTGCTCAAAATCTGTCTCTTATTAGGATAGGGAAACTACCTTACAACATATCAAAAAACTTTGACAACAAACACAAATTGTAGTTTACGGTACGTGTACATGTGACAGCAATTCATGTTACTATTTATTAATTTATGATGTAACTGCATAGATGAAAAATCTACTCACCAACCAGTGGCTTGTGAAAACACATAAAAGTTATAGAAATGTGCAAGCCTTCTGGGCCAGTGGCTGCTCCTCCTGGCCGAAGGATCAAAGGGGAAGGAGAAGGAATGAGGGGAAAAGGATTGGCAAGGTTTCAGAATGGAAAGAGCTAGGGAAATGTTGCCCAGAGCCCTGAGTCAAGAGAGGATTACCAAAATTGATGGAAAGGAAGGCTGAGTGTTGGGGGCTGCACTGGTTGAGATCTGAAACCTGAGAGCTTAAAGGCGGAAGACAGTGCAATAAAGAAGACAGATTACTGAAAAAAAATTGAAAGAGTTAATAAGAGTAAATTAAGTCTTTCATGGTGGTTTTTCAGTAATCTCTGCCTTGATTATTATCCTATCTTCCACCTTTAAGCTCTCAGGTTTTTGAATTTCATCTCTTGCAGTCCTCAATATATCATTTGCATTAGATTACTGCCATAAAAAAAAAAACGAAATTTGCCAAACTTTTTCCACTCCATTGTGGCAGGTTGCTACACCAACTGGTTTCAAATTATTTCAGAATGAAAACAGTCCTGGTTGAAAAGTATTTAAATATCAATGTGTGTCACACTTTCAGGGCATAAACAGACTGTCAATAAAAACAAGAAGCCAATTAATTTGAAACAAACAGTGAAATGGGCACGGTCTTGTCTTGTACGACTACACAAGCACAATGAACTAAAAGTAACAGCACTTACTTAAATGGAGCTGGAACCCATCCATCATATAAACACACAAAATATAAAGTAGACCTCGTTAAAAGGAAGCTGCCACTACATTATCAAGAAGGTGGCGTAAAAACTTCAACAACTATCACATTACTCTGAGCATACCAGCTGACTCTGCCATAGCTGTATCAAATAGGGCCACACTTACAAAACAAACACGGTATGAGCCACACGCAGCACAATTTCCATTTGGCCCACACACAAACAAATATTACTGTGACTGATCAAGATGCAAGCAAGACAGATTATAGTGACTATTATGTTAGACAATTTATGAAAAGACATGCCATGGCAGTGTGTATGATCAGTGTAAGGAACGTTTACTAAACACAAAAACTACATAAATATTAAGATGCATATATGCAAACCATTGCAATCACATGAAACCAGAAGTACAGCAAGGTACCCCTATATAAAGCAGAAAAAAATAAGTAAAACGCTGAAATCAAGAATATTATGATACAATGCTAATAGCGTTTTGTATGTTGCTGGAATGATACCTTTTATTTTATGTCCACAGCATTATTTTTAACTTACGTTCATTTTGTTGTGAGGGAAAAAGAGGGGATTTCAAGTGGTCTTATTATGATCTTTTACCATAGGTTCCTGTTTTATGTGCCATAACTTATATTTCTTTATTTTAATGACCAAAAATAGCTCTTCAACTCTAGTTTGCAATGCTGATGACTGCCCCTTCCCCTGACCCTGATACCTTGATGTTTGCACTTGTTGATCTTGTACACATAGGCTGTCCCATCCACTTTAAAATTCAGCTATTTTACTTCATATGACTGCTTCAGTGACATATTTTGACTAACTGTTTCTTCATCTCATGATTTCTCCCTATTTTTTCTGCTTTGCATAGGAGTACCTTAACATACTTTCACTTTCATTTGATTGCAATGGTTTACATATATTCATCTTAATTTATTAGATTTATGTAGTTTTTCTCTTTTGTAAATGTGCCTTATGCCAATCATGTGCATCACCTGGGCACATTATACTCACTGTTTGCATCTTTATCTGACACAGTAATATCTGTGTATGTGCTGAATGGACATTGTGCCGTGTGCAGCACATAGCGCAATTATTTTGTAAGCATGGTCCTATTTTTTACTGCTGTGGTGGAGTCAGGTGGTGTGCTCTAACACAACACATGCAGTCGAAATTTTTCTGCCACCTTGTTGATGATATACTGGCTGTTTTCTTTTCTTTTAACTAGGCCCAATTTACATTCTACATTTTTATGATCAATGAATTACATATCCAGTTACTTTTACACTCTTTCTCCATTTTATATGGCTTTATCATGAATGGGCTACATATTCAGCTACTTTTACGCCAGTTGCTATTACTTTTAGTTCTTTTTTACCTGGATAGTCTTACAAGATAGGACCACACCCCCTCCACTATTTCTTTGTAGCTGATTGGTTTCTTCTTTTTATCAACAATCTAATGATGCCTCAAAAGGGTGAAACAATATTAAATAATATTAGATAACTAGATAACTTCGTAACCAAGACTTGTTTCCATTCTGAAATGATTTTTGCCATCACATCTTGTAATGTCAATTGGAATCAATTTAGTTGCCACACAGATCGACAGTTCAAGCTCATGAAGTATGGTGGGAGTGTTTCAATTGACAGTGCCTTTCAGTCTGTGCCACAAAAAGTAGTCACAAGTAGTCTGATCAAATAAGGATAAATTCAGGTGCAATGCAATGACTGTTCCTGAAGTACTCAACATGAAAGCAAGATACCTATTCCATATGCTGTGGTTGAGCCCCATCTTGCATGAACCACATGATGCCTGGTCTATCCTCCAATGCTTGCTGAGTGGTAACAAAATGTTATTGTTTTAAAACTCCAATGTAGTGTTCACTGCTTACTGTTTCTTGCTTGAAGAAAGGACCAATACAGCCTCTGATGCATACTGGAGCTCAAGCTGTAATTTTGGCAGAACGCAGTGGTTTCACTTCACGCTAATGGATGTCTTTGGAATCCCAAAATCGCCGGTTTTCTTTATTCATACATTCATTCACACGCTGAAGTTTGATTTGTCTGTGAACCATATGCAGAAAACACCAAATCCTTTATCACCAATTAATGTAAGACTCTGGTTTGCAAAGTCAGCCCTTTGCCCCCAGAGCATGTAAAGGTTTGACCTTGTGACTGGAAACACACACAGATTGTTTCTCAACTGCACACATCCACAAATGCTTCAAAACAGCCTGTGATGCAGTTCTTCAGATAGATTTACTCTGATATCTCTGAGTAAATCTCGAAATTGTGGCGACATTTTCAGGACAAATTTAAGTTGGCCTGGACCACCATTTCCATTAATCGTCACTCACACTGCCTGCCCGTTCAAATCTACCAGAGGACTTGTGAGTAGTTTTTGAATCGTGCCATTTGGAACATTAAATCGTCATTGAAAACTGCACCTTGCTGCTGTAATACTGTATTTTAACCTGTTATATTCCAGTACCAGAAACATACATTCAATAGAATTTGATTTTGGCCTCTTTCTTAAAAGTGGATGTCACCACCCTGGGCATTGGAGTATTATTTATAGGCATTAGGTATTGCTATTACAGTGCATCTGTTAGTAGCTTTTTTAACTATTACTTCAGAACTGCTGTATAATATTCTCACTGCTTTCACAATACATGTACCTTCTGTTGCATTGCATTCTTCCACCAATCTTTGTTTTCATGTTATTTAATATTAAAATCAAGGAGTCCCTGGTTAGCCACCCTGTACTAGCCCAAAACATGTTTAAGTCAAAAGAGTCGAACAATGGGAAGTCCAGGCTGAAATAACAACACTATGGAAAGGATAGACTCACCACAGAAGATGTGTTTAGTCACCTGACAGGCATGTTGAAAAAGGCTGCTAAAATATTGAAGGTTTTTTGGAGAAAGTCCTTTTTCAGCAGAAAAACACACATATTTACACTAGCACAACTCTCAAACACATGGCGGTTGTCTCAGGGCACTGGAGGCCAACTGTGACTGCATCTGACGAAGCAGCAATCTGCTTAGATGTGTTGTAGGTGTAAGGAGAAGGCATGAGGCGGATGGAGGTGGGAGGGGGAGGGACAGCAGAGTAAGTGTGGGAGATGTTTGTGGTGTCTGTTGGGGCATGCAGGGTCTTGGAGGGGACAGGATAGGGCTGTTTGGTGCAGTATCAGGAGCTATGCTTGAGGATACGAGAACAAGGCAAAAGAACTTGTAGGGGCTCTGGTAGGTTAGAGGACGTTTGTGATACTAGAGTGGGAGCATGGAAGGGGATAGGTAGGTGGGAGACAGGGGCTAGAGAGGGTTGAAGAACAGGTTAGGAGTTCCTACCTGAGCAATTCAGAAAAGCTGGTGGTGGTAGGAATAATCCAAATGGCACAAGCTGTGAAGCAATCAAAGTTAAGTACACTGAGTTAGGCAGCAATTTCAGCAACTAGGTTGTCCAGCTGTTTCTTGGCCACAATTTGCCAGGGGCCATTCATGCACACAGACAGCTTGTTAGTTATATCCACGTAGAAAGTGTCACAGTGGTTGCAGCTTAGTTTGTAGAACACATGGCTCCCTTCACAGGCAGCCACGCCTCCGATGGGCTAGGAGGTGTCTGTGAAAGGACAAGAGTAGCTGGTAGTGGGATGATGTATGGGACAGGTCTTGCATATAGATCTATTGCAAGGATGCAAGTTATGATACAAGGGGCTAAGATGCAGGAATGGAGTAGTGATGAACAAGGATAATAAGTAGATTCGATGGGCAGTGGAACACCACTGTGAGAGGGATGGGGAGTATATTCCTTATTTGAGGCCACAATGGTAGACAGTCAAGACCCTCTCAGACAATATGATTCAGTTGCTCCAGTCCTGAGAGATACAGAGTCATGAGAGGAGTGCACCTATGTGGCTGTATAGTGGGTATGCGGGAGGTGGTAGAAGACTACAAATGCAAGGAACAAGAGATCTGTCTATCCACATGAATGGCCATCATCAAACTGGCCAAGAGACAGCTGGTCCATCCAGTTGCTGAAAATGCCACTCAACATTACATGCTTCACTTTAATGGCCGATTCACAGCCCATGCCATCTGGGTTATTCCTACCCACGTCAGCTTTTCTGGATTGCACAACTTTGAACTCTTTCTATAACATGCCCTTTGTTCCCGTAAGCCCCCTGGCCTAAACCTTCATTAGTCCCGTCTTCCACCTACCTATACCCTTTCCTGCTACTGCTGACGTACGACATGTCTTCTATCCCGCCAATGCACCTGTAAGCCTTTGCCCCACCTCTACTTCTCTCCTCATTCTTTTTCTGTATAACCATGTCCCCAATCCGTTGAGGCACTGCCTCTCAACACTGCGCTTCACTGTCCTATCCTGTTCCCACCAAGGCCCTGCATGCTGTAACAGGTAGCACTAGCACCCACCCCGTCCTCCCACTCTGCTATCCCTCTCCCGTCCTACCTCATGCCTCATACTTACCCACACCACCCATCCCAGCAGATTGCTGTTTCGTCAGACAGACTTAGTTGTGGATTTGTGTGTGTGTGTGTGTGTGTGTGTGTGTGTGTGTGTGTGTGTGTTTGTGTGTGTGTGTGTGTTTTCCACTACAGAAAGACAGTCCAAAAGATTCATTATTTCAGCACTCTATTATTGTATCTATTTGAGACTGAACACCGCCTTTAAATGGTGAGTAGTAATCTATCCACCATGTTGTTGAAGTTAGAAGAAGATGAAGTTAGAATAGAGGAGCAGATTAGATGCGAGTAAAGGAGAGGTGAAGTCAGCATTAAAATTAAGAGGAGGGGAAGAAAAGGAGAGGGAATTTGATGAATAAATTAAACAAGGAGTAAGACCGGGTTGCTAGGTTGCAGGATCAGTTAAGTAGAAAAGGAAACAATAAAACAGGACAGTGAGTACATAAGAAGCTAGACTATCTTTCATATGGGCAAACTGATGCATACATGAAACACGAATTATGGCAAATAAAGTTTTAAGACTTTGTGATAACAATGGAGAAAGGAGAGGGACCCACAGAAAAATGACTGATACATGACTGTGAGGAAACCAATGGAAAAACCTGCTCCTTTATACAAAAATAGAACATTATTAAACATGAAGTACTAAGAAAATTCACTGTCACCATCCCATAAAATTCTGAAATACTGTGGAATCTCGCTAGCACATTTAGAAAGATCACAGATTTTGAATGTCACAAGTGAGAAAACATACTACTGAAAAATACCTAATCTGATAAAGATTCGATTTTTTCATTAGTAAAAATTCAGAATTAAGGGTACCATATTTTGGGCATGCCGAACTTCCTGACAAGCTATCCCATTAAAGTATAATTGAAAATGCATTTCTTCAAGAACATTTAATTTACATGTTAGTATACAAGAAGCCAAAATGTCGTAAATACAGTAACACTGGCTACCCCAATATAATGGCTGTGTGCACTTCTACCATCACCCAACTGGAACACAAGAAAGTCATGCAACTTTAGAGTGTAGCCTCTAGCACTGAAAATATAAACCTGGTATGACAACCAGAAAAAATAAAAATATTCCAAAATTGAAATTTTTACTACTGTTCTCAAAACAAAAACACATTGTTCATTTACTGTCTCTGTATCGGTGAATCACTAATGGTAATCTAATAAGAGATTGCCACTTCAACAAACTAATGATACCTCGTACATCTTGCTAGCCTAACTACACTATAACACAGTAAGATATTGTGTGCAGTCCTGTTTTCACAAAGGTTTGAAAAACTTAGCAATGGTTGACTATTTCTTTCAGTCTAACTTTACTATTGTATTGTCCATCTTAGGTAATACGTTCATCAATTCTTCGTCGACTGAAAAAACCAAAAACAGTTCTTTACTGTGTCCACTGCTTTAATAACTATTGACACTGTAGGAACTGCCAAAGGTTCTTGTTAATCCTTATCCTCACTTTCTTATTATTTCTCTGCCATCTGTTTTAATAGGAGCTTCAACTGTCATGGACTGACAAGACACCAACACCTTTGTCACATTCAATGTATTCATCGAAGCTGAGGGAGGTAGACAGTGTTTTCTTCTTGCCCATTTCTTGCTGCCATTGCTCAGCTGCAATTCCTGTTTACTGGCATAAAGGTCTTCTGTAAGTATCTGGTGAAACCCAGCCTTCTTTAAATGATCTGAGATCATGCTATCTTGCACAGAACCCCAGACACTTCCATAAAATGCATAATGTCCAAGATAGTAACATTTCTCATTGTATTATGAGCGAGTAACTGAACATGGTTGTCCAAAATTCCTTTACCAAAGAAGACCAAGGAAATATTCCTGAATTCAAATCAAGAACAACTGCCAACACGAGTAAGTAGATATCCTCAATGTTCCTCTGCACAGTGAAACAGCTTAAATCACTTATAAATGAAAGGTATCCGGTCCTGATTGCATACCAGTTAGGTATACAATAGCCCCATTCTAGGCAATCATACACAACTGCTCACTCGATGAAAGATCCATACCTGAAAACTGGAAAGTTGCACAGGCCGCACCAATACCCAAGAAAGGAAATATAGATTTGGAAAATATTGTTCTTGTCAAACAACTAGATTTTTGTTCTCATGGAGTAATGAAAACTATTGACAAGGTATGCCAAATTGATTCCATTTTCTTCAATTTTCAGAAGGCTTTTGACACCATTCCTCGTAAGCAACTTCTAATCAAATTGCATGCCTACGGAGTATCATCTCAGTAGTGAGACTGGCTTCATAATTTCCTGTCAGAAAAGTCACAGTTCATAGCAACCAACCAAAGGTCATTGAGTAAAATAGAAGCCATATTTGGCATTCCACAAGGAAGTGTTAACAGGCCCTCTTAAATTTCTAATCTACGTGAATAATTAAGGAGGCAATCTGAGTAGCCCTCATAGATTGTCCGCAGATGATGCTGTCATTTACTATACTGTAAAGTCACCAGATGATCAAAACCAACTGCAAAACGATTTAGACAAGATATCTGCACGGTGTGAAAAATGGCTCGACTCTGAATAATGTAAACTATGAAGTCAGGCACAGGAGTAATAAAAGAAAACTGCTAAATTTCACTTTCACAATAAATCACACACATTTAAAGGTTATGAATACAACTACATACTTGAGGGTTACAATTACGAATAACTTAAATTGGTATGATCACATAGATAACGCTGTGAGGAAAGAGAACCAAAGGCTGCAATTTATTGACAGAATGCTTAAAAAACCCAACAGATCTACTAAAGAGACTGCCAACACTATGCTTGTCCATTCTCTTCCGGAGTTTGTGTGGTGTGGGATCTGCATCAAATAGGATTGATGGAGCACATACAAGGAGTTCAAAGAAAGATATCTCATTCTGCAGTATCGCAAAATACGGGAGAGTGTGCCACGGATACAATATGTGAATAGGAGTGTCAATCATTTAAAAAAAAAAAGGTGTTTTTTGCTAGGGCAGGATCTTCTCATGAACTTTCTATAACCAACTTTCTTTACCGAGTGTGAAAATATTTCATTGGCACCCATCTACGTATGGAGAAATAATAATAATAATAATAATAATAGACATCAGAGATTACACAGACAGATTTAAGTGTTCATTTTCTGCAAAGCTCTTTATTGTGAATTGCAGAGTAACCATGTAGATGTAGTATCAAGACTGTCCACTATATTCTGTATTAGAATCTTTGTGTTCTTTTATTTCAGGCATTTATTAAGACCCTGTTGAAGTGGCTGAAGGTGGCTTGCACAATTGGAAGGAAAAAAAACAATACACTTACATTTCATAGACAATAAACAGGATTTTCTTATTTTTAACACCCAACCTTGCATCCCAGGCACACAAAAATTGTTCGAATATCTACATCTATACTCCGCAAAATACCACAAGGTGTGTGCCAGGGGGCATGTCCCACAGTACCAGCTATTAGGATTTCTTCCTGTTCCATTCACGTTTGGAGCAGAGGAAAAATGATTGTTTGAATGGCTCTGTGCGGGCAGTAATTATTCTAATCTTATTCTCGCAGTTCTTGTGTGAGTGATACATAGGGGATTTTAATATATTCCAACAGTTATCATTTAGAGCCACTTCTTGAAACTTTGTGAACATACTTCCTCAGGATAGTTTACGCCTATCTTCAAGACTCTTCCAATTCAGTTCCTTCATTATCTCTGTGAGACACTCCCACAGATCAAACAAACCTGTGGCCATTCGTGCTACCTTCTCTGTGAACGTTAAATATCCCACTTTGTCCTATTTGATACGGGTCCCCCACACTTTAGCAACATTCTAGGACCAGTCGCACGAGTGTTTTGTAAGCAATGTACTTTGTAGACTGACTGCACTTCCTCAGTATTCTACCAATAAACCGAAGTCTACCACCTACTTTACCCACCATTGAGCTTATGTGGTTATTGCATTTCACATCCCTACGCAGTGTTACACCCAGGTATTTGTCAAAGTTGACTGATTCCAACAGTGCCTCACTGACATTAGTCATAGGATACAACTTACTTTTTCTGTGTAGCACACAGATTTATATTTCTGAACATTTAAAGCAAGTTGCCAATTTTTGCAGCACTATGAAAATTTATCGAGATCTGACTGAATATTTGAGCAGTTTCTTTTAGATAGAACTCCATCATCACAAATAACTGCATCATCTGCAAATATATATATTGGAACAGTTCCGTCCTCCGTCACAGCGGGACCCACCTCCTCTTCATCAAAATCACCCTCTCCAAACTTTCCAGGAATTTCTGACTTCCAGCCTTGCCTCTCAATCCTTCCTAAAAAACCTTAATCCTACTCCCAACATCACCACTGCTGAAGCCCAGGCTATCCGTGATCTGAAGGCTGACCGATCCATCGTCATTCTTCCGGCGGACAAGGGTACCACAACCGTGGTACTTGATCGTCGGGAGTATGTGGCTGAGGGACTGCGTCAGCTTTCAGACAACACTACATACAAAGTTTGCCAAGGTAATCCCATTCCTGATGTCCAGGCGGAGCTTCAAGGAATCCTCAGAACCTTAGGCCCCCTACAAAACCTTTCACCTGACTCCATCAATCTCCTGACCCCACCAACACCCTGCACCCCTACCTTCTACCTTCTTCCTAAAATTCACAAACCCAATCATCCCGGCTGTCCCATTGTAGCTGGCTACCAAGCCCCCCCCCCCAGAACGTATCTCTGCCTACGTAGATCAACACCTTCAACCCATTACATGCAGTCTCCCAACCTTCATCAAAGACACCAACCACTTTCTTGAACACCTGGAATCCCTACCCAGTCTGTTACCCCCGGAAACCATCCTTGTAATCATTGATGCCACTTCCTTATACATAAATATTACGCACGTCCAGGGCCTCGCTGCGATGGAGCACTTCCTTTCACACCGATCACCTGCCACCCTACCAAAAACCTCTTTCCTCATTACCTTAGCCAGCTTCATCCTGACCCACAACTTCTTCACTTTCGAAGGCCAGACATACCAACAATTAAAGGGAACAGCCATGGGCACCAGGATGGCCCCCTCGTACGCCAACCTATTCATGGGTCGCTTAGAATAAGCCTTCTTGGTTACCCAGGCCTGCCAACCCGAAGTTTGGTACAGATTTATTGATGACATCTTCATGATTTGGACTCAAAGTGAAGAAGAACTCCAGAATTTCCTCTCCAAACTCAACTCCTTTGGTTCCATCAGATTCACCTGGTCCTACTCCAAATCCCATGGCACTTTCCTTGACATTGACCTCCACCTGTCCAATGGCCAGCTTCACACGTCCGTCCACATCAAACCCACCAACAAGCAACAGTACCTCCATTATGACAGCTGCCACCCATTCCACATCAAACGGTCCCTCCCTACAGCCTAGGTCTTCGTGGCAAACAAATCTGCTCCAGTCTGGAATCCCTGAACCATTACACCAACAACCTGAAAACAGCTTTCGCATCCCGCAACTACCCTCCCGACCTGGTACATAAGCAAATAACCAGAGCCACTTCCTCATCTCCTCAAACCCAGAACCTCCCACAGAAGAACCCCTAAAGTGCCCCACTTGTGACAGGATACTTTCCGGGACTGGATCAGACTCTGAATGTGGCTCTCCAGCAGGGATACGACTTCCTCAAATCCTGCCCTGAAATGAGATCCATCCTTCATGAAATCCTCCCCACTCCACCAAGAGTGTCTTTCCGCCGTCCACCTAACCTTCGTAACCTCTTAGTTCATCCCTACGAAATCTCCAAACCACCTTCCCTACCCTCTGGCTCCTACCCTTGTAACCGGCCCCGGTGTAAAACCTGTCCCATGCACCCTCCCTCCACCACCTACTCCAGTCCTGTAACCCGGAAGGTGTACACAATCAAAAGGCAGAGCCACGTGTGAAAGCACCCACGTGATTTACCAACTGACCTGCCTACACTGTGAAGCTTTCTATGTGGGAATGACCAGCAACAAACTGTCCATTCGCATGAATGGACACAGGCAGGCAGTCTTTGTTGGTAATGAGGATCACCCTGTGGCTAAACATGCCTTGGTGCACGGCCAGCACATCTTGGCACAGTGTTACACCGTCCGGGTTATCTGGATACTTCCCACTAACACCAACCTGTCAGAACTCCGGAGATGGGAACTTACCCTTCAGTATATCCTCTCTTCTTGTTATCCGCCAGGCCTCAATCTCCGCTAATTTCACTTTGCCGCCGCTCATACCTCACCTGTCTTTCAACAACATCTTTGCCCCTGTACTTCCGCCTCGACTGACATCTCTGCCCAAACTCTTTGTCTTTACAAATGTCTGCTTGTGTCTGTGTATGTGCGGATGGATGTGTGTGTGTGTGTGTGTGTGTGTGTGTGTGTGTGTGTGTGTGTGTGTGTGTGTGCGCGCGCGCGCGCGCGAGTGTATACCTGTCCTTTTTCCCCCTAAGGTAAGTCTTTCCGCTCCCGGGATTGGAATGACTCCTTACCCTCTCCCTTAAAACCCACATCCTTTCGTCTTTCCCGATGAAGCAACAGTTGGTTGCGACTAGAAATGGCACTGGTGACTGAGTTACACACAATTCGGTTTGTTGTTGGGCTGCTACAGAAGTCTGATGTTGTCAGAGCTACTTCCAACCTACACGAACTACTTATGCGCATCATTTCTATCACAGTAAACAATCTGTATGAGTAGCTAATTTGCAGAGGTTCAATAGTACTGTCTCTATGCACATTTTCACACCCTACAGTACTGAGGAATGTACTAACGAGATTCCACTGTAAATGTTTCATTAATTTTCACAAACCATTATAAAGAAACATGAGGCTAAAATATTTTGAAATGTTCTCAAGAATGACTTACTATGTTTTTGTGCCCACTGTTAAGAGACACTTGCTGAGGCATTAGAATGAAAATTCATTAACTCACAAGGAGAGGTCCTCAGCGGTGGGATCAACTTTTTAAATTCACCTATAAAGTCATGTAGGTTAAGGTCCTAAATTTCACATCCTGCAGCCTTTCTCTCTGGCGAGCCCTCATCTGCGAATAATTGATGAAAAAAATTTCGGAAATTTCGCACGATGCTCTTCAAATTTAAAAACAACCATGTTGCCGACAGGTTGTGGAGTGTCACGGTAAGTACAGGCCTCGTGGACAAAGGGTTGTGCGTTCAAACCTCGTCATGTGCTTTGAAATTTTTTATGTTTCTTTATCAAAATTACTTTGATCACTATTTTCATTCAATTAACTGATTAAATGTAATTGTTTTATTTCTACTGCTTTGTTCCATCATTTTTATCAACATAAATTTGATTGTTTTTTTTGTCTATCATACATAATATTTAAATACTGCAAAGTGCCAATGTATCGGTCAGAAAACAAAACACTGAATAACATTTACATTACTGTGCTATTGAGTCAAAAGCGTATTTTTAGTTACAAGATGCACTTTTTTTTGTATAACTTCATAAAAATATTTAAAACATTGTCGTTCCACTATGGGCAAAGTAAGGCAGATGACAATTTAAGCAAAATAAGGGATTATAAAGCAAACAAAACTAAAGCAAAATGAGGAATGGAAATAATGAATGCAATAACATAGACAAAAATATAGGGTGATAAAACACATGAAATTAAATCGAAGTTAACACACAAAAACAATTACAATCACATTCTCATCAATTCTAAGTGGAAAAAGAATGATAGGAAGAGGAAATGTGAGCAATTTGAAAAAGTTAATACATCGAATAAAATGATGTGGTGAAGGAAAAGAAATAAAAAATACATTTAACCCTATTAACTGAATAAAAATAATGATCAAAGTCATTTTGATAAAGAATTAAACATAAAAGATTTTAAATCGCTTGAAGAGATTGATCCACAATCTCCTATATATGTTGCCTATACTTTAACCATTACGCTGCACAACTAGTCTACTAAATATCCCTTTATCAAAGCTGAAGAGCGTCGTGTAAAATTCTAAACTCCCCCTCCCCCTTATGATTACTCGCAAATGAGTGCTCATCAGTGTGAATGGTGGCAGGGTGAGAGACCGGGGACCTTATCCTACATCACTGAATAGATGATTTCAGAAAGTCAATCTCGTCGCTGGGGGATCTCCCCTTGTCAGTGTCAAATATGATTTAATAGTGATGTACCTCTACACAGTACACAGGGAAGTCTGCTAGTGGTTAAATGAAAAGAATGGTTTGCATGATTAAAATAACCCTCTTCAAGTCACTGTAGCATTTGATACCCCACTTCCATCTACATAATATTTTCACATGTGTCTTTCAATTTGAAAGGCAAGCAGAAATTAAAATCATATGGTTACATAGAAGTAATATCTTGAATACAATTTTTTTTCCTTATTTTCTTTTAATTGTTGCTGCAATACTACTATTACAGTTAGCAATGGTAACTCTTGTTCCTTGAAACTGTATGTGAATCACTTTCTTACTTGTTTGCTGAGTAGCTGTGGCATCATGGTCACCAACTTCTAGTAATTCAACTGGTTCTGCTCTCTCTTCACCCTGAAGCACCAGGTCACCTACTATAGGCTGTAAACCAAACTTCTGCATGCGCCTTGACACAACTTTGTTCCATATAAGGCTCTGATATGAATGCAGATACATAAGACGGGTACCGCGAGGTATCTGTCAGGTTAAAAACAATCAAAATTAATTATAATAGTAACAAAATAAATAATCATGTAAAAAGTGAATCATCTTGAATGAAACCAGAATCCATCTACAAAATCACGAAGTTATGCAGCCACTGTAATCTTCAATAAAATTGTCTTAAGTTAACTGATCATGCTGCCACAATTTTAGATGTACATGCAGTCACTGTTGCAAATGGCTTTTATCATGATGTTGTTGTAACAGTTGCTGAAACATTCATTTAGGTACACATTACCAGACAGCAACAAGAGGAAGGCTTATCAAGGCCTGTAAGCTAGCTTTTGCAACCAGACTTTCATCCATACATCAAGAGAAAGTTAAGCATTAGAAGAATTACAACAATCAGAGCTTCTATGAGACTTGAATTCACAATCCATTCTGGATCATCTGAATAAATTTTGACATGTTAAAGGCCCTTCATTAAGGTAACGTAAAATTCAGAGAAAATTAACTCTGTTCTTCACGAAATCTGAAACACATCGAACAGCACAGACATAATTTTGAACTTCCCGCTTTTCAACAAGAAACCCTCCCTACACCAAATTCATTGTATTCGTGGCCACTGTTTGAAACAGTTGGCTCAATACATGAGTAAGTAACCAGTATAGTAACTGCCTTCAATTCTCACACTTACCTGAATCGCATGGATTACAAGCGGAATCCATTCAGACATTCCTACAAAACAATGTGTACCTCTTTTTACACATCAATTTCTTCTTCAGGGCTACGCTTTTCTGAAACCTGGGATCAAATGAACCTTTGTCTTCCCACATTTTACTCCTACAAAAAGTAAAGACGTCATATGGCCAAATATTGTTCTGGATGCCACAACGCATGGTCCTGTTGAATGTAGTATGCCATTGCCTTCCTCCCCTCTTCTGAACTGACTGACACCACCAGTTACAGGGGGCACTACAGTTTAACATGGATTCCAAACCATGATGGAAGTCTGAATTTTTTCACACCAACGAACATTGCCAGAGGTGAAAGAAGTGAGAAGTGACCCATAAAACTCTAGGATTGATCAAGGAATAAGCCTTTGGATTTGAATATTTCATTCACTATAATAACAAACCCAAACACAAACGCGATGACTGATCAGCAGCCATAGCACACATACACCGATGTTTTTACACTCTTGGAAATAGGACCAACGAATGTATTAGGTATCTTATTACGAAGTCGCTGCACGTGAAACTTTAGAATATTCTAATGTATTAACAGGCATCAGTGTTTTTCTTAATCATACTTTAGCTATGTAGTTTGCACTTCAAAAATCGCATACAGATGCAGTCTCTGTAGACACTACTTGTGCTTGATTGTTACACTGTTAATATGTACTGTGAAAATGGTTGACACTCCTTCCCGATTTGTACTGAAATACGTGCGCCTAACACCATTAACACATGGCGCGAGACAAGTTCTTAATGCTTTTCATAAGATTACAAGCAAAATCTGCTTTGAAGGTTTTTTGAGGCCTAGTATTTACTGAATACGTAAAAGTACCAGATATGACATATATAGCACAATTGGTAGCAATGGAGTACGATATACAACTATACTATTGAGCACTTGACCAAATCTCACTGTGGACCTGTTTTTGTTCAGCTTGAATACCTATGTCATTCAAATATGAAAGTCATTAAATACACGCTAATTATCACATATTTAATCATCATTTACCTATGAAAGATGAGTGTCTTTTTGTTTCCAATTACATGTTGCACATAAAATTCCAGTTTTGCTTGCAAATATAAATTCTTAATTATCGACAATTTATAAAATACTGTTAAAGATTGTTTAAGTTAGGAAAACCTTACACAAATTTTGTGAAGAAAAATGAAAAAACCAAAGGCATTTTATCTGGATATGTCCATTGTTTTATACTACAGTTGTGGTCTCACATGAGCCAGAGTGGTAAGTGTCATAGAAACATGGAAAACAACAATTTTCATGGTATCTAGCACACTTGTTGATCACCTCATTATCAACATGGTACATGACAGTTCCAGCACTGAAATGCATTCCTCAATCCATTCCTCAGAGTCAGATATGGAAGCAGTTCAGATATTACCAGATAACTGATTGTTATACCTTGAGTGGCTTCAATATTTAATTTTCATCTTATGTTCTCTGATTTTAGGTATTTTTATTTGATTTTAATGCCATAAAATTGAAACCTCTGTGGAAAACCCATAACATCAATGTTAACAATTCTCTGATTTTACATTTCTTCCAAGTAAGGTTTATCTCAATTCTACACTCTTGCTTGACTATTTCGTTCTCTCCCTACTGAAATTTGATGTGACTGAACAGGATGTAAGTGGCATAAAAAACAAAACGTTCACACCACAGATTTTAGCTTCACTGCACAGTTATGATACGACAACTGGTAGGTAGCGACAGCAATGGAAAAACACGAGTTGACGCGAAGTGTTCTGGATTGTGCCGATACATGACAAAGGGTCCCAGTTGCCACCTATTCTTGTACCACTTATAATTCAGTCTTGACTTTTTGCATCTATTTCCAATACTGATCACAACCTTCCAAATTCAAACACTGAATCACAAAAGATGTGCTCAGTCAGAATCAATGAAACACTGGCCATTTCCAGCCAGTGAACTCTTATCGGCTGGCGACTTCTTACATGACCCAACATCTAGTGTAGCCACCACACAACTTGCACACTTTGTTTAGCTCACTATGTCATTTTTGTTTAGCTCACTATGTCATAAGTTTACAGATCTTGGCCTAAGTAACATTCAAAATTCCTAAAGCACTGGATTATAAATAAACAGGCACAGAAGCTGTAAATCACAGCTGATGCAAGAATTTCATTCTCCTCCTCCTAGGTAACAATTTAACCAACACTTATAACATCAACTGACATAACTAAATTTCCAATCCATAAATAAACATGAAACAAATTTCAAAATTTTATATCATATAATGGACCTATTAGGAAGAAAAAGTGGATTTTGCCACTAGTAATAATCTAGGGTACGTAATTGAAAAGATTATCACTTTTGCTGATGATATAATAGTAATTGAGCCATTTCACAACATAGTACTGTCAAGTTTTGAGGGCCCTTTCATTTTATGTTAAACTCAAAAATAGCAAACATTTATAGCCTATATGGTGAAATAAACTGAAAACTATCAAATACAGTGAAAACTGCTGGATTACACCACCTCAGAGGTATGTAACATCTCAGATGTTTGTTTTCTGCCTGAAGTCTATACCCGCACAGCAAGATGATGTCAAACTAATGCAATGCATACAAAATTTATAAAGAGCAAGCTTATTTGTTGGCGTGTTCCATAGTACAGCTGATATGATCAGTGTATGGCAAATGGAGTGACTGGCTTCCACTTAGGTTTAATTTATATACTTACATCATGTACGTTCTTCACTACTGTGCATTAATTTTACATAAATTTCGGTTTGGGGCCTGTTGATAGAATCTGGACTGTATTGTGCCTCTAACAACTGCAGCCAATGTAAGCTACTCCATTTGCTATATGCGGCGCCACAATTAACAGGATACGTTAACTGAACAGTTGTGCGATGGCTTGTTTGTCTTTGTCGCAGTCCTCAATGGTGTTTAATGTGCTATAATGGTAGCAATTGTTATAGATGTAATGGATTGCTGGGACAAAGAAACACTTAAATCACAGCAGGCTGAACTTTATTTCATATTCACTGGCATAAGTAAGAACCACACATGATGGGAAAACCTGTGCGTGTATATGCGCTTGCATTAAACCTTCTGTGTTGCACTACAGCAAGCGATGAGTTCGAAGTGCAAATGGCGCGCACTGGCAACACTGCAGAATGCTCCACTTCCAACCGCTCAGCACAATGAACAAGTAAAAGTTTACAATAAATACACTATACGCCACTGCCCTTGCATCACCAGAGTATTGGTTACACAAGGAAAAAACACACCCCCACCTAGATTCAGACGCCTTTCACCATATTTCACACTTTTCAATTTAATTCGCCATGTTTATCAATTTTTGCTTTTTTCTCGATGAGTGCAAAGGGAAAATCTCTCAAACACACATGTTCTGACATATAGTTTGTGGTCATAGCATGTCGGAAAACAGCTTGATTACCTTGTACCTAGATAACAATTTCAATTTTTTGATGAGTTCTTATTTTCTGTTACATGTCTGGTTTTTATTTAAAAAAAAAATACTGATTATAGGATGTATTGGCAAGGATTACAATTTTTAATCATGTATGCCAATTACACATATTTTTGCTTGTATTTTGGAGGTTAACACTAACCATGATTCTACATTTTCCTCAATTTTGCATTTTTAAAAGTTTGGATTGCATAAAAACTTAAAGTAGGGGTTTCACTGTACATGGTGAAATCTCTGGAATATGCTTTTACATCACACACAGCTCTCGCAGAAAAATTACCATGTGTTTGTAAGTTAGCAATTTTCATCACTCTTGTTTTTAATTACAATACTACTTTAGTTAAAGTCGAGAGCATGTTATGTTTTCCGTCTGGTCACCTAAGAATTGTTCTGCCAGATTTTATCATTTATTATTTCATTCTGTTTGAAAATTAAATGACATTGGTTGCTATGTTGTTTCTCTCTCCTCTCATGATATCTTAACTGCAACTGTTCACATCACTGCATATTAGTTGAACCACTTGGCTGGCCAATGCTACCCAAGTTAAATGCACTGGTAAAGCTGTTGCCCTGTGTCATCGCTGAGTCGATGTACGCATTACGCCCAGCATAAAACTTATGCTTATCATCAAACTTGACTGTATTCAAGAGTGCTTGGCTCCAGCGTCATGTGAAACTAATCCCAATGAGGTTCCAGCAAATGTGAAAGAATACATAGTGTAATGTTTATATCAAGTTTCTTCTTACAATGAAAGAGATATAGTCTGGCACTTTACCACTCTGCCATACCTACGCAACACAGAATTATGAGTTTAGTCATCCACCTAATTTAAGCAACAGCGTGGTTAGATTTTAAACTGTTGCTCAACCAATTTCTTGGCATACAGTTCATATCTGGATCAATCCACATCAATTGGCAAAGTGCTCCTAACATGACCCTTTCTTGTCTGACTGAAATATTTCACGTGCATACCTGGCAGAAATAAAACTAAGCTGTCCAAAATCTGAGTCCAAGATATAAATAGTTAAAGATTTTAGGAAATGTTTAGTGGATTGTTGCTTAAAGTTGTGTTGAAGCAGCAGAGAATCAAACAGGTTAACAGAGAAGGCACAGCAGAATTCCTTGGTAATATATGAGATCAAATTTAACAGATGAAACAACAAGATATAAAAACTCAGCAAGGGGAGCAAGTAGAGGGGAATGCAGGTGTCTAAAAAATAAGATTGACATATTTCTTACTGGCAAAGTAGTAAGATCTAAAGGATAAATGCAAGGTTGTGGAAGTATGCGTGAGTAGGAAAAATAAACGTTGCCTACAGGAAAATGAAAAAGTCCTTTGGAGGAAAGAGACGACACATGGCAAGCCAGTATTAACAAAGAGAAAGCTGAAAGGTGGAAGGAATATGTAGGAGAGCTATACTATGAAAATGAACCAATATTATAGAAAGGGAAGAAGCAGCAGATCTGTAGAAATAGGAAATATGACGCTGCAAGAAGAATTTGACAGAGTACAAAAAGACCTAAGGTTACACAAGGCACATGGGGTATGTGACATTCCTTCAGACTTACTGAGATCCTTGGAAGGTGTATCATAAAAAAACTATTCTACCTAATATGCAAGTTATATGAGGCAAGCAAAATACCGAAAGACTTAAAGCAGAAAGTATAACTTTCTATTCCACAGAAGGCAGGTGCTGACAGGCATGAATACTACCCAAGCCATCAGTTTAAGTGGACATGGCTCAAAACACTAACATGAATTATTTGCAAAAAATGGAAAACCTGGTAGATGATCTCATGGAATGCTTGTTCATCATTGTTTGACAAAAACACAGAACAGTTACATTGTTTCAGCCACCATATTTCCCAAAAGAGCTTGGGTGGCAACGCGCACGTGTGTGTGTGTGTGTGTGTGTGTGTGTGTGTGGATGGGGGCACATTCTGAAACTCTATAATCACTAACTCTAGTGTGTACAAGACATACGATGGTGGAAAAATTCACTGCTGAACAGCAAAGGACAAAAAACTAACATTAAAAATTATTGCAGTATCACCCAAGCCTCCATTTGTGAAGTCCTCCATCTGAAACCATACCAGACTGCTGCGAAGTATTTTTGCCCACAAAGTCTTAGGCAATGAGTATACTTAATTAGCCTGAAACATTGCCTGTAGGTAGTTGTCAAAACAGTATTAAACAGGCTTGTCACATCCACTGACAATAGACAGTCGATAGTAGGTAAGTAAAGGTAGACAGTCGATAGTAGGTAAGTAAAGCATCTATCAAATTGGCAGGTTTCAACTTAACAGTACTTCACCACACTAGCAGTACCAGAACTTTGCATCCCCCTCCCCATAACTGACAAACTTCAATTTCCTAGCTTTAGTAGTAGTATTAGCAATTTTTTCTTCCAAACATTTTACAATGATAATGGATTTGTCAGCTTAATACAGAGATAAAATTACAGTAAAACCCCAAAATTAACAAAACTGCTTTTAAGGGAATCCCATTTTTAACAAATATTTCCATTGACCACAGCAAAACTCCTGTAAGAACAGTGTTATTCATTCCAACTTTTAATGAACCCAGCTTTAAGGGAAGTATACTCTTAAGGAATAAATATGAAATATTCTGCAAACTAAAATCCAGTTTTTACGCAATTCATAACGTATCCAAGTAAGTTTCTAATTTCTTTCAGTTTCACAGAGGTCATACTTTGTGTTAAGTGAAAGAAGTAAATGGTAACTCATTGTTTCGGTCAGCAAGTACCTAGTTCTTACCTTTTCAGTCAATAACTGTAGTTCCCTTCTAGTGATACTGGCAAATATATTACACAAATCAGAAACAGATTTCTGCTCTGCCTACCGTACAATCTGGGTCATGTCATCTGATGTCAGTCACCCAGTCTAAAAAGAGCGAGCTGAGAGATGAAGTTTTTTACTGTCAAATTTACCAGCTTTACTTTTGTAGATTTATAGTCTGCATTCACAGAAAGCTTACAACTTAGCAAAAGCTGATGATAATCGATGACATCTAGATAGTCTTAATGTACAATTTTCTGACATGGCAAAGAAGCATGATTTGGTATCATCTTCATTGTGCATACTCAAAAAGAAACAAGTGCCCTAAAATACCACAGCTAGTGTTTCCTCTGGATCAAAAAGAAAGGACACTTACCATGTCAATGTTGAATGACGTGGAAAACATTCTTTTAAAATGGTTTCAATGAAAGGTGGGAGCATTCCTACAAGTGAAAACATGCTTCAACAGAAGGCTCATGAAATAGTCCTGAATAGTCCTCAAGACCAGTGTTGAATAATAAAGTGCATCGAATGGCTGACTGAGTCATTTTACAAGAACAACATAATTTCTCACTTCAGAGTGAGAGTGGGGAAAGTAAGGCTACGGGCACAGAAAGTGTAAACCTTTGTAAAAACATTACATTACCACAGCTGATAGAGGCTTCTAAGCCAAGACATATTTTCAACACAGATGAAACCGGCAATTTATTTCCTGCAAAAATGTGTTCTAAGGAAGGAAGGAAGTTAGAAAAGGATGACTGCAGTGCTGTGAGCAAATAGCAACAGAAGTGAAAAGTTGCCTCCACTAGTAACAGAAAATTTTAATACTTCCTGGTGTTTCAAACACATAAGAACACTAACCTTGTACTTACAAGTACAATGGCAATGCCTGGATGATGTCAAAAATCGAAGATTTCTCAGGCAGTTAAGATACCAAAATGGCTACAGCAGAGAGGGAAATAGTACTTACTATCGACTTATGGCCTGTAAATCCCTAGGAAGCACTATTTCTGAGAAATGTAAATGATGTGTTTCCTCTTCTGAACTGCAGAAGTCATCTGCAGCCTTTGAACCTGGGCATAATACACTTTGTTAAAGCCAAATACAGAGTAGCAGCTGCACCACGGAAGTCAATTTCATTTCTTGAGAGGAAGTAAGTGATGGGGTACTCAATATTCTACAGGCTATGCGTATGTTTGATGCTACCTGGAACTATGTAACACAACAGCTTGTGTTAAATTGTTTTGCAAAAGCTCATTGTGTACATCAGTTGCTGTTAAAGAAACCATTGTTCCAGAAGAAGAATGGAATAGCACCAGAGACATTCCTGAAAATATGATATTCCAGGACCTTGTCTGTTGTGCTGACAATGTCCTGACTTTCATGCCTGAGATGAATGTAAGAGGTTTGCAGAACTTGTGAAGGAACTCTGAGCTAGGAAGTGGGGGTAACAATAACACAGACCAAGAAGAAGAGGAGGCCTTCGCATCAAGTGTTGTGCAAGGAACTCATGATATCAGAAATTACTTTTCATCACATACTACTTTTCTTCTTTAAATGAAGACATAACAATTCTAATATTTGTCACTACAATATTCAAAGTGCAAAAAAACTATTCTTGTTTAAAAAAAAGGATGTTTTCTGTGATCACTCCTTCCGTGCACTTGGGAATAAAACCCATTTAAGGAAAAAGCATTTGGGTCCTCAGATTCAATAAAAATGGGTTTTATGATATATACCTTGAATTACTAGAAATTATAACTACACAACAGACAAAACTGTAGTTCCGCAAGATCTACTAACAAAGCATCAGATCTACTACCAAAGCATCAATCTCCTTAGGATCACAATAAAAAATAACAAAGATAATTTTCAATAATAGTTTCTTACAGGTACACTTACATTATCCAAAGCATTTAAATAGTTCTTAGGTCCATGACGGCTGAGTCCAAGAAGCAATTTCCCTTCGATCATCTTGTCCTTATTGCGTAGAATTTTTATTGCCTTAGCTGGATCCCTTGTCTCCCACCAAACTTTACGAGCTTCAGCTAAAAAACGTAGTGGCTCACCATCTCTTGGTTTCAGGATGAGTTCCACTGCCTGCAAATTATTGGCATTGTTTGTATTTTGCGTTCAACATGCACAAGCTAAGTTACACAGGAGGTAATTCTACTAATAATACATACAAAGCTAATGTGCTAATACAATTTTACATCTTTTTAAAATAATTTCTAATGCTACACCAACTACACCAATTTGTGTTGCTGCCATCTCCTATCTTTTACTTTGGGAGTCTATAGCTGCCATCACAATACCAAGTAGCACACTGGTCTCTTATGTCTATCAAGAATTGGTTCATTAATCTCTTGTGCTCACAGGATGAAGGTTGCGTATTGTAATGGATAAAGCCAGCTACCATTCCATGCCAGCTGATGGACCACCATCTTTAAACTGGTGTAAAGCAGAAGAAGGGCATCAGTTTACCCCTGCTGAAGCTAAATATGAACTTTTATCCAAGTAAGAGGTAAAGGGTATGATGGAGGTCTATGAGTTGAACCACCTAGCAAAGATATAGAAATGAAGTTGCCCAACTACTGTCATATAACTATCAGTACAGTCCTATCGAGTTGGTATGGGCTAAAGTTAAACAGAATGTAAACTGTGTACGAAGTAAAAGGTGCACAACTAATACCGCAAGAGACCTCCACCAGACAGGTACAACCTCAACCGGCACCACTGAGTACGTGCAGCACCCTCCAGATGAAAACTCATAAATGTTACCTCTTCCTGCTTCTGTACCACTTTCTCCAGTGCGATGTATGTGTCCACCTATAGTGTGGCCAGCCACCGTTGGGAGTGCTGTCAAATGCAGATGGCACTGCTGCTGCCATGTACTGGTTGACATGGAAATCCTTCTGCTGAAACGTTCTACTGTTACAGTACTGCCCTATCAGACCAGTGTTTAATTATCATAGCAAACAATGGCTACCTCTACGAAACTATAGCAAACAAATGCTTTTCTGCTACTGTGGATCTTTGGGCAGGATTAATAGTAACATTCAGTCACTACATTCACAGTAATATTGCAAAAAGGAGTGAGTTTCACGATTGTCAATATTTAATGTCTAATACATGAAGCTCTGGTCTGCATCACAATAGAAGAGCTGTCAAAATGCTGAAGACACATGGAGGAGAAGTGCACAAAAGACTACCCTAAGCAATATTTCAGAGATGCTATAGTGGAATAAATTTTAAACAACTGAGTGAAAGCACCAACAGTGAATTTGAATCAGAATAAGAGGACGAACAAATTTAAGTACAGTAAGTATAAAATATTGAACACCATTCAGAATTTAACTGCTGATAATTAGCCAAGCTAATATTTCTACCTCATTGTACATTTTTTCCTTATAGAGGGTCCTGCGCATACGTTTCCATGTACTAAAAAGCTTTAGACGTCTGAAACCAAACAAATTAAACAAAACAGTAATTGTTTTGCATAAAATTTATTTTTAGAAACATTAGGGTACTGATTAAAATTTTAGGTAAATCTGTCAAGAACTCTGACATTTTGGCAACAATGTTTCCCCTTCATAAATTAGACATTTATATATTATACATTTTTGTTGTTGTTGTTGTTGTTGTTGTTGCTAGGGTCTTCAGACCAGGCTGGTTTGAAGTAGCTCTCAATGCTATTCTATCGTGTGCAAGCCTCTTTATCTCTCAATAACTATTGCAACCTCCATCCTTTTCAATCTGCTTAATGTTTCATCTCTTGGTCATCCTCTACAATTTTTACCACCCACACTTCCCTCCAGTGCTACACTGGTGATTCCTTGATGTCTCAGGTTGTGTCCTGTCAACCAATCCCTCCTCCTAGTCAGGTTGTGCCACAAATTTTTTTTTTTTTCCAATTCCATTCAGTACCTCATTAGTTACATGATCTACACATATAACCTTCAGCATTCTTCTGTAGCACCACATTTCAGCGGCTTCTACCCTCTTCTTGTCTAAACTGTTTATCATTCATGTTTCACTTCCATACAGGGCTACATTGCACACAAATAAGCTCAGGTGACACTTCCTAACATTGAAGCCTATATTCAGTGTCAACAAATCTCTTTTTTTTCTGACACTGCCATTCTACGTTTTATATCCTTTCTACTTTGGCCATAATCAGTTATTTTGCAGCACAAATAGCTAAATTTATCTGCTATTTTAAGGGTCTCATTTCCTAATCTAATTTCCTCAGCATCATCTGATTTAATTCAGCTACATTCCATTATCCATGTTTTGCTTTTGTTTATGTTCACCTTATAGGTTCCTTTCACGACACTGACCATTCCATTCAACTGTTCTTCCAAGTCTTTCCCCATTTCTGAAAGAATTACAATGTCACTGGCAAACCTCAGAGCTTTTATGTCTTCTCCATGGATGTTAAATGCTACTCCAAATTTTTCTTTGGTTTCATTCGCTGCCTGCTCAATGTACAGATGGAATAGCATCGGGGATAGGCTACAATCATGTCTCACTCCTTTCTCAACTATGTAATATGACTGGCTTTACAGCCATCATATTCAGCTACAAGAAGCTGCTCTTAGAGCAGTTGAGAAGGCACCAGCAACAAGATGATGTAATGCGGTGTGAGGTACTGATGACAGATGGTTTGCTCTTTATGGGTATCATGAGAAAGACTGCCTAAATTGTGGTTCTTGTCTGTGATTGGCTACTGCGTTCAGAGGGTGCACGCCAAAATGATAATCGTCTCTTCTCTTAATAATATAAGAAAATCTAAACAATGTATTTACTTGCAAAAGCAATACTTTTAAAAGCATCTCTCAATAGCAGGCTATATGCCACTATTTCAAAAGTGTTAATTGCCAGAATAGTAAACAGTCACTAAACGAAAAGGCAGACAAAGCAGTTCAGAGATATTCGAATTGCGCCTAGCTTTGATGGTGAGCGAAGTGATTTGGCTGTACGATCAGAGCTGTTTCGGCAATTATGGAGGACAGACATGTTGGTTACCGTGGTCGGTGCCAAGCAAGACTATTAGCAATCTCTGATTTGTAAATGTGAGCGCTATTTGGATGTGTAATTGAGAACAATTTTATGGTAACTACGCAAATAGGCAGTTCATTGTTTTGGTTATTTTGATGGGTATGTGAAGAATGAAAATTGTTTGTGATCCAGAAAGTGAAATATAACTGTGCAGCTTCTCATATTCTCTAACAAAAAGCAAGTGGCAGCCCATATAAACAATCTAATTGAAAATTTTAATGTTCATATCAGTTCCTCACTAAGAGTTTATTACAGCCTCAAGATAACCGATTCACGACCTACATGCTGCTTTCTGCGCAGGGGACAACTACTATTGTAGTGTTTCGAGAATTTCCATATAAATTCTAGAACCACTCAGTCTTCTACCATCTCGAACACACAATATTTTAAATATAAGTGTGAGACCTGCCCGTCGCCTGTCTGTGCAGGTCCGAAGTGCGTAGTAAAAAGACTGTAGACATGGCAGTTGAACCGCACCGTCAAGTGTTTGCGGGTCGTGCCACGAAAGTTAAATGAAAGATCACGGCAGACTCAAGGAACTTCTGTGTTATTCGGTGCTTTTTTACAACTTTGACTATTGTAGTGAAAAAAAGAACAGTTGAAATATTGTTAATTAATGCTTGTCTTGGACTGGGAGATTATAAGACGTGTATTCAGATTCAGGATTAGAATTGAGTTGGCTAAGCCAACTTTCTATTATGTGTAAATGAAATTTGTTTCTAACCTTTGAATATGCGAGGAGACTGACTTGACAGTGTTTGTTTACGTGGAGAATGAGATTTGTAAAAGTTTGATGTTTAAATATACATCGTTAAGTGAAGCAAAAGAAACTGCGTATGTAAGCTCATTTTTATAAGAGTCTTGATAAATTCCTGTTCCTAGCAAATATACTTCGGAGAAGAAGAGAAGAGGAGGTTGCAGCAGCAAGCTAACCAACAAGGAAAGTCTGCTGACAATCTCAAGTAAGCCATATCGTTAAAGAAGTGGGAGTTTACACACATACTTCACCACTTTAAGTAGTCCAAAGCATTAGACTATAGAAGACTGCAGGTTGATGAACATTAATTAGAATAAATGCATTCCACTCAGAGGGGTTGGCGTAAATAGGTACCTTGCGTGTACTGCAATCTTAGTACAAATGACATAATAAGTCTACAAACACTATAAACATATTTTTTCCTTTTCTTTAATCTATCTTCTAGTAGAAGTCATAGGGTCAGTATTACCTCTCATGTTCCTACATTTCTCTGGATCCCAAACTTATATTATCCGAGGTTGGATTCTACCAGTTTTTCATTCTTTTGTAGAGAATTTGTGTTAGTATTTTGCAGCTGTGACTTATTAAACTGATAGTTCGGTAATATTCACACCTGTCAGTATCTGCTAACTTTGGAACTGTAATTATTACATTCATCTTGAAGTCTGAGGTTATTTTGCTTATCTCATGCAACTTTCATACCAGGTGGAAGAGTTCTGTCATCACAGGTTCTCCCAAGACTATGAAGTAGGTCTGGCTGAATGTTGTCTACTCTTGAGGACTTGTTTCTACTTAAGTCTTTGAGTACTCTGTCAAATTTTTCTCGTAGTATCATGTCTCCCATCTCATCTTCAATATTCTCTTCTGTTTCTACAATATTGCTTTTGAGTTCATCTCCCTTGTATAGATCTTCTATATAGTCATTCCATCTTTCAGACTTCCCTTCTCTGATTACGATTGGTTTTCCATCTGAGCTCTTGATATTTACATCATTCCATCTTTCATTTTTATTTTCCCTGCATGTTATATCTGCCTTTCCCCTAGTGATATAAGCTTCTACATCCTTACATTTACCCTCCAGCCATTCCTGCATTTCTTCTTTCATGAACTACATTCAGTACCTCCTGTGTTATCCACGGATTTCTACTTGCCCTCATCTTTTTACCCATTTGATCATCTGCTGCCTTCTCTATTTTATCTCTCAAAGCTATCAAATTATCTTCTGCTGTACTCTTTTCTGCTGTTCTTGCCTATGATTGCCTAAAGATTACTCTGAAACTCCTAAGTCTCTGGTATTTACAGCTTATCCAGGTCCCATCATCTTAATTTCCTACATTTCTGCAATTTCTTCATTTTTAATCTATAGTTCAGAAACAATAAATAAAGGTTAGAGTCCACATCTGCCCTGGAAATGTCTTACATTTTAAAATCTGGCTCCGAAATCTAACCATTATGTAATCCATCTGAAACCTTCCAGTGCCTCTAGGTCTCTTCTACATGTAAAACATTGTTTCACGAGACTTAAACCAGGTGTCAGCGATAATTTAACAGTGCTCTACGCAAAATTCTACCAGGTGGCCTTCCCCCCAGTCCATATTCACTTACAACTTTCCTTCTCTTCCTCTTCCTACTATTGACTTCCAGTCACCTACAACTACATTGTAGTTTCAGCTCCCTTAACTATCTGAATAGCTTCTTTAATCTCATCATGCATTATTTATTTATTTATTATTTTTTTTATCTATTCATCGTCTACAGAGCTAGTTGGCATATAGACTTTTACTACTGTGGTGACTGTGGGCTTTGTGTATCTTGGCCACAATATTTGTGTTCACTATGCTGTTCATAGTCGCTAACCCACATTCCTATTTTCTTATTCATTATTAAACCTACACCTGCATTACCCCTATTTGATTTTGTATTCACAACCCTGTATTCACCTGACCAGAAGTCATGTTCGTCCTGCCACTGAGCTTCACTAATTCCTACATCTAACTGCAACCTATACATTCCCTTTTCAAATTTTCTAACCTACCTGCTCAATTAATGGATTTAACATTCCACACACTGATCCATAGAACACCTGTGTTGCTTCTTCTGATGACTACATCCTCCAGAGTAGTCCCCACACGGATATCTGAATGGCGGACTATTTTTTCTCCAGAATACTTTAGCCAAGAGGATGACATCATCAACTAACAATACAGAAGACCAGCATGCCTGCAAGAAAAATTATGGCTGTTTCCCCTTACTTTCAGCTGTCTGCAGTACTAGCAAGGCCATTTTGGTTCATGTAACAAGGCTAGCACATCATTCAATCATTCAGACTGTTGCCCCTGCAACTACTGAAAAGGCCCTCTTCAGGAACCATAAGTTTGTCTGGCCTCTGAACAGATACCCCTCCATTGTAGTTGAACCTATGATAACAGTTATCTGTATTGCCGAGGTACACGAGCTTTCGCCCCCAACGGCAAGGCCAATGATTCATGGGGAAGGGGGGGAGGGGAGGATGTACATTATAATATTTTATGTACTATTTTGCTCAACAGTTGCATGTCTATTTGCCTGTATAATAGGTACATAAAAACGTGTGTATTCACATGCAAAGTTGTGTCAAAATTTCAAAGCACTCAGTGAAGATCTTTCAGATATTTAAGATTATGAACATTTATATATTTATTTGTGTGTATGATTTCTGAGACTCGTTTTAAGTCTCAAGGATCACTATCTGGAAGAACATGTGAAATTGTTAGGAGAGTGTAGACTAATACCAATGATAATACTATCACATTCTAATCGAAACAGCAAATTGTTACAGAGTTACACACAATCCAGTCACATTAATTTGATCTTCAATGTCAACATGCAATAACCACTCTCCGACAGCAGGTATCAGCACTAGCAGCGGTGGGTATATAAAGCATGTCAGTCAGATGTGAAAAATAGTGTAGTCATTCTCGTAGTGTAGAAATTGAGTGACTTATCCCACATCCAAAAGGGCATGAGCATTGGCTTTCAAGCCAACGGTGGAAGCATTTCGGAAAAAGTAAAGTTTGGAAACTGTCTGTCTGCTGTTGAGGTAAAGTAAACCATGTCTGACAAAATGGCGCTATCCAAAACCGGCGTCGAGGCAACTGTGGTGCACCATAGGCCATTGATAACAGAGGTGAACAAGAGCTGCATAGATATATACAGGTGAAAAGATGTGCAACTTATAAGCAACTGACTGCCCCAATGAACAGAGGGACTACGAACAGTCTCCTGGATGACTGTTCAGTGAATGTTGCTGTGTTTAGGCCTCCGCAGTACGTGTCTGGTTCATGCACCCATGCTGACATCTGTTCATTGGCAATGAAGGCTCGAATTTGCACACCAATACCACAACTGGATGTCCACTGAGGGGTGACTGGTGGGGTTTTTGAATTAATCACGCTTTATGCTGCATCAGATAGATGGCCATTGGCATATGTGAAGTGAAATGTCTGAAAGAAAATACCCTGCAACAACTGAGGGAGCGTTATGGTCTGGGGAATGTTTCTGTGGCATTCCCTAGGTGACCTCATCTTCTGGAAGGCACAATGGATCAGCAGAAGTATGCATCTATCCTTGGGCACCATTTTACCCGACATGCTGTTTGTTTTTCCTTGGCACAATGGCATCAGCCTGAAGGACAATACAAAGAATCTCACAGCTCACAGTGTATGTGTTGGTTGGTTTTGTTTTAGGGCACAAAAACAACTGGGGTCATATGTGCCCAATTCAAAACCATGATTGCCAAGACAGAGAGGAGTTAAAAAACGATTATACGTCAGTCCCAATTGAAAACAGAAGAAGACAGCTAAAAACAGGCACATGGAAAAATGGCTAGAAAAAGACACCATACGGAAACGGAGGTCAAAGGTTAAAAATTAAATGGTCTTCGCCCTATTGCTTTGGCAGATAAAAAGTAAAAAGTAAGGGACAGTTGACAGTCCGCACATCATTTGACAAAACGGTCGATAACTCAGACCTCAAACACGAATGGAAATGTAAAAGGTTAAAAAATGGACATACCATCAGGAAGTGGCAGACAGTTAAAACTTGAGTGCAATGTGTACAACTTGGTTGGGCAGCACCACTTAGCAAATGGTGATGGCTAAAAAGGCAGTGCTCAATATTCAGCTGAGTTAAAATAACCTCCTGCCAGCAAGAGGGCCAAAAGGAGGTCATCCAAGCCACTGGGAAAGGTTTGATAAGCCGGAGCTTATTCCAGTGAAGAGAGGACCATTGGCGACGCCAAAGGGAGACCACCTCCTGACAGATAGCAACACAGAGATCAGAAGGAATTTAGGTACTCGTGGGCTGATGTACGAGGACTGCAACTTCGGCAGCTGCGTCAGCAGCCTCGTTTCCTGGCAGACCGACATGACCAGCAACCCACAGAAACATCGCAATGGCTCCACCAAGAGTGAGCAGTTCACAGTTTTCCTGAACCTGCTGCACTAAGGGATGGGCAGTGTACAGTGCACATAGACTTTGAGGAGTACTGAGCGAGTCTGAGCAGAGGACACAATTGAAAAGGCTGTGTCGCCGGATGCACTCTGTGGCCCGATACAAGGCGAAGAGCTCAGCTGAAAATACAGAGGAGTGTGCTGGAAGCTGATATCGAAACACATGGGTGCCAATAACGAAGGCACACCTGACCCCATGGTCAGTTCGAGAGCCATCAGTGTATACAAAGGTACTATCGCGAAGTTCCAAGCAAAGGTCATGTAACTGAAGGTGATAGACCAAGGCTGGAGTAGTGTCCTTAGGAAGCAAATGAAGGTCAAGATTAACATTGGCCACTTCACGAAGCCAAGGTGGTGAAGGGTTCACATCTGCTGGGGAAGGTTCAGGTAGTGTGAAGATAAGCCGCCGTAGCAGGTGACGAAAGTGGACTCCAGGAGGTAACAGACAAGAAGGACGAGCCCCATACTGACAATCATAGGAATTATCAAAGAAGGAGGCATAGGATGGGTGGCCACACGTGGCAGACAAACGCCATGCATAGCTGCTGAGGAGAAAGTCACGGCAGTAGGACAGAGGTAGTTCAGCAGCTTCAGCATACAGACTCTCAACCGGGGTGGTGTAAAAGGCACCTGTGGTCAAACGGATGTTGCGATGGTGGATAGTGTTGAGACGGCGTAAAACAGATGGGCATGCAGATGCATAAACAAAGCACCCATAGTCGAGTTTCAAATGGATAAGGTACAAACAGAGGAGGGTGGTTCGATCAACACCCCAGGAAGTACCATTGAGGATAGGTAGGACATTGAGGAACCGCATACAGCGGGCTGCCAGGTAAGATATATGGGAGGACCAAGATAGTTTCAAATGGAGTATTAGCCCCAGGAATTTCATAGTTTCAACAAACGGAAGGGCAACACGCCCAAGATCTAAAGATGGTAGGAGAAACCACTTGCGTCGCCAGAAATTCATACAGACGGTTTTGTCAGTGGACAAGTGAAAGCCATTGTTGATGCTACAGGAGTAAAGACGATCAAGACACCACTGAAGAAGCCGCTCAGTGAGACAGGTCCACAGAGAACTGCAATAGATGGCAAAATCGTCAATGAAAAGGGAGCCGGAGATGCCCAGTGGGAGACAAGCCCACACTGTTTTCCTGGATAAAGGTGTCTGACAAGGCAGAACCCACATGCACATCGAAAACTTGATCTTGTAAAAATGCCTGAAGGAAACAGGGCTGGTGGCCACGGAAGCCCCACATGTAATGAGAACAGAGGATACCAGTTCGCCAGCAGGAGTTTTAGGCCTTCCCCAAATCAAAAAACATGGCCACAGTCTGGAATTACCACAGAAAACCATTCATGACATCGGTGGGCAAAGTAACGAGATTGTCAACTGCAGAACTCCGTGTCCAAAATCCACTCTGTGTATTCATCAGTAAATTGCGAGACTCTAACCACCGTAATAACCGAGCATTAATCATATGGTGCATCACCTTGCAAACGCAACTGGTAAGAGAGATGGGGTGGTAGCTAGAAGGAAGGTTTTTGTCCTTACCGGTCTTAGGTATGGGTATGACAGTGGCTTCAAGCCAGAATCCAGGAAATGCGCCGTCTGCCCAGATGCAGTTGTACGGGCTATGCAGAAAGTGCTTTCCTGCAAGACAAAGGTGCTGTAACATCTGAATGTGGATGGCATCTGGCCCTGGGGCGGAGGATTGAGATGAATTGAGAGCATGATCGAGCTCCCTCATAGTAAAGGCGGCATTGTAACACTCATGATTCAGAGAAGAGAAGGGGCTGAGCCGCCTCCACTCGTTTCCTATAGCGGAAGGCAGGGTGATAGTGGGAAGAGCTCGAAACGTCTGCAAAATGGTGGTTCAAGGTGTTGGAGATAGTAATAGGGTCCATGATAACATAGTCTGCTATTGTGAGGCCACAAATGGGGGAATCGGTCTTGGTTCAAGAGAGCTGTTGGAGGTTGGCCCACACGACAGAGGAATGGGTGGAAATGTTAAAAGAACTAGTTATTGAAATCCAGCTAGCTTGTTTGCTATCCCGAAGAATGCGACGACACTTCGTACGCATTGTACATAATGAATGCAGATTGCCATTGTGGGAATACTGCTAAAAACATGGAGAGCACATCTCTGTGTGCAAATTGTATCGCGGCATGCCTCATTCCACCAAGGGACTGGGACACGGCATGGTGAAGAGGAAGTGCGAGGAATGGAACGTTCTGCAGCAGTAAGGATAACGTTGGTGGGATAGTCCACCGGGTCACCACAATTGGGGAAATCTTGTTGAAGCTCGGCAAGGAGGAGTAAAGCTGCCAGTCAGCCTTAGTAAGCTGCTATTTGGGTGTGCATACGGATGGGGCGGGACTCAGGAAACGGAGAGCAACGGAAAATGGTCGCTTGAGTAGGTGTCAGAAAGAACGGACCACTCAATGTGATGGGCAAACTGGGCAGTGCAAAAGGATAGCTTCTAATAGGAATAGACGTGCAAGGAGTCAGAAAGGAAAGTGGGTGCTTCAGTGTTAAGGCAGAAGAGGAGAACCCAAAAGGGAATGATGCGCATTAAAGTCACCGAGGAGCAGAAATGGGAGAGATAGTTGCCCAATAATCTGAAGGAAGTCTGCCCTGGTAACATCGCATGACAGAGGTACATAAATTGTACAGAGGAAAAAAGTCAGGCGGGGAAGGAAAAGGCAAACTGAAACAGCTTCAAGACGGGTAGTCAGGGAGATGGATTGACTATGAATGTCATCCCATATAAGCACCAGGACACCCCCATGAGATGGAATGCCGACCTCAGGGGGAAGGTAAAAAAGAATCAGTAAGTAATGTGAAAGCTCAAAGCGGTCGTGAGGGTGCAATTTCGTTTCCTGAAGGCACAGTACAAGGGACTGCTGTGATGCTAAAAGCAGCTGTAAATACTCTTTGTGGGACCAAAGGCCGAGAACATCCCATTGGAGGACAGTCAAGAGGAGGAAGAGATGTAGGGGCGTCAAATCGGCGGCCACAGGAGGACAGTCGGTGTAGAGTCGCTACTACAGGGCACAGAAGCAATAGAATCCTGCTCGATAGGGTACACAGAAGCATTGGCTTGCTTGTGCGATCTGTCTGTAGAGCCCAATGCTTAAAAACGGTTGGTGGTGCACACCGGTGAGACAGAGGCTGGCCGCGATAAGGTACCACATGGCAACATTGTCGAACAGGATCTTCGAGTTGGCGAAGGAGAAGACCGTTTGCCTTTGGTGGACTACTTCGAGCCTTTCCGGTTAGAGAAAGACTCTGGTGTTGTTTGGCTGGAGGTGCAGAGGAAGTCTTTACGGGAGTACTCCTGTCCTTTCCTGCTTACTGGTTGTGTAGCTGGTAGCTTCACCCCTTGAGGTGAGAGTTTGACGGTTTGTTGCACAGCAGAATGGGGGGATGGCGATGCCAACTTGACACTGGGCAATTTCACAATCTCAGAACTGAATTTGAAGTCCCATGTCTGTGTGGTCATGTCCTTCATGGAGTGAGGGGTAACAAGAACAGAACTATAACTGCTGCATGGGAGGTTACTCTTGGACAGCCCATTCCTCAAGATACACGGGACAATCCCGGGAGGAGTGCCATGGTCGCCATTGCAGTTGATACAGCGGGGAGGAGGCAGACAATCGCCCTCATGTGCATCCCTACCACAGGTTGCACATTTGGCTGGGTGTCGACAAGACATTCTAGTGTGGTTTAAGCAATGACACTGGTAGCAGTGCATCGGGTTCGGAATGTATGGCCGGACTGTGATAATTTCACAGCCTGCTTTGATCTTGGACTGCAGCACCACTCTATCAAAGGTCAGGAAAAGAGTGCAGGTGGGCACTAAGGAGGAATCTACCTTTTTCATTACATGATGGACGGCAACGATACCCTGATCAGAGAGGTAAGATTGGATTTCGGCCTCTGTTAGACCGTCGAGCAACCTGATGTAAATTACACCACGAGAATAATTCAAAGTTTTATGGGCCTCGACATGAACAGGGTAGCCGTGGAGAAGTGAGGCAGCAAGCAGTTGTTGTGTTTGAGAATCAGAAGCAGTCTCCAAAAGCAAAATGCCATTCCATAAACAAAAGCAGGATTTCACAAGGCCAGCAATTGCATCAACACCTTTCTGAATAATGAACGGATTTACCTTGTGGAAGGACTGACCGTTGGGAAGGACTGACCGTGTTCAGTACGTGAGACCACGAGAAACCATGGTGCAGCGGGAAAGGTCTTCGAATCATTAGCCTTATTACGTTTATATTTCGTAGACTTTGATTGGGAATATGATTGACTCACTGCAAGAAGACCCCCGTGATTGCCAGCATCTCCGATGGCACACTCCCTTCACAAGGGGGCGCACCGCCCTGTGTTTGTTCACACCTCAGGTCATACTTACCAAACATCTGACAGAGGGACCAATTGGCAATTTGGGAAGGTTGCAGCTCAGGTAATCACCCCTCCCTGGGCCTGGCCCATACCAGGGGGTACGTGCAAACCCTACCTGTCAACCTGGGGCTGGGAATTACACGTTACCCACTTAACTGTTATGCATCAGACGCGTGGGCCAGCCTTCAGGAGCGCACAGGGAGGAAGAAGAAAAAGAGGATCCTCAAATGCCAAAGCGGAGGCACGAGAGGAGAAGGTAAACAAAGAAAGGAAAAGGGAGCGAAAACTAAAATTGATACTGTTCATACATCAGTGTCTGAATGCAGAACATTCCCAATAATACCCCAGACATGTTCCCCAAGGGAGGGAAAAAAGAATAACAAGAGGATAGACTTGCAGCACAGAAGGAACAATGTATGTGTGTTGTTAGAAGAGCACCACAGAGAGTTTACCGTAGTCCCCTGACCACCCAACTCCCCTGATTTAAATCCAATCAAGAACACGTGAGATCACCTTGATTGGAGAGTTCATGCCTTTGACAACTGAGAAATCTATTGCAGATGACCACAGGGCACTGGAGTTGGCTTGGTTTCACATACCTGTCATTAAATTCAAAAAACCCCTCATTGACTCCACCTCCAAGTTTCGCACAGGTCGGCACTGCGAAAAGTGATTAATGTGACTGGACAATTTATTATTAATGGATGTATTCTGGCACTATTTCTGGATTCCCATTATACGTGGGCACTAAACTAAACTTAATGGAATACAGTAATAAAGATGTTTCTATATCTAAGATTTACAACCCGAAATCACACCAACAAAAGTGTATGTAGTCAATTCCACTTTATATTTTAGCAAATAAGTTCACTGTGATTGCAAATCAGTTTCACCTCCCACATGCAATTCAATATCTAAACATACATTTTCAATTTCTGTTATACAATCATTTGAAATTCGTCTCCTGATGTCTTCAAAGTTTCTTTGGTTATTACATGTCTATAGTTTGTTGTAAGCTTCCTTTGCTCATGAGTAGCAATATAGGTGAAGTGTTTATTTTTAAATCATGGGTCACAGATGGGAGCAATAGTTGCATGAAATGTATCTTCATCGCCTGACACATTCTTAATAGGTGTTCACCAGTGTCTTATGAATTTTTTTAATGACAAAGCTTCATGTAACTACAGAGATGTACATCAGATTGAAAAAATATTTCTGTTTTTCCACAACACTTACTGAAGAGATTGCCCTGGAACACCTATTTTGAGTAACTTTTGATATCCAGCAAAATTCAACTAAGTTTTACTGTTTTGTTTTGTGATGCATTTCCACTAATGTTGTTACAGGAGATTAAATCAGTTGATGTTAATCACAACAAACCACTAAGACCTTACATTACTCAGTCGTTTTGTAGCACTAAAAATAAAAGACTTGCTTGATTATATTAATGAGATATCCATATTCAACAGCATTAGTGACCTTGGTAAATTGAGGAAGGTACTGAAGATTAGCTACGTTCTCATCTTTGCCTAGTTGCTAGTGGTGGTAGGGTGAGGATGAAGTACTGGTAAACAGACACAGTTGAATGGGGCCATATTGTTAGTGTGAACTGCTAAGGCCATTTTCCTGTGAAGTATCTTTAGGTACCCCCCTCAAGTACATATCCAAAGAGAAGTACCCAAATACATTTACATTCCATAATAGACAGATTTCTTGACAGACTGTACATGTGGACAAGGAGAAAATTTCCCATAGTTCCCAGTTTAAAATACACATTTTCGGGTGAAAATACAATTTCTCTGTGTTAAGTGAGAGTATACTTTCTCCTAATATCATGCCTTTGAATGGTCAAGTTTTATACACTGGCTCACTGGCACAGAACATCCCCACCAGCAAAAAAAAAAAAAAAAAAAAAAAAAAAAAAAAAAAAAAAAAAAAAAAAAAAGTTTTGTAAAGATCTTTGATGCACAGCAACATGTATGCTGCATATTTTCGTATTACAGAAGTATAAATAGGAATTCCACCAAATACATCACATTAGTTTCCAATCCACTGACACTGGGATTGAGATATGCTTTAACAGCCAATCATAGATCACATCACCTTATCTAACCAGCAAATGACAGCAAATAGTTAGAGCATAGGACAGATTATGTATTTAGCCAATAGAAACATCACTGTTAAGTAGTGCGAAGACAAACACAAAAAGTTCAAGGTTTAAATCTAATGCATATAGTATAGCTACAAGAAATGCTAAGCTTTCACATATAATGTCAGTCTTTTTACTCATGTGTTACCCTTTAAGATAGGCCAAACACAAATGCGACAGGGAAATTTTAAATGATGACGTCAATGTCTGCTCTTCTGGGGCCTGGAATTTTGATTCTCAAAGTGTTAAGTTTTGAATAAGATTTTAAGAAATTCATTGCAAATTCTCACAACAATAATTCATCTTACATAAAATGAAATTTCTTTGAAAGTAATGCTTCTCAAACCACCATTCGCAATACTGTCCCATGAACCATTAGAAACAGGTTGGTTTGAGCAGTTGCCAGAGAACGCCAGAAGACAAGCATTATCATGCACACACTGCTACGATGATGTAGGAAGCCCATGCTTGGTGTCTGCTCTGCTCATACACGTTTCGTCGCATTTCTGTTTGAAATTTCATGTGTAGCAGGCCATCACGTGACCATGTGCAGCAGTGCGGCACATTATTCAGAGGGCACATAGGCAGTTATTGTAATTAGGGCAATTGTTTTATCATATCCTATCCAGGTAAGGAATGTAAAATTTTTAACAGTCCTTGACACAATATTCATTTCAAAACTAGACTCTACAACTCAAAGAATCCCAATATATTACTCTGCGATGAGTGTGTGTGTGTGTGTGTGTGTGTGTGGAGGGTTACAGGCTGGAGTGCCAGAAGTGGGGGTGGGGTGGACCCATGCACTTGTCAGCTCCATCTGATGAAGAACTTAGTCTGATAGCTGAATATTTCTAGTACAATCTCATTGTGATTCTGCAGCTCAACATCTCCTCGATGTGGTGAGTAGTAACTTATCCTTACCATATTACTGTTAACTGCTCCACAGGCCTTAAAGATCAGTTTCCTGTCTACCAGTGCAATGCACCATGGGGTAATTTACGTAGATTTTATTAACATGTGTTTCTTGCATTAGTTACACTAGCTACTATTTCCTATACTTGTGTATCGTTATTAAATTAGTGGGAAATGAACGCATTGCATCGTCACTTGTATAAAAGGTACATTAAGGAAGGTTCAGCATTACTTTGTGAAACAGTTTATAGTTGCTCCTTGAGACAAAGTGCGTTAAAGATAGTGGGGGTTCACCTGTCTGCTCTACAATTTACAACTACCATATTTACTCGAATCTAAGCCGCACCTGAAAAATGAGACTCGAAATCAAGGAAAAAAATTTTCCCGAATCTAAGCCGCACCTGAAATTTGAGACTCTAAATTCACGAGGAGAGAAAAGTTTTAGGCCGCACTCCAAATCGAAACAAAGTTGGTCCATTTTAATATGAGACACAATTTAGGTCGAATGAATGACGATACAACTACAGTAGTTTGGTTCGAGTCATAAGCTTAGCAGTTAAGCCAGTTAAGCTTTACAAGGTAGCCATTGCTATGCGTCAGGCACTCCGTCCGTTTTGATATGGGTACCCTTCCTTTTTCACGTGCTTCGTCTGGTTTGAATTGATTGCTTATTTTTCTTTGATCTGATAAGTGCCATTTTCTTTGTTATAGATGTTAACGTCACTAAGCTGAAAATGCATTACTGTACTGCGTCATGCATTGTTTGTCGCATTCTGATATCGCGTGTTCACGGCCTGTCGCCACTCGCGGCATGGTTTGCTTTTCTGCGTGCTACCGCAGCTTTTTTAAAAAGAAGAAGAAGAAGAAGAGAGGAATTGTCTCATTAGCGAAACAATGGCAAGAGACTGCTATTTGTTGTTACTTACACTGCTGCTTTCTTTGATAGTGATCAACAAGAACCAAATAATAGACTGCATATGATAGAAGATGTTCTGAACGAGAGCTTAGCGAAAATTTTTCCCCGTTTGAAAATCTTTTCAGACGCCGCTTTAGTACATTACATTACATTCTGCACAGAAATTAGTCATCTTAGATTTAAAAATCTAGTCAATTGCCGTGCTTCATTTCTGACTGTATCACTATTAGCCATAAGAATAATACGAATATAAACATGGCATGATATGTATATTCTTCCGCGTTTGCTGTTGTCTCACTCTAGTTTCGTAGTTTATTAGGCAGATAGAATTTAAATGAGATAGCAGCAAACACGAAAGAATACATCGCAAAATGTTTATATTCGTATTATTCTTATGGTGAAGAGAATACTGCATGTGATTCACAATTCATAAAAGTTCCTATTAGCAATCATCTCTTCTCACAGGTAGGAAAAAATTCAGAACATAGAGTTAGCCATATTGACAAAAACCCCAAACAGTCTTGCCAGTCGGATTTTTTTAGTACATTGAAATGCTGCTACATTCGAAGATAACAATACAGAATTTGTATTTACTTCGTTGTTTCGTTGGATAATGTATGAAAATGCAGTGGTCGAAACTCGGGGCGGAGAAAAAAAGCTCGTCTTTCACTTTTTTTTTTTTTAACGGCGCAGAGGTTTTGGCGCCAGTATTTATCTTTGTGCCTGCAAAGCAAGCCTGTGTAGCGCTACATATTTTCGACGGCAGAAGTTAGTTGTGGCGGCACCTACCAACATTTTTCAGAACTTCCGCTTACTTTGCACTCGATTCTAAGCCGCAGGCGGTTTTTTGGATTACAAAAACCGGAAAAAAAGTGCGAGTTAGATTCGAGTAAATATGGTATAGAAGCCAAACAGGTCAAAAACAAGTGACTTTTCCAGAGAAATATAGGAACAAATGAGGCAATATCCACCTTACAACTTGTCTTACAAGACATATTGATGAAAAGCAATCCCGGATTTACAGCATCTGTAAATTTGGACAATGTTGACTGGACTATAATCTTTGAAATTCTTAAAGTAGCATTATATGAGTCATATGACATGAAAGGGAAGCAGTAGTTCAGAAGTTTGAGAGACAGGATTAATCCAATTTCTGATGATGTTCATTACACAGGACACTGAGCAAACATTAAAGGAAATCAGAGAAAAATTTGAAAAGGGAATTAAGATTAAGAGAGAAAAATAAAAACTTAAAAAAGTTTACCGATAGCATTGCAATTGTATCTGACAGCACAGGACTTTGAAGAGCAGCTGAATGGAATGGATTGTGTCTTGTAAAGAGGTAAGATGAAAATTAAAGTAAAACAGTGGTAATGGCAGGGTAGTCAAATCTCGAAATGCTTAAGGCTGAGAGCTGTGCCCGCAACAGCATAGCTACTGGCATGTCTAACCCAGTGGGACAGTTCTCAGCAGTGTGTCACTGTGTGCTTCACAATGCTCCATCTTCCTTTATATTCCAATCTCTTCCTCTTGCTTTCCATCTACTGATTTATCTTCCTTCACATACTTCACTGATGGAGGCAGGCAATGCCAATAGACAAAGGCAATTGGTTTTTATATCAACGAGGCAGGGCAGGCCCATAGCCAGGCCAAAGCCCATGTGAGGACGGAGGAGGGTAAATGACTGGGTAAGTTTTGAGGGTTCATACTTAAGTCTAATAGGTATATCCAGTAACTCGAGTAAAGTTTTTGGCAAACATGGCAGCTGTGTTTGAAGCCAGTAAATCCTATCTATCACTGCAAAATGTGAGGGTCAACACCTGGCACCTTAAACTTGATTCTTATGGCTAGGATATGGCAACCCCGACAGAAGAGCCCCTGGTCCTCCAGGTTGGAGGTGGTCATAGTGCTGACAACCCTACACCATAAAAATTTAATGAAGTTAAAAAATTGACAAATACACCTTGTATATCAGAGAGATTAATTGGAAGACAAACACAGCAAGAAAAACTGATGAACGATTTTGTCATAGCAAACTGGAACATCCAAAGTCTCAACTGTAAGGGTCGTTATGGTGGTAGCATCAGAGACAACACATTACCGTATTTACTCGAATCTAAGCCGCACTTTTTTCCGGTTTTTGTATTCCAAAAAACCGCCTGAGGCTTAGAATCGAGTGCAAAGTACGTGGAAGTTCTGAAAAATGTTGGTAGGTGCCGCCACAACTAACTTCTGCTGTCGAATATATGTAGCGCTACACAGGCATGCTTTGCGGGCACAAAGATAAATACTGTCGCCAGAACCTCAGTAAATAAATTTAAAAAAAAAGTGGAAGACAATATTTTTTTCTCCGCTCCGAGTTTCGACCACTGCATTTTCATACATTATCCAACGAAGTAAATACAAATTCCGTATTGTTCATCTTCGAAAGTAGCAGCATTTCAATGTACTACGAAAATCCGACTGGAAATAATGTTTGGGATGTTTGTCAATATTACGTTCTGAATTTTTTCCTACCTGTGAGGAGAGATGGTTTCTAATAGGAACTTTTATGAATTGTGAATCACATGCAGTATTCTCTTCACCATAAGAATAATACGAATATAGACATTCTACCATGTATTATTTCGTATTTGCTGCTATCTCATTTAAATCCTGTCTGCCTAATAAACTAAGAAACTAGACCGAGACAACAGCAAACGCGGAAGAATATACATATAATGTCATGTTTATATTTGTATTATTCTTATCCTAATAGTGATACAGTCAGAAATGAAGCACAGCAATTTACTAGATTTTTAAATCTAAGATGACTAATTTCTGTGCAGAATGTAATGTACTAAAGAGGTGCCTGCAAAGATTTTCAAACAGAGAAAAATTTTCGCTAAACTCTCGTTCAGAACATCTTCTATCATACGAAGTCTACTATTTGGTTCTTGTTGATCATTATCAAAGAAAGCATCAGTGTAAGTAACAACAAATAGCAGTCTCTTGCCATTGTTTCGTGAATGAGACAATTCCTCTCCTTTTTTTTATTGTAAGCAGCAGTAGCGCGCACAAAAGCAAGCCATGCCGCGAGCAGCGACAGGCCGTAAACGCTCATTATGAGAATGCAACAAACAATGCATGACACACTACAGTAATGCATTTTCAGCATAGAGTGACGTAAACACCTATAAAAAAGAGAACGGCAGTTATCAGATCAAAGAAAAATATGCAATCAATTCAAACCAAACGAAGCACGTGAAAAAGGAAGGGTACCCGTATAAATACGGACGGAGCGCCTGACGCATAGCAATGGTAAAGCTTAACTGCTAAGCTTACGACTCGAACCAAACTACTGTAGCTGTATCGTCATTCATTCGACCTAAATTGTGTTTCATATTACAATGGACCAACTTTGTTTCGATTTGGAGGTGCGGCCTGTAACTTTTCTCTCCCCTTGAATTTCGAGTCTCAAATTTCAGGTGTGGCTTAGATTCGTGAAAATTTTTTTTCCTTGATTTCGAGTCTCATTTTTCAGGTGCGGCTCAGATTCGAGTGCGGCTTAGATTCGAGTAAATACGGTACACAATAGGTGTAGTGGAGCTGCAGGAAACTAGAAGGATGGGTGAAGGGAAATGAGAAGCAGATAGGAACACAACAATTTTTTATGGAGAAGGATCTGAAAGACAATTTGGTGCAGGTTTTGACATCAATAAGAGCATGGAAAACAAAGTGAAGGAGTTCAAAGCTGTGAGAAAGCTGTTTGACATACGTGACAATTGAGCAGAAAAGCTATACCACCACATTCAACGTCCGTGTCCCTACTGAAGACAAAACAAATGATGAAAAAGAAGTTTTATGGTGGGCTAGACCATGTTTATTACGAAGACTAAAAAAGAAATACACATTTACTTCTAGGTGATTTTAACACTGAAGTAAGAAAAGAAAACATTTACTTTCCGACCATACGAAAGTACAGCGTGCATGAAGAAATCATGTTAACTGCTTCGGGATGATTACATTTGCCACTATAAAGAACATGAACGTCATAACAACAACATTCACCCGTAAGAAATTTCATTTAAGAAAATGATGCTCACTGGATGGAAAAACTATCAATCAGACAGATAATGTAATGACAGACATGCAGTATAGGCAAACAGTGAAAGATGTCATGGCTCAAAGAGCAGCAGAGAGTATGAGACTGGCAATTCTTGGTGAAAATAAAGCTAAACCTAGAAAAGTTCATATCTGGTAAGAAAACAAATGAATGGAAACTCAGTGTTTGACATGGCAAAATTAAAAAGAGTAGAAAAAATGAAACTTTTTGATATACCACACAATGCAGATAAGCAAAGGCATGGAGAAAGTATGGCACAAAATGGTGACAGACATTGTGCATAAAGTGATGTGTAGAAAGAAAAAACAGGGAAAAAGATTGTTTAATGAGTAATGTGGAGATGTCATTAAGAGAAAGGAGAAAGCACATGTGTGATGGCTACATGATAGGGACAATGAAACACTGAAGTGAGCGGGGAGACATCTAACGTACTGAGAACTGGAAATTTGAAAAGACATGGCTAAAATTCGGACTGTAGGAGATTCTTCCAACACGTGTAAAACCTCAAGTAATTTTTCCATTTGCTTTATTAATTCTGGAGTTCTATTAACATGCAATACTATTTGGGAACTGCAGATGTGTTGACTATCTACTCTAATCACTCTTGCAATTACTGTTATCATTTGATGGAAGTCACAAGAGAAGAAAATGGTACAGCTGGCCATATGGCTATTGTTGTTGCTCAATGTTGACCTCTTCTGCGAAGTGCTTCAATGAATATTTTATGGGTCATTGGAACCTCATCCCATACAATGGAAATGCAATCCTGCATTAGTTACCAGTATTATTCTGCTTTGAAACATTGCAAATGCTGCACATATTGCAAGCATAGACTGTCAAGGAATGTCTGTCTGTAGAATAAGAACTTTGTTAAGGGCCTGCGATGATAAGTGCCAGCGCAGCAGTCAGCCAGCCTTATGCCTACCACTGCTATGTGGCAAAGGAATCTCTCCCACAGTGGCAAGTGACTTCACTTTATCTTAGCTCAGTCAATTGGCAGAAATCTTTTTAAATTTTCTACACTCTTCCTATTACTGAAAACTAGATCAAAATCCCTACATTAGTTTCTGAGATTCTTGATGGATTACGAGTCCAATGTATGGATATAATAATAATTATTTTATTTTTTGTGATATAATTACAAATTTTCCAATTTTTTCCATTTACTTAAACTATGAAACCTTGCTTCTTGCCAAATTTCATTTAAATTTCAAGGCGAAGTGCCCTATAGATTTTGATGAGCGAGTTTGAGAGTATCAAAAAATAGCCATATCTTTGAACTGCATTCAATGGCACATTTTTGCACTGCCAAGGAACCATAGACCTTAGTATGCGTCAAATTCCCGCCTGATACTTCTACTTTTCCTTGGAAAAGGGATCTTTAACTATAATCCAGACAGATGGACAGACAACACAGTGATCCTACAAGGGTTCCTTTTTTACCATTGAGGTACGGAACCCGAAAAACTACAACCAAGGATTTCTAATTCAACAGTTCATCAGAGAAAACTGGAATTTTTTTTCCCACTTATTTCATACATTCCATATTACTACCTATCACAACAACATCTGATTTCAATATTAATTTTATTGTCAATGTAAAAATGAATTAATATATTGGTATTAAAACATTTTTCTCACCTTCTGCCAGTTACCCAATAGCAGAGCTTTCCCAATTTCATGTGTTGGAACAGCCAAAGAGCTCCCGAATCTCTGAAGTCCATAATAATTCAAGAAACCTTTTGTCTTTAGTGATGTTAAGCCATCTTCAATCTGTTTGTCTGATCCTGTCACATTTCTGAAAAATAAGAGAATAATTAATGAAAAATCAACAACGGAAAATTTAGGATGAACTAATAACAATATTATGAAAAGAATAGTTGCTACTCACTGTATAGTGGATATGCAGTCACAGATAGGCACAACAAAAAGACTCAAACAAAGCTTTCAGCCAAATAAGCCTTCATCAGAAAACACACACACACATGCATGTGCGTGCGACCACAGCCATGGCAGCGAGATACTGTGGTCACGTGTTTGTGAGAGATGTGCGCGCGCATGTGTGTGTGTGTGTGTGTGTGTGTGTGTGTGTGTGTGTGTGTGTGTGTGTGTGTGTGAGAATTAGAGGACGGGGATAGGGGGAAGGAGGGGGGGGGGGTTTAGGATATGGACGGAATGTGAAATTTCAATGAGATATTGTTGTCTTTTTATATTAGTATTTCAGCTCTTTTTTGCTTCATGTATCTCTGAGTTTTTATCAAACCAAATAATTCTCAACTATAATGACCTCCATCATACCATAGTGCATCTATTGTGTACATCAGTGTACATCAATGTGTGCATGTTGTTTTGAAAAATGACTTAACCAAAGAAAAAAATACCAATGCAGAGAACACACATTTTTGGACAGCCTAATAAAACTATGTTCTTATTCTAGATGCTTTCTGACAATATTTTACAGATGTTACGTATCTGCAAGCATAGGATTCTCGCCCTGCAATGTTTACAGTAGCTTAATTTGGAACTGTAAGCAGAGACAGACCAAAGGTAACACTTTTATACACCAATGTCGTGTTTCACGACTTTTAATACCAAATACAGTACTTTAGCTTCGGAACGATGGAATCCAACGTGATGTTAAAAACAGTTTTCATTGATAACTAGTGCTGCAGATGGCCAAATAATAAATCAATGTGTTTCAGCAGTGCAGAAAAGCAAGTCTGCACATGCTAGTGGATCATTTCTGATCATACTAGTGAATCATTTCTGATCATGCTATTGAATAATTTCTGATCATGCTATTGAATAATTTCTGATCATGCTATTGAATAATTTCTGATCAGAGATCCACAAAACTACCAACCAATCTCCTTGACATCGATTTGTTGTAGAATCTTAGAACATATTCTGAACTTAAACATAATAAGGTATCTTGAACAGATTTAATTCCACAATGCCAACCAGCATGGATTTCGAAAACATCAAGACATACTGAAAGCTTTGGATCAAGGCAACTACGTAGATGCAGTGTTTCTTGATCTCTGAAAAGCATTTGACTCATTAACACATCTACACTTACTGTCAGAAGTATGATCATATGAAGTATCAAGCAAAATCTGTAACTGGATTGAGGACTTTTGGTAGGGAGGATGCAGCATGTTACCTTGGATGGAAAGTCATTGCCAGATGTATAAGTAACTTTGGGTGTGCCCCAGGGCAGTATTTTGAGACCCTTGTTGCTCCTGTTCTATATTAATGATGTTACAAGCAATATTGATAGTAAATACAGGATTTTTGCAGATGATGCAGTTATCTATAATGAAGTACTATCTGAGAGAAGCTGCATAAATATTCGGTCAGATCTTGATAATATTTCAATGTGATGCAGGTATTGGCAACTTGCTCTTAGTTCAGGAATCTAAAACTTTGCCCATCACAAAACGAAAAAAGTACGTACTATCCTATGACTATAATATCAGTGAGTCATGTTGGAATCAGCCAACTGATACAAATACCTGGGTGTAACACTTTGTAGGGATATAAAATGGAATGATCACATAGGTTCAGTCCTGGGTAAAACAGGTGGTAGACTTTGGCTTATTGGTAGAATACAGTGGAACTGCAATCAGCCTACAAAAGATATTGCTAACAAATGCCTCATACGAATAGTTTTAGAATAATGCTCAAGTGTGTGGGACTCATACCAGATAGGACTTACAGAGGAATGTGTGCAGAGAATGGCAGCATGAATAGTTTAATCTGAAGGAAAGTGTCACAGAGATACTGAAGGAACTGAACTGGCAGACTAAGACAGACATAAACTAGCCTGAGATATTCTATTAATAAAGTTTCAAGAACCAGCTTAAAATGATTACTCTAGGGATATACTACAACCCCCTATGTATCGCTCACAATGGGATTGTGAGGATAAGATTAAAATAATTACCACACACAGAGAGTTACTCCAACAACCATTCTTCCTGCACTCCATATGTGAATGGAACAGGAATAAACCCTTATAACTGGTACAATGGGACACAGCTCTGCCATGCAGTTCATGGTGGTTTGCGGTGTATAGATGTAGATGATTGCTTGAACAAAGCTATTTAATTTCTTTCACTTATTCCAGCCAGTTGATGGGTAATTTTCTCTTTAAAACTTGCAACAACCATTCGTTATTTATTTACTTATTAGTTAATTAGCTTGACCAGATTAGGGTCCATTGGCCCCCTCTTGCATTTGACCATCTGCCTTTAATGAAGCAGATACTCTAAATGATGTTAATGAGCCATGAGATGCTGTGAATGAGTGCCACAGTGTTCCATCGACGACTATTTAAAACTCGGAAATTTATTGTTGGTTATGATTTGAATCATGTCCAGTATCTGTCACTTAAGCTCAGCTTGGACACAAATGTTGGACAATAGGCATGACTTATTTAAATAGAACATTCAACAATGGTAAAGTCAGTGTAAGTAATTAAAAGGACAAATCAAACAATGGAAAATCCAGGATGGAGTGAGAGTGTGGTTTCAGTAGCCTGTGACTGCAGTCGTGTGTGTGTGTGTGTGTGTGTGTGTGTGTGTGTGACTCCTGCCGAGAAAGGCCTTAATGGCCGAAAGCTTTAATTGTGTGAATCTTTTTATTGTGCCTATTGCGACTCAGCATCTCCGCTACATGGTGAGTAGCAACTTTCCTTCTCTGGTATTGTTACAATCCATCCTGGATGTTCCATTGTTTGAAAAGCATTTATTAGCAATTCACTTCCACGAAAGGGACATTAAATGCCCTGAGCAACAGTGAGCCTTAATATTATATACAAACACAGCGCTCTATTAACTTGTGCAAAACATAGGGGCCCTTTTATCCAACCCATCAGTGGTGACGTTCATCACTATTTAATCACTTTGAATTGAACATTTAGCAACAAAAATGTATCCTGACTGAGAAATGTAAGTATACTTGTTCTAGTGGATTATCATACATAGAATCATTAATATGTGACAATGATTAGGTTCTGACTGGATGGTGCACTGTGCACTCAAGCATTACGGCAATCAGATCCTCATTTAGTTTAAGTTTTGCACACTGCTAAGGTTTTCGAGATTTCTCAAGCAGCTCAGATACAAGACTGAGATGTCAGAACAGTCTTCTCAATTGGCAAATGCGGCATGACCTGTCCATCTGATGGTCAAACCGTAAAAATGTCGCACAGTCCACGCAACAGTACATGGGCACCTACCTGACTAGACAGGAATCAAACTTAGCACCATAAAAGTTCTTCCACCTGGCCAAGACAAATTTTATATGTACTGCACCGTTATCTTGACTATTTCTATATACGTGCTAGAAGTTGTTGCGTGCATTGTAGTTGTGTATGTCAACAGTGTTTCCACTGAGGTCACAGATTTTTGTCAGAGCCACCGATGTCATCAGCAGTGATTGCACTGATGCAAACAAACAATATCACAGAGTCAACGTAACACCACACTGTCAGCAAAAATTCAAAGTATTATCATTTTATTCCTTTCTGATAGGGGGGCCTCAGTCTAGATTATCATAAGCCAGCATATCTCTGCCTGGGATCTCCATTTTTTAAATCAGTAGCATCAAAGCTGTGCACTTACACTCAGCATGAAACTTCAATACAAAAGGGAAACACCGACTGTTGGGGACTGCACTGGACGAGTTTTGTAAACCTGAGAGCTTACAGGTGGAAGATAAGGTAATATGCAAGAGAGATATTACTGCTAAAATATGATGCACGAGTTAACAAGAGCGAAAAGCTAATGCATCTTACGTGATAGAGGTTGGGGGAGGGGTGGGGGAGGTGAAAAATATACAGGTCAGAAAATGAAAGATGTAGAAATCTAACAGGGAGTGAAGAAAGGAATAGTTACTAGAAAAAAAATTTACATAAATTAAGGCCAGGTGGTTGATGAGAACTAAGGACACGAAGCAGAAGGTTTCTCAGAACTCTCCTTTAGGAAGCAAAACCCAGCAAAAAGCAACGCATTTTGGGAAGATTTTTATGTGCGGCAATGCTAATTGAGATAGTGACATGCTTTTGTCAGTCCATCACAGCTCATGTAACTTTATCTCACCAGCCAATGACAGCAGATATTCAGAGCATAGAACATGTGATGCAGTCAGCCGATATCACCATCACTGTTACGTAGGATGAACATACAAATATGAATAGTTAATGGTTTAAAGTAATATATTTACAGTACAACTACAAGAAAAGCTAATCATTCACATCTGGTTGCTCGCTGATTATGCTATGGTGTACAGGAAGGTGTCAAAGTTAAGTGACTAAGTTGACACAAGATGACCTAGACAAAATTTCTGGTTGGTGTGGTGAATGTCAGCTGGCTCTTAATACGGTTGAGTAGGAAAAATAAACCCATACGGTTGAGTAGGAAAAATAAACCCATAACGTTTGGATACAACATTAGTACTGTCCTGCTTGTCACAGCCATGTCATTTAAATATCTGGGCATATAGTTGTGAAGCAATATGAAATGGAACGAGCATGTGAGGATTATGGTAGGGAAGGCAAATGATCAACTTCTGTTCATTGGGGGAACTTTAAGAAAGAGTGGTTCATCTGTAAAGGAGACCACATTTAGGACATTAGTGCATCGCATTCTTGAGCACTGCTCTAATGTTTGGGATCCGCACCGGGTCAGATTGAAAGAAGACATCGAAGCAATTCTGAGGCGAGCTGCTAGATTAGTTACTGGTCAATTCAATCAGCAAGCAAGTGTTACAGATATACTTTGGGAGCTCACGTGGGAATCCGTGGAGGAAAAATGACATTCATTTTGAAGAACACTACTGAGAAAGTTTAGAGTGTCAGTAATTGAAGCTGACTGCAGAATGATCCTACTGCCACCAACATACGTTTTGTTTAGGGACCACAAAGATAAGATACGAGAAATTAGGGCTCATGCAGAGGCATATAGGCAGTCAATTTTGAGATTGTGGTTAGGCAAGATCCGAAGAGAATAGCTTAAATTGCAGCAACTCAATATTTCTGACAAACAAAATTATAAATTTCACTGCTGTGCACTGAACATTTCGTGAGTTACATGGCTGAATACCTGTTCCATCAAGCACTACGTGTGCATAACTGCTCTAGAACTCTCTTTGCACTTTTTTAAGGACAATTAAACTTTCTGCCATCGTTCATGCATAATTTGTAACCTATGTGAGAACTATGAAGTGCTTAAAATTAAATGTAAATTTTGACAGTTCCGTGGACCAAGTGGAGGGAAGCATAGTTCGCCAGGCCTGCTCGGCGCATAACCTGTCAGCTGCGCAAGCTGGCTGATCTGCCGTCCTCCTCAAACTATTTTAAAGAAACTGTATGGTAATAAACTCTGCGAGTCTTGTGCATCTTATAGCTTCATTCATGAGCTTCATGAATAATTACCTTTCATTTCACTAATGGCCATAATTAAGGTGATATTTCAGTATTAGCTAAACTATTGCAAGGAACTCTCAAAAGTTTGCTGTGAAAAATTGGGGCCACTGTGAATTTGTGTTTGGTGTGTGTTAGATCATGTGTCGCTGCATGTGAAATGTAGATAATACATTAAATTATTCTTTAAACATCGAAGGATATCGCTCTCTGTCTCCAATGTTGAGGAAATGTTATTTCTTGGTTTTTGCCGTTTTACTTTTCACCTTGGCCCACATATTCTCAGTCAGATTTAAATGAGTATTAAAAGGACAAAGCCTGATTAAACTACGATCTTTAGCATTACCATTTCGACGACCTGGAAGAATGGAATTTTTAGTTTATACAGTACTACAAGTTCCATTAACTTCACCTTACACAAGATAGGTTGAACTTCATCCAATCAAACATTTCTTTGTATCCAAAGAAAATAGTCACTTTCCTCTGCTGCTTTGTTGGAACTTTACCCATCACAACCGAGCAGCACTGTGCATTGTCCATTACTATTGTTATATTCAAAGGGATATTTTGCAACAGAATATCACTTTCACAGCTGGTGAACATGTTCTTGTGAATCTCATGTTCAGATGTGCTGCACTATTGTTATTAATGCAGCGCCAACACAAAACATTCATTCACAGTACCTGGCAACTGAAGAACACATTTATATCAGAAAATATCACTTTCCAACAAGAGCTAATGTACGTTATTGTTGTTGTGGTCTTCAGTCCTGAGACTGGTTTGATGCAGCTCTCCATGCTACTCTATCCTGTGCAAGCTGCTTCATCTCCCAGTACCTACTGCAACCTACATCCTTCTGAATCTGCTTAGTGTATTCATCTCTTGGTCTCCCTCTACGATTTTTACCCTCCACGCTGCCCTCCAATACTAAATTGGTGATCCCTTGATGCCTCAGAACATGTCCTACCAACCGATCCCTTCTTCTCGTCAAGTTGTGCCACAAACTCCTCTTCTACCCAATCCTATTCAGTACCTCCTCATTAGTCATGTGATCTACCCATCTAATCTTCAGCATTCTTCTGTAGCACCACATTTCGAAAGCTTCTATTCTCTTCTTGTCCAAACTATTTACCGTCCATGTTTCACTTCCATACATGGCTACACTCGATACAAATACTTTCAGAAATGACTTCCTGACACTTAAATCTATACTCGATGTTAACAAATTTCTCTTCTTCAGAAACGATTTCCTTGCCATTGCCAGTCTACATTTCATATCCTCTCTACTTCGACCATCATCAGTTATTTTGCTCCCCAAATAGCAAAACTCCTTTACTACTTTAAGTGTCTCATTTCCTAATCTAATACCCTCAACATCACCCGACATAATTCGACTACATTCCCTTATCCTCGTTTTGCTTTTGTTGATGTTCATCTTATATCCTCCCTTCAAGACACCATCCATTCCGTTCAACTGCTCTTCCAAGTCCTTTGCTGTCTCTGACAGAATTACAATGTCATCGGCGAACCTCAAAGTTTTTATTTCTTCTCCATGGATTTTAATACCTACTTCAAATTTTTCTTTTGTTTCTTTTACTGCTTGCTCAATATACAGATTGAATAACATCGGGGAGAGGCTACAACCCTGTCTCACTCCCTTCCCAACCACTGCTTCCCTTTCATGTCCCTCGACTCTTGTAACTGCCATCTGGTTTCTGTACAAATTGTAAATGTACGTAGATGCCTCTAATGCAAGACATCACGTGATACTGTTTATCCCAGCATGGAAACGGTCACTTACCAACTGAACTGCTCACGGCATGATAGGGAATTGCTATTGGTGTTACCTGGGCAATGGCATCATGTCTCCTCCCGTGAGCCAAATGTCAAAAGTCGCAACTAATTTTAAACACACTGTAAAATAAGTGTGAAAAACTAACCTTGAGGAACTTGGTCTTTTTCCATATGTGTTACCCCTAAGTTATATCACACACGAATATACCAGCAAAATTTTAAATAATGGCATAAATGGCTGGTCTTCTAGGCCCAAAATTTTTCGAAGTTTTGAATGGGAGTCTTGTGCTCCGTGATTTAAGAAACTCATCGCACATCCTCACATGTAATGTAATTCATTTTGTGAAACAGGAATTTTACTTTGAAGGCTTCCCAAGCCACCATTAGCATTATTTTTCCACGACCTGTACTAAATGTTAACAGTTGTCGCATCACACGCATCAAAAATAGGCCAACAAGAGAAACACATCAAAAGCAATTTGTTGTTACGAAGTATTGTACAGTCTGACATTTTGCTGTCAGCAGATGCTTGCATGTGCACTGTGTTTTGTCGTCGTAAATGCCACATTTCTTTTGCAACTAAGGTTTTACTCTCTTGTTTATGTTTTATTGCTGCATTATTATTCTACAGTAGTAGGTTAAAGTAAAATTATTTGTCAGAGTATAAGTTCTTAATTGTAAAAATTACAAAAATTTAACTGAAAACCAAAACAATGAACAAGTACCAGATTTCTCCCAGATGTCCCAGTGTGTATACACCCTGTGTTAACTTGGTGTAGTCATGCCGACGTAAAAGGCTGAACAGAGTTTACGTAACAGCTGGTATATGACATGTTGCTTCCCTTTGACAGTATACATTTTGCCAATTACAAGGCTGGTATAGGTGGTGGTTGGAAGATGCAGAAGGAAGGTCTTGCAGTGGGACAGTCATTGATGAAGGAGGCATAGGATAGGGAGACAGGTTCAGGAGTATAGGGTCTGAAAAGGACATTGCAGAGACTGGAAAAGTGATGAACAGCTATCCTGTGTGTGGTGGGCAAAATCTCTGATACAATGGACCTCATTTCAGGGCATGATTTTAGGAAGTCATAGCCTTGTCAGAATAGCTAATTAACACATTCAATACCGAATAATAATGAGTGACGAGAGGTGTACACTTAAGTAGTTGTTTGGGCCTAGGAAATCTGCTTTTGGATTGGGCTGGGGGGTAATTATTTCAAGTGAAGGCTGACCTGAGAATGGTGGTGCACTGCTGTGAAGAATCTGCATCTGAACAAATATGTTTGCCTTGAATGCCAAGGATGTATGGGAGGGTACATTTGACATGGGTAGAACCACGGACCTTGGCGTTGGTGGGGAGGCTTGCGTGCCTCAACGATACAGATAGCTGTACCATAGGTGCAACCACAATGGAGGGGTATCTGTTGAGAGGCCAGACAAATGTGTGGTTCCTGAAGAGGGGCAGCAGCCTTTTCAGTAGTTGCAGGGGCAACGGTCTGGATGATTGACTGATCTGGCCTTGTAACACTAACCAAAATAGCCTTGCTGTTCTGGTACTGCGAACGGCTGAAAGCAAGGGGAAACTACAGCCATAATTTTTCTTGAGGGCATGCAGCTTTACTATATAATTAAATGATGATGGCATCCTCTTGGGTAAAATTTTCCGGAGGTAAAATAGTCCCCCATTCGGATCTCCGGGCAGGGCTACTCAGCAGGACGTTGTTATGAGTAGAAAGAAAACTGGTGTTCTGTGGATCAGAGTGTGGAATGTCAGATCCCTTAATCGGGCAGGTAGGTTAGAAAATTTAAAAAGGGAAATGGATAGGTTAAAGTTAGATATAGTGGGAATTAGTGAAGTTCAGTGGCAGGAGGAACTACTGACAGCCTTGGGAGAGCCAGTCCTGACAAAACTCTACCATCTAGTGAGCAAGATGTATGAGACAGGCGAAATACCCTCAGACTTCAAGAAGAATATAATAATTCCAATCCCAAAGAAAGCAGGTGTTCACAGATGTGAAAATTACCGAACTATCAGTTTAATAAGTCACAGCTGCAAAATACTAACGCGAATTCTTTACAGACGAATGGAAAAACTGGTAGAAGCTGGCCTTGGGGAAGATCAGTTTGGATTCCTTAGAAATGTTGGAACACATGAGGCAATACTGACCCTATGACTTATCTTAGAAGAAAGATTGAGGAAAGGCAAACCTACGTTTGTAGCTTTTGTAGACTTAGAGAAAGCTTTTGACAATGTTGATTGGAATACTCTCTTTCAAATTCTGAAGGTGGCAGGGGTAAAATACAGGGAGCGAAAGGCTATTTACAATTTGTACAGAAAGCAGATGGCAGTTATAAGAGTCGACGGAGTGAGACAGGGTTGTAGCCTATCCCCAATGTTATTCAATCTGTATATTGAGCAAGCAATAAAGGAAACAAAAGAAAAGTTCGGAGTAGGTATTAAAATCCATGGAGAAGAAATAAAAACTTTGAGGTTCGCCGATGACATTGTAATTCTGTCAGAGACAGCAAAGAACTTGGAAGAGCAGTTGAATGGAATGGACAGTGTTTTGAAAGGAGAGTATATGATGAACATCAACAAAAGCAAAATGAGGATAATGGAATGTAGTCTAATTAAGTCGGGTGATGCTGAGGGAATTAGATTAGGAAATGAGACACTTAAAGTAGTAAAGGAGTTTTGCTATTTGGGGAGCAAAATAACTGATGATGGTCGAAGTAGAGAGGATATAAAATGTAGACTTGCAATGGCAAGGAAAGCGTTTCCGAAGAAGAGAAATTTGTTAACATCAAGTATAGATTTAAGTGTCGAAGCCGTTTCTGAAAGTATTTGTATCGAGTGTAGCCATGTATGGAAGTGAAACGTGGACGATAAATAGTTTAGACAAGAAGAGAATAGAAGCTTTCGAAATGTGGTGCTACAGAAGAATGCTGAAGATTAGATGGGTAGATCACATAACTAATAAGGAGGTATTAATAGAATTGGGGAGAAGAGGAGCTTGTGGCACAACTTGACTAGAAGAAGGGATCGGTTGGTAGGACATGTTCTGAGACATCGAGGGATCACCAATTCAGTATTGGAGGGCAGCGTGGAGGGTAAAAATCGTAGAGGGAGACCAAGAGATGAATACACTAAGCAGATTCAGAAGGATGTAGGCTGCAGTAGGTACTGGGAGATGAAGAAGCTTGCACAGGATAGAGTAGCATGGAGAGCTGCATCAAACCAGTCTCAGGACTGAAGACAACAACAACAACAACAACAACAACAACACAATGGCAACTGTCAAAGTGTAAGTACTACTTGTTTGTGGGTAAGTTTAATGTGGACAGAAGTGTGTAGTTGGTCTTTGGTGAGGAACACCAAGGAAAGTAGCATGGGATTTGAAATAGAACCATGTGAAATTTAATTGGGAGGATTTATTTAGAGATTAAAGGAATTTTAATAGGTCAGCTTCACCTTGAATCCATATGGCAGAAATGTCATCAATGTATCTAAACCAAACCAGGAGCTAAGGGCTTATGGATCCCAGGAAAGCCCCCCCTCCAAGTGAGTCATGAAAAGGTTAGCACAGGAAGGAGCCATCCTGGTTCCCAGGGCTGTAACCCTGATCTGTTTGTATGTCTGCCCACGAAAGCGGAAGTAGATGTTGGCAAGTATAAAGTTGATTAATGTGAACACGAAGGATATCAGAGGTTGGAATCCGGTGGGCGCTGACTGTGGAAATGTTCGGCAGCAGATCATGTGCTTGGGGGAAATTGGTATTGACAGAGGTGACATGAAGTGTTGATCAATTAAGGCATATATACATTCGACAGGGGCTTTGAAGTCAGAAAATATTGAACAGTGAGAGTGATAGGTTTGTACATCTTAGGAAGATGGTAAGAGGTGGGGATGCATAATTTGGGTGGGGTAAGAAGTTCTATGGGCTGAGGTGTTAGTCCTTGTGAGGAGACTGATGTTTTAAGGAGGGACTGCAGGTCAGTTTGAATCACTGGGATGGGATCTTGATGGCAGACACTGTATGAACAGGTGTCAGGCAGCTGGCGTAGACCGTCGCCTGCATACTTCCATCGGTCAGCTACTACAGTGGTAGGTTCCTTGTCGAATGGGAGGATGGAGTCATCAGCTTTTAGGGAATACAGAGCCAGGAGTTCTGAGGTGACAGGCTAGGGTCATGTTGTAAGAATCTGACGGATTTTGAAATAATGCTAGGGGTGAGCAATTCTTGGAAGGTTTGTAAGGGATGATTTTCAAGTAGTGGTGGTGGATCAAGTTAGGATCATGTTCTGAACTGTTCAAGGCAGGATTCAATGTGAGGTTTGCTGTTAGAATGGTTTTGGGACTGGGTTGCGAAGTGCTATCTCCACATAACATTAGATGTGAAGGAAAGTAAGTCCTTCACCATAGTAGCATGATCAAATGCAGGTTTAGGACAAAGTGAGACCATTGGATAATACAGATAATTCTGGAAAGAACAGCTAAGAACACTGTACTGTTGTGACTGGTTCTTGTGATTATGAGTTGTTATTGGTCTGAGAGGCAGTGGTGAAAGCTAGGGGATGGTCAAGCTCAGTCTGTAGGAGAGGAGTGGTGGTTGATGGTGTGGCTGTACAACAGACAGCTGCAGACAAGACAGGAAGGCAAAATACAACTTCTGAGATAGTTTAGGAGAAGGTGGGGCAGCTTTTTGAGGTGAAGTTTGGCACATTGTCACTGAGACTGGCATGGCATCCAAGGGAATATGAGGGGCAGATAACTGCAGGATTTTGCAGAAAGAGAGAAGTCTGGGGCATGGAAATTGGCAGATGATGCATATAGGTCACAGATTAGCCAGAGAATAAGCAAGAGATTGCTTATTTGAAATTTTAAAACAGGCTGGTGTAGAATAGGATTACATCCAGAACCTGGGACTTTCAATGTTAGGTGTTTGGGAGTAACTCCAACGGACAAACAGGTTTCAAGAAACTGAATGTGAGACACTAGTTTGGTAGTGGCAAAAGCATGTTTTCAAAAGGATTGGATGTATTATGTGATGGATTCATCATGGCAAGAGAGGAGGGTCTGGATTGCTAGAGATGATGGGAATGACGGAAAAAGGGAAGCAAAGGGTGGAAAAAGGTAAACAGAAGAAAAGGAAGCAAAAAGATTGGAAAAATTCATACAAAGATCATGACAACACACAATGTTTTACAAGAGGTAATGAGTGAGAGAAAATTTCTCGTTAGAAATGTGCCGATATAAAATTGAGAAAATAATTGGAAAAGAAAAAAATAAAATAAAACTGACTGGAAAAGTTATGAAAACGCACAACATTTTAAAATCTGGACAAACAGAATGACCAAGTCTTTGGAGAAAATGTAATCTATTGTGCCTGGCAAATAAAGTAATGTAGGAGACGGCAGTAAAAGTCACTCAGAGTGGCTTGGCCAAACGCCCAAAAATGTGAAATAATTACGCATAAGCACGAGAAGTGGAGGGAGGGAAAGAAAATAGCAGTCAAATTTGCAAACAAATTTGTTAAAGATGATGGGGAGAATGCACTGCAGTGTAATAAACTATAAATAAATAATTATTATAGGCAAATTCATATGTAATGATGGACCAATCTACATGCATGAAGATCAGTACTAGAAAAGATTGAGGGGCAACATGTTGGTTAATATAGGTAGTACAGATGATTAGACTAACGCATAAAATAGAAAACAGACAAAAGTTTGAACAAGATCAATGACAACAAGAGTTACATAAGAAGAAATGATGGCCACTTGGGTTAATATATCAATGAATACTATCATATATCTAAAAACAAAGATGATGTGACTTACCAAATGAAAGTGCTGGCAGGTCGACAGACACACAAGCAAACACAAACATACACACAAAATTCAAGCTTTCGCAACAAACTGTTGCCTCATCAGGAAAGAGGGAAGGAGAGGGAAAGACGAAAGGATGTGGGTTTTAAGGGAGAGGGTAAGGAGTCATTCCAATCCCGGGAGCGGAAAGACTTACCTTAGGGGGAAAAAAGGACGGGTATACACTAGCACGCGCGCGCGCGCCCACCCACCCACCCACCCACCCACCCACCCACACACACACACACACACACACACACACACACACACACACAGACAAGGGCAGACATATTTAAAGACAAAGAGTTTCGGCAGAGATGTCAGTCGAGGCAGAGGTGCAGAGGCAAAGATGTTGTTGAATGACAGGTGAGATATGAGTGGCGGCAACTTGAAATTAGCGGAGATTGAGGCCTGGTGGATAACGGGAAGAGAGGATATATTGAAGAGCAAGTTCCCATCTCCGGAGTTCGGATAGGTTGGTGTTAGTGGGAAGTATCCAGATAACCCGGATGGTGTAACACTGTGCCAAGATGTGCTGGCCGTGCACCAAGGCATGTTTAGCCACAGGGTGATCCTCATTACCAACAAACACTGTCTGCCTGTGTCCATTCATGAAATGACAGTTTGTTGCTGGTCATTTCCAGTCCCGGAAAGTATCCTGTCACAAGTGGGGCACTTTTGTGGTTCTTCTGTGGGAGGTTCTGGGTTTGAAAGGATGAGGAAGTGGCTCTGGTTATTTTCTTCTGTACCAGGTCGGGAGGGTAGTTGCGGGATGCGAAAGCTGTTGTCAGGTTGTTGGAGTAATGGTTCAGGGATTCCGGACTGGAGCACATTCGTTTGCCACGAAGACCTAGGCTGTAGGGAAGGCCACTTCCTCATCCCCTGGAACCCAGAATCCCCCACAGAAGAACCACAAAAGTGCCCCACTTGTGACAGGATACTTTCCGGGACTGGACCAGACTCTGAATGTGGCTCTCCAGCAGGGATACGACTTCCTCAAATCCTGCCCTGAAATGAGATCTATCCTTCATGAAATCCTCCCCACTCCACCAAGAGTGTCTTTCCGCCATCCACCTAACCTTCGTAACCTCTTAGTTCATCCCTATGAAATCCCCAAACCACCTTCCCTACCCTCTGGCTCCTATCCTTGTAACCGCCCCCGGTGTAAAACCTGTCCCATGCACCCTCCCACCACCACCTACTCCAGTCCTGTAACCCGGAAGGTGTACACGATCAAAGGCAGAGCCACATGTGAAAGCACCCACGTGATTTACCAACTGACATGCCTACACTGTGATGCATTCTATGTGGGAAAGACCAGCAACAAACTGTCCATTCGCATGAATGGACACAGGCAGACAGTGTTTGTTGGTAATGAGGATCACCCTGTGGCTAAACATGCCTTGGTGCACGGCCAGCACATCTTGGCACAGTGTTATACTGTCTGGGTTATCTGGATACTTCCCACTAACACCAACCTATCCGAACTCCGGAGATAGGAACTTGCTCTTCAATATATCCTCTCTTCCCGTTACCCACCAGGCCTCAATCTCCGCTAATTTCAAGTTGCCGCCACTCATACCTCACCTGTCATTCAACATCATCTTTGCCTCTTCACTTCCGCCTCGACTGACATCTCTGCCCAAACTCTTTGTCTTTAAATATGTCTGCTTGTGTCTGTGTATGTGCAGATGGATATGTGTGTGTGAGTGTATACCTGTCCTTTTTTCCCCCTAAGATAAGTCTTTCCGCTCCCAGGATTGGAATGACTCCTTACCCTCTCCCTTAAAACCCACATCCTTTCGTCTTTCCCTCTCCTTCCCTCTTTCCTGATGAGGCAACAGTTTGTTGCGAAAGCTTGAATTTTGTGTGTGTGTTTGTGTTTGTTTGTGTGTCTATCGACCTGCCAGCGCTTTCGTTCGGTAAGTCACATCCCTCGAACTGTTTAATATGCTCCCTAAAATTGTACAAACAGTATCTAAAAGTAAATTTAAAACAACATTGGGTCAATGGCTCAAAGGTAAAGCATTTTACTCAGTTGATGAATTTAAAGATTGTAATATGGCAGATTTGCTGTTTTAACATAGAGAAAGGTACCTCTGCCTGTAGTAGTACCTAAATTTATATCAATAGCTTAGGATAATGACATAGTGTTATCAACATGTATATGATAATGACGTAGTGTCATCAACATGAATACTCCCTGCTTAATATAAATCTGTATAATGTTTTCCTTTTTATTGTAAAATTAATAATATATAAAATTCCAAATGTGTGCTATTGTACTACACTAAATTTCACATGATTTATATATACATTGTTAAGAGAATATAACCATCTTTATACTGTAATTGAACTTATTGACGAAGCCCATTGTATAAAAAAATACTGAATGGCTAATAAAGATTCTTATTCTTATTCTCTTGTGGAACGAACAACGGCATTGTCAGCTGCAAGGAACCCCCTTACAAACACGCGGAATGGAGAAAGTGCTGCCCATACACACATTACAAGCAGATAAAAACTTTCCTAACAGTCAGAATGATAATTTCCTTCATAAAGGAGCGCAGTTTTTTCTTGGAGTGGTTTACCTGATGTCCAAAAGGGCACAATCATCAGCTTCCCGGTCAAGGGTACAAGCATTTCCAAAATGGCAAAGTTTGTAAACAGTTTGCATGCCACCACGGTTAAAGTATTCCATGCACGGCAAAATGGCACTACTGAAAACGGGTACCAAGTTAACTGTGGTGTACCATAGGCTATAGACAGGATGAATGAACAATCACTGCAGACCTGTGTACAGGCAAATATATGTGCAATTGTTGACCAAATAACTGCTCAGATGAACTAAGGGGCAACCATCTCCATCTCCTCAATGACCATTCTGTGAACGTTGCTGCCTATGGGCCTCCACAGCAAGCCCCTGGTTCATCTACCCATGCTGACTGCTGTTCATCAGTGATGAAGGTTGAAATTTGTATACCAATACCACAACTGGACACCCACTGAGTGCCAATGGGTGACTTACATTGTATGCTCCATGGAACAGATGGTCATTGTCACGTACAGCGTGAAACATCTGAAAGTAAAACGATCCAGGTTGGAGGAGAGAGTTATACTGTGGGGAAATATTTTCATGGCATTCCCTGGCTCATTTCTTATAGAAGGCACAACTGATCAACGGAAGTATCAATCTGTCCTTGGGGACAATGTCCACCCCTACACACAGTTTGTTTTTCCTCCGCACAATGGCACCTACCAGAAGAACACTGCAATGTGGCACACAGCCGGAATTTAGGTGTGTGAGGTTTGAGGAACAGCAGGACAGGTTTATTATACACTCCCCAGATTTAAACCCAGTCAAGCATCTCAATTGGCAGTCACTTTATGGATCCTCAACCAAGAAAACCAGCACACTGGCCATGGGACTGTAGCACATGGCTTCACATCCCTGTCAGTACCTTCCAGAACTTCACTGACACTCTTCCTACACTCCTCGCAGCTGTCCACACTGCAGAAGTTAATTATTCAGGCTTCCAACGGGTGCTAACAATGTGACTGGACAGGATATATCGTCAATATTGGAACTGCATCTCATGATGGATTCACAAAATTCAGGAATAGAGCAGAAGTTTGACAGTAACGTTTTCTGGTTATTAACTGTTCATATGAGGAACTTTTTTCCCTGAGGTGTGGACCTGCTTGTACCCACTATTATCATTTGTTTTCATTAAGGAACTACCTTACCTGTTGTACAGCTTAAAATATACAAAAATACATTTTTGAAAGGAATTCATACTAATAAAACACATGGTACTTTACAGGAAAATTCTCAAAATCCAGCGTACCTGAGAACAATGCGAAAGCGATTACCACGCAAATCACCAAGTCGTAGTGGCCGCTGATGAAAACTGTAATTACCCATCTCAATACCTCGCAGGCTTCGACTGACATTCACCAATCGTTGAGGTTCCACTTTCCAAACACACATCAGTTGACTTGTTTTGGCACGGCGATCCTTCATTCCTGCATATGTTATCAAATTTGGTTTCACTCTGAAATTATGCAGAAGTAAACAATTAGTTCAATCCAAAGAAGCGCGCGCACACACACACACACACACACACACACACACACACACACACACACACACACACACACACAAAATCACATCATCTCATCTTATCATGCAGTGAGAATCTAGCAACGCCCCCACATTAAATGAATGCTAAACATAATTCTTCTTGCTATTACAAGGAAACAATCTCGCCAAGTAACTAAGATAAGTAACAGTTCATTCTCCATGATTCTCTCCAATTAGTTTCATTACCAATTAAAAAGGAAAACAGAGAGGTAAGAAAAACTGAGTTATGTAACATGAACTACACTTGCCCAACCACATATTGTTGTCTTCTTGCCACAACAACGAATGTTCATTATATCAGTTTTGAGAAACATGGGAAAACTTTTCATAGTCTTAAACATCAAGTATGCCAACTTAAGAACTTGATTTGCACCTGATTTATTGTTACCACATTTACAAATGACACTGTGCATTCATTGTTGTGGAAATGTCAAGACATACTGAATTTTTGCATACATACTAAAAGTAAACAGACATATCGAATGCCACTCCAATTTCACTGCTTCAAAATGAAGAAGAGAAACTCCCAACCAAAGACTGAATCAATAAACAGTGAACAATGTAATGCGAAGAAATCTATCATCTGCATCACAATCCTCGTCTACATCAGGTTCAGGCTACGCATTATGCAGTCTCATTGTTTAACAAACTGTTGTCATATTAATTTCCATTCACCACATAATCATTGCTTCCAACACACAACGAGCAATTCTTAAGTTTTGCTGCTGATGCCAAAATTTTGTGTGTACACCCTGGGACTGATATTTACTGAAAGTTGTTACTTCACAACATGGCCTTTCCCATTCTGTCTTATAAAAACTCAAGGAGGTTACTTCTGCCATAGTGCAGCAGGCAAACATTCTGCACTGGAATTCATTGGATGTCCTCCTGATCACTGCACGGCACAGCAGACAGCACGACAAGGATTCCTCCTGCAACTTCCAATGATTTGTGCCTATCCTACTGAGTAGTACACTGATACATACATAAATACACACATACATCCTTTTCTACTCTATCTGAAATGAATGGTCACTCTTCCTTTTTGAGTGACCTTTTTCATAAAATGTGTGGCAAATTGACTAAGTGTGGATAGTTCTTGCACAGAACAATACACAAAGACACAAATGTAGAGTTGTTATCCAGACCCATCTTTCAATCAAGGCTGTTCAGAGTTACTGATCATCAAGAAAGAGAAGCAAGTAATGTGCATGCTCATTCTAAGCTACAATGTTGAAATACGGTTTGTATATAATGAACAGATGTTTTAAATGCACAGCTGAGAAGTTATTACTCACATTGTTACATGTAAAGTTATTAAATAATGCTGAAATATGGAAAATCGCATGTTAGGAAAGTTTGAAGAATATCCAATCAAGGTATGAAAACATTCATATGTTTGCACAATACACTGAGGGCTCTTATCCCTTTGACTTCTATGGATGTGCTCACTGCATACCATGGTGAGTGTGGCTTTGTCATTGCCTTATACTGCTAACGTTAAAGACAATGTGTTCCAGCCACTACCTGCATACTATTTTAGCCACACCGTACAGCTTGCCTGTGTTGAATATTCCTGGAGTGCTGCGTGTGACAACTTTTGTCTGCTGCTGTGGGTTTCGACATGCTGATACAAAATAAGTGCAGTTATTCTGACATGTTTTTTACTTTAAAGTTGCACCAAAATTAATTACTGCACAGAAAAACACACAGGAGTGTCAATATTGTTTCATGACTAAAAATTACAAATTTCCTAAAGCTTTAGTAGCATTTCAGAAGCCTATTACAAAATCGGTGTGTTGCCTTTCAATTAGCCTCAGTAACTTTGTTGTTCTATAATTACTCTTCCACAAAATCTGCTCTCCTTCATATATATAAACACTAATAACTCAAGAAAACGATGAATCTAATCATTGTCAGTCATTGGGCACCACAGCAACAACATTTTAGATCCATGTTTCTCGATTCCATTTCATGAGACTACTTCGATAATTTTATGAATGATTTGTTTCATACACAACAGCGTACTGAATATTCTGTCACAGGACGACATACTGCCAAGTGATGCAATGAGAAGTGGTGTGATGAGGTTACTCTGTCCTATGTACGCAGTGCAGCCATGTTACACAACCTGTCAGAAATGTACCTGAATGGACATTCTGGTCACTATGAATATTTAACCATCAGGTTTTAAGAAAACTATTATGCAAGAAAATTTGATTGTTTCACATTTTACAGCCTGATATCTTCATTCGATAAAGAACAGGATTTCTTTTCGTTATTCATTACTGTGCTGAAATCACTCGAACCATTGCATGAAATTTTAAGAATTTTAAGAACTTAAGAGTGAACTAAAAATATATATGGCACAAAAATTGTGTTTTATTCATTTGTGATTAGACGGTCAGCCATCGCTGTGTACGAAACATAGTTAATATATCAAAATTTTAATTAAGGTGAGAGCAGAGCAACCTGTTCGCAAGATTTTGGGTTTTATATCTATGGGAGGTTGGCGCACCGATCGCCCACTGCTTTTTCCATGCACAATGTGACTTGTGTAATTGTAACACCCACCTATTTCAATATATCAAAACAAGGATTGTTGAAATAATAGCACACAAAGAAGTATTTTGCCGTAATATTAATACTGAAAGCTTTTTTTTTTTTTTTTATCTACAGAGGGATGGAAGTGACTACAGTTTTTCCATTGGAACAATGTACTACTTTTAACGGTAATTAATATTATCACCAGAAAAAAATACTTTGGCACTATACACATTACTATTTATGATGTTCTCTGCGAGTTACTTGGCTTTAATCAAAATCTATTAGATATTAAATCACAATACTAAATAACTACTTTTTTAATTATTTCAACTTCCATCGAGACTTTATTATAATCTTTAGAATGCTTTGTAGCTACACATAATGATATTGCCTGACAACTGATCCCTCCAGCAACATTACTGAACTGGTCTTTAGATGGAGGCATCTGATCCTCTACTTCAGTTTCTTGTATCATCTGATGTCAAGTACAATGTGCAATTGCCTGACATCTTAATGATTTCCTCCTCTGTACAACTGTAATGGTGCCATTTACTCAGTCAAAAATGAAGACAAAAACAGCAACACAAATAAAATCACAGCAGCAAAGGCAAAGAGACCAAACATGAGAAAGCTACTGAGCACTCAGGATGGAAATGCAGCTACTTCGGCACTACCAGACCGCTATGGGCCTTGTGAATTAATGCCTCCAGAAAACACAGAGCCCTGAGCATCCAACTGTCTTAACACATTGAGAGCAGACAGGAGGCAGCAAGTGGCCACACACAATTTCGTTCAGGGCACCTGTCAAGGATCAAAAGTACATGTAAATGCGTCCCGAGGACTTGAGGACGTAGCAGCATCACATGTCAACACATCCACAGCAATCAAGGATTTTCTCTCTTAGCAATCACTTCTTTCATCTCTGGAACAATACGTCCAAGTGGAAAAATATGAACTGCACCATGGTTCAGAATCCCCCCCACCCCACCCAACAAAAATACCAATGATGCACAAGGCTTTAGGATTGTTGCACGAGTCGATACGTTGGGGCTCATTAAGATTTCACATAGTGGCACCTAGGGCTTCGTGGAATTTTGTGAAGTGCTTGTTGGTGTTAGTGAACAACAATGAAGCGCATTCATTACAGAGCCAAATTCAAGAGGGGAGTTATTTCTTTTGCAGAACAAAGTTCTAATCGTACCGCAGGTCCGCGATACGGGATTGATGACAGCGACGTCAGGCGATGGTGACTGCAGAGAGACAAATTATTTGATGTTCAAGTAGCTGGAAAGCATTTACTGGGCCAAAGTGTGGCTGGTATCATGCACTAGAAGTGATTTTAAATGAATTTGTTAAGGAACGATGTCATAAATTCCTGCCTGTGAACGCCAAAATTTTAAAAATTAAGGAACATGAAATTGCTAGAGAGCAAAAAATTGAAAATTTTAAAGCTAGTTGCAGATGGATTCATCTGTTTATGAAGCACTGGGGTTTTTCACTTCAGAGGCGAACTTCAGTTGCACAGAAGCTGCCGAAAAATTAAGAAGAAAGACTTGTGGAATTTCAGCGCTTCGTAATTAGGCGGCACACAGAAAAACAATACCTTCTAGGTCAGATGCTGACCAAACTACAGTATATTTTGACATGCCATCAAATTATACGGCTGACACCAAAGGAAAGAAAGACATCTACATCTACATCTACATGATTACTCAGCAATTCACATTTAAGTGCTTGGCAGAGGGTTCATCGAACCACTATCACACTCTCTCTCCACCAGTCCACTCCCAAACAGCGCGCGGGAAAAATGAACACCTAAACCTTTCTGTTCGAGCTCTGATTTCTCTTATTTTATTTTGATGATCATTCCTACCTATGTAGGTTGGGCTCAACAAAATATTTTTGCATTAGGAAGAGAAAGTTGGTGACTGAAGTTTCGTGAATAGATCTCGCCGCAACAAAAAACGTCTTTGCTTTAATGACTTCCATCCCAACTCGCGTATCATATCTGCCACACTCTCCCCCCTATTACGTGATAATACAAAACGAGCTGCCCTTTTTTGCACCCTTTCGATGTCCTCCGTCAATCCCACCTGGTAAGGATCCCACACCGCGCAGCAATATTCTAACAGAGGACGAACAAGTGTAGTGTAAGCTGTCTCTTTAGTGGACTTGTTGCATCTTCTAAGTGTCCTGCCAATGAGACGTAACCTTTGGCTCGCCTTCCCCACAATATTATCTATGTGGTCTTTCCAACTAAAGTTGTTCGTAATTTTAACACCCAGGTACTTAGTGTGTTCTTACATCAGGGGGTGAAAAACAGCAGATGTCCGCCATGCTTGCTTGCACAGCAGATAGACATAAATTACCCCCCATTCGTAGTTTTGAAGCAAAAGACTTACCAAAATCGGATGTGTTTCAAAAAACTGTAATTGCATGAGCAAACGAAACTGGGGGGTTTTCGGAGGACATGGTGCTGGAATGGATTAGGCGTGTGTGGAATCGTCGTCCTGGCACAATGCTTGGTTTACACAGTCTGTTGGTATAGATGCGTATGCAGGCCATACAACACTTGCAGTAAAACGAAAATTAGAGGAAAGCACAACTGACTTGGCAGTAATTCCAGGCGGGATGACATCAATTCTGCAACCGTTTGACGTCTGTTTGAGTGAACCATTTAAGAACAAGCTTAAACGCATGTACACAGACTGGCTTTCGAAAAGCGACAGACAACTGATACCAAAAGGACATGCAAAATGTGCAAGTTTGTCGCAAGTGTGCCAATGGATTTATGATGCATGGAAGTGTGTTCCAAATCAGACTGTGCAACTAGCATTTTAAAAATGTTCAATATCCAATGCACTAGATGGTATGGAGGACGATGCTCTGTATGAAGATATGAGCAAAAAAGAATCGAGTGACAGTGATTCAAAATCATAACTGATATTTTAAACATTTCGTATAAGATGTATTACAAATGTAATAAAATTTTATTTTAAATTTCAGCATTTAATTTCTAAGTAATTTTCATTCTTATTTTACAAGTGTTGCTACTCTGCACTGCACAGGATAGAAAAGCGTGGAGAGCTGCATCAAGCCAGTCTACGGACTGAAGACAACATACACTTCATTTGAAATCCTCACTAAAAATCCACTACGAAAATCCGATTGGCAAGACTTTGGGATATATGTCAATATCGCCAACTCTACGTTCTGAATTTTTTCCTACCTGTGACAAGAAATGGTTGCTAATAGGAACTTTTATGAATCGTAAATCACATGTAGTATTCCCTTCACCATAAGAATAATATGAATGTAAACATTATGCCATGTATTCTTTCACGTTTGCTGCTATCTCATTTAAATCCTGTCTGCCTAATAAACTACGAAACTGGGGTGAGACAACAGCAAAAGCGGAAGAACATACATATCATGTCATGTTTATATTCGTATTATTCTTATGCTGAATAGTGATACAGTCAGAAGTGAAGCACGGCAACTGACTAAATTTTTAAATCTAAGATTTCTGTGCAGCATGTAATGTACTACTAAAGAGGCGTCTGCAAAGATTTTCAAATGGAGAAAAATTTTCGCTAAACTCTCGTTCTGAACATCTTCTATCACATGCAGTCTATTTTTGTTTCTTGTTGATCATTATTAAAGAAAGCAGCAGTGTAAGTAACAACAAACAGCAGTCTCTTGCCATTGTTTCACTAATGAGACAACTCCTCTCTTATTTTTTGTTGTAAATGGAGGTAGTGTGCATAAAAGCAAGCCACGCCGCGAGCGGCGACAGGTCGTAAAACACTCATTACCCGAATGCGATAAACAATGCATGACACAGTACAATAATCCATTTTCAGCTTAGTGTGACATAAACACCTATAACAAAGAGCGGCACTTATCAGATCAAAGCAAACTAAGCAATCGATTCAAACCAGTCAAAGCACGTGACAAAGGAAGGGTATCCATATAAATACGGATGGAGTGCCTGATGTGTAGCAACGGCTACCTGGTAAAAATTAACTGCTAAGCTTATCACTCGAACCAAACAACTGTAGCTGTATCTTCATCCATTCGACCTAAATTGTCTCTCATGTTACAATGGACCAACTTTGTTTCAATTTGGAGGTGCAGTATAAAACTTTTCTCTCCCTTGCATTTCGAGTCTCAAATTTCAGGTGCAGATTAGATTCGAGTACATACAGTATAAGCAAGAACTGATTTCTTTGAATAACAGGTGTCTCTGGTCAAAAGTAGATCACAAGGAAATTCAGATGAGACTTGCTTAGAACTACAAATTGGAGTGGTGATTAGGTGATTCCAGGAAAGTATATTAACTCTGAACAATAGGTCTCACAATAGTGAAGACTATAAATACAATAAATGGTTATTATGTTTGGTTTGTGGGGCACTCAACTGCGCGGTAGTCAGTGCCCGTACAAAGTTCGAATTTTGACACAGTCCAATTTCTTTCACAATCCAGTCTATCCACTGTCACGAATGATGATGATGATGATGATGATGATGATGATGATGATGATAACACAAACACCCAGTCCCCGGGCAGGGAAAATCCCCAACCCGGTCAGGAATTGAAACCAGGACCTTGTAGCCCGCATCTCGTGGTCGTGCGGTAGCGTTCTCGCTTCCCACGCCCGGGTTCCCGGGTTCGATTCCCGGCGGGGTCAGGGATTTTCTCTGCCTCGTGATGGCTGGGTGTTGTGTGCTGTCCTTAGGTTAGTTAGGTTTAAGTAGTTCTAAGTTCTAGGGGACTTATGACCACAGCAGTTGAGTCCCATAGTGCTCAGAGCCAGGACCTTGTAATCCAGAGGCAGCAACACTAACCACTAGGTAATGCAAGAAAGCAAACATGGAATGATGTAGAATAAGAAGTTTTAAGTAATTTTATAACTGTGAGAAGAGGGAATATAAATATTCACATGAATAGCAGCAATAAACTGAATTCTATTTTTTTAATTATAGTCACATACAATAGCAACACCCTACTAGGATCCTGAATTTACCTGTCATTCCTTCACTTATCTTCCGATTTGAACATTACAGGCAAATTCAATTACTTTCCTACTAACTTATAGATTTCTTGAGTACACGGGTATCACAAGGGTTATCTGATATGAAACCTGTAATGTCAAAACATTCTTATTTATCTCTGCCAGAAGTTACTATAGGAATGAGCAATCTTTCTTTAAATTTTAGCTGCAACATTGCTTCCCTTTCCCATTTGTGTTCTTAACAACATTCTGAAAAGTTTCATTTCTGTCAGCTGGTAAATTAGCATTCTTCTTAGTTCACTTATTACCACAGACCTCCACCTATTTCTTTTTATAGCTTAAGAATTGGTTAAATTAAAATAGTTGTTCAAAATGATGCTCCACCAAAACTACAAACCTTAGTCTACTTGCAATGAGGTTAACAGTTTCCATGGTGTCCATATTTTCTTTGTGTAGAATAAAGTACACATACTCTCCACCTCTATCTGCTGGCCACGGCACAGAACGCCTCTCCTGCTTTCCTGTAAAAAAGTTAATTTCATTTCAGACATCATGCAAATGCCAACAACACTGCTTATTAAAATTTAGTGGGAGATAAATCGTTTTGTTAAGAAATGAGTAATCCAACTTCTCTGGGTCATATAAAACATATTCCTGGCAAAGATATATTGTGAAAGAAAAATTTTACATGTGACGAGTGTAAATGTTTACTTGCAAGTTGTTAAAATATGCAAACAGGTGGTATCTATGACTAGGTAATTTTGTTTACGAGACACTATGCAGAGTTATGCTTAAAAATCAGATAACAATGATAGGTAACTGAGCATCATCATTTTCATATAAATTAAGCAATTTAAGCAACACACACCACTTGCTGGCATACCGAAGTCCTAAAGGTTTGAGAGGACTGCTCGATCCCAAGCCATTAACCAAGGCACGACACCTTGGTCGCAAATTCAATTCTGCTTTGGGAAAAAGAGACCAACATCATAATATAAAAACTATGTTTCACTTCTGGTGAATGTCCATGTCATTGAGAGGTGAATGCTAAGGTAATCAACACTTAAAAATCTGTGGTCCAACCAGGATTCAATACCGCGATCTTTGTGTCTTCAGGGCCAACTTCAATTTTGCTCAAGCTTCGCTACTGCCTGAAGCTGCAGCGGCTGTACTGTTACATTGCAATGCTATCATTTTCACAGCAGCAGTGGACTAAATCCTTAACACAAAACCCCAAAATATCTCTCTCTATTATTTTGACAGACACTTGAAATCCCGGGCATATTTGTGCAACTTAAAAAAAAAAAAAAAAAAAAAAAAAAAAAAAAAAAAAACCACTTCACTTACATCTGTTCCAGCACTGATAGTTACATGTTCATCCACTGAAGAGCACCTGGTACTACATTTGTAGCCTGACTGTCATGTTTTGGTTGAGGTGGTTGCCACTAGACATCATCTTTATTGCGTGCAGCTCTCAATACTGAACAACACAACATGCGCTTCCACACTCTCCTTTATTGTTGTTTAGGCGATGCTTACATAAAATAATTACTATAGCTATCCTGAGCCTGACATTGAATTTAGCAGCTCAGAAAGTGTAGAAGACTTCGATGTTACTTCATTAGAGACTGAAAGAGACAACACTTCGTCAGTTGGGCGGCAGGAGCTCACCTGCTTTACGAAATAAATACACCTACTGTGCTCCAGCTACCACCTCCAAGATTTAATTCCACAGAAAACCACTGCAAAGTACATTGTTAGATTTCACAGATATACAGAAACTAAAAAATAACTTCAAGTTTCAGAATATTTTAGTCCAAGTCCAGTACAGAAATAATGTTACAGAGTTGTATTAAAATTTATGTGAAAAGATGTCCATGGTAAGACTCAATGATGACATAGCTATCCTCCATAAAAGTGAAGAAGAATAGAATTACATTATGTGTTGTGGGAATGGACAGGCTAATGAGTACAGAATATGGGGGGAACGGGGGGGGGGGGGGGGGGGGGGGGGGGGGGGGGAGTAAGTGCACATTAGCACAGGCAAAGAGAGTATTCTGACCAAGAGAAGTCTACTAGTACCAAACGTTTGCGTTAATCTGAGGAAGAAATTTCAGAGAACACATTTGGCACACAGCATCATATGGTACTGAATGAGGTGGCCCTTCAGAGAATGGATGAAGAAAGAAACAATGACTAGAACAAGGGGCAGGATAATATGGCATATTAAGATAACGGAATAATTTCTATGGCTTTAGACGGAGTCATAGAGGGTAAAAATTGCAGGAGAAGACAGGTACAGGCATAAATGCAACAAATAAATAGGATATACCGTGCAAATTCTACTCTTGATTTGAAAAGTTGAGGCTGCCCCAAGAAAGTGCTCACAGCTCCAGGCTCCGTTGGCTTCCGTCACACAGCTTGAGGCTGCTGCCAAGGGGCGTCACTGTGGGGGATCGAATGCGGGGATGCAAGGGACGTCGAGCGCATCCCACGTTTTCTCCGATTGGTCCACAGTCCACTGCCGTGACTGTCCCGGGTACTGCCTGCACTCAGGTAGACCCCTCACCCATGGTCGAGTGGAAGATCATTTCAAAGTCTGGCAGGCAGCGAAAAACTTTCCGAGGGGCCGATCGTAGGGCCTCCCGAGTTCGTTTGACGAACAAGTTTCGGGAGCTATCTGTGGCTGACGATGTCTCTGGGCTGCATCCAATCGTCCACCCCGTTCCAGAGGAAGCTTCTAGGCCCGCAAGGTCTGGGCATTCACAGAGGGTGGGTTTGCTGGTAGTTGGGAGCTCCAACGTTAGGTGCGTAATGGGGACCCTTAGAAACATGGCTGCCAAGGAGGGGAAGGAAGCCAGTGTGCACTCCGTGTGCATTCCGGGGGGAGTCATTCTGGATGTGGGAAGGGTGCTTCCAGATGCCATGAATAGTACAGGATGAAGCCAACTGCGGGTGGTGGCTCATGTCGGTACCAATGATGTGTGTCGCTTTGGATCAGAGCAAATTCTGTCTAGTTTCGGGTGGCTAACGGAAATGGTAAAGACTGCCAGTCTTGCTTCCGAGATTAAGGCGGAGCTCACCGTCTGCAGCATCATCGACAGAACTGAATGTGGTCCTTTTGTGCAGAGCCGAGTGGATGCTCTGAATCAGAGGCTCAGGCGGTTCTGTGACCATGTAGGCTGCAGATTCCTTGACTTGCGCCATCGGCTGGTGGGTTTCCAGGTTCCGTTTAATAGGTCAGGAGTCCAATACACACAGGAGGCAGCTACACGGGTAGCGGAAGCTGTGTGGAAGGGACTGGGTGGCTTTTTAGGTTAGACGGTCTCAGGGAACCACAGAAGGGGCGTCCGTCTCAAAGTGAGCAGGTAAAACACGGGAAGGTAGTTGTAGAAATGATTGGTATTGTAGTTTTAAATTGTTGTAGCTGTGTTGGGAAAGAACCAGAGCTCCAAGCCCTAACAGAAAACACCCACAACCATCAAAAAGAAACGCAAAGTATATCTACCTAAAAAAGCTAATAAAATGCTCTTAACGCCTTTTAAAGAGAGAGTCTTCACTCCTTCCAATCTGATCATGTAAGTGTATAAAAGCTGTGGAATGTTTTCTAAGAGATAATATCGACAGCAATTTAAATATATATAGCACATAAATTAATAAGTGATGGTACTGATCCCCCATGGTACACAAAACCGGTCAGATCATTGTTGCAGAAGCAACGAAAAAAGCATGCCAAATTTAAAAGAACGCAAAATCCCCAAGATTGGCAAAGTTTTATAAAAGTTTGAAATTAGCATGCACATCAATGCAAGATGCTTTTAATAATTTCCACAATGAAATTCTGTCTCGAAATCTGGCAGAAAACCCAAAGAGAGTCTGGTCATACATAAAGCACACCAGCGGCAAGACGCAATCAATACCTTCACTGCGCGATAACAACGGAGAAGTCAATGATGACAGTGCCACCAAGGCAGAGTTATTAAACACGGTTTTCCGAAACTCCTTCACCAAAGAAGACCACGTAAATATTCTTGAATTCCAATCAAGAACAACTGCCAAGATGACAAACAGAAGTAGATACCCTTGGTATAACAAAGCAGCTTAAATCACTTAATAAAGGCAAGGCCTCCGGTCCAGATTGTATACCAGTCAGGTTCCTTTCAGAGTATGCTGGTACAATACAATAACTCCATATTTAGCAATTATACACAACCACTCGCTCACAGAAAGATACGTACCTAAAGACTGGAAAATTGCTCAAGTCACACCAATACCCAAAAAGGGAAGTAGGAGTAATCTGCTGAATTACAGGCCTATATCACTAATGTCGATTTGCAGTAGGGTTTTGGAACATATACTGTATTCGAACATTATGAAGTACCTCGAAGAAAACGATTTATTGACACACAGTATGCACAGTTTCAGAAAATATCGATCTTGTGAAACACAACTAGCTCTTTATACTCATCAAGTAATAAGTGCCATCGGCAGGGGATGACAAATTGATTTCATATTTTTATATTTCCAGAAGGCTTTCGACATCGTTCCTCACAAGCGTCTTCTAACCAAACTGTGTGCCTACGGAGCATCGCCCCAGTTGTGCGACTGGATTCGTGATTTCCTGTCAGAAAGGTAACAGTTCGTAGTAATAGACGGAAAGTCATTGAGTAAAACAGAAGTAATATCCAACTTTCCCCAAGGAAGTGTTATAGGCGCTCTATTGTTCCTGATCTATATTGATGACATAGGAGACAATCTGAATAGCCGTCTTTAATTGTTTGCAGATGATGCTGTCATTTACCGCCTTGTAAAATCATCAGAGGATCAAAACGACTTGCAAAATGATTTAGATGAGATATCTGTATGGTGCAAAAACTGGCAATTGACCCTGAATAAAGGAAAGTGTGAAGTTATTCACATGAGTACTAAAAGAAATCAGCTAAATTTCGATTACACAGTAAGTCACACAAATCTGAAGGCTGTAAATTCAGCTAAATACGTAGGGATTACAATTAGAAATAACCTAAATTGAAACGATCACATAGATAATATTGTCGGTAGAGCAAACCAAAGACTGCGATTTATTTGCAGAACACTTAGAAGTTGCAACAGGTCTACTAAAGAGACTGCTTACACCATGCTTGTCCACCCTATTCTGGAGTATTGCTGTGCGGTGTGGGATCAGCATCAGGTGGGACTGACGAATGACATCGAAAAAGTGCAAAGGGCAGCTCGTTTTGTATTATCGCGAAATAGGGCAGATAGTGTCACTGACATGATACGTGAATTGGAGTGGCAATCATTAAAACAAAGGCGTTTTTCGTTGCAATGGGATCTTCTCATGAAATTTCAATCACCAGTTTTCTCCTCCAATTGCAAAAAAATTCTGTTGCCACCCACCTACATATGGAGAAATGACAATCACGATAAAATAAGAGAAGTCAGGGCTTGCACAGAAAAATTTAAGTGCCCGTTTTTCCTCGCATGCCGTTCAAGAGTGGAACGGTAGAGAGACAGCTTGAAGGTGGTTCACTGAACCCTCTGACAGGCACTTTATTGTGAATAGCAGAGTAATCACGCAGATGTAGATGTGTAACATAGGAATCAGCTTAATTTTTCGAGGAACTCCTCAACAGAACAGAAGGAGTGCCCCATGAGGAAACTCTTCAGTTTTGAATCCTTGTGGTAGCTCACTGAAAATTGATGCAGCAGTATACTGCACCCCTTTCTGCAGAACTGCAGAAGAGTAAAGGAATTGCAATCCAAATGCATATTTAATTTCTGCCAAGTATTAACTGAGTGAAAGCTGTTAATTCTTGGGAGTAAGCTGATACTGTTAACTATGTATATAACTTTCCTGTTTGCTAAGTCACAGCAACTTTGAGACACTAACAAACACAAACACACACAAAATTCAAGCTCTCCCTTAAAACCCACATCCTTTCATCTTTCCCTCTTTCCTGATGAAGCAACCGTGGGTTGCGAAAGCTTGAATTGGGTGTGTGTGTGTGTGTGTGTGTGTGTGTGTGTGTGTGTGTGTGTGTGTGTGTGTTTGCGTTTGTTAGTGTCTCTATCAACATACCAATGCTTTCGTTTGGTAAGTTACATCATCTTTGTTTTTAGATATATTTTTCCCACATGGAATGTTTCCCTCTATTATATATTGAGAAGCCATTGTCAGAATACCCCGACAGGTGGCCAGGGGTCAACAAGAGGTTCGTGAACTTACACCACTTACTGCCTGAACTGCCCGTTTCTGAGCCAAAAATATTTGATTTTGCGTTAGTTTACTTTCTACAAGCCACGAACTTATGTCATGAACTGCGCTATTTGAAATAGTGCCAATGCTGCACACAACTTCCTTTATCAGGCTAGTGTTATCAGCAAACAGAAAAATTTTAGAATCACCTGAATACTTGAGGGCATATCATTTATATACAAGAGTCATTCAGTAAGTAATGCCCCACTTTTTTGGTAAAAGCTCTTGTCCTGTAGGCATAGCCATGTTTTCACTGCAAGACTGACAACTGTAGAGCCAATTGTCAAGTTGTGACATGCCGGTTGGCACGAATAATGTTACGCGCACGATTCAGCATGTCTGGAGCAGTGTGTGTGACAGGATGTCCTGAACGTGGCTGGTCATGGAGCTCTGTTTCTGCATTTCCTGAGGCTGCAACTTTCTTTACCCATCGCCAATCTGTACTCTCAACTGCAGCATCGCCATACACTGCACACAAAAGTTTATGAATGTTCACCATGGTTTCTTTTTCTGCACACAAGAATTCACTAACAGCATGTTGCTTTTAACTTGAGTCTCATGTAGACACCATTTTGAGAATGTACTATGACTGTACCATCTGCCACAACGGTTCGAAACTTCTCCAGCGCACAGAACAAACTTCAAATGTGAAGCACCAATAAGGATGTTTGTCTATGTATATTAATGGCTTTTAAAAAAGTGTGTGTCATTACTTATTGAACAACCTTCGTGAATAAGGAACAGGAATGGCCCCAGCACTGATCCCTGGGGCACCCACCGTATGACTGTGCCCCGTTCAGATCCCATATCATAGCCATTCTCAACCCAGGATAACGACATTTTGCTGTCTGTTATTGAAGTAAGAAGTGAACCAATTGTGAGCTACTTCCTATATTCCATAATGGACAAACTTCTGGAGGAATATTTTGCAATCAACACAATCAAACGTCCTAGTTAAAACCAAAAAGATGCCGGGCTTTCGAAACCTGTAGTTTAATCCATCCAGTATCTCAGAGAAAGAGAATATAGCATTTTCAGTTGCTAAACCACTTCTAAAACCAAACTGTACATATCTGATAGCTAATTGTGTGGAGTAAAATAATCAATTACCCTTACATAGACAAACTTTTCAATAATTTCAGCAAACACTGATGGCATAGAAATAAGTCTAAAATTGTCTACATTATCCCTTTCTCCTTTTTTATACAGCAGCTTTACTACTGGGTACTTGAGTTGGTGTGTATCGAGAGAATTTGATATTTCATTGAATTATCTGCCTTGTGGCGCGTGTGCAGGGATGGGGTGAGTGTGCTTCGCATACGATTCAGAGACTCAAGTGCTGAGGTTGTTATTGAACTGCTTACAAAATTACGTTGCCACTGATAAAGACTAAAAAAGTGTCTGTACTAGTCTGGTATTTGTGAAATATAAACAGAATTGACAATAGAAGCTGGACATCATCAAAAACATGTGTTACCAATAATAAATGTACACTTGAACCAAATTTTTAACTCAGTGGTGTTGCATCTCTTAACATTTAATTTAGCAACAAACCTAATAATTAAGTAACAACCCAAACAATTTTTGTCAAGAGACTACAAGATTAAATTGCTGTCGAGGAACATCTGTCACCATATTAATAACATTGCATGTTCTACTACATCTTCAGTATTAAGCTCATTAATGCACAGACTTTAATGATTTACAAGAAATATCTTATATTGAAAAATATTGCTACCTGTCAGATTACTCCAATAGGTGCAATACTGTTACCATTTTTTGTATTAACACACTGGCTACTGCGAGTCCGCCAGCAGACAGAGGACCATGTCTAACACACTATGCCTGCCAGTGGCAACACACTCCACTCTGTCCAGTAAAGAGTATTTTTGGATGGTTTGTAAAGTTGCAAAAAGCAAAGTCCAAATGTTAAGTAATGTCAACTTAATAAAGAAATACAAATTAATGCACAGTACTGAACCACATATAGTGGAGCACACGACAGCTGTCGGGCACATAGCATCAAGCGTATACCTCCGCTGCGTCCACCAGCAGCCTCTTGTCAGTCAATACATTAAGTGTCACATTTACCTGTTACCTTCTGTGAAAATTGAATGGACATTTAAACAAGTGATGGTACTGCTTCCTAAAGGAAGAAAAAGTATTGTATGTTGCACTAGATGGCCCATAAATTTTTGTTATTGGCTCGAGTACAAATTTGAACAATACTTGATGTGGAATGGAACAGAATATTTAACACAAAAACTCCATTTTTTGATATTTACTGTTTTCTGTCTGAGGGGTCCAACTGAGCAACTAAACTCAAAATTATTTGCAATTTGATCGAGACTTCATGCAACAAAGTTATGTTAGGATGTGACGTTACAAGTATTTGTTAAAATGCGAAATACTAAAGTTCCCTGAAATTACAAATTATATTTTATCGTAATTAGATGAACTCTTAAATTATTATAAATTTGTATTGGTGGTGGTCAGAAGTAAAGCAGTGATGGTCATGTGACAGAGTTTATAAGAAAGCATGTTTAGCAGAGCACAGGAGCTTTGGCCGCTGATCCTTGTCTTTCTAGGTTGTTGTTTGGGCAGCATGTGTGCCACAAATTCACCAAATTTCAGACTGTGATTTTGTGAACTTAGAGGTATGATATGCGTAGATTTTAAGACTTTCAATAATAATGTGATTGAATTAGTCCAATGACATTATGCCGTAAATAATCGCAATTTTAGTGAATATTGCTGCTAAGAAATCGGGAGTGCTGCCAAAACTATCTGTTAATACTCATCAGTCCACCACAAAATTTTTTTGATGCTAGAAGCATAAATAAAGCTGTTATAATTCATTGGATATTTTATCATTCACTTTCTCTCTACCAACACAAGGCAATGAATGGATTCTGCACACTGAGGAATAGTAAGGGCTTTAGAGCATCACTGTGTAGCCAAACCCTTTTGAGCAGGCCACGTAATCTATTAACAGCTGCACATTGCCCTTACTTTCTGGGTTGTGCTGCATGGAAACTTGACTGAAGCGAGTACTAAACACCCGCAGTTAACATCCTAAGGATATTATGTGTGTGTTCAGACACAAAGAACAGAACAAACCTTACAAAATTCTAAAGACAGACAGACATAAATGCTCAGTAATATCACAGTGTGTTTCTACAATTGCTCCATTAGATGGAACATCATGAAGCATACTATGTCCATGGTATGAGGGATGTTCAAAAGAAGAGATACCAAACAACACTGTGGGCATAACTGATGTCTTTATACAAAAGTTATCACCACAGACCCACGCACAACTATCCCACTGTTTCATGAGCCAAATGATTCCCCAGTCTCACAATTTCTGTGGCTGTAATGGGAGTCAATCCTCCACAACGTGTCCAGTTTGTTGTCCAAGTTGAAGTGCTTCATTCTGAGTTTGTTTTTAGTGGATGAAACATATTAAAAGTCACAGTCTGGGCTTTAGGGTGGTACTCAAATTGCTTCCACTGAACTTGATCATTAAACCTTCGAGACATGTAGACACATGTTATAATGGAGCAGACTGACTCCATCATTGTTAATGGGTTTTCCTTGTTCGAGGAATTCAATGAGTATTAGTCCTTGGGCACTGAAAAAGACAGTGAGCTTCACCTTGCCTGCTGAGGGCACTTTTCTTTTTAGGGGCAGATGATGACACTAAATGCATATCCCAAGATGTCTCATTAGATTATCCTAAAGCATGGTATGTAAATTTCAGTCTGTTTGGTTGTTACAACATTTGATACTTTTTCATTTGAAGACACTTTATATTTCGCTTTATAAGCATACTGTAGAAAATGTCAAAGGCGTCTTCCAAAAATTTGGATAATAATCCTTAATAGTCATTAAGGATCTTAAGACAGCTTGCACAAAAACTAAGATTTTTAACATACTAACTTGTAAGAGTAATTTAACTGGATAGATAAAAAATGTACTCACCAAGCAGAGGCAGAACAAACATGTGAAAGAAAGTTGTAATTAGGCAAGTTTTGGGGCCATTGGCTCCTTGTTCAGGCATGAGGGTTGAAAGGGAAGGAAGATGGGTGAAGGAAAAAGGACTAGAGACTTCTAGGGGAAGAGATAGATTTGGGAGAGTCACCCAGAATCACATGTCAGGGGAGACTTACCGCACTTACCTGTGCCATATGTCTGCCCTGACCTCACAACTATAATAAATGATCTCCTAATTCTTGAAGACAATGCTTAATTAATGTGATTTAAGACATTTTATAGACACTTAGCGGCAATGTAAGAATGGGAATTTAAAATACTTGCAATGAAAAAGTTATGTATATCGAGCCTGACAGCAGCCCATAATGACTGAACACATCTTTCAAAACTGTCTCCTAGGCTCAAACTGTAGTAACTACACAATTTGCATGAAATTTTTAACTGCAAAACAAGTGCTTGAACTGTTGTGTCAACTGTACACTCTATGAGCAACACTAGTGGTACATATTATTGTAATTATAAGGCGTTGTATGGTGCTTGCTTCCTGGAACACGGAACAAATTATGTCAGGTTTGAGCGCACGTCGGTTTTCAGAATGTTAAGATGTTAGCTCTAACTGACAAGAAATTGCCCAAGAACTCCTTTGGTGAGAAAAAGATATTCACCAAACTTAGTCTCAGCACAGCAGTACTTTGGAAATTTGTCACTCAGTGCTGACGTCTTAACAGTTTGAATACTGAGGAGAGCTGAAACTTTACATAATTTGCTCTGTATTTCAGGACACAAGTGCCAACCAAAACCTTATAATTACAAATTGACTTAGATAAGCCTTACGTAAATAAAGCCACACCTGTAGCAGGCTTGTATAGTTAAGCATTTTGTTCAAGCACGGACAAATACTCTGAGCACCACACTTGCACATGCATCGGTTTGCACTTCAAATAGTGGGAGTTCTGTGAAGACAAGTGGCTTGTTTCACCTGCCTATGCCTCTGTGTGTGTGTGTGTGTGTGTGTGTGTGTGCGCGCGCGCTCTTACTTGCATGTGCATGCCTACACACACACACACACACACACACACACACACACACACACACACACGCGTACATGTACACGTATGCAAGCACATCAGGCATGGGGTGGGGAGGGGGGGAAGAGGCAACAAATGTGGGGTAAAGGCTGATATCACTCACAACAAGCTGAAAACATGTGATTGGTAGAAATATTTCAAGATTAACAAAAATGTTGCAATTACCTACTCACATCAATCTTGGGTTAAAAAGGAGGACACAATAATTTGGGAAGTTATTATGCCACACAAAAGACTGACAGTATTATTATAATTTCTCACATCCACATGGGGCTATGAAGTATCTATACACCTGGCAAATACTATGAAAAGCTTGCAACTCACCATATTCAGGAGACACTAAGATGCAGATAGGCACAACAAAAAGACTGCTATACATTTGAGCTTTCGGCCAAAAGGCCTTGTAACATAGGAAAAACAAACACACACATTCACAAAAGCAACTCACACACACAAGACAACTGTCATTGTCCACTGTGATTGGATGGGTTGATGGGTTGTTTGGGGGAGGAGACCAGACAACGAGGTCATCAGTCTCATCGAATTAGGCAATGACGGGGAAGGAATTCGGCCGTGCCCTTTCAAAGGAACCATCCCGGTATTTGCCTGGAGCAATTTAGGGAAATCACGAAAAACCTAAATCAGCATGGCCAGACATGGGATTGAACCGTTGTCCTCCCGAATGCGAGTCCAGTGTGACTGGACTCAGTTGCCCAAGAGTGGTTGTGTGTGACTTGCGCCGGCATGAATGTGTATGTTATCTATTTTTGAATAACGCCTTTTGGTCAAAACCACACAAGTTAGCAGTCTTTGTTATGCCTTGATTACAGCTAACCATCTATAATACTTGAGAGCTGACTTGTGTACCGTATTTACTCGAATCTAAGCCGCACCTGAAAAATGAGACTCGAAATGAAGGGGGAAAAAAAAAATTCCCGAATCTAAGTCGCACCTGAAATTTGAGACTCGAAATTCAAGGGGAGAAAAAAAGTTTTAGGCCGCACCTCCAAATCGAAACAAAGTTGGTCCATTGTAATATGAGACACAATTTAGTCGAATGAAAGACGATACAGCTACAGTAGTTTGGTTCGAGTCTTAAGCTTAGCAGTTAAGCTTTACCAGGTAGCCATTGCTATGCGTCAGACGCTCCGTCCGTATTTATACGGGTACCATTCCTTTTTCACGTGCTTCGTCTGGTTTGAATCGATTGCTTATTTTGCTTTGATCTGATAAGTGCCGTTTTCTTTGTTATAAGTGTTTACGTCACTCTAAGCTGAAAATGCATTACTGTACTGTGTCATGCATTGTTTGTCGCATTCTGGTAGTGCGTCTTTACGGCCTGTCGCCGCTCGCGGCATGGCTTGCTTTTGTGCGCGCTACCGCCGCTTACAATAATAATAATAATTTAAAAAAAAAGTAGAGGAATCATCTCATAAGTGAAATAATGGTAAGAGACTGCTATTTGTTGTTACTTACACTGCTCCTTTCTTTGATAATGATCAACAAGAACCAAATAATACACTGCGTATGATACAACATGTTCTGAACGAGAGTTAGGCGAAAATTTTTCTCTGTTTGAAAATCTTTGCGGCCGCTTCTTTATTACATCAAATTCTGCACAGAAATTAGTCATCGTAGATTTAAAAATCTAGTCAATCGCCGTGCTTCGTTTCTGACTGTATCACTATTAGGCATAAGAATAATACGAATATAAACATGACACGATACGTATATTCTTCCGCATTTGCTGTTGTCTCACTCTAGCTTCGTAGTTTATTAGGCAGACAGGATTTAAATGAGATAGCAGCAAACACGAAAAAATACATGGCAAAATGTTTATATTCGTATTATACTTATGGTGAAGAGAATACTGCATGTGATTCACATTTCATCAGGTTCCTATTGGCAACAGTCTTGCCAGTCGGATTTTCATAGTACATTGAAATTCTGCTACATTCGAAGATGAACAATACGGAATTTGTATTTATTTCGTTATATAATGTATGAAAATGCAGTGGTAGTGGTCGAAACTCGGGGCGGAGAAAAAAAAGCTGGACTTCCACCTTTTTTTTTAAATTTATTTACTGACGCAGAGGTTTTGTCGCCAGTATTTACCTCTGTGCCTACAAAGCATGCCTGTGTAGCGCTACATATATTCGACGGCAGAAGTTAGTTGTGGCGGCACCTACCAACATTTTTCAGAACTTCCGCTTGCTTTGCACTCTATTCCAAGCCGCAGGCGGTTTTTTTGGATTACAAAAGCCGGAAAAAAAGTGCGGCTTAGATTCGAGTAAATACGGTACTTCATATCCTTCTGTCCTGGACTGATAAATATCAGTGACTTTCTCTCTCCTCCAGTTGGTTCTGGGTGAATTTATCTTCTAAATAATGTTTGCCTATGACAAGGTCGTTTGTCTAGTGTCTTATTAAAAGTAAGATATCTTCAGTATCTGTTTTTGCCTTATGACAGGGTTTCATTATAATGCTGTTGAAACTTAGCTAGCTTTCATAGGTGAACAAACATTTTTGGCAATTCGTGATTGACCTACTTTGTGTCACTTGAAATAATGGCACTATTAGGACTGCCTCATATTGTTGGTACGCACGCTTAAACCTATGTACTTTGGTATGCTTGCACAAGCTTGCACGACTGAAAATCAAAACAAACATCAAGCAGCTTCAACAGTCATAACGTTTGTGTAAAATTACTCAGGGACAGTGTAAGCACACTTGCACAAAACGCTTCATGTATCTGTGTGTCAAGCATGCAGTTACATATATGGCTGCCTTAAAGAGTGAATCACTCAATATTTCAAAGCCAGTTGCATTTATTTTCAAAAACTCTCTGACCAGCACAGTACAACATTATAGGTATACAAGGGGCAACTACAAAGACATGTTGGTTAACTTGTAAACACCTTTACAAAACTAAGTTCTGAAACTGGCCTAAAAGAAAATATACTTCCTTTACATACCTGCCTTACTGGATCTCTTAACAACGATGTACTTTTTGCCATCCTTATCAACAGTGTTGCTAATCAAACGAGATTTTCCACATTTTACTATGGCAGTGTGCAACTTGCGCCTGTCTTCTTTGCTCATGTCAGTGGCCTGTCAACAACAGACGTAATTACAGAGAAGTTCGATAAATTTCAACATAAGTTAGGGATGAGCAGGGAATATACAAACAAGAGTCTCCAACCTAAAACAGGAAGTGACAATTGACTTATCAAACACACACACTCAAGTTTTCCCATGATAAAATATAAATGAAAACATGACATCTGATAGTGGTAGTCTTGCTACTAAGTTTCATTATACAAATTGACTGGAATGGCATTACTGCTGCTGTGACAATAGTTGGCGACATACTAACAGACAGTGAACTATTAGAAGCTTACAAGGATGTAGTTAACTCATGAATTACACCAAGTGCAATACACTTCTGACATGGCAATACTTTCAAATACCACAGTTCAGTTCATCACCACTTGCCATGAAGTCATTGCACAGGATCAAGTTGTACTGAAATTGAATGTTTCACACGAGTTTATTAACTGTTCTGGTAGAAGTCAACAACAAGCAAGAGACTTTCCATAAATGTATATTGTACTGTAGAAAGCCTGTACAAAATAGCAGTGGCCTGTGAAATTGGTGATACAATTTCTGCAACCTTCTTTTAAAAAGTCACAATGTAAGCTTACCTCAATTTCAACTTCCTCACCATTAGAGTCAACTATTTCCATTAATGTTTTATATTGCTCTTCAGAAAGTGTCGTTTTGAGATAATCATCTATGTCTTCCTTTGTCTCTGCTGCTGCAGCAACTAAGCAAAATGCAAATAGTCAAGTTAAGTCGTTCAAGAAAACAGATTTCAAACACAGTACTATAAATTATGCGATAATAAACAATGTCAGATATGTCGACCATTGATTTGTACATTGAAGTATGGAAATACATCCAAGTACAAGATGTTGAAAAATAAATACAAAGTATTACATACCAAACAACTCCGACAAATTCCTAAAAAGAAAAGAAAACTGCATGTAAAATTACTAAATTTTACACATATTGTCTGCACCTTATTGGCTGAAAAAATGTATGTAAATCATTAACAAAATGATGTTTAGTTCTTCACATTTCACTCCATGTTATCTGTCTTCACAAGCAACTGATGAGGACAATAATCAAATGAAGTCACATTTATTTCTCTCTCTCTCTCTCTCTCTCTCTCTCTTTACTTCAATTTGTATGTTACGCAGAAAAAATTACCAAGTTGTTCACTGCTGTGTGTGTGTGTGTGTGTGTGTGTGTGTGTGTGTGTGTGTGTGTGTGTGTTTTATTGATATTCAACAGCTAGGTTATCAGTGCCCATGTTAATTCTAAGTACAAATACATCAAATCACAGGAACACTAGATGCCATATTGAAGTGAAACCACCGGAGAGACAGCCAAAAATTAATTTGTAACCTTCACACTACGGCAGCTAAAATCCATTTAGAGACTACATTTCCTATTCCTCTGAAGGTATTCATCACATACAATGGTGATGACATATAGTATATTAGCAACATGATGAAATAAAAACAAAACTACTTAGAAGAATATAGAGATTCAGACAAGATCAAGTACCAATAATGGTATGCAACTTCAAATATCAACATGAATACCATTCTGTCAGTCATAACATATTTTGCAGTAGCCACTAAAGAAAGCTGTCCAGTTTTTCTCTTGAAAGAGGAATGGCACTTACCATACCAGAGCTTAAAAAAACATCCAAATGAAAAACTGTTACACTACATTCCCTCGGAAACAACTGACAGCATAAAAAGGAATGACAGCATGGGGAGGGGGGAAAGGGGGAGGTAGGGGGAAGAATATTGCTGGACAGTTGGAGCTAATGTGGCAAAATTTGTCAAAATAACCTATACATCACAAAAATGAGCAAATTAATTTAAACATAACAAAATCTGCATAAGACTAAAAATAAAAGTTTTAATCAGTTATAAACAAATTTACATTCTTGTCTTGAAATATACAGAGACAAATAAGCATTTACTGCTGTGAAAAAAAATGCAAGGCCTAACTTAATTCCAACTTTAAGAAACAACAAGGAAAATGTCAAAGCAGTTGAGTAGTTTTTTATTCTTTTTCATCATATTGAAAACCTTATTTTTACTTCACTGTGTAATTTTACACACTGTAATCATCACCTTCTATGTTCAATGTAAGGAGAATAAATATCCATCGTCTGTATTCCAATAACATAAAAATTACCATATATGCTTTTGTCAAGCTGCAAGAATCCAGCACACTTTAATCTTTTCGCAAAATCCAGGGCTCAAGGTACTAGATATACCCAGGAAGTGATAACTCAAGCTGGTGTTCTCAGAAAATAGAAAAATTTTATTCTTTTGTAAGTCTCCATTCAAATCACCTGATTATTACCAACAATTACACAGAAGCCTAGAGATGCAATATTTCTTTGACAACATTCAGTCTTCAGTTTGGAGTATTCACAGGGATTATTTATCTACATAGTGGTTCATGTAATTATCGTGAAAACTGGTGTTCAATGGGCTGTTGCACTTTGAAGCTCGATGGCAATTATACGAAGAAATACTGACACTTTGGAAAGTTACCTCCTGTTAATACTTGTTTTTGAGACATACCATCTGAAACCCCTAGTTCTGTTGTCTCCCCTCGCCCACAAATGGTATTCAAAATGAACAACCAACATAAAATACTTTTGAGACATTTCAGATTATAAACAGAAGCACATACAAAAGGGCTGTAACATATCCAAGTTGTGTTTCTAAATAATTATGTCCCTTACTTCTGTATTTGAAATGAAGAAACAGTTATTATAAATTTAATGTGATCCTCTCTCTAAAAGAAAAGTGGCATGTTGCATTTGCAGGGACTTTACATGCAATCTCATGGGATTTTCTGGTGTGTCATAAACCAAATTAACACAATTGGTTATAAAATATTCTTTATTTGTAATAGCTTTGATCAACAAATTCAATTAACAAATTACAATTTTCATCCCTTACAGTTTATATGGATATAATTCACAATGTGTTAAGGTAAATATTATTGTCCTTATTCAATAAAATATCTGAACATAATATCATTAGTTGTTTCTCACACAGAACAACATTCAATGAAACATTTGCTGAAGAAACAAAATGCATAATTACAATTATGGTACTGCATTTGTATCATAGATAATTTTAACAACTTTATCTCTGCTTGCAACAAGTGAATATAAGAAAGTATTCATAGACAACAAAAACATGCTCATATCTGCTGTACTTTCAGTACATTTCTACCACATTGGAACAAACCACATAAGTAGCTATGAACAAGATGCCAAGAAGAGCAATGAGATCAGAAACAAGGAAAACCCCCCAAAAAATACAATCTTCATACTAAAGACTACACCCAGAACACAAAAAGGAAAGGAAAGAGATCTGAGCCAAAAACTGAATTACATTAGCTATAAAAGCATTCCAAAAAATAAATAGCAAACACACACACACACACACACACACACACACACACACACACACACACACACACAGAGAGAGAGAGAGAGAGAGAGAGAGAGAGAGAGAGAGAGAGAGACGTTAGTTAAAGAAAAATAAGAACATTTCTTACCTGCTGCTTTCACAATTTCACTGTGCGATAAAAAAGAACGATCTGTAATTTTACAAGACTATACTCCTAAAATTAATTAAGAAATTCACTGACTTCGCATCTGCCAGGACAGCACATGCTTATACATATGCAACTATAAACTGCATGCACTTCAAGAAACTACAGCAAAATCAAGAACAGAAAAGTTTACCTGGAGCCTCTGGTGCCTCTAAGGTAGTCAATGTCACAACATTTCCATCACAATCAATTTCATTAACATGAAAATCTGAGTACCGTTGTTTGATAATTGCACTAAAACCTTCGTGTTTGCTGATATATTCTGTTATTCCAGCTCCATGTTCTGTTAACCTCAAATTCATTGTATTCTGAGTAGTTGCATTCCCCCGTTTCTTTTCCTTAGGCTTTGACTTTGAGCTTTCTGCAACTTCTGCTTTAACAGCCTCAACAAGTTTCTTTTTGTCATTCTTTGATAATCTGGTTTTCCTAGGCGAGAATGCCTTAGCTTTGGCTGTGGCCTTAAATGTTGGTTTACCATGATCAGAGCGCGATTTGTTTCTGTTCCTTCGGTTCATTATACACCTTTATGTTGTTCCTTTCATACACGTAAAACCCTGAAAGTAAATGAAACTTTATCAATAAACCATTTCAAACATAGACTGTCTAACTTTAATAATGTGTCACTTCAAACAAAATAAATAGTCCATCTTTAGAACACATGGGCGCCCAGTATGACTCTGATGAAGATAAACCATATGGGGGGGAGGGGGGCGCCAGCACTGCTGAGATAATGAATACCGGTACTCACCATAAGAGTATCACACGAAAGATCAAAGCATACTTCGTGATTTCCACGAGTTAAATACAGGGAAAAACAGTATAGCCTACCACTAAAATATGAATACTTCCCGATGCCACCTTGTCAGGGTTAATACTCCCAATGTGTAGCACATTTCTGGACAATTTAGCCAGATGCCACCTTGTCATAATTAGACCAATCATTCACAATATGTACTGTGTTTCCGAACAATTTACAATTGTCGAACATACATTCACTAGGCCTAACAAAAACTCTGAGGAAAACTGTAAATACTACAGAACTAGTGCAAAACTTAGGCCAAACTATGTATGTATTTCAAAACCCTAATCATCATAGCTACTAAGCACTAACACAATACAGGAAAGCAGAAAGGCCCTGAATGATGCAATATTTCCATTGTGTCACAAATTCAATCATGGAGCAAGAAAGTCAATAGTATAGAATCACTGTCACACGATTCTGTTAAAACTCTATTTAGAGAATTAGGAAATCTTTGTTACTGCTTTTGGTTTTGGAAGCACGGAAACAATGACTAAACAATCTACGCCGTTTCCGTATTGATTACGTTACAAGCGAAGTGCCCACACCGATTTTCTTAACTTCATTACTGATAAACACTGTTATACACGCAAAAAAAACCTGTAATCCGAAACGGGAACACTAAAATTTGTCAATGGCATCAAGTCAGCAGTCCCAATGACATAGGGTACCGTTTTGTTCTCTTTTTCATAAACCGATATTTCTTAACGACGTAATAAATATTATCTACTACTACTTGGAAATAACACCACTAAATCTTTAATTCTGCGTGAATTCCGCCTAAAATGTAGCGCGATTAGTAGTCACATATAACAAAAGTTTAATGTAAAATATTGTTAGTACTAAAAGCAGAACAAGCAAGGGCTAGAGCAATCTTTCATCTGATAACTATAATTCGTAAAATATTGTGCACTATAGAACGTCAGCCATAGCAGGCTTACTCATAAAAATTTCCAGAAATATCAGTGGCCACGACTGTTGTTATGAGTCTCTACGTTTATCTTATTAAGAGACGAAGAAAACAATGCTTTTAAGACAGTTCTTCAACACATAGCAGCTCTTATTAAAATGCCGACTGGACTTAAATGTGTTTTATGCACTATTTCTAAACTTTTGTATAATGCTTCTGACTAAGAAAAATTAAAAAGCAAGTAATTCGTACACTTGCCAACAAACAAAGGGATACAAATGTAGAAAGGAAGTTAAAATTGCCTGTTGGCGAACTCGTTTGACAAGCCTCCGACATGGCCACAATTCAAACGAGGTCCATTACTTAATGGATGCTGTATGAAAGTCCAGAAACAACTGTTTTCATGTGAGATACTCATGCACCTAAATATTCAGCCAAATGTTTTGATAGTTGAAAGGCAAAATAACATAAATGCCGGTATTAAGAGGAGGAACAAGATATTATTATGCCGCTGATTTGATACACGGCAGATGTACCGATTGGTACTAATGGTAATAATATTTAATATTAACAAAAAGCACACGCAAAGGCAATTACTTACGGAAATACTGAGATCGCATTCAGCGCAAGTGTAAAAAAACTATACTTCCAAATCTCATACACACCCGGACCGACACAAGGAACACGCACAAACCCGCAGCACCATCCATCAGCACACAAACCAACATAACACAGTGCATCCACGAATCACAAGTGATTTCACAGTAGGCCAATCACGTAGCTCGTAGCACCGCATATAGCTAGTGATCCGCCTGCCAACGCCGCGCCAATAGGAGCTTGCCCGCACTATTCAAATCGAGATTTCAAGAACAAACGTCAGCCAGTTTTAAAATATCGTGTGAACTACTTTCGTTGTCTTAGAGACAAAGCTATTTCCCACTACACTGTTATCTTTACGACTCAGGCAGGGAATAAAATACAAAAATTATGGATCCTATTTAAAGAATATAACATCTCTTAAATTCTGCAAACTGTTATGAGAAGCCTGTAGATCCTACTACATATATTGTTATTTTCCACAAATGAATATGAGGTTAATACGGTAAATAAATAAAACCCTAAGACTAAGATGACAAAACAATATGATCACTGAAAGTATGCACAGGGAACATAATTTATTGCTGTTTACAAAAAAACTTCTCACTCCAGCCCGCCCTCAATATATACGTCAAATAATTGTAAAATTTGGATAATTTATATTTTTTGATATTGTACTAAAGTATAAAATTGTAAACTTCTTATTAAACACTAGAACTGGTACGCCCAACATTCATTACTACAATCGTTAATAGCCATTTGATATACACTGCTGGATAAAGGTCTCATCTAGACTTCTCCATCCGTATGAATCTACATCGTTCCTGCATTTGTACTTTATAAAGAAACAAAGAACAAAGTGACCAGATATGCATGACACTTGGATAATATTTCACGCCATTGTCAATTAATCTAAACTGAATGATGTACAATTGACTCGGCACTCTTCAGTTTGTCACTTAAGCAAACTCTAAAAAGTAAATAAGATGATTCTTATGTATCAACATGATAACTGTAATAGGTAACGGTTCTCACTTGTTACTAATCTGACTAAAAAACTGGCTATAAAATCATTGAAACTTATCAGATAGTAGCAAAATAATCATTATTGATAAAGATTGTAATCAGTCAACCAGAGACCTCTTGGTCTTACTCATTGAGCTCTTTGAAATGAGAAAAAAAGAAGACTATTATAACCATGAAATCGCTTCCCATATGTGCAACCTCTTGTCCACATTGTTGGAGATGAGCAATGGCACAAAGCAGGGAACTGCCTGATGTGGCAATATATATTAGGGACTACAAGTACTCCAGCAGCTTTTCAGTAGATGTGAAGGCCTAACAGGAATCCTGAAAACTGATGGCTAATGGACTATGGAAACAAAAACCTACTGATTGAGGTGATGCAATGGTTAGCACACCGGACTTTTATTTGGGAGCATGGCGCTTCAAACCTGTGACTGCCCATCCTAATTCAGGTTTTCCCTTATTTACCTAAATCGCTTCAGGCAAATGCCAGAATGATTCCTTTGAAAGGGCATGGTCGACTTCCTTCCCCATCCTTCCTTAATCCAATGGGACTGATGACCTTGCTGTTTGGTTGCCTCTCCCAAATCTACCAACAAACCAAAGAAAATCCTGGTTAAAAATTATCTGTCCTCTGGAAGTGCTTGTAAGTAAGGCTGATAAGCATAACTTAAAAATTACTCTAGTTGTAAAACTTCAGCAAAAGGAAGCTGGACCTATCAATGATGACAAACATGGCCAGGGACTGCACAATGATAATGGACAAACAAATCATGGAAGAGAGGGTAGAGATATAAAGCACAAATCAGATTTGTGTTTTGGTGTCTGGAATGAACACACAAATAATCGAAGAAAGAGTAGAAATACAAAGCATAACTCAGATTAATATTTTGGAATGTGGAATGTGATGTTTCCGCATTGCCCAGGAGGCCTGAGAATGCTACTAGATCAAACAACACAGCAGAAACGAAGTGTTATAGCTCTCCAAGAAGTAAGGTGGACTGAAAACAGAATCCTAGAAAAGTGAGAAACTAGCATGTTCTGTAGTAGCACTGTGAACAAGCATGGTTTTGGAACAAGATTTGTAGTCCACTGATGGTGTAAGTACCTTGTAACTAAGTTCATGTTCATCAATACTAGACTCTCAACACCCTGGATAAAGGGGAAATTTCTCAATTATTCCATGTCAGTACTCATGCACCAAACAAGGAAACTAAGGAAGAAAGAAGGGTCTTATTTTATTAGCTCCTGGAAATAACATATGATAACTGCCCAATCCATGACATAAAAAATTGTGGCTGGTGATCTAAATGTTAAAGTGAGAAGGGAATAGATATTTACACCAGCAAACATAGCACAATCAATGATAATGGAACAAGGTCATCTTATTCACAATATGCTAAAACATAACTGTGAGTTTCTCACTGTTACCATGTAAAGATATTCATAAAGGAACATGCAAGTCACCGAATGGGAACATTGTAACCAGATTGATCACATAACAATTGATGCAAGTCACAGGTTGGACTTTTTGGCTGTGAGGAGCCTTGAAGGCCTCAATGCAGATTCAGACCACTTTTTAGTATGGGCACAAGTGAGGGCTAGAATCTCCAATGCCTACAAAGAAACTCAAACAAACAAACAGAAATACAATGTAACAGATTTAAATCATCTGCAATCACAAACCAGTGCCAGGAGAAGATATCATGGATCACTGGAAGGATTGAAGAGTGTGACATTGAGGATCAATGGAGAATGATAAAAAATGCAGTGGAGATGTCAGAAAAATGAAACACTGGGAATTGAAGCAAGGTGCATAAGATCCCCATGGTTTGATACTGAGTGCCAAATAGTCACAGACAAAAATTTGGCATAAAGAAGAATATTACAGCCAAATTGTACATGAGCACTGGTGGAAGTTTATGAGAAAAAAGGAAGGCTGAAAAGAGGATTTATCTACAAAAAAGAGAGTGGATGAAAGAAAACATTAAAAAACTGAGTAAATTTTATGGGAAGGTGGGAAGTGGGAAACCTATCTTGGTAAAGGATGAAACAGGGAGGGAAAGAGATCTATGAGATATGGTACTGACATTTTGATAAATTCATCAACTCCAAAATGACATCAAGAGATCACATATGGGCACAAGGATTAAATGACTTGGACAAGAATACTGTCCCATTGACCCTGGAAGGAATCAGAATTGCTTTGGAAATTGAAGAACAGTAGGTCACCAGGAACAGATAATAGTCTAGCAGAAGTATTCAAGCAAGGAGGCTGTCAGATGGAACAAATTCTCCTAAAACTGGTCATTTCAGTATGGGATGAAAAGAAAATGTCCAGCAGTGGAGAGAAGGAATTATATTACCTGTACACAAGAAAGGAGATTTGTTAAAATCTGGCAGCTATTATGGAATTATGCTGCTAAACTCAGGATACAAAGTATTCTCCTACACACTATTTGATCATCTCCTTCCAACTGTTCAGAGAGAGATTGGCTCATACCAATGTGCATTTCTCTCAGGTAAATCAACAATACATCAGATCTTCACCCTAAGGTGACTTTTAGAAAAGGCAGTTGAATCTGTGGTTGGCATGCATCACCTTTTCATCAACTACAAGTCAGTATATGATAGCAAACAATGGAAAAAAAGGAATATCAACTATGTAGGAAAAGACAGATTGCTACTTACCATGAAGAAGAAAAATCAAGTTGCAGACAGGCACAATTAAAAGACACTCACATACAGCTTTCAGCCACAGCCTTCATCAATAAAAAAGACACACACATGCACCATTCACAAACACACACACACACACACACACACACACACACACACACACACACACACACACACATACCCAACCACACCCACACACACAAGCAAGTACACCTCATGCACACTTGACCACGAACTCCAGCATCTCGGATCGGAATTCATACCGCCCCAAGATGCTGGAGTTGGTGGTCATGTGTACATGAGGTGTGCTTGTGTGTGTGTGTGTGTGTGTGTGTGTGTGTGTGTGTGTGTGTGTGTGTGTGTGTGTCTTTTACTGGCAAAGGCTGTGGCTGAAAGCTGTATGTGAGTGTCTACAACTTGATATGTCTTCGTTATGGTAAGTAGCAATCTGTCTTTTCCTACATTGTTCAGTATATGATAGTGTAGGTAGAGAATGATTGTATCATGCCTTTATGGAACTAAGAGTACCTGGAAAACTGCCCTGGCTTTTGAGAATTATAGTGAATAAGATACATAGTAGTATAAGAATGGGAGGAATGGTGCCTGATCCACAAGATATAGGGCCTACAAAAGGGTGTAAAGGAGGGATATGGTCTAGTGTATCTCCTTTGTAATGTTTCCTTGGAGAAGGTTATGAGATGTGCAAACCTGCTGTGCAGGGGAATCATCTTTTGTAAGGCAGTGCAGATACTAGCTTATGCCAGTTACAGAGATGTAGTTGCAAGACCTAGGAAGGCAAAGGAGGAGACATTTGTCACACCTGAGCAGCCCAGTAAGAATATGGGACTAAATATCAACTAATGGTAAATAAAATATATGCCTACTGAGAAAGCATGCAAAGAGAACATTCCACTCTCAGTAAGAGTGGGTGACTTTCTGACTTTTGAGAGAGGTGATCAGTTCAAATATCTGGGATCAAAAGTCAACCATTCAAATAATACCTCTTATAAAATGGAGCTGAGAGTAATGGTAGCCAACAGAGACTATTTTGCATTTAAAAAAGTCGTTTTCCTCAATACATGTAACTCATGTTACCAAATTAATGATTTATAAAACACTTATTGTAAGCCCAATTTATTACTTTATTACTAGATCTGTGTCGTTTACCAGCCATGATTGGACAGACTGCATCAAGATTAATTATGTATACCAGTATACATTTAAAAACAATTCACAAAATTAAGTCATTTATACTTAATAGAAACAATATTTGTTTGTCCATTCACTTTGGTCACCATTAAAGAATTCATCAATGGAGTACAATGGGCATTCTTTCAGGTCCTGTGCTACTCTCCTGAATGTTCCTAGCAGCAGGGATTGCACTTTTGAACATCTTTAGGGCAACCACTGGAAAGCTGTCTTGCGTTCCCGTCAGTCGACACCTGGGTATTTCGATGCTCCTCTTGTTACGGGTATTGTGATTGTGTATATCTTGCCTCATGCTGAAGATGCCTTGGTTTTCTCTCACACTGATGAGACATAAAAACACATACTGGCTGAAGACTGTCATAATTCCTAACTGAGTGAATATAGGCCTGCAGTGCTCCTGTCGTTTGCTTGATGTGATTATTCTCAGAGCTTTTTTCTGTAGAATTAGCACATCCTTGATGTGGCTATGGAATAGGGCATAATATACTGTTATGAGATATTGGTCACTCAATTCACCTTTTAACCTCCTCAGAAGGTATATTACATGGTAGAGCTTGGAGCACACATACACTGTGTGTTCGTTCATTGTTAGTTTCCTGTCTATCATGAAGCCCAACAGTTTGACAGCCTCCATATTATCATAGCCTCTGATGTTGTTAAGGGTGCATATCAGATGTTTTTTTTTCTTCATTCATTTTCATTTTATTTTTGATGAACCATTCTTTAATGTTTTGGAAGAGTCCATCTGTTTCTTGGAGTGATTCTGCAGCAGTTCTTCCTTTGGCAAAAAGGGCGGTGTCATCAGCAAACTGTAACATATTGTTGTTATAACCCATATCACTGACATAAATAAGGAACAGGAGAGGCCCTATGACGGACCCTTTGGGTACTCCATATTCCAGCTTTTGTTCTTGTGATGTTTCTCCATGAACTGATACCACTTGTCTCCAGTTTTCCAGATAAGACTGAAAAGTTGCCAGAACAACACCTCCGACACCATAACACTTCAATTTATTTTGCAGTATCTTGTGGGAAATGCAGTCAAATGCCTTGCCAAGATCACAGAGTGTCAGTGCCACACTTTTTCTGGCTTCTAATCCTTGCCTTATTTTTCTGGTTAAGTCTAGTGCTGCCATAAACGTTGACTTTCCCTTGCGAAAACCATGTTGTGTGTCCTGGAAGAGCTTATTTACTTCAAAATAATTCTGTAACTGGAGTTTCACAACAGACTCCATAACTTTAGCTAGAATAGGAATGATAGAAATTGGTCTGTAGCTGGACACTTCACATGGGTCACCTTTTTTGTAGATTGGTACTGTGCATGCTAGTTTAAGAAATTTTGGGAAGACACCATAGGATAAGCATTTGTTAATTGCTATAGATAATGGTTGAGCAAGCTCTAGAATAATTTTCTTCATCATTGTGCAAGACATACCATAGATGTCCTCGCTCTCTGAGTTCTTGTATGACTTAACTATTTTTACGATATCCTTAGGGTACACTTCCTTCCAGTTTTCAAAAGTGCTACTGGTTATGTTTCTCATGTGACTTGTGGGGACTAAGCCTGAGTCAGGTATTTTATTAATAGTATCTTTCACTATCCTAACAAAGTACTGATTGAAGGCATCAGGGCTACCGGAATTTAAGGCTGAGGTGGGCTTTTTTCTGCACTCATTTACCAGATTCCAAGCTGCTTTGCATGGATTCTGAGCCTCTTTAATGAACCTGTCATTGTATCTCATTTTTGCCTCCTCCACTTGCTTTCTGTAAATTTGTTTGGCTCTTACATAGTTATGATGAAGCAGGTCTATAGATATATGCTTCAGAAACTTGGTCATCTTTTGAGAGAAAGGTACTCCAAAGGAGAAGAGTAAGATGGAAGAGAAAGTACAGTCATGAGGTGCTCACAATAAACAAAGATTCCCATATTAGAAAAATAGTGCACTCAGTGAGATTGAGATGGGCAGGGCACATGGTATGGGTGAATGATACAGAAGTAATTAAAAGGATATGAGATGGAATTTTAGGAGGCCAAAGAGGATAAGTTCAACCTACAACCTGATGGAGTAATGAGAGACATGCAGAAAATGGGCTGTAGGAGATGGAAAGTTCGATCAGTAAATAGTGGTAACTGATGGAGAATTATCAAAGATGCAAAGGTTCACAATGAACTGTAAAGCCACAGAAAAATTAGAAGAAGATGAATGAGAATGATGAAATCAAGACACCGAAGTACAAAGCAAACAATTTTGCACAAAACTGTTCTGGAAAGCATAGGCTTTTGCAATGACGTCTCAGTATAACTCCTCAGTTATATGTTTCATTGACAAAAGCCATTCTCTTTTTGGACCCAATAGTGCATATTATGGTCACAGTACCATCCCAGAACAAGACAACAAAATAACTATATTTGGAGTCACAAATAATGGCAGTTGAGTTTAAGCTTGTTCTGCGCATCTACATCACGCATTCTCTAACAGCCAATGAGTGTTCATTAATTTTCTAAGTGCTCTGCTATGAATGTCATAACCAAAATGTGATTGTACCGATTTATTTAGTGAATTTTTATTCTATTTGTTGTGAGTTATCATGCCTGATAGCGGAGTTAAGTGACAAATTCTGCACAAACAAATGAGACACATAATTTGCAGTATACACACTTTCTTCAAGTGCACAGCAGAGCAGAGCTTACTGCAACTATCACTTGGAACCAGCAACAATCCAAACCCTGCCAATGTCTCGAGGTTCACGAACCGCCGTCATTTGTAGATCAGACTATAGACCTTTGCAACTTGACTATACCAATGAAACAGATCATACACTCGAATAATTTGAACTTCCTAGCTGGTCCTTTGTAAACACAGAAATAGTCAAATTTAATAGAGATTTGGAAAGAATCTGTTGAAAATACAGAAATCTAATACCTATAGAAGTAGGTAGTCTAAACAGGGAATTCCATACATGACCTGGCTTCCATCAGAGTCATAAAAGTGAGAAACAGAAAATCTTAAATATATTCAGTTATGTGGAAAAAAACACAGATGAACAACATTCCAAACATGTGACACCACTGCCATATAATAAATCTGACAGTTAAAAAAAACTGAAGGAAGGTGCTAGTTCATTATTGAGACTGAATTGGTCCACATCTAACACATTGGAGTATGTGGATGAAAATTATTTAGACCAACATCAATTACTACACTGAGCTTCAGTCTATAGTTCAGACAATCTGTAAGTATACAGATTAACACCAATTTATTGCAGGAAAGACTTGTTGCTTCACATCCTTGGGTGTAAACCTGAAATTTGCCCCACACGTGACCCGTGGGTGGTGCTAAGAAGCCAACAAACCTGGCAGCCAGACAATCTTTCTAGATCTCCTGGCTACTTGAGAAGTACATAACTGAGAGGAAATGACTCATAATCACATCAAAATATGCCAATTGAACATTGAGGGCATTAGTAAAAGCAAATGCCAAATTCTTCAAAAGTTACTGACTGAGCACATAATTGATGTGGTTGCCCTACACAAAACCCACACATATCATGAAGATCAACTATGCTCCAGAGGAAAAATATCAGGACACAATATCATTGGTGCAACATACCACCATGACCATGGAGTAGCCACATACGTCAAAAACAAAATAGAGAACGCTCACCTGCTGTCCACTTCCACAAATGACAATATCCACTCTGTGACAATCAAAATAGGTGAACTGGTCATAAGTACCATTTACAAATCACCAGGATCTGCACGACCAGCAGATGTCCTCCAATTACAACGCCATCCCATTGTCTTTGTAGGGGACTTTAACAGCCACCACACGCAATGATGATACAGAACAAGTGATACAAATGGTGAAGCCTTAGCAAACTGGTGAGAAGAAAACAACATCCAATTCATTTTTGATGCTGAAGATTGTGGTTCCTTCATATCAGCAGCTTGGAAATGAGAGTATGACCCAGACCTATGCTTTGTCACAGCTGATGAGAATCACCATCTGGTCAACACAAACCAAAATGTTTTGCCAGATTTCCCTCACAGTCAACACCATCCAGTCCTAGTAGAAATCAGCACAAGTATTCCATTGATAACCTCAACTCCTTGACCCAGATGGAATCTACAAAAAGCGGATTGGAAAGCCTACTATGAACACCTCGATAAATGGCTGGAATGGATCCGTCCATCTGCTGATAGCTATAAGATATTTGTGGGAGCAGTCATCAGTACAGCAAAAAAGCACATACCTAGAGGATACCACAAAGAATACATTCAAGGCTGGGATGAGAAATGTGAGGAACTGTATAATGACTACCAAAGCAGGGGTGACAGAGAAATAGCAGATGAACTCATACACAGCCTTGATACTGCACGATGACAGAAGTGGATGGAAACTACTCAGGCTATGGACTTTAAAGCATCCAGCAGAAAAGCATAGTCCCTGCTTCGAAAATTAGGAGGAGCCAGCCATATCACTCAAGAAAAAAACCCCACAACACCTAACAAAATTGCTTTGCATATTGTTAAAACATCTAAAGGAGTAAACCACCAAGAGACAACAATATGTATTAAATGTGAACTTAGAAAGCTAAAAGCAAAAGCCAGTGTTGACATTAAATATTCATGTGACATCACTCCCGAAGATATCTTGGCAGTAATAAAGGACACAAAACCTAGTAAAGCCCCCGGCTCCTCCCAGAATTTCTTATCAAGTCTGTAAAATACACAAAAATATGGTTAGCAAAGTTCTTTACATCACTACTGTAGACAGGAAACATATCACAAGAACTTAAATGTGCCAAGATAATTGCCCACCTAAAGACAGGTAAACTGGGAAATCTTGCACAAAACTACCAGCCCATAGCACTGCTTAGCATGGTGTACAAACTTCTGGAATGAGTACTACTTAACAGGATTGGTCAAGCAATACTCATGGCCAACCCAGTAGAACAAGCCAGTTTTCATACCAACCAAAGCTGTGCAGACCAAGTCCTTCCAAAAGAAATTAAAAACATCTGTGGCCTTCATTGACTTGTCAGCAGCCTATGATAACATCTGGAGACAAGGCCTACTCTATGAACTGATGAAAATAATTCCGTGTCAAAATGTGACAAAGCTTATTTGTAACATGACTGGTAACAGAGGATTCCAGGTTGTCATGGGAAACAAAGTTAGTATCCAGAAATTTCTTCAAAATGGCTTACCTCAAGGCTTGGTATTAGCCCCACTGCTTCTCAGCCTATACATTGCTGACATGCCAGAAACAGCTTGTAGGAAATTTGGCTACTCTGATGACTGGGCCACTGCAACAATGCACACCGGTTTTGATACAATGGAGGAAACACTGACATCTGATCTGTCTGCCCTGGCAGCATACTACCCTAGATGGAGGCTTAGGCCTAATGTCACGAAGACAGAAGTAACTTGCTTCCACCTCAATAACAGAGAAGCCGACAGAGCTTTGGAAGTATACCTTGATGACACACGCCTCAACCACAACAAGGAGCCAAGGTACCTAGGGGTCATATTAGACAGAACCTTGTCATTTAAAGCACACCTTACAAAAGCAGCTGCCAAGTTAAGAACAAGAAACAACCCCATCCATAAATTCTGCAGAACCACCTGAGGATTAACAGCAACTACTCTGAGGAAGTCTGCACTGAGCCTGGTATACTCTGCAGTGGAGTACTGTGCACCAGTATGGCTAAACAGTAGTCATATGATCAAAATCGATGTCGAATTTAACACCACCATGTGCATTATTTCAGGAAGTGGTAGGTCTACACCTAACGTATGGCTACCTGTCCTGAGTCATATACCACCCCCAAAAATATGATGAGAAGCATCCTTGGTCAGGGAATACAACAAGATTGAAGCATACCCTAAACTACTAGTACACATCAATATACCTGATCTGAGTATCAAAAGGCTTCGTTCAAGACATCCTTCTCTTGCGCTCGACAGTGTCACTGGGGCTGACATAAAATCCTGGAGAAGAGAATGGTTCCAAAACACCTGAACAACTTGCCACTTAATGCCTTGTGTTACTCAGGCAGTTCCTGGGTTTGATCTGCATGGCAAGATATGGTCAACTCTGAACCAACTAAGAACTGGGCATGGAAAATGTGCTGACTCACGGTTCAAATGGGGCTACTGTCTTCGCCAGTATGTGACTGTGACATGCCTAAGCAGACCATCCAACACATCAGAGTTGAATGCAGTACCACAGCATTAAGTGGGGACTTTGAAGAATTTCTCATGGCATTCTAAAAATCCATAGAATGCGTACAAGGACTAGATGTTTGTCTGTGAATATATTTAATGTTGCGTAATGTAGAATAAAGTGATCCAATACTGAAATGTACTTTAATGCCATATGCTAAATAAATTGATTAGATTACATTAGTTTTTCGTTCCATAGATCCTTGCTGAGGAGATCCTCATGGATGTGGAACATGTCAATCTCTCTCTCTCTCTCTCTCTCTTTTCTTTTCTTTCTTTTTTTAAAAAAAAGCTTAATTAACAATACTAATAGTATGAATATATACAATACATCATTTTTTTAAGCTGAAATAACAATACCAATAGTATGAGTATATACAACACATCATTTGTTTCTATTAAAAAATTCATCAGTGGAGTAGGAGTTAGCCACTAGTAAGTCTTTCAGGCTCCTTTTAAACTGATCTTTATTTGTAACTAAATTTTTTATGTTTGCTGGCAAATTATTGATGATGAGTGTTCCTGAGTAGTGGACCCCTTTTTGAACTACAGTAATTGCTTTGAAGTCCTTGTGGAGATCATTTTTGTTCCTAGTATTGTATGTATGAACTGAGCTGTTTGTTGGAAAAAGAGATACATTATTTAGCACAAATTTCATTAAGGAGGTTCTTTGAAGAGGTTTCTACAGGACATCCATGAATTTACTCCACAAATAATACGTATTACATGCTTTTTGACTCTGAAAACTTTTGTGTGACTTGAAGAGTTACCCCAAAATATTATACCATATGACATTATGGAATGAAGTAGGCAAAGTAAGCAAGCTTTTTCATTTTTATGTCGCCTATGTCTGCTAACACTTGAATTGCAAATACAGGTTTGTTAAGGCATTTCTACAGTTCTGTGGTGTGCTCCGCCCAACTGAATTTATTATCAAGTTGTAATCCTAGGAATTTAAGACTGTCAATCTCTTCTATCTGGTATTCTTCACACTTTATGCATATGCTGGGTGGAAACCTCTTACAGGTTCTGAATAGTGAGTCTTTTCAAAGTTTAATGTCGGTTAGTTGGCTTTAAACCATTCATTAATATCCATGAAAATATCATTAGCAGATCTTTCTAGAACTACACTCGACATACTATTTATTGCAATACTTGTGTCATCTGCAAACAAAACAAATCTGCTTCTGGCAGTTTAACTGATGAGAGATCATTAATGTACACAAGAAAAAGCAATAGCCCTAAGATGGATCCTTGTGAGACACCACATGTAATTTCTTCCCATTCTGATGATGACTGATGACTTAATTCACTAGTCTCTTGCACTGACATGCTTTGTTTCCTGTTAGCGAGGTATGACTTGAACCAGTTCGCAGCACTGCCCATGACACCACAGGATTCTAATTTATTTGAAAGGATGTTGTGGTTCACACAATCAAACGCCTTTGACAAATCACAGAAAATACTTGCTGCATGTAATTTGTTATTTAATGAATTAAGTACATTTTCACTGTAGGTGTAAATAGCCTTCTCGCTATGAGAACCCTTCAGAAATCCAAACTGTGTTCTTGATAATATGTTATTTGTGGTCAGATGGTTGAGAAGCTGCCTGTACATTACTTTTTCTAAAATTTTTGAGAATGCTGGCAAAAGTGAAATTGGTCTGTAGTTTGATGGTATCTCTTTATCCCCTTTCTTGAATAGAGGCTTAACATCTGCATATTTTAGCCAGTCAGGAAATGTCCCAGTTATAATTGACTGGTTACACAAGTAACTTAGAATTGTACTAAACTCACAAGAATATGCCTTAATTAACCTTGTTGATATTTCATAGTAACCACTAGAATGCTCTGTTTTTAAAGATTTTATTATGGAAGTTATTTCTTTCAGTGAAGTGAGTGACATATTGATGTACCTGAAGCTATTTGTAAAGGCTAGTTTCAGATATTCAAGGGCATTATTTACTGCCCCTGACAACCCAATTCTATCAGTAATGGATATAAAGTACTTGATAAATAGATTTGCCACACTATTCCCATAGGTTACTAAGTGTCATCTACCCTTAATGCTTTTTGCTCATGTTCCTTTCTGGTTCTACCAGTCTCCTCTTTCACTATATCCCATATTGTTTTTATTTTGTTCCCTAATATTGCTTTATTCTTCTCATAGTGCATTTGTTTAGATGTCTGAATTACTTTTTTAATATTTTATAGTATTCCTTGGATTTAGGATTTAGTGATCCTAGTTGGAAAGTTTACAGAGTGAATGTGATGTTCAGAGAGGCAGATTATGTCAATTTGGTTAGATTAATTCATTTCATCAATACAAATGAGTAGTTCATCAACTTTATTTCTGACAATGAGTGTGCTTCTAGTTCATGAACAGTGGCTATCTACTGAAGAATTACAATTAAATGTACCAAATGGATATGAACTGGTAACTAGTTAGTGCAGAACAAATATAAAACATGGTGGCTTCTTAAAAAAAGATTGAAACTAAGTTGCAAAGTTACAAATTATGTCCTTTGTGTGGCCTGAAGCTGCAGCAGTCTTACCCCCCTCCCTCCTCTAGCCCCTCCCCCCTGCCCACAAACACAAAAAAGGGAAGCTGTGCCTCTATGTCACTCTCCAAATTACAATGAAAATTATTTTATAGAAACTCAAGAGAAACAGATAAAACTTTGTATGAGTATAAACTGCAACATGTTAATATTTGGTGACATTAATACTGACATTACATAAAATAAGGGAAAGACAACCAGTCACTCACAGTAGGTTGATATGTGGAGCACAGAAACATACAACAGAAAGCTGCATTCAGTAGTGCTAGTTACTAGGCTTACCATGGTCTGAAGATCGTGCACTTTGGTGTCTGTGTGACTGTGTGTGTAAAGTGTATGCTATTGCTGGAAAAAGAGCTAGAGCTTGAAAGTTAGTGTGAATGCCGTTTTCTGTTTTGTGTTTCTGTGCTCCATGCATTGGTCCACTATAGGTGAATGGTTGCTTTCCTGCTATTTTATGTATTGCTCCACCCAGGAATTTAATTTATTTTAATGCAGATGTAAGGTTTTAAAGTAGAACAGAATGCTGTTTATCAAATTTGTTAAGATCATTCAGTTTTTACTGTGTCAACAATACATCAACAAGATTACAGTGTGCATGGATAATACATGGTGTCACAAAAAGAATGACTTGATTTTAACTTTTAATAATATTGAGACAAATGCCACTAGGTAATTGATACAGTGCTAGATGTAATTGGCATGGTCTGGAGTTTCAGAAAAAATCTGCTAGATGTTGCCATGAGCACTGACCTGGAGCATGCTGCCAGTCTCACGCAATATGGCATCCACACAACAGAAGGTGTGTTGTGTTATTGAATTTAGTCTTATTCAGTCAGTGATCACAATTAAGTGGGCATTTCATATTCGATTTTCTGCTAAACCACCATCAGCAAAGAATGTTCAATGGTAGTATAAACAGTTTGAAGAAACGGGGTGCTTCCATAAAGGCAAAAGCCCTGGATGGCCACACATTTCTGAACAAACAGTGGAACATATCCAATGAGCATTTGAGCGGAGCCTCCACAAGTCTACGCATTGTGCTAGCCGAGAACTTGCGTTACCGTGCATGCCAGTGTGGCGTGTGTTATGGCATTATTTAGCCCTCAAACCATACCAATTACAACTGGTACAAGCTCTTTGAGATACTAACAAAGTGAAGTGAGTGGACTTTAGCAATGCTATTCTAGAGGACATGGAAGATGATGCTTTTATGTCACAGTTGATATTCAGCAATGAGGCAACTTTCCATATTAGCAGTAAGGTTCACCATCATAATGTGCATATATGGGGCTCAAAAATCCTCATGAAACAATTGAACATGAATGTGATTCACCAAAAGTGAATTTTTTTGTGCTATTTTGCAAAGCAAGGTTTGTGGACCCTACTTTTTTGACGAAGAAACCATAACAGGACAATCATACCTTGCAATGCTACAGAACTGGTTATTCCCTCAACTTGACTCTGACAATTTCGTCTATCAGCAAGATGGAGTACCACTGCACTTGCACAACAATGTGCACAGTTTCCTCAATGCCAATGTGCCTCAACGTTGGGTAAGGCATACAGGACCATGAAACCAGGTTTTACACTCTTGGCCTCCTAGGTCCCCTGATTTAACACCATGTGATTTCTTCCTGTGGGAATATGTTAAACAATGTGTTTACGTTCCTCCCTTACCTTGTGACATTGATGAACTAAACACCAGAATATCAGCTGCTGTAGCTTCAGTGGCAGAAGACACCTTATGCTCAGTTTAGGATGAATTTTCCTATCGGCTAGATATCATCTGTGCAGCCAATGGAGGACATATTGTACAATTATGATGGATTTATATAAACTTCTGTCTTTTCTGAGTAATTTAGTATGCAATTTGTTGGTGTTAAGCCCTTCTTCCTAATAAATAATTCTATTAAAAATCGGGTCATTCTTTTTGGGACACCCCGTAGAGTAAGCAACTTTCAATTAAGCAAATGCAGTCCAGTACTATTAATCTAGGTATCTCATATCATGAAAACTATCTGTAAATAATAAAATAAACACATAATCCCAGTGCCTGTGTTATTAAGAAGTATGATGCAATGTTCCTTCAGATATGCATACATGTCCAAAGAAACAGGCACTGCAGCTACTGCACCTGTCAAGAAGCACAGGAAATCTATTCGTAGTTGCTAATATCGGCCACCTTTGGTTGTATATTAGAATGAAAACAATGAAAATTTGTGCTAGACTGGTACTCAAACCCAGATTTACCATTTTACGTGAACTGTCACCTTAACCACTCTGGCTATCTGTGCATGAATCACAGCCAGATCCAAACTTTCCTATATCGACATCTTCATGTCACAACCTAACCTTGCACATAACATATTCCCATCCATGAAGGGCATATTTACTGAGAGTCAATGGTCTGGTATTGGTGAATAAATACAATATCACATTGCCTGCGTTATTAACAAGTATGATGCAATGTTCCTTCAGGCATACATGTGTGTCCAAAAAGTACATGACTGCAGTGACTACAGCTGTCAAGAAATACAGGAAATGTATTCACAGTCATCAATACGAACGAACTTTGACTGTATGTTTAGAATGCCAGCAATGAAAATTTGTGCTGTGTTTGAGTCCCAGTACAGCATTTTCAATGTTGTCATTCTAATATATAGCCAAAGGTGGTTCATATCTGCAACTGTGAATACTTTTCCTAGAATAAAGTAAACAACTATTCTGCTGAAAATGAAAGACTAACCTGAACCATTATTCACCACAAATTAAATCACCTAAGAAGTAGAGTAAACTTTATAAACTGAAATAAACTAATCATGCAGGTCATGGAAGCAAATGAGTCAAGAACTAAGTTTTTAAACTGCTGTTGTACCACAGCTCTGTATTGTGGCTGAAGTTACAAAAGATGTCGTCACAATTCGATGCACGGAGCATAGCATATGCAAGCCATTGAGGGATTCTTTGGCAGGAATGGCTAGAGCTGATGCTACAAGAGTCACTGCTGAGGCCATATTGTACACAAAGTTACCAAATATCTAGACCACCCCACTGGCAACAGAACTGAGCATCACTGACACAGCAGAACTATGAAGCCAGGCTGGAGTAATGCTGAACAGGGCAAGCCCAAGCACTCGGCTTCCCCCCCCCCCTCCCCCCCCCCCCCCGCCCAATCCTATGTGACAAGGAACACTAATCTGGCAGTACAACGATGGACCAAGCACACATAAGCAATGCCCATTTTAACCAGTCAGTATCATTCAGTGCCTGCGGCCAGCTATGAGGGGAAGCCATTGTCCTGAAACAGGACATCTCACTGCCATGGCTAGACCCTGTCTCCATTAGGCTTTGGGCCTCCCAGCTGTGTCTGCATGTGTATGATGCTGGGAGTCAATTGGTGCCTTCCAACAGAGGGGCCACCTATTGTCTCACTCCCATCTAATGTGGGTCCTGAATTTGGGAGTCCCTGGTTCATGCTTGAGCTTGCCTAGCTGTCTTGTGCAGACAAGCTCTTCTACTGCTGGTTCATCTTGTGTGGCCACATGCGACTGCTGGCAGCCACTGACAGTGCTGACATGTTTAGACTGCACACCTTGGCACACCCTGCGCTGGGACCTGCACCTATGCCAGCCAGTGCAGATGTCCTTCCTGGAAGCCACCACAGCTGTATGTGGTCATGACTGGAACCATGACTTGGCAGTTCATTGCTGCCATGCTACTGATGGCAGAACACTGCCTTGCCACCACCTGCACATTCTGTGAGCTGATTGCTCCAACAAAGATAAGTAGTAGTAGTAGTAGCTTTATTCATAGATCAATTAAAAATAAGATAATTCATATACACATGTATTTACAGACTTCTAGTTAGAGACAATAATTAGATTTACTCCTGGTATACATTACTTTTTATACAAATAACTTATTAAATAATGTAATGACACACGGTTCACTCATATCTCACTATCAGTCACTGCACACACTATACACACATTGTTTCATGACACTTCACTCACTACACACACACACACACACACACACACACACACACACACACACACACACGCACTGGTGATCCTGGGTCATTTTCTGTACCACAACTTCCCATTTGCTATCCTGAAAAACTGAGTCAGCATCCCTCTATAATGAGTGAGACATTGAGCTCAGAAAGAGGAAGAGGTGTTAGTATTGTGCTATGCATAGCTTGGGGGTAATTATTTCTAGAAAGGAAAAACACTTAAAGTGAAGGTGTTACATGGAATGTTGGATATTTTATAATAATACTTATTTATTTGTATAATTTTTTATCAAACCCCTACTCTGTTTTAGCTAAGTAATCCTTCAATGTACAAAATGTATTGGATAACAGGTACTTTTTAGCTGCCTTTTTAATAAGTGTATTTTTGCATTTTCTTTAATCTCTTTTGGTAATTTATTGTACGGTTTTATTCCTTGGCAGAATATGCTGTTTTGAGTTTCATATGTATTTTTTCTTGGCAAATGTAAGTTGAGTCTATCTCTTGGTACGTGTTCATGGACAGAGCTGTTTGTGTAGTAATTACCAATGTTATTGTTATTTTTGATGTGTACAACTGACTGGTAAATGTATTCACATGGAGCAGTTAAAATCCCCAGTGTTTTGAGCAGATCTTTACAATGAGCTTGACTAGTATTTTTGGTTATTATTCTTATGGCTCTTTTCTGGAGTTTGAAAATTGTCTTCATATTTTGTGCATTTGTTCCCCCAAAAAGAATACCATAGCTAATATGAATAATATGTAACCAAAAGACTCAGCATGTTACACACTGATGAAAGGATGCTAAGGCATAACATACTGATGACATTCTGTTAACAAGTACCTTTGTGTGTTCACACCACTTCAACTGAGAATCAATATTCATTCCTAGAAATTTTGCATTTGTTACACAGTCTTCAGAGGTGCCATCTACATTTAATTTAACATTGTCATTTTTCCTCTTCAAACTAAAATACATGGCATTAGTTTCCTTTATGTTCAATGTCACTTTATTGTTTAGTGACCAATCATAAACTTCCTTTCTCGGCAAAGAGTTCTCTTGTTTTTTATTTATTTATTTATTTATTTATTCATCCGTGGAACAATAAATATTGTATGGATGTCGTCAGATTACAACACATGAGCACACATACATTTACAATTAAACAGGTTTCTAATTACATAATATTTTGGTGATAATGTCATATGTTGCTAATAATCTACATCTATGTTAAATATGCTTTTACAGTATAACAACTTTTACTTACTAAAAAGGTTTTAAGCTTTTGTCTGAAAGTGAGGGGCTCATTTATTTCTTTAATTTCTTGTTATACAGTTTTATCCCATTATAAAATATACTTTTTTGCGTCTTTGCCTTGTTCTTTCTATCTAGATGGAGGTGGTGACAAGCTCTTGTTTCATGGTCATGTATTAGGCTGTTTGTGTTGTACATGTTGAGATTTTTCTTAATGAACATTATGTTCTGAAAGATATACTCACAATAAACAGTTAGAATTCCTAGCTTTCTAAATAATTCTAGACAGTGGGCCCTGTTGTTGCTATTTGTTATTATCCTTATGGCTCTTTTTTGTACTTTGAACACAGTTTGTATGTTACTGGCACTTGTTCCCCAAAACATGATCCCATAGCTGAGGACTGAGTGTAGATATCCATAATATGTTATTTTAAGACAGGTATTATTGCATACCGGTGCAAGGATTCTAAGAGCATAGCATGCTGTGGATAATTTCTTTGCCAAAATGTTGACATGGTTTGTCCATTTCAGTTGGCTGTCTACATTCATCCCTAAGAATTTTGTACTTGTTACACATTCTAATTTATTATTATTAACTTGTATTTTAGTGGCATTGTGTTTTTTGTTCAATTTGAAGTTAATATAGTTAGTTTTCTTTACATTTAGGGTTACTTTATTTTTTAATGACCAGTTGTGGACATCATTGAGAGCCTCGTTTGCTCTTTCTGACAGTTTTGTTGGATTTTCACCTGTTATTACTATGTTGCTGTCATCAGCAAAAAGTATTTTTTCACCATGTCTAATACTTTGTGGGAAGTCGTTAATGTATATAAGAAACAATATTGGGCCTAATACACTTCCCTGTGGGACGCCTATATTCACATTTTGTGGGTCAGACAGGTGTTTTATAAGGGAATTGTTTGAAACTTGTGATATCTCAACTCGTTGAACTCTGTTTTCTCAGTGAATATAATATTACTGTCATCAATGAAGAGAATTTTTCACCATAAGTAACATTATTGGAAAAGTCATTGATGTATATCAGGAACAGTATTGGTCCTAATACGCTACCTTGCAGAACCCCTATATTAATATATTTCGGTTCTGATAAGTGTGAGATCAGAATATTCACCACTCACCAGGGCTGATGCCAGATTCTGACCACCATCCACTACAACATCATGCTGCATGTTGGTGAGTAAGTGTATAATACTGTTACCCTCTTATTTTATCAGAAGACATCCCACCCAGGTTCCTTAACACCCCACTACTGCAGCCATGCCATCCTGTTCTCTAGAAGTATGGTTCCTCCAACCACCAGAGGGTTCATGCAACCCCAATTGCTCTACAGTGCTAATGGAAACCTTTAATGAACTTTGTCCTGCACATTACATGAAGCATTGTGAACAGAAACCCCTACTAAAGCTAACAGACTATGCAATTAGTATAGAACTCAACTAAATAATATAAGTATCCTGAAGCTCCAGTGCTGTGACATGTCAAGTAAACAGTAAAGCTTATTAGGAAATGTACATAATGGTAGAAAGACATCATAAATCAGTACTCAAGTTAGCTAAATGTGAGAATGCACTCTTAATGCACCAAACAGGTGTAAATCAACATAGGAGGTCATTAAAACAGAGGTAATCTGTTAAAGGAAAGCAAGTGCTGTTCCATTCCCAGCAGGTGTTATTCAATCTGTATATTGAGCAAGCAGTAAAGGAAACAAAAGAAAGATTTGGAGTAGGTATTAAAGTCCATGGAGAAGAAATAAAAACGTTGAGGTTCGCCAATGACATTGTAATTCTGTCAGAGACAACAAAGGACTTGCAAGAGCAGTTAAACGGAATGGACAGTGTCTTGAAAGGAGGATATAAGATGAACATCAACAAAAGCAAAACAAGGATAATGGAATGTAGTCGAATTAAGTCGGGTGATGCTGAGGGAATTAGATTAGGAAATGAGACACTTAAAGTAGTAAAGGAGTTTTGCTATTTGGGGAGCAAAATAACTGATGATGGTCAAAGTAGAGAGGATATAAAATGTAGACTGGCAATGGCAAGGAAAGCGTTTCTGAAGAAGAGAAATTTGTTAACATCGAGTATAGATTTAAGTGTCAGGAAGTCGTTTCTGAAAGTATTTGTATGGAGTGTAGCCATGTATAGAAGTGAAACATGGACGATAAATAGTTTGGACAAGAAGAGAATGAAGCTTTCAAAATGTGGTGCTACAGAAGAATGCTGAAAATTAGATGGGTAGATCACATAACTAATGAGGAGGTATTAAATAGAATTGGGGAGAAGAGGAGTTTTTGGCACAACTTGACAAGAAGAAGGGACCGGTTGGTAGGACATGTTCTGAGGCATCAAGGGATCACAAATTTAGCATTAGAGGGCAGCGTGGAGGGTAAAAATCATAGAGGGAGACCAAGAGATGAATACACTAAGCAGATTCAGAAGGATGTAGGTTGCAGTAAGTACTGCGAGATGAAGAAGCTCGCACAGGATAGAGTAGCATGGAGAGCTGCATCAAACCAGTCTCAGGACTGAAGACCACAACAACAACATTAAACTCACATTTCACTAACCCCGTCTCAGGTATCAACTTAAGGGAAGATGTATGCAAAGCTGAAGCACTGCTGTCAACTTTAGACAATATGTCAAATGGTACTTTTAGGTGGACTAATGTAACTAGTTGACAAGTCAATGATTCAAGAGACAAACTCAACAACTTAAGAACCAAAGATTGTTATAGAATCTTAAACTTTGTAATTCAACAAGTAAGACAAAGAATTTCAGTGCCATTAACAAATATCATAAAGAAGATGTTAGATGAATGTGTCTACCTAGAAAGCTAGAAAATCTTTATAATTAAACTTGTTAATGAAAAGGGCAATGTGATATTATGAGATAATTACTGATTCATGTCACTTGCCCCAATAATATCTAAGTAAGCAAGTATTGTATGAAAAGTAGTTTAGCCAACATTTTCAGCACTATAACTTACTCATTTCTGCATGGTAGGTTTTGGTCTGACATATAATAATAACAATAACAACAACAATAATAATAATAGTAATTTTTTCACCATTGAATGATTCATTGCACATGTATAAGAACAGGTAACAATTCTTAATACATAGCACAACAATACATTCTTCTGAATATATCATTGATTAACAAAATGATTAAATTATAAATAAAATGGTTAACTTAAAACTATTTATATATATTTTTGAAGCACTTCTTATTTTGTGTGTAAGTATGGTATTCTTCTAATGTGTAAAATGGATTTTGTAACAGGAATTTCTTTAGCTGAAATTTAAGCTTCATTTGTGGGTAGGGTCATAACTTTAGTGGGTAGTGCATTAGCTAACTTTAAACTTACATATTGTGGATCCTCAAGTGCTGTTCTGTGGCTGCTGATGTAAAATGTTTCTTTACTTCTAGTATTGTACTGTTACCAATTGGAACAAATGTTGGGCTGCAGCCTTTTAACAAGTAATATGGCTTTTGGAATGTACATGTTTACTACAGTAAGTACACCAGTTTCTGGCAGCATTTTTTGCTCCACAGATGATTCTTATAGCCCATATAGGAAAAGTAAAATACTTATTTAGATTTGCTGTGGTTGTTGTTCTTCAAATTTCTATTCTGTAATTCAGGTCAGAGGAAAATAAAACATTATATGCAGTCTTTAGGACAACAGTGTCTTTGCAGAACTTGCTAATTATGTTAATTATAAATATTTTCTTAGACACCTTACATGCTAGAGTGCCAACACGTGTACATTTTAGATTGTTTTGAATTGTTAAATTGAGGAATTTTACGCTATACTCTTTTTTTCTAATTTCCATTTGATTTCATTTATTATTGGTCCTGTAGATCATACAATTTGTACAGCAAAGCACATCGTGATATAGGACAAGTCAATTTGAAAAATTATGTTAAGATGATATATGACAAGAGATGACAGTAGTGGAACATAACTCACATAGCAGAATACATATAGGATATATAGAAAAAATATAAAAAAGGTGGTGTGTGATGAGAGATGATGGTGGTGCATACTGCACATAGCAGAATATATATATGAGATACAGACAGAATATTGATAAGATAAAATAATTAAATTATCTTACTAAGTAGAAACATCTGCAACTGAATAAACAGCTTATTGCAAGTAATTAAAATTTTGTTTCAAGATATTCATGTACAGAACAGAAACAGTGATTTAGTAGCAATTCCTTTAGTTTAATTCTCATTATTTTTGGGTTTTTGCTTGTTTTTATGTCTGTTGGGAGCTGGTTGTATACTTTAATGCCCATACATTTAACCCCATTTGCATATAATTTTGTGTTGTGGGCTATAATTTGTAACTGTGTTTTGTTTCTGGTGTCATGTGTGTGGTGGCCTGCATTTCTGTCGAGGGCGTCCAAGTGCTGTACTGTAAAACAAGCTAGTTCCAATATATAGAGGCATGGCAGTGGCAGGATTTTTAGCTGTTGAAATAGTGGTTTACAGTGGTCAGTTATTTTTTTTACATTTCATTATTCTTACTACTTGTTTTTGTAACTTGAAAATTGTGAGAGAATCAGAGCTCTTTCCCCAGAAGATTAGGCCATAGCTCAAGAGAGACTCAAACAGGGCATGGTACACCAGCTTCAAGGCATCTACACTGGCTGCGTCTTTTAATGATCATAATAGATAGCAGGTTTTACTAAGCTTTTGTGACAATGCCTCAATATGTGGTTTCCAATTTAGTGTGTTACTGATGGTAAGTCCAAGAAATTTGGTGTCCTGCCTGTTCATAATGTCATCTTTGCTGGTATCTAGAAGTGCATTGAAGGGGGTTAGATTTTGTCTAGTACGGAAGTTCATACTTACAGTTTTTTGAGGATTTATGAGTAGTCTATCTGCTTCAAACCATGATTGTAAATGACAAGTAGTTTCATTAACTGCATCTTGCAATGTGTCACCTCTACTGGTTATCAGGATATTTGTGTCGTCTGCATACAGAAAGGAGCTGGCATTTGGTATGTGTTCTGGGAGATCATTTGTGAACAAAATGAAAAGAACAGGGCCAAAGACAATCCCTGAGGTACGCCATTTATTGTATGTAGTATATCTGACCTGCAGTGCGTGAATGTCTCTGATTTTCTTATTTCTACATATTGCTTTCTTTGACTAAGGTAGCTATGGAACCAATTGTGGGCTACACCTGTAATCCCATACTTAATGGAGTTTCATAAGCAGCAGCTTGTGGTTGACCATGTTGAAGGCCTTGGAGTGATCAAGAAATATACTGACAGCAGGTTGTTTATGGTCAACAAAACTTGAGCAGTTTTCTAGAAATGCATACAGGGCATGTGTGGTGGACCTATTTTTCCGAAGTCCGTATTGGGAAGATGTGATTATGTTGTTAGCCTATGTATAGTCTAATTTCAACATTAAAACTACTGTTGTTAAACTGCATGAGAGATGTTTTACTACAGCTTACATTTAAGTGGCTTTAACTAAAGTACTGAACAGTTTCATTTGTCACATTGTTAGAGTGGGTCTCTAGTTTGTTAAACGATTCCTTTTTACACACAATGGATGTATCATCCACATTCAGAATTATTTTGGAACTTTGAGTGCAATATCTTATGGCATTACATAAATGAAAAAAAAAGAGGACCCAGTACTGAGCTCTGGGGCACTCCACATTTTATATTAGTGATTTTGGATTTGTGAACACCACTTCCAGTTTTAAGCAGTACAATCTGCTTTCAGCTACTCATGTATGATTTTATTGGGTCATGAGCAGTGCCTCTGATACCAATGTTCCATAGCTTTTCTAATAGGATTGTGGCCTTCATACAGCCAAGAGCTTTCTCAAGATCAAGGTATGCTTGTTCACGATGCCACTTATTATCTCTTCAATTAACTGAGCAGCTGCTGTGTTTGTTTATTTACATTTTAAGAATCCATCTTTATTTCCAAACATTAGGTCATTCACATGGAGAAAGTTGTTAATTCTGCTGTATATGACTTTTTCAACTATTTTGGAAAAGATGGGAAGTAGTTGAGATTGGTCTGTAGTATTGAATTTTGAGTTTGTTTCCTTTTTAAAGATTGGTGTTACCTGAGATATTTTTAGCCTGTCTGGGAAGTCACCTAATTCTATTACATTATTTACTGCTATAGACAGAGGTACAGAGACATTTTGTTTCCACACTTTTAACACATTAATACTGAGTCCATCATGCACTGCAGAACTGGAAGATTTTAGAGAGAGAACTATGGTAATTATTTCTTTGCAGTTTGTGGTGGCTAGATATATGCTATTTCAGATGGACTGCTTTTAAAATTATGCTCTATGGTGTTATGTTTGTCACTGATAGCTTCCCCTACTGAAGAAAAATGTTCATTGAATATATTTGCAATTTCAAGTTGATCTTTTAGTAGCATCCCATTGTGGTCAATAATAAAGCCCACACAAAATTTGTCTCTGCCTGTTCTAAAATTGTTTATCACTTCTCAGACGCCAGCAGTAACAAGTTGTTTGTAACATAGTTGCTCCTGGTCTGTATTAATAAATCTTTATAGTATTCTTGATAAGTTTTGAAGGCCTCCTTTAGTTTGTGATTTTGTCTATTATTCAACATTGCACTATGAAATAATTTTAAATTTTCCCTTGTTTCAATGACATCATTATTTATCCAGATACTTTTGTTTTAATTTTTAGTTTGTTTAACTTCTGTGGCTACAACTGGGCATGTGGCATCAAAACAGTAATAGAAGTCAGCAGAAAAGCTGTCATAGGAAAAGCTGTCATTCTCAAACCATGGTATGTGTGCTAACATGCAGCTCAGCCTATTGATGTTATCATTATCATTACACATAGTTTTTGTGCTTATATATAGTTTCTTTTTAGTGACAAAGGGCACCTCATTTGCCTCCAATTGAAGTTTTGCTGCATGGTGATCAGAAATGGCTAGTTTGAGAACAGATTTACTGTAGGCAAAATGGGTCAAGTTTGTTATTATGTTACCAAGACACATTTTGTTATTGCCAATCTTTCGAGTTAACTCATGGATAAGTGGGGTCAGACTGAATTCATTGAGTAGGAGGTGTAGCTTTTTGCTGTTGGCATTATTGGTTAATAAGTCTATATTTATATCCCCTGTTATTAGAGGGTTTACATGGCCATTTAACCCAGAAAATATACAGTCCATATATCAGCAAGTCAGATAGATTTTTGAAAAATACATCCATACATGCCTAGGTGGCCTATACACACCCATTATTGCTATATTTTCACCAGCCCATTACAGATTTATTGCAGCAACTCCTGTAATTCCTTCTATCAGTATGCATTTACCTCTCTGCTGTTGAATCAGTTGAAAGCATTATAGTAAAAGTATATAAATGCTATGAGAATAAGACAGCTCTGCAATGCTACATGACTCGAATAAAGCCTTTGACACAGTCTTCCATGACACACTAATTAAAAAGCTACACCACAATGGAATGAGAGAGAATGCCCTTGGCTTACAGCAGTGAAAGGAAGCACTGTGTGTGTGTGTGTGTGTGTGTGTGTGTGTGTGTGTGTGTGTGTGTGCACGCTTGCTTGTGCATGTGTGTATAGACAGTCAAGAATAAGATCGTTTACACCATAGCAGACTGCATCAGGGCTCAGTTATTGAAACTTTTTTTTTTAAATTATATATATGAATGATCTGCTCACAGTATTGAATTGAAAAAATGATCTGTGCAAATGATATGACACCAATTGCACAAGATAGCTGCCTGGATGAACTACAGCTTAGTGCAGCAACAATAGTAGACATACGCAGTACATGGTTTAAGGCAAATGCACTGCAGGTAAACGATACAAAAATTGAAGACATACTGTTCATTTTCAATGCAATGAAACAATAAGTTAGTCAAAGTTATCAGGTTTCATGTTTACCAAAGTTTTACATGTGATACTCATAGCACCAAACTATGCAACAGACACTCCTGAGTAGTATACAAATTGAGAAGCCATATCTGCAAAATGATCTTTTTAAATGCATGTTTTGCCTTATTTCATTCCTATCTGACCTATGAATTCAAGATTGGTGTCAACTTCCATTTACAGTACAAACTAATGAACACTGCTATAAGGGCCAAGAATATGTAATAAAATGTTTTTTATTTTGGAAATTCACCAGTGCTCCACTAAAATATAGTCTGCAATTGGCAGTCAGAGCTTTGGATTATCATACAGAAGCATACTAGTACTGGCACTAACATGCCTTTTGTTATGCAGTATTTAAGAACTAAGGTGGACATTTAATAATTCTTTGTAAAAGAAGTGAAACCAGATGTTTTGTTTATCTGTGAGCATTCATTGACTGATGCAGAAGGTGACTCTTACAGATCTGTTGAATACTTGGACATGGTGACTGCATGATATCAAACCACTACAACTCATGGTGGAATGTCAGTGTACGCAAACAAAAATCTTAGTGTAAAAGAAATTGATATAAAAAAGTAGAGTACTGGATCTTGAACTGGCCACAATAGTTTTAAAAAGTGTTGATCTCATTGTTATCTCCATATACCATTCACCAGATGGTAACTTTGAAAATTTTATTACACAGCTGGAGGAATGTTTATGTTACCTGACATGCCTTAAGTGTAAAATTGCATTGTGTGGCGATTTCAGCATACATATAAGTGATGGAAGTGCTAAAGAGAGGGTCTTTATGAGCTTAATGAAAGCTACAGGCTGTTTATAGCAAACCAACTCCCAAAAAGCAGTGATGCCTGTCTAGATACAGTTATCAAACTTCAGTGCATTGGATTATAATACCATTGTAACTGAACCAGTGATAGCACATCACAGCACATTACAAATGGAACTCAATATGAAGACCAAGAATAAATTTAAACCACGCACTTGGTACTCAAGTTACACATTCAGCAGAAGGATTACAAAATAAGAAAGACTAAATGACCTGAAATCATCACTATTTGGTACAATCTGGCAGCCAAAAATGGCAGAAATGGCAGCCAGTGACTCATCTGAATATCTGTTCCAAATCTTAAGAATCAGTGGTATGTTTCCAATACTCCCCATGAGGAATCCTGAAGGCAAATCACAATGAAGGGAAAAACCTGTTGGAGAGAAGATGTGGTTACACCTGATCTACATAAATTAAAATGCTTAGTCATAACATTCAAGGACCAGAAAGGGACAGCTTTAGATGCTCCAAGTAAAGAGCTGCTTCATTGTAGCAAAGGGTATTTACAAAATGAGAGTGGAGGATGCAAAAAGTAATACAATGACAGGTTCATTAAACAGGCTCACAACCCATGTAAATCAGCTTGGAATCTGGTAAATGAACACAGGAAGAAGGCTACCTCCAACTCAAATTCATGTAGTGCTGATGCCTTCAATCAGTACTTTATTGGGATAGTGAAAAATACTGTAATTGAATGTTGGACTCAAACTTAGGTCCTACAGCTCATACATAAAATGTACATTCTAGCCCAACTAAAAACTGAAATGAAATGCACCCTAAGGATATTGTAAAACTATTGAATTCATATAAACATTCAGGGCAGGCAAATATCCATGACATGTCCTGCAGAGTCCTGAAGAAAATAATTCCAGAATTTGCCCAATCACCATCCATAGTAATTAACAAATGTTCATCCTTTGGCGTCTTCCCATAATTCTTTAAACTGTCACACACAGAACAAGTCTACAAAAAAAGTGACCCAACTGTCTTGGGTTCACAAGGACATGAAAACAACATGTTTTTACAAATACAATATAATAATATTATAGTATATACAGACAATTGAGTATGTAATTATATAAAAATTTATACAGTAAATTCTTTGAGCAGCAATACAAAAGAAAGACGATACATAATTTCTTAGAATCATTAAAGCACCATGGAAAACAGATAGAGAAAACAAACAGGTACTGAGCTCAAGTTAAATAACATTCTTAGTGGCATTATGTCAACTTGTATTATATAATATTATAATTTTGCAATTTATTTATTTAAAAATTCATCTAGCTGTAAAAAGCTTTTTCTAGCACAAGTATTTTTAGTGCTTTCTTAAACTTACTGTTGTTATGAAACTCTGCCTTTGTTTCAGGAGGAAGAGCACTGAAGAGTTTTGTTCCAGTGTGGTTGACACCCTTTTGCACCATGCTCAAATTTCTATGCTCACTGTGTATGTCATTCTTCCTCTGTGTGTTATACTCATGATAATTACTGTTTGGTTGAAATATCTATATGTTTTATAGACAAAAAACTTGAGAGGAAAAAATATATTAGCATGTAGTTGTATATATTTTAAGTTTTTGAAAGCTATTTCTACATGAGTCTCTTGGGCACCGATCCACATATAACTCTTACTAAAGCTTGCTTTGGAGCAGTGCACACTTTCCTTGCTAATGGCTGGTTGTCCCAAAAAATAATGCTGTATTCAATGAGTGAATGAAAATAGCCATAGTATGCTACTTTTGCAGTGTTAGGTTCAACAAATGTAGTGACAACCTGTAAAGCACACAAAGCAGAACTAAGCCTCTTAAAGAGACCTGTAATATGCAAAGACCAGTTCATTTTTTTCTCAATGTGCACTCCAAGAACATTTGTTTCCATTCTTTCTATTGGCTGATTACCACATGTCACATTTGTCTCTCTCTTTTTCTGATTTTGTACAGAGCTGAATAAAGCTTGTCTTACTGGAATTTAACGAGACCATTAACCTTGAACCAATTAACCACATCTGAGGGTATGTAATTAATGGATTCCTCAAGATTACTATCTGTTCTACTGCTCTTAAAAATTGTGGTATCATCAGCAAATAATGTAAATTTACACGGCAGGCTTGTACATGATGGTAGATCAGTTACAAAAATCAAGAATAATAGTGGCCCAAGAATTGAGCCCTAAGGCACTCCACATGTAATGGAACTCCATTCAGAATGTGAGGAAACATCACATACTGTTTTCCTCTAAAATTTACTCAAATTAAATAGAAATCTCTAATAAAACCATGGATTACACAAGGAATAAAGATTTCCTGTAAGACAAAAAGGAAAATGTATCTGTCGACCAAGAATAGCTCCAATGCTGATGATTTAGCTAAATACAAGGAATACTGTAAAATATTAAAAAGTAATTCAGACATCTAAACAAATGCACTATGAGCAGAAGATAGCAATGTCAAGGAACAAAATAAAAACAATATGGGATATAGTGAAAGAGGAGACTGGTAGAACAAGATAGGAACAGGAGCAAATAGCATTAAGGGTAGATGACACATTAGTAGCCAATGGGCATAGTGTGGCAAATCTATTTAAGGGGATACGGAATCGGATTTTGGGTTAAAAAATCGAATTTTTTTTTATTGGCGTATTATATTCTGCCATGTTTCCTCTTTAAAATGACGTATCATACATAGCTCTACTACAATTATAACTATTTTATTTTTATATATTTGTGAGATCGGGTATTGCGCTCTTCACAGTGGTATAATGTTCGCTATGTCAAATATCTGGGAGATGGTGACTCTAAAGCATTCAAAGAAGTTTTGGAAAGCAAACCATATGGGAACAGTGTAAATATAAGCAAACTTGAATGTATAGGACATGTGCAGAAGAGAATGGGTGCCAGGCTGAGAAGGTTAAAATCAGTTATGAAAGGGAAAAAACTAGATGATGGGAAAACCTTGGATGGCAGAGGAAGATTGACTGATTCCATAATAGACCACATTCAGAACTGCTATGGCCTTGCAATCAGGCAAAATACAGGCAATCTTGAAGAAATGAGGAGAGCTATATGGGCTTTATATTTCCACACCGCATCCACGGATGAGCATCCACAACATGGTTTGTGCCCCAAAGGTGAAAACAGCTGGTGTAAATACAATAGGGGACTAACAACAGGAGAGAAATACATTCACCACCACAGTCTACCATCAGCCATCATGGCAGAAATAAAGCCCATTTTCAGAGATCTGGCTGACAGAAGTCTTCTGATGAAATGTCTTCACGGAAAAACGCAGAACCCCAACGAGTGCTTGAATAGTGTGATATGGCATCGTCTCCCAAAAACAGTGTTTGTCGGAATTAATACACTACATTTTGGTGTGTATGATGCTGTGGCAACCTTCAATCTTGGAAATATAACTAAATGCCAGGTCCTTCAAAAGTTGGGTATGTGTGTTGGTTCCCGTACGGTACGTGCTATGTTCTTTTTAGATCAGCACAGACTAAGGCATGCTGATAATATAATCAAGACATTAGTGAAAAAAGCAAGACAGGTGCAGAGGGGTGCCAAAAGAAGACTTGAAGATGATTATGAAGACTGTGAAGGGGGTATTAGCTACGGATCAGGAATGTTTTAATCTTCTTTCTCCGTTTCCCGTAAGTTTACTTTTTACTTCATCTAGGAACATTATCTCAGGTACTGGTCAACCTAGAAGTCTGAAATTTTTATGACGTAGTGACATAGGTCCCTATTACATACTGAAACAACGATTTTTTAATTACTTGATTTACAAAAGACTTAGGGGTGATAGTCTAGTAAAAAGCGATGGAAAAAATTTACTTAAAAATAAATGTACAATATCTCTGTAAGAAAATACTTTGACAATAAACTGTTGTTTCAGTATTGTTGTAACATATGAATGCACATACAGTAAAATTTTTACCTCTCTGTCTCCAGTAGTTTGTGAGAAAATGTTCCCTATAGTAGGCATATATTAACATTGCGGGGATAGGTGATTCCGTATCCCCTTAACAAGTACTTTATATCTGTTACTGTTGGAATGGGATTGTCAGGATCAGTAAATAATGCCCTTGAATATCTGAGACTAGCCTTTACAAATAGCTTCAGGTACATCAATATGTCACTCACTTCACCGAAAGAAATAACTTCCATAATAAAATCTTTAAAAACAGAGCATTCTAGTGGTTACTATGAAATATCAACAAGGTTAATTAAGGCATGATCTTGTGAGTCTAGTAAAATTCTAAGTTACTTGTGTAACCAGTCAGTTATAACTGGGACATTTCCTGACTGGCTAAAATATGCAGATGTTAAGCCTCTATTCAAGAAAGGGGATAAAGAGATACCATCAAACTACAGACCAATTTCACTTTTGCCAGCATTCTCAAAAATTTTAGAAAAAGTAATGTACAGGCAGCTTCTCAACCATCTGACCACAAATAACATATTATCAAGAACACAGTTTGGATTTCTGAAGGGTTCTCATAGCGAGAAGGCTATTTACACCTACAGTGAAAATGTACTTAATTCATTAAATAACAAATTACATGCAGCAAGTATTTTCTGTGATTTGTCAAAGGCGTTTGATTGTGTGAACCACAACATCCTTTCAAATAAATTAGAATCCTGTGGTGTCATGGGCAGTGCTGCGAACTGGTTCAAGTCATACCTCGCTAACAGGAAACAAAGCATGTCAGTGCAAGAGACTAGTGAATTAAGTCATCAGTCATCATCAGAATGGGAAGAAATTACATGTGGTGTCTCACAAGGATCCATCTTAGGGCTATTGCTTTTTCTTGTGTACATTAATGATCTCTCATCAGTTAAACTGCCAGAAGCAGAGTTTGTTTTGTTTGCAGATGACACAAGTATTGCAATAAATAGTATGTCGAGTGTAGTTCTAGAAAGATCTGCTAATGATATTTTCATGGATATTAATGAATGGTTTAAAGCCAACTAACTGACATTAAACTTTGAAAAGACTCACTATTCAGAACCTGTAAGAGGTTTCCACCCAGCATATGCATAAGTATGAAGAAGACCAGATAGAAGAGGTTGACAGTCTTAAATTCCTAGGATTACAACTTGATAATAAATTCAGTTGGGTGGAGCACACCATGGAACTGCAGAAACACCTTAACATATATGTATTTGCAATTCGAGTGTTAGCAGACATACGTGACATAAAAATAAAAAAAGTTTGCATACTTTGCCTACTTTCATTCCATAATGTCATATGGTATAATATTTTGGGGTAACTCTTCAAGTCTTTTCAGAGTCCAAAAGCATGTAATACATATTATTTGTGGAGTAAATTCATGGACGTCCTGTAGAAACCTCTTCAAAGAACCTCCTTAATGAAATTTGTCCTAAATAATATATCTCTTTTTCCAACAAACAGCTCAGTTCATACATACAATACCAGGAACAAAAATGATCTGCACAAAGACTTAAAAGCACTTACTTTAGTTCAGAAAGGGGTCCACAACTCAGGAACACTCATCTTCAATAATTTGCTGGCAAACATAAAAATTTAGTTACAAATAAGGATCAGTTTAAAAGGAGCCTGAAAAACTTACTAGTGGCTAACTCCTTCTACTCCATTGACGAATTTTTTAATAGAAACAAATGATGTATTGTATATATTCATACTATTAGTATTGTTATTTCACCTCACTTTCACTTGCAGCGGGAGCCCCCCCCCCCCCCCCCCCCTGCTTCAATAGTTTAAGAAAATTATTAGTTATAATATGCTTTGTAAAATCACAAAATTATGTTGGAATTTTTTATTTTCCTTATTTGATGATACTTACCTTTTAAAATACATTCAGTGATGAGTTAAAACAAATAATTATTAGTGCAGTAAGCAGGTTAACTGAAAATGAGTGGTGTAAATCTTGATAGTGTTACGATGCTGCGGGCACACTTAGAATTTGTCCCAGTGTGCGAACCTTCAGGTAAAGTCTGGTGCTGGTGGACCAGGGCTGCGGCCATGGCAACATCAAAAGGACTGGAGGACTGGAGTAGAAGTGCCTAGAACCCTCCATCTTGCATCACCTTGCTGCTTCAAGACTTTACGGCTATATAGGGCCCACCCTGCTGTCACAGTCATTCAGTGCGGATAGGTTTGTTCAGTGCATGCTGCACATGTGTTTAGTGTTCCGACTTTAGTGGACTATTATATATGACTACATTTTATTCATTTACTTTAGTCTCTTAGTGTATTGTGAATTAAGTTTGCAATGGATAAATTTGTTACCAAAAATGCCAGCTTGGAAGTTGATGATACTACAAGTCAACCTCCAACAATTATTGTGTCATCAACTGCTTTGTTGTCTTCAGGTGGGAACCATTCACAGCCAAAACCTGGACAATCCAGTAAGGGAAGATCATTTCAGAAGTCTTGTTTAATCAAATATACTTGGCTAGAATATGAAGCATCTACCCAAAAACCTGCAATGCAGCAGATGCTAAAAATCTATTACAATTTTCTTCAAAAAAAGAAGATGCATTTACTTGTGTAGGGTTTCCTAACTGGAAAAAGGCTTTGGAAAAATTCAGTCTTCATGAAAATATGTTCATGCATAAAGAAGATGTTCTGAAACTAAATTCTATCACTAACCAAAGTGTGGCCTCCCAATTGAATGAACAGTTAGATAGTGATATGAAGAAAGACTGGTTAGTTCTGGAAACAATTTTTACTACCATGCAATTTCTATGGTGACAAGGATTAGCAATTAGAGGGCACATAGATGAGAACTCAAATTCTTTTCAATTGTTGGAACTCCAAACGAATGACATACTTGAGTTTAAAGATTGGATAGGGTGTTTGGGGTATAAATGGATGTTCCACAATATTTAAAACAAGATCATTGATCCACTAAGAAAGTCTGTGTTGAGAAAGATATTGGCTTCAGTCAAGAAGACTGAACATTTTTCTGTTATGGTTGATGAAACAAGTAAGTCTTTGATTCACGAACAAGTGTCATTTTGTATTCATACAGTCGATGATTCCTTAATCATCAATGAAGACTTTATTGGCTTATATAAGACCCCCAAAACTGAATCACAAACTCTGTTTAGTATTTTAAAAGATGTTTTTGCTCATCTTCATTTGTCAATGGATAACTTAAGGAGACAGTGCTACGGTGGTGCCTCAAATATGTGAGGTGAGTTCTAAGGACCAGAAAAAGTTAATTTTGGATATACAACCAAAAGCACGTTATGTGCGCTGCACTGCTCACAGTTTAGACTTGGCAGTTGTAGACAGTCTCCTCCATCTTACATCTATGAGGGATATTATGGCTTATGACTTAATAAATACCGTAAGGGAATTCAACAAAAGGATGAGGCTTTTCAGAAGCATACACTGTGAGTGCCAATGACCAAGCTGGTCTATGACCCCTTTGCGCAACCTGCTGGACTATGCAAGCTTCTAGTATCTTGAGAATATTGAAAAACTTTGAAGAACTTCTAGAGTTTTTTGAAACATTTTTTGCAGAGGACAAAACAGAGGGAAGTTACAAATGAGCAGGCTATGTACTTTGAATCAATGTTACAATTCAAGACTTATTTCTCTTTACATCTTTATTGCCATGCAATGAACCCAGTTGAGGATGTCAATGAAAAAATTCAATGCCCCCATCTAAATGTTGCTGACCTGGGAAAAAAATGAGGGCTTGATTTGAATACTGAATGGAAGGCATGATAGCTTTGAACAATTTGGGAATTGTGTTTAGAAGAAAAACCTTAAAAAGTTGATGATCCTTTGCTTCCTCGGAATTGAAGTATACCAAAGAAGTATGAAAACAATGAAGCCAGTGCACCACACACTTTCAAAACCCCAAAGGAATACTGCAAAGCAATTTACATTGAAGTTTGTGAAATGGTGCAACCTTGCATTACTGAGTGGTTTGCTTCAACTGGACTCACACAGGTCACTGCAGTTTATTTATTTATTTATTTTGATCCACTGATTACAAAAAAAGGTTTATTTTGTTACAATCTTCTGGATAAGTCAGAGCCTTACTTACTAAGGTTACATATTATTCGCTGGCATTTTTATCTACACAACTTTTTCTAAATTTAGTTGAGAGAACAGAGTTACATATATGGACTATACATAAAAAATTGTTATTGCCATACTTAGATTAAGGAATCTACAGTTTGTGACATAGTATTCATATCTGACATTCAAATATTTAGTTTGTGACACAGTCTAAGATTTGAGATTACATATATTTTTATATAGATGGTCTTCCATCATACGAGTTTACTAAATCTAGAAACTCGTCTATTGAATATACAGGATTGTTTAGGAGCCATAATTTTAATTTTGTTTTTAGTTTTGTAATGGGCAATTTGGAGATATTAGGATGGAAGCAATTCAGTAGTTTTATGCCTGCATAGTGAGTGCTTTTCTCATAAAGTGTTGTTCTATGAGAGATGATGTGGGGTCTCTCTCTACCTCTAGTGTTGTGATTGTGTATTTCTTTATTAAGTGTTTTGTTACTGTTTAGTGCCATAATGATTATCTTCAGCACATACAGGTTATGATCAGTTAGTATTTTAAATTCTTTAAACAAATTTCTGCAGAACTCCCTGGCACATTTATTCCCCATAATTCTAAGTGCCTTATTTTGTAAGATAAGTACACTTTTCATGTTTTCTTTACTGCTGGATCCCCATACCTCTATCCCATAGCTTAGATGGAATTCAAACAGTGCAAAATATATTTGCCTCAGAGTGGTGATGTTACAAAAAGGTGTCAGTTTTCTTAGGACATATATGGTAGTACTTAGCTTTTTGCAAATATCATTCACATGATCAGACCAGTTTAACTCTGCATCAAGTATCATGCCAAGATTTGGTTTTTATGAGTTTTTTGCCTCCCAAGATCGAATTCAATATAGACAGATTTATTTGTGTTTAATTTTAGTTTGTTTTCATTAAAATACTGCAGAATTAAGCCTGCTGCAGTATTGGATTCCACTTCGAGCTGCGAATAGCTTGGATTGCAGCATATTAATGTGGTACCATCTGCATATAAGGTAGCTGTTGCATGGTTTGTTATGGACTGAATATCATTAACATAAATAATAAAAAGAAGTGGTCCTAATATTGACCCCTGTGGAATACCAAAATTTATGTCAGTCGTGTTTGATTTGTATGCTCCCTCGGTAGTGCTAATAGACACAAACTGCTTCCTATTTGTCACGTAAGACCTCATCAGATTATGGGCTGTGCCTTGAATGCCATAGTTTCACAGTTTGTTCAGCAATATGGTCATATCAACCCAGTCAAATGCTTTTTGTAAGTCCAGAAAGATGCCACATACATGTTCTTTATTATCTATTGCTTGAGTGACACCTTTGATTAAGTTGGATGCTGCTGTAATGGTGGACGACCCCTTGACAAACCCATACTTCCCCTTAGAAATCACTTTTTTACATTCCAGGAAGTTCCAGATTCTTGTGTATATTACTTTCTCAAAGATTTTGGATATTATTGGAAGAACAGAAATGGGTTGAAAGTTTTCTACTAGATTCCTGTTTCCTTTTTTAAAAAATAGGCACAACTCGAGCAATTTTCAACTCATATGGAAATAGACCATCTTCCATATGACAGTTGATAACTGTTGATAAAGGTGATTCAATTTTATGTATAGATTTCTTAAGAGTGTCCAGACTAAGACCATCATATCCATTCTTTAAGCTACTCACTATTTTAATTATTTCTTCTTTACTTGTTGGCATCAAAAAGTTCCTTCCTGACACTGGCATTCCTCTGAATTTGTATTTATGATTTTTAAGCTGATTGTTTATGCTGGTGCCAATAGAGGCAAAGTAATTGTTAAATAGATCTGCTATCTTATTCTGATCAGTTTCTGTTGTCCGTTTATCAGCAAGTGATTTTCAGCTGTATGTTTCTCAGATTTACCTATTTCTATATTTACTAGTGACCATGATATTTTGCAGATATTATTTGAGCTCTGAATGACACTTACAAAATGTTTCTGTTTTTCCATAATTAGGAGGTCTACATAGTATTTCTGATACTTTTTGAACTCTTCTTTTAATTTTTTATTGCTGAAGTCATTTAACATAGCATACTCATACCACCTTAGTTTTTCTCTAGCCTCAGTGACTGAACTTGATATCCAGTTTCAGGTTACAGAGTGTGATTGAATTCTCTTTTTTATTAATGGACAGGCTTGGTTAAGAATGTAGAATAGTTCACTTGAGAATTTGCTGTAACTATGAAGTGTCGTTAGAACACTGTTCCAATCCACATTACTTAGCATATTATTCAAATGAGTTATATTTTGGTCTGTATTCATCCTAATATAACTATAGAAACTGTGTGTAGGAACCTTTTTTTATGTATGCATTTAGTTCTACTGCATGGTGGTCTGACAAAGCACTTATAAAAACAGAAGATGTAAGATCGGAAAGACAAATACCAGCGATTATGTTATCTATTGCAGACTGGCATGTTTCAGTCTCCCTGGTTGAAGTGTTTGTCAGGTATCTTACATTATATTCAAGCAGAGTATTCTTGAATTGTCTAGTGTGTAACTTATCTGCTAATACATTTGTGTTGAAGTCTCCTATAATTACTAACTTGTTCAGGTGTGATATAAAAACATTCTCTATCTTAACAAAACTTTGCTAAGAAAACTTCGAAGTTTCCACCTGGCGGTCTGTATAAACATATAACATAAATTTCATCATTTGGTCCTTTGTATGTGCTGCATGTAATTAAATTGTTCCTTCTAATGAATATTTACTTACATTTACAGAATTAAAATCAAATGTGCTTTTTACATACATTGACACACCCCCACCTCTGATAGTAGATCTACAAAACTAATTAGCTAGTACCAGGTTTAAAAAGTTCTAATTTGGCATCAGATAGCCAGTGTTCACTAATACCAAGCACATCAGGCATAGTTTCATTTACAAACACGTCTAATTGTTCATATTTATTGCTCAAGCCCTGTACACTCTGGTGGATTATTTTAAAGTTGTAAATACCTTGTTGTATATTTCTCTGCTTTACCGACTTAAATAAGGTCTTATCTCTGTTTCTCTTGTGGGCTTCCTTCTCTTTCTGGTTTCCACTAAAAAATAATTTAGGTGGGATGGAGGCACTGGCTTCTGTCTGCTGTCTGAAGTTTTTTTAGTTGACAGTACTGGTTCTGCTAATGTTGGAGTTGATTCTGCTGCTATCGTGGATGGTTCTGCTGTTGCTAATGATGGTTCTGTTGCTTTTGATTTTCCTGCTGGTATTAGGGCTGGCTCTGTAGTTGATGGAACTGTTACTGCATTTGTTGTTGTTAGTGTAGCTGTTCTTGATGTTTTTACTACTTTTGGTGGAGTTGGTCGAGCAACCATTGATTCTGTTGCCGCTACTGGTACCAGAGGTGGCTCTACTGTTGATGTAGCTGCTGATGCTGCTTTTGTTGTTGTTGTTGCTGTGATTGTTTCTGATGCTTTTAACATTTTTTGTGGCAATACTTCTGTTGGTGCTTGCTTTAAAACTGTTGGAGCTAATGGTAAAGACATGCTGTCACATGTTTGTTCAGTCTCTCTAACATTTCACTGATTTTCCCACACAAAAGTTTTTTGCCCTTTTTGTTCAGATGCATCCCATGTCTCATGAAGCAGTCTCTCTTAAGAAATCTATACAAAGAAAGTTTGTGTTTGGATACATTTTGTATATTTCCTGAAATTGTGAGTTGGCTTACCTAATTTCAGCGTTTACACATGAAGTGGGGATAAGGTCATGTCTACAAGGAATGCTAGTGACAATCACGTTCTGCTTCTTAGTATCCTCCAGAAATGTCCTTAAGCTGCACACAGCATTCAGTAACTCATTCCTGTACACATCATTGGCACCTCCAATTAATAAAATATAACAATTTGTGCTTTTTTTGTTGTCTTTTATGATGTTCTTCATAATTTCCTGCATCGGAGCGCCTGGTTTTATGCAACTGTAGGCTTTTAAGTCACGATTATTATTGAGAATTTCCGCAAGACTGCATCCATGGCTATCAGAGTAAATATTTACCTCATTTTCTGTGTTGCTGGCAGAGTACGATGTTTTTGGCGTAAGTACTGATGTTTCAGTGGGTTCAGTAAGAAGCTGAATCATGTTTTCTAATAATTTAATGTACTTTCTAGTCGCTTTTAAGTATTTGAATACTTCATTTTTCTCATGCTGCTTTTAAGTCTTTGAATACTTCATTTTTCTCATTTAGTTCGAGTTCAGAGTTACACATCTCTGTGGCAGCTTCTCAGCCATTACATGGATGATTACAGTCGCACGAAAATACATTATTGCGATTTACTTTCGCAAAGCAGCTTGAATGATACCATATATGTTTTACTGGACACGTTCTAACACCGGTTTTCACTTTTTCACCACACAAGTGCCACTTCACTGACGATAAAAACTCGTAGTTTATGGAGCAATTTTCTACAACTTGTATACATGCCGCCATCTTAAAGTTGAACAAGAGTTCTTGCTTTTAGTAAACAGAGGTGAAACAAATTTGGGAAAATCAACTGAGTTTTTCAAAAATGACCTAGACATTGGGAGATTGCACTTATACTTGAATATGTTAGCCACTATCACTAATAAAAAACAACTGGTCCTAAAAAATATGTGTGATGTAAGAAAGTACATTAGGCAAGAGCCTGCAGTTGGAGAAATGTTACATGAAGTAGTGAAGTGCATTAAGCTTCTCCAAGTAGTTCCAATCATGACAGTAACAGCAGAATGGTCATTTAGTGCCCTTATATGTCTGAAGTCTGTCTCCGATCAACAATGGGAAAGAAGCAATTGAACATCTTGGCTGCCCTTCATGCCCACCGAGATGTTTTGTATGAATTGGATATCTGACCAGTCATCAATGATTACATATTCAGTAATCCAGACAGACAGTTGACATTTGCACCTTTGTAAGGACACTCTGAGCCCTAATAATGGCATTTAGAGGAATATTAAACTTTATAAAATAGAGAATTAAATACATACATAATGTTAAATTTTCAGTTTCAGAATATTAGTACTAGTTGAGTACCATATTACTATATTACTATAGTATTGTTTTAGTTATTTTGAAATACTTAAATATTTTTAGGGTGTAAGACTCAATTAAAACCTGCTATTTGGCTGAAAGTAATAGGCATACTGTATTTACTTTATTAACTGTATTAAAGTATTAAATTTGAGATATTGTTTTTATTGGATGAACACTAAGCCTTATTCAAAGTAATTGTAAATTAGCTATTTCACTTATTAATCAAAGTGCTATTACTGTGCAACAGCAATATTTTATGTTTTATTTTTTTTAATGATAGTTCAGGATTTATTTAAATATAATTTCAGTCTTTTCTGAGCTATACATTTACTGCTCTGTAATAGTCTATAAGCATGATTATTATTGTAAATTAAATTAGCTTTTTATGAAAATACAATGCATGTTTATGTTTTGTTTCTTTTTTCAAAGCCAAAAAATATGTCAGGCTTGTCAAGTTTCCTGGAGTTTGAAGTTATTGAGAGTCCAGTTTTTGGGGTTCTAATCTTGATCATATGACTCCTAAATGCTTAAAAAACTTTAAAACTGACTATTTTTCATCTAAAATTTAGAAAATTTCCTAGGGCAAGACCCCCAGTATGCCCCCCCTCCCCCCAATATTTTTTATAAGTTGGCACTGCTGAATATGGAGTATTATAAGATTCTGATCAACAGCATATATTTGAAGCCCCTAAAGGATTGCCACAAAAATAAGAGATTATTAGAACTAAAAGAGAAAGTCTAAAAACAAAACTATACCTAAACACTCTCACTGCTATACAATGATACACAAAAGAAATTTCTGGATCAGGCATAAGCAGAACAATCAAAAAGGTACAGTAAAAAACATAAATATCCCACATTCCTTACTGCTTACTTCATTTGCTTGTGAACCAGCTTGACTTGAGAAAGAGGGACCATGTTTTGCTCCCCTGAAGTGGGGTCCAGCACAAATAAAATAACTGAAGTTAAAAACTTCAAAATCTGTAAAAGCCCAAGAACATCAACAAAAATTTACTAATGACCTTATCAGCCACCTTACTAATGACACTAAAAATCTTCATTATGACCAGATGACCCATCTTAAAATTGTTTCAATTCTTCCTATGTCATACTGTTTAGTCTCCTGGACATGAGCTCTAAGAATGTTGTCTGTAGTGAGCTTCCAATTGTCAATCAACTCCACCTGAACTACTTTATCTGATAACAAATCATTAATCAAGCCCAAATTAGTCAATGAAGAATTTACTTTAAAAATAGGAATCAATTCAGCTGGGGTGGCCTTGTGCACCTAATGCTTAGCCATATTGGTGGCCACCATCAGTCAATGCAGGGACTTAACCAGTTCTTACTGACCATGATGAGTAATGATAGTAGCTCTAAGATTCCTACTCAATCTGTCAATAGGAAGGAAGGATTGGTGTCACAGGGGCTATTGCAACAATCTTCCATTCCCATTCCCATATAATACCTCTGACAGCCTTTAGAAACAAAGCTTACTGCATTATCCATGACATTGGATGCAAGAAGACCAATCTTAGTGTTTTGGGGAGCCTTACTTGTTGCAAAAGTCTTACACAGTTGGACTCTGTCCCTGATCTCTGCATCCATATTCTTTCAAATAGATTTATCATGAATTTTCTCTCAAGTCTTACAAATTCCCGGATACACTCCACACAGTGAGGTGTGAAAATACTCGAAAAATGTAGGTCATTAACAGTTGAAGGATGACAATCTTAGCATTTTTATTTACTGGGCCATACAACAAAAGAGCCTATCCTTTAATAGGTACAGCTTAACTGTCTCCCCTTTCTCTAGTCATTTTTTGATAGCTTTTATCTCAGTGTTCTGTTCCCGATACTCTTGGATCCCTGGACATTCATGAAGTATAAAGCTGAGTTGTTGCTGTATCCATGATGAGGGAATACTGGTGTCCTCCTCTTCAGTTTTCTCAACAAACATTCATCTTAAATGATCAGCTATCTGATTGTCAGTACCATATATGTTAACCACCTTGAATTCAAAAGCCAAAATCCTGGCAGGTCAACAGGCTATCCACCGAGTTTCCCAAGGTTGCCTTACAACAACTCAGTTCTTGGCGGTCCATTTCCATCTGAAACTCATAATACTTTAACTTCTCTAGACTGAAGAAGATGGCAAAGAGCCTCCATCTCATAGACCAAATATTTATGCTCTAGCTCATGAACGGGTCTAAGGTGCAAGCAATAGCCTGTCATCCTCCATGGTCTCCCTGGAGTAAAACAGCCATAGCCCTGACATTTATGGATCTGTCTGCATTATAAAGGGTTTCTTAAAGTCAGTTAAAGCCAATATTGGTGCTGCATTCAAGGATTCATTCTATGTCGCAAACACTGCTTCCTGGGAATCACCCCTCTTCAATTTTTGCCACTTTTCCCTTAATAAATTCAGTAGGGCAGCCTTATGAGAAAATTTAGGAATGAACTCTTTGAAGAAGTTTGCCATCTGACAAATCTCACTATTTTTTTAACATCCTTGGGTGAAGAAACTGCCAAAATAGCATTCTCCCTCTAGTGAAACTGTATGTCCCAAGAACCACATACTGGGACATACCAGCTTCACCTTCTCATGGTTAACTGTTAATTCTGCCTCCTACAGTTGCCTGGAAGCCTCTCTCAAATGCTCCAGATGTTCCTGCAAATTGTGACTGTAAATAACTCAGTCATCTGGATAATGTTACACAGATCTAAATTTCGTGTCAGAAAATATCTTATCAATCAGCTCTGACAAAACTGCAGCTCCAGTGGGTAATCAAACATTTCTGGCAAAGGTTCCAGATTTTTCTATCATAGTCATGATCCAAATGTTGCACATCAGTGTTGGTGGATTTCACCTTTCCCTCAGAAATTGCACTACACCTCAGTCTCATAGTATATTTCTCAACACTACTTAGGCCTAATCTCCTTATGCTGACAAAAGGAATTTAAAGAAAAACTGTTATCCATCAATTAATTACTATTCTGATCTTTCTTATGAAGTCTGAGGCTAGAATGCAAGGTGTCAATAAATTTGATAAGACTTTGACTTTGGTTTTTCAGGAACAGCCATTAATGTTAATCTTCACAGAAATGACTCCCTTTAGGCCAATGAAAGTGTTTTTAGCAGCAGTACAGCTGCTTTCCTCTGATTCCAACACATGCCATTTACAAATATTCTGATTTTCCTTAAACCAGCCTTCATCAATCACATTAATGATACTAACCAAATCCAGAAGGGCAAAAACCAGCTCACCATTGACATAACAAATGAAAGACAACCCCTTTCTATCCTTCTACTCTAACTGCATGTGCCACAAATCTTATAAGCCTTTGTTCTACTAATCCTTCTCCTTTTAGCTAGTTATAACAGTTCCTGACCTTTGGCTCTTTGCCTGCAATTCCTACTAACATGGCCCTCCTTTCCACAATTAAAGCATTTAATTGACTTGCCTTTCATTTCTCTAGAAGCCTCATATGGATTTCTTACCAGCAGGCCTGAATTAACTTCCTCCCTTTTGTTATCCACATATCTGAGGCTGTAATATGTGTTACTAATTGATCCAGAGTTTGAAAATCATACGGCCCTTCCCTAAGAGTGGCATTTTGTCTGTCCTCCATCCTTAACCCATTTAGAAACTGTTGCACCACTTGCACTTCAGTCTATCCCAAACACGAAGCCTTCACACTGCATTTTACCCCATTAACATACTTCACTGTTAATTAATTCATTCCTTCCTTGTTCCCTACCATAATTCTCATGAACTAATTCACATAATTCTCTAGGCATAATCAGCTGTTCTACTAACTTCCTAAAAATACTGGTAAAATTAGAATCCTGATTAATTGCCTTTCACCGTAACTGCAGCAAAGTGCCTTTTTCCTTAATCACCATTACACAGAACAACTGATGATCAGAAACACCCAATATCTCATGTTTATTCTGCAGTTCTACCATCAAAAGCACTAGCTTTAGCACTTGTGGAACTAACACCACTTCCCAGCATGTTTTTCCCACAGAAATTTCTCCAAGAAGCTGTCGAGTTTTGAAAATAGTATTCCTGAATAAGTTAATCATTCACAATCACCCTGCTGCTGATAACCTTTTCCCCTGCCTGCAGCTTCTTCATTAATCCCCAGCATCTGTTGGCTAATCTTATTAATTTGAATTACCAACTCAGTGATTTCAGATTTGGTTTCACCACTGACTGCCCCTCTCATCATCTTGTAATGTAATGTGTTGGGCCATGTGGAGCAGGTTTTGTAGTATGTGATTTATGCTAAAACAGATGTGGGTAGTGTACGAGGGTCAGTCAAAAAGTAATGCCTCCTATTTTTTTTTCTACGTTTAATTGTCAGGAAATTTAAATGCAATTACATAGGTTGAAAACCACAACATTGAGGATCATTTTGTCATTTTTCAATGTAATCTCCGCCCATCTCTACAGTTTTGGTCCATCTTTGAACAAGGGCATGTATCCCAGCACGGTAAAAATCACAGCTCTGCTTCCTAAGCCATTGACGCACGGATGTTTTGACGGCCTCCTCATCTTCAAAATGAATCCCACGATGAGCTTCTTTTAGTGGCCCGAACAGATGGAAGTCTGATGGTGCCAGGTCAGGGCTGTATGGGGGATGAGGCAAAACTTCCCATCCAATTTTGACAATCTCGTCAGAGGTGTGACGACTGGTGTGTGGTCTTGCATTGTCATGCAAAAGAAGAACATCTGCCATTGATTTTGTTGGGCGAACTCGCTGAAGACGTGCTTTAAGTTTTTTGAGGGTTGTGACATATTGAACAGAATTTATTGTGCATCCCTGCTCCAAAAAATCAACCAGAATCACACCCTCTGTATCCCAGAAAACTGTTGCCATAACTTTCCCTGCCGATCGCACAGTTTTGAATTTTTTCTTCCTCGGCGAGCTTGTGTGACGCCACTCCATTGACTGCCTCTTTGATTCGGGTTCAAAAAAATGCACCCATGTTTCGTCCCCGGTCACAATTTTTTTCAGAAACTCATCTCCCTCCAAACGGAAGCGCTGCAAGTGTTGGGAGGCTATTGTTTTCCTTGCCTCTTTATTCTGATCGGTTAACATTCTTGGAACCCACCGTGCACAAACTTTTGAGTACCCCAATTGTTTAATAATCGTGATCACACTGCCTTTACTAAGAGAAATAATGCGACACACTTCATCTGCAGTCACCCGACGGTCACCACGAATGATGTCATCAACTTGCTGAATGTTGTGTGGAGTCACTGCACTCACCGGCCTGCCGCTCCGCTTTTCGTCAGTCAACGGTGTTTGCCCTTCAGCTTCCTTACAACGACGAACCCATCGTCTAACAGTGCTGACATCCACTGTCACAACACCATACACCTTCTTCAGTCTTTCATGAATGCGTATGGGCGTTTCACCTTCTGCATTCAAGAATTCAATCACACAACGCTGTCTCAAACGAACATCGATGTCGGCCATCTTACAAACTTCTGCTGTGCTGCCACCTGTTGACACAGAAAGTTACTACTGCAGTGGATTGCAGAAGAAGGTTTGAGGAATGGCGCCAAATTCAAATTTTTCACTTAACTTAATTTCTTTAAGTAGAAAAAAAATGGGAGGCATTACTTTTTGACCGACCCTCGTATAAGGGCACTTAGTGAATAAGGCATCTTAGTGCAACAGTATGACGTAGTTGTAACAAAAATGTTAAAGTATGTCACAGTCCAATTAATATGTGTTCTTAATTAGGTAAAGTGCTGTACATTTAGGATAAGTCCTTATCACTTTGATATGAATTTTGGGATGTTTTGAGGATAAGGAACAAGTTCTGTAGTCAGTGTTAATAGTGTATAAATGTTATTAACCTTCTTCATTCAGTTTTGTAATTATAATTCAATTAGTAAAATTCATTGTTTACCATAATGCAAATTAACTGTGTAAACCATAAATTGTGGAAAAGCTTAACATTTACATATCTTCGCAAGTCAGGACAATGTATCCTTATGAAAATTACCAACTAAACACCTGCAATTAAACTAGTAATTAATGTTTCTGGAACATTCTATAGAGAAATTCTGTGCAATGTCCGCATATTACAAAAACTAGAGAATATTTGTTTAGACTGGAGACAAAACCTGATTCAGAAAGACAATTTGTATCATAAATAACATTAGACAATGATTCACAAATTATTTGTAAGATGATTTAAAGATTTTGTGATGTACGTAATTATTCTGCATTTGAGTCTTCAAATGTTGTAAAATGTCATTTTGAACATTTGAATTGTAATTTTGATGTTGTAGCAATATTACCAGCTCAAAATTGTTGCATGATTAATTAAATTATGTAAAGATTTTTGAGAACATTCTGGACTGAATAATAACAACTTAATTGTTAACTGTATGTATGTTTCAAAGTTGCTCTTGTAAAAGATGGTTAATTTCAGAAATCTGCATTATAATTGTACTCTTTTTAATTTCTACTAAAACTCTGTAATGTCAGTTTTTGCTGGATTAACATATTGTTAGAACTTCAATTTTAACACATATATTTTGGAACGACACAACAACACATGTAAGTCACAGAGTAAGTTGACAAGTAAGACATGTGTACACGTTGACATTCGAATGAGCACTGAGTCCCAGTCTAGCGGCCACTGCTCGGCTGGCCGCTTACGTGGCGCAGCTGCTGCATGGCTGGCAGACAGCGCCGCATGTAGAGGATGCACGTAATTGTGCGGCGGCCCTTTGAATGATCGGCGAGTCACAACAGTTTTCCCCCTTTTGATATTGTTGCACTGGTCTTGATGGAGGTGTCCTGGAGATGGCTAACGTCCATAGGCGTTGTTTGACTCACCGTAAAGTCTCGAGGAGGAGGCTTCCAGTACGGACGGAAGTGCCCCGATGATAATGGGTCGAGATGACAGGAGACGTAGGGGTCGAATCTGCTGGGGCCCCATGCACCAATCTGCCTGTTGCGGCAAGTCCAGTTGATATGACAGGAGACATGGGTGATGTGTCGGCGTCCGTTGGAGGAGGAGGCGAGTAGATTTGCTCTGACAGAGGATGGTCCACTGGTTCCTGCATGGGCACGTCTCCTGGTGGCGTCCGTTCTGGTGCTGGCATCGCGATGACAGTGAGAGGGCTGCGTTGTGAGTATTGAGAGATGCCAAGATCCTGAGCGTCAGGTAGAGCCAAAGGTGGTGTGGCAGCATTCAGAACAGGCGTTGCTGGCAACCGAGACTGAAGCTGGTCCGAATGATGCATTGTAACACTCGTGTCCGTCTGGATTTCATACAGGCATCTGCCACGGTGTCTTAAGGTGCGGCCCGGGCTCCATTTTGGCCGCCTGCCATATCCCCGTACCCAGACGAGGTCGTCGGCGGTGAACCAGCCAAGTGAAGGCACCCGCGGCCGTGAGGTGGGAGGCCGCAGAAGATGAAGTAGCGTGCGGGGCTGTCGGCCATGTAAGAGCTCAGCCGGGCTGTCGTCGCCCATGGGAGTGAAACAGTAAGACGACAGAAACTGGAGAAGCGCATCATCAGCAGCAGAAGAAGTCAGAAGTTTCCGCATCTGAGCCTTAAATGTGCGGACCAGTCGTTCAGCATCACTGTTGGATTGTGGATGGAACGGCGGGGCCGTGACATGCGTAACGCCGTGACGAGCACAAAAATCCACAAATTCGGAAGAGGCAAATTGCGGACCATTATCAGTAACAAGAGTAGAGGGGAGGCCTTCCAAAGAAGAAATGCGAGCAAGAGCACTGGTGGTTGCCGCGGTGGTAGGTGACGTGCAACGGACAATGAAAGGAAAGTTAGAGTAGGCATCAATTATGAGGAGCCAATAAGTACCTAAAAAAGGTCCGACAAAGTCAGCATGAATACGCTCCCAGGGCTTCTCAGGCGAAGGCCACGGTGACAAAGATGACTTGGTAGTTCCGCAACGGATCAGAAGTCTTAGCGGACAGGCAATCTGGCCAACCCTTCTGAATACAGCGTAAAACCCGGGAGAGGGTAGGGTCAGAACCTGTAGCAGCTGCCAGCCTGTCCCCAGTGATGGGGAACCCGTCCACAACCCGCTGCTCGGCGACATCCGGGTGGAAACACAAAAGTTCGGCCCTATTGAATGCCTGATCAGGACCCATGGGAAGGTGAGACAGAGCATCAGCATTCGCATGTTGAGCCGTTGGCCGGAAATGAATCTCATAATTGAAACGAGACAAGTAAAGAGCCCAATGCTGGAGGCGGTGTGCAGCCTTGTCGGGAAGTGACATTGATGGATGAAACAAGGAAACAAGTAGTTTGTGATCCATAACAAGATGAAATTTTGAGCCATAGAGAAAAACACCAAACTTATGAAGAGCATAAATGATGGTCAAAGCTTCTTTCTCAATTTGAGAATACTTTTGTTGGGCATCCGTGAGCGTTTTGGAGGCATAAGCAATGGGTTGTCCCGAACCGTCAGAAAAACGGTGCGCAAGGACTGCACCGACCCCGTATTGAGAAGCGTCTGTGACAAGAACGAGATGTTGGCCAGGTCGATAAGTAGCCAGGCACGGGGCCTGTTTCAGCATAGTCTTCAACTTCTGGAAAGCCGCTTCACATGACGTGGACCAGTGAAAAGGCACGTTTTTATGCAACAGGCGATGCAACGGCTGAGCCACCGAAGCCGCAGATGGTAAAAACTTGTGATAGTATGCTATTTTCCCCAAGAAGGCCTGCAGTTCCTTAACAGATGTAGGGCGAGGAAGGGCATCGATCGCAGTGACAGTTTGTTGAAGCAGACGAATACCATCCCGAGAGAGTTGAAACCCCAAGTAAGTGATAGATGCCTGAAAAAATTGTGATTTCTGAAGATTACACTTAAGACCAGCAGTCTGTAAGACAAGAAGAAGTGTGCGGAGATTTTGAAGATGTTCTTCAGTGGTGGAGCCAGTGACAACAATGTCGTCCATGTAATTGATACACCCAGGGACAGGGAGCAATAATTGTTCCAAGAATCGCTGAAAGAGAGCAGGGGTGCTAGCAACCCAGAATGGCAAGCGTTGGTATTGATAGAGGCCGAAAGGCGTGTTAAGGACCAGAAACTGCCGGGAAGCAGCGTCGAGAGGAAGTTGATGATAAGCTTCTGACAGGTCAGTTTTAGAAAAATACTGGCCTCCAGCAAGTTTAGTGAACAGTTCTTCAGGACGGGGCGTAGGGTAAGTGTCGATGAGGCATTGAGCATTTACAGTGGCTTTGAAATCGCCACAGAGACATCTACATCTACATCTACATCTACATCTATACTCCGCGAGCCACCTTACGGTGTGTGGCGGAGGGTACTTATTGTACCACTATCTGATCCCCCCTTCCCTGTTCCATTCACGAATTGTGCGTGGGAAGAACGACTGCTTGTAAGTCTCCGTATTTGCTCTAATTTCTCGGATCTTTTCGTTGTGATCATTACGCGAGATATATGTGGGCGGTAGTAATATGTTGCCCATCTCTTCCCGGAATGTGCTCTCTCGTAATTTCGATAATAAACCTCTCCGTATTGCGTAACGCCTTTCTTGAAGTGTCCGCCACTGGAGCTTGTTCAGCATCTCCGTAACGCTCTCGCGCTGACTAAATGTCCCCATGACGAATCGCGCTGCTTTTCGCTGGATCATGTCTATCTCTTCTATTAATCCAACCTGGTAAGGGTCCCATACTGATGAGCAATACTCAAGAATCGGACGAACAAGCGTTTTGTAAGCTACTTCTTTCGTCGATGAGTCACATTTTCTTAGAATTCTTCCTATGAATCTTAACCTGGCGCCTGCTTTTCCCACTATTTGTTTTATGTGATCATTCCACTTCAGATCGCTCCGGATAGTAACTCCTAAGTATTTTACGGTCGTTACCGCTTCCAATGATTTACCACCTATGGCATAATCGTACTGGAATGGATTTCTGCCCCTATGTATGCGCATTATATTACATTTATCTACGTTTAGGGAAAGCTGCCAGCTGTCGCACCATTCATTAATCCTCTGCAGGTCTTCCTGGAGTACGTACGAGTCTTCTGATGTTGCTACTTTCTTGTAGACAACCGTGTCATCTGCAAATAGCCTCACGGAGCTACCGATGTTGTCAACTAAGTCATTTATGTATATTGTAAACAATAAAGGTCCTATCACGCTTCCTTGCGGTACTCCCGAAATTACCTCTACATCTGCAGATTTTGAACCGTTAAGAATGACATGTTGTGTTCTTTCTTCTAGGAAATCCTGAATCCAATCACAAACCTGGTCCGATATTCCGTAAGCTCGTATTTTTTTCACTAAACGTAAGTGCGGAACCGTATCAAATGCCTTCCTGAAGTCCAGGAATACGGCATCAATCTGCTCGCCAGTGTCTACGGCACTGTGAATTTCTTGGACAAATAGGGCGAGCTGAGTTTCACATGATCTCTGTTTGCGGAATCCATGTTGGTTATGATGAAGGAGATTTGTATTATCTAAGAACGTCATAATACGAGAACATAAAACATGTTCCATTATTCTACAACAGATTGACGTAATCGAAATAGGCCTATAATTATTCGCATCTGATTTACGACCCTTCTTGAAAATGGGAACGACCTGCGCTTTCTTCCAGTCGCTAGGTACTTTACGTTCTTCCAGAGATCTACGATAAATTGCTGATAGAAAGGGGGCAAGTTCTTTAGCATAATCACTGTAGAATCTTACGGGTATCTCGTCTGGTCCGGATGCTTTTCCGCTACTAAGTGATAGCAGTTGTTTTTCAATTCCGATATCGTTTATTTCAATATTTTCCATTTTGTCGTCCGTGCGACGGCTGAAGTCAGGGACCGTGTTACGATTTTCCGCAGTGAAACAGTTTCGGAACACTGAATTCAGGATTTCTGCCTTTCTTCGGTCGTCCTCTGTTTCGGTGCCATCGTGGTCAACGAGTGACTGAATAGGGGATTTAGATCCGCTTACCGATTTTACATATGACCAAAACTTTTTAGGGTTCTTGTTTAGATTGTTTGCCAATGTTTTATGTTCGAATTCGTTGAATGCTTCTCTCATTGCTCTCTTTACGCTCTTTTTCGCTTCGTTCAGCTTTTCCTTATCAGCTATGATTCGACTACTCTTAAACCTATGATGAAGCTTTCTTTGTTTGCGTAGTACCTTTCGTACATGATTGTTATACCACGGTGGATCTTTCCCCTCGCTTTGGACCTTAGTCGGTACGAACTTATCTAAGGCGTACTGGACGATGTTTCTGAATTTTTTCCATTTTTGTTCCACATCCTCTTCCTCAGAAATGAACGTTTGATGGTGGTCACTCAGATATTCTGCGATTTGTGTCCTATCACTCTTGTTAAGCAAATATATTTTCCTTCCTTTCTTGGCATTTCTTATTACACTTGTAGTCATTGTTGCAACCACTGACTTATGATCACTGATACCCTCTTCTACATTCACGGAGTCGAAAAGTTCCGGTCTATTTGTTGCTATGAGGTCTAAAACGTTAGCTTCACGAGTTGGTTCTCTAACTATCTGCTCGAAGTAATTCTCGGACAAGGCAGTCAGGATAATGTCACAAGAGTCTCTGTCCCTGGCTCCAGTTCTGATTGTGTGACTATCCCATTCTATACCTGGTAGATTGAAGTCTCCCCCTATTACAATAGTATGATCACGAAACTTCTTCACGACGTTCTGCAGGTTCTCTCTGAGGCGCTCAACTACTACGGTTGCTGATGCAGGTGGTCTATAGAAGCATCCGACTATCATATCTGACCCACCTTTGATACTTAACTTAACCCAGATTATTTCACATTTGGCTTAGCAACTACAACGACAGGAGAGGACCACTCACTGGAAGTGACAGGAAGCAAGACCCCTGAAGCAGTGAGACGATCCAACTCCCGTTTTACCCGATCACGAAGGGCCACAGGAATGGGCCGAGCCCGAAAAATCTTAGGCCGAGCAGTGGGTTTGAGCGTGATATGAGCTTCAAAGTCGTTTGCACGGCCTAACCCAGGAGAAAAAAGGGACGAAAATGTCGTCGACAAGCAATCCAGTTGAGCATAAGGAATAGCATCAGGGACAATATTGACAGAGTCATCTATGGAGAACCCAAAAACGCGAAAGGCATCGAAACCAAAAAGATTTTCTGCGTTGCTCTGGTCGACCACAAATATGGGAACAGTGCGAACGACGGATTTGTAAGATACCTCAGCATTAAACTGTCCCAAGAGAGAAATCTTCTGTTTATTGTACGTCCGTAATTGCCGAGTGACAGGGGACAGGAGTGGAGAACCCATCTGGAGATACGTCTGAGAATTAATTATAGTGGCAGCAGAACCGGTATCCACTTGCATGCGAACATCTCAACCAAGGATTTGGGCAGTGAGGAATAACTTCCCTGAAAGGGAAGAAGTGCAATTGACAGACAACACAGAATCAGAATCAGCGTCATGTTCATGAACATCATGTATGCAGTCGGATTTGCAAACGGAAGACACATGACCTTTCTTTTTGCAATTGTGACACACAGTCCAACGTTGGGGACAATCCTCGTGTGAATGTTTCGTTAAACACCGCGGACATGAAGGAAGTTGCCGGGGGTTTTGCTGCAGTTTCTTAGCGGGTTGTTTACGGCTAGGCCGAGGCTGCGCGTGAGAGCGCACTGCGGCCACGTCGGCCGGCGGGGACGCGCCACACGCGTCGTCAACAGCGCACAGAGGTTGTATTTCCCCGACATCACCCCCAGCGGCGCGAGAAATTTCAAAAGACTGCGCAATGGAGAGAACTTCATCTAGAGTCGGATTCGCCAACTGAAGGGCACGTTGCCGAACTTCTTTGTCGGGCGCCGACCGGATAATAGCATCCCGTACCATGGAATCGGCATAGGATTCTTTGTGAACGTCAGTAACAAATTGACACTTTCGACTGAGGCCGGGAAGTTCAGCAGCCCAAGCATGATAGGATTGATTTGGTTGTTTTTGACAACGATAAAAGGCAACACGAGAGGCTACCACATGCGTTTGCTTTTGAAATTAGACAGACAGAAGTGAGCACATTTCAGCAAAGGACAAAGATGCAGGATCCTTCAAAGGAGCCAATTGCGATAACAACCGATACATTTGAGGTGAAATCCAGGAAAGGAACTGAGACTTACATGGTTGTTTGTCCGTGACATGAAATGCCAAGAAGTGCTGTCGAAGACGTTTTTCATAATCAGACCAGTCTTCCGCCGTCTCGTCGTAAGGAGGAAAAGGAGGTATAGCCAATGACGAGAAACGTCCCGCATTTGACGCCGCAACGAAATCGCGAATCGCCGCTGTTAGAAGCGTTTGCTGTTCAAGGAGATTTTGCAATAGTTGCTCGACAGTAGCCATGGAACCCTGTGAGTCAACGGTGAAAAGGAAAAATCCCATCCTCGTCGCCAATTGCTAGAACTTCAAGTTTAACACATATATTTCGGAACGACACAACAACACATATAAGTCACAGAGTAAGTTGACGAGTAAGACATGTGTACACGTTAGCATTCGAATGAGCACTGAGTCCCAGTCTAGCGGCCGCTGCTCGGCTGGCCGCTTAGGTGGCGCAGCTGCTGCATGGCTGGCAGACAGCGCCGCACGTAGAGGATGCGCCTAATTGCGCGGCGGCCCTTTGAATGATCGGCGAGTCACAACACATATTGCAATTGCAACATCAAATAACATAATAATGTCAAAGAACGTATTTCTTAAAAGATGTATAAATACATCTTGTCCAAAACTTTTAGGATTACAACAAAGAAACGACGGGACTGGCGCCAGACCTGTACATGACTCAATTCCACCCTCCCTATCAACTCCTTCACGTACTGGTCCACCTTCCATCACCTTACTAGTTCCCATTCTGCACCCCATTAACCCCTTCTCCATAATGACTGCATCCTTCCTGTCAACCTCTGTAAGGCCAACCACTTCACTTCCCATCTTTCTGAGGTCTTCTCCATTCTTGATGATTTCCACTTTGATTATTCTCTTTTTCCCACCATCATGGAATGCGCTGATACCTCAGTCACTTTACTTGCTCCTAGTCTCCAGTACTTGGGGTAGTTACCCCCTCTTACATCAACACTCCAATCACAGCATAAGACATTAAACTTATCCTCCGGTCAAAATACAACACAGCCCCTGGTCATGACTGTGTCACCTACTTCCACCGTAGAGAAAGCCCCTTCTCCTTCTTGACTATCCTTGCCAATCTCTACAATGTCATACTCTCTTCCAGCTTCTATCCTGACCTGTGGAAGACTTCCTGCATCCTGTTATTCCTCAAACCCAAGGAACCCCACTCTGCTGCCTCTTCCTATGTCCCATCTGCCTCACCTCCATCTTCAGTAAGGTCTTCAAATCCATCCTCTCTCATCATATCCATCAGCACCTTAGTCGTCACCACATCCTCCCCCTTACCCAGTGTGGCTTCCAACATTCCTTCTCCACTGAAGACCAACTCCTTAACCTCATCCACCTTCTCTCCCTCCAGCTTAACTCCCATCACTCCACCATTTTTGTTTCCCTCGACCTCCAAAATGCCTATGACCATGTATGGCATCACGGTCTCCTCTTTAAACACCAAACCTACACCCTGCCTATCAATTTTGTCCATCTGGCCACTTCCTTCCTCTCACACCGTCCTTCCTATGTCACACTCCACAATACCAACTCCCGTACCTTTTATCCCACTGCTGGTGTCCCCCTGGGCTCCATCCTCTCCCCTCTCCTCTACCTTCTGTACACTGCCAATATGCCCAAGCCATCCCCTCCTGTCCACCTCCTCCAATATGCTGATGCCGACTTCCTGGCTGTCTATCCTACCCTTCAATGGTCCCAACACACCCTCCAAACCCACCCTGACCAGTGGTTCCTTCATATCAACCCCTCAAAACCCAGGCAATCATCATAAGCTGCATCACCCGCTCCTTCCATCTCCATGATTTCTACCTCACCATTTATGGTCATCCCATCCAGCTCACCCCCACCCTGAGATACCTTCGCCTCATCCTCGATTGTCACCTCACCTGGACCCCTCATCTCCTGACCAACCAGCAGAGAGCCCATTCCCACCTCGGCCTCCTGAAACTCCTGTCTGGCCAGACATGGGGATTGCACCTTCCACCATCCTCCACACCTACGAACCCCTCATCTGTCCTATCCTCTTTTATGTCAGCATTGCACTTTTATAAAGCCCTCCAAGACCTTGAATGCTACGCTTCTGCCTTGCCTTCTGTATCCACCTTCCTTCCCTTTTATAGCCTCATCCCCTTCCCCCAGCCTCCTCCTTTTTGTCTAACATCTCCGCATCCTTTACAGTGTCCGCAGGCTTGATAACCCCCATCCCCTGGTTTCCTCCTACCTCTCCATCCCCTGCCCATTGCCGCACCTCCATTGCTGTATCCCTCACTCTCTCCACCTCCACACCCTTCATCTCCTTCATCAGGGCAATTTCCAGCACCTCCCCCTCCTGGATGTTGAACTTTCCATGACATCTACCCTTCCTTCCAACTGCCTTGTCCCCCCCCCCCCCCCCCCCGCTCCTCCAAAGGGCCCTCTTTTTCCTCTCCCCTCCTTCTCCCAGAGCGGATTTCCCTCCTTCCCCTTCCTTCCCCTTGGTCCCTGCACCCTCTCCTTGACTGTTTCCCTCCCACATCCTTCTTCCCCGGCCCTCTTTGGCATGCCCCCCACCCATTTCCCCCTCTCCTCCACTCCCATCCTTCTTCCCTTCTCCCTCGTCTCCATGCTCCTGGCAGATCCTCTCAGTTTGCTTATTGTAATCAGTGTGCTATGTCAGTGTTGTATTTGGTGCTGTTCTCCCAAGCATCAAGAGCTGTGATTTTAATTCTGTCCTGGACTTGTACGTAGTGTTACTGTCAGTAATTGTTATGTGCTACCCTGTCTGTCAACACTCTTATGCTCCAGTCATACTTTGCCTTGTGTTCTTTAATTGTCCCAGTATGTGGTTTTTTTGTGTGTGCCATTTTACAGTTGCCCCCCTTTTTGTCTGTACTTTTTCATACTATTCCCCATTTTTATATCTATGTACACTATATTTTCTCTTTTCTGTTATTTTAAATTTCTTCTTTGTATAATTACTGCCTTTCAGCTGAAGAGCAGTGCATATGCTGCTGCCAGCCTACCCCAGATGGACCATTGAAACACAATAAAGGAAAAAAAACAAAAAGCTTTTAGGTAATGCAATTGGAGGAGTATCTGGTGCGTTCCAGTTCCTGGGAACTTGTGACACCTGGCTGTTGTCTGTATGTGTAATAGTGATGGCCAAAACTGCAATTTTCCAATATGAGTGATTTCTCTGAATGCTACTTTTCAGTATCTGTTATTCTTAACTGTGATTTGTCACAATTAAGAATCACAGTTAATGAATCCAGGTCTTGTATCACTCCACATTCTACCACTGTGATTTCTGCATGGATTTCTGCGATTTCTGTGACTCCTGCAATTTATCACCGTATCAAAAAGTTACCTCTGTCCACAAAGAAAATTGCATCTCAACAAAACTGTCGTTAGTAAGTATGTTTTACATTTGTTATTCCATTGACTTTAATTTTTTATTACAGAAACAATTGTGAAAATATTAAAAGTGCAATTAATATGTAAGTAGCCATACAGTACTGTAATAGTGCATGTTTAGAAAACGAATTCTAACGTATAATACTGTTATGTTCACAGATACCCGAACTGCATTTGTCACTCAGTATACCGATAATTCAAAAACCATTGTCAACAGATCCAGAGAAATTGCCACTGCCTCTTTAGACTGTCTTCCTCAAATGAGAGGTTAGTTTCTAAGTATTTGGATGAACTTAATTACTTAAGTTAGATCGTTCTTGCAAATGTGAAACATACTCATTGAGTGGCTTTCATTACAGGAAATATTAGCAATACTACTCTACCAATTACATTGCCTGTAATTAATGACAGCAAAAATGTTTAATAATCCTTATGATTTTGCAGACATAGTTCCGACTCTGATTAGTGGTTGCTGTATGTATCTATCCACGTCACTGCTCTTGAGAGAGAATTGTGAGGATTGAAGACAACTCTTAGAGGATTTGCAGTTTAGAAGTGCCATAATTATGAGATAAGTGTGCAGAATGAGTGACTGAACTGTGTTTAATTGAAGTTATTATGCGATTTTAAATGAATGATAAATGTTAAATACAGTGAGTGAATAATGAAATTCTCATTTTCCACATGTTAAGTTGTCCTATACTCATAAATTTTATGCCATTAATTGTTGGTAAAGACCTGCTGGAGAGTGACCTGCCCCCCCCCCCCCCACCCCTTTTCCCTGCAATCATGGTGTAGTGATACTGACCTGTAACATAGCCAAAGGTCTAGAGTATGCCTTTTGAGGCTGTTGATATGAAAGTGGGAAACACAGATCTTCCTGTTTTCTGGTTAAATCAGGAATTGTTTGTGTGGTTCTTGAAGGTAACACAGGAAAAGCTTACTTGTGTAGGTGGTTCTAGTGTCTGCAAAAAGTTCCTGTGCATGTGTGTTGTGTGCGTGTGTGTGTGTGTGTGTGTGTGTGTGTGTGTGTGTGTGTGTGTGTGTGTGTAGTTGCCATGTAGAACACCAGGTATAAAATTTTTCTCCAGAGTCTTGAACTGTGTCGGAACAAAAGTGAGGCATTTATATGACTCATTAGTATTGTTTTCATTTCATTACACTTATACAGATGTCTGAGTCCTGCTGTGTTAACACTGCAAAGTCCTGTAGGCATGTTGAGTATTACCCACATCTGTCATATTGGAAGTAGAATCAAACACATTTTTTAGGTTACTTGTCTCTAAATGATATTTTCAAGAGAAAAAGGCAATGTTGCTTCTTGTTGATATAATACATTCAGAGTCACAGCTATGTTTTGACCAACCATAACTGGTGCTGAATGTGCATGTCGTCATATAATATGCACACACAGTACATTGGATGTATGACCTTGTAGTTTGGTCCCTTCTCCTGCCTTTAAACCAACCAACCAACCACAATACATCAGTCTCGTGAGGAAGAAGGATCTTATAGCGAAGTATGAAGATCGGTCAATAGATGGCACTAGGCAAAGAATGTTAACTGCGGCTTTCAGTTACTACTTGCAACTTCTAGCTGTGACTTGTCACTGAAATGCCAGCTAATACACAGAAAGCAGTACAAAATTCAGCCAACAGATGGCACAGGGTGTTAAATCTGAAATGCAACTTGTGACAGCTTATTGTGACTGAAATTGCAATTAGATTCTGTAAAGTTGTTATTGTGATATCTGTGACTTCTCAACCACTGTGATTTCTAACAGATACGTGATTTCCTACCTACCACTAGTGTGTAATAAAGAAGTGTTGTCAACAGATTAATTGGTGTACATCTGGTAATGACCCAAAGAGTTTTTGCAGCCAAGTTATCACCTCCAAAAATGTAAAACATGGTATGATAAGCTGTACTATGTTAAACCTGACCTGATGGGATTGTTACGTTAGATTTGGTGAATGGAGCTGGTATGATAAGTTATATTAGATTCAATGTTGGATCTGGGCTTCTGGACCTGGTTACATTTTAAATGGTTTGATGATCTGGGAGGGTTACATTTTAATCTGATTTAGCTAAAGGAAAACTGACACTGGAATAAATTGAAATGTGAGATATTTATAAATGTAAATAAACCAGTGACCATGTTTCAGCCACAATCCAGGATCAAATTTTTCCTTTAGGAATGGAAGATTGCAATAGGATAAAATTAAACAGAACCTGAAGCAGAAGATAGAGAACTGTACTGGGGCCACAGCCAGGCAGCTGGTGCTGGTCACTGAATTGCATGATCAGCCCCTGCCTCACAGGTGCCAGAATCAGCCTGCCTACATTGCCCCTGCTAACACAACAACATTAGCTGAGACACCGCTTCTGCAATCAGTGCCCTCGCAGTCTAGTGGGTGGGGACATCACATGGGTATGGCAATGTGACCAGTGAATTACCAATCAAGCCATGCCTCAAACATCACCGTCACTCCAAACATTTCTACAAGACGCCAGAACATGGCTCTTCTATAGCTGGCAGCATCAATAATCTGGCTATGAACCCACAGATCCATCATATCATGATAGTTGTTGCTGGGCTGTCTGATGATGCAAAACTTGTGACAGTCAGCACCACGTCTATGACACTGTTCCTACTAGACTGCAAAACGACTACAGCCTGAGAGCTGGACCCTTGCACTCAGGCTCCATCTAGCTGCTGTGCCTCCATCTGGCCTCTCGATATTGCCATCCACTAGCATGCTGTGGCAGTGGAGCTGCACCCTACTTTTCATAAGGAACACCTGCAATGGCATGTATATACCTGTGTGCTTGGATCAGAGGATCATCTCCCTTTGTCCGCAGTCCATTTGTTTCAGACACACTGAACTATGTCTGACTGAGGTTGTCAATATTGTGTTCTGTCAACTGACTGCATTCATCACCCATTCTCCAGTAGCAAGCCACTTGCTGAAGCCTTACAGCATGATGTTACAGATCATGCTATTTCACATCCCTACAAACTGTTACACCAGATATTTGTATGAGTTGACTGTTTCCAATGCACTGTTTTACATTTGTGAACATTTAAAGCAAGTGACAAACCATTGCATCACTTTGAAACCTTATCAAGATCTGACTGAATATTTGTGCAATTCGTTTTTCAGACACTAGTTCATTGTAGATAACTACATCAACTGCAAAGAGTTACTATTAATATTGTCTTCAGTGTCTTTAGTATATGACATGAAATGCAAGGATGTGACCACTCTGCTCTGGGGCACAACTGAAGTTACTTCTGCATCTGACAGTACCTCTTAATCCTAGATAACATGCCTCACTCCAGTCAAAGATCTTGATTGTACTTCTGGTAATAAGCATACCTGTGTATCTGGTACTGAGTCAACAACCTTTCATAAGTCAAGAAACACTGCATTTATGTTACTACCTTGACCCATGGCTTTCAAGATGTCACATGAGAAAAACAGGAGTTAGGTTTCACATGGAATCCACGATGCTCAGCATGGAGAAGATCATTCTGTTTGAGATGCCTGTTTACATTTGTGCTTGGAACATGTTCTAAGATTATATAGCAAATGGATGTCAAGGACATTGGATCATAATTTTATGGATCATTTCTGCTGCCCTTCTTGTAGATGGGGGTGTGGCTTGTCCTTTCCACTAATCACTGGGCACACATTTTTGTTTGAGGGTTCTACAGTGTACTATGGTTAAAAGTGGTGCTAACTCAGCTACAGATTTGTTAAAGGATCTGATAGGCAGTACATCAGTTCCTGGAGTTCTGAAGAATTTTAATAATTTTAGCTACTTCTCAATGCCACTGACATCAATATATATTTCGTATAGTAGGAAAACTCTCACACACACACACACACACACACACACACACACACACACACACACACACACACACGTGTGTGTTTTCTTTCTTTTTTGTGTGTGCCTGTCAACAACTGAACACTTCTGCTATTTGGTAGGTGGTTTCCTTTACTCCTAAATCATTTAATATTTGTTTCACTGATCTTTGCAGTGGTAAGAGAATTAAGATAGGGCAATACTCCTGGATTTTACTTTGTAAAGGAACGTTATAAATGGAATTCAACATTTCTGCTTTTGCTTTGTCACCTGCAGTCTCATCCACAAATGACAGTATGCAATGTTTGGTACCATTAACAGCCTTTACATAAGACCCGAATTTGTTTGGGTTTTGTGGAAGATCATTTGATGACATTCAGCTTTGATGATCATTGAAAGCTTCATGCATTGCTCTCTTGACAGCCAAATGTGTTTCACTCAGCATCTCTGTATCTATAGTACTATGCTTTATTTTACATCTATTATGCAGCAATTTATTTAGAAGTTCCTCTAGTAGTTTCTTTACAGTGACTTTATATCATGGAGGGTCACCCCCATTATGAACTGTTCTAATGGGTACATTTCTATCCAATGCATGGTTGACTATTCTTTTAAGCTTGAGCCATAGTTCCTCTGCATAGTCCTGCCCTGTGCTGAAAGTTTCAAGTTTCTCATTGAAATATGACACTACTACTTTTTTATCTAGTTTACTGAACATATATATGTCTTTCCAGTAGTATTAGTTGTCCTTTGTAGCTTGGTAATCCTTGTTGTCACAACTGCATGATGGTCACTGATATCAGTTTCAATGTGGACATCCTCAATGAGGTCAAGTCTGTTGGTTGCCATTAGAACCATATTTCCATCATGAGTGGGGCTCCAAATTATGTATTCTTCACTGAGATTCGAACATTAAGACAAAGCCAGTAAAACTTAAATGGGAACTAGAAAAACCGAAAACTTAGATACTGGCAAAGTACTGGCATGAAACAGACAACCTAGCTAAAAATTTTCAACATGGTGGAATAAATGAAGACTGGGATCAAATTTAATCTGGTATATACAAAGCAGCAGAAAAGATAGTTGGAAGAACTGAACCCAAAAACAAGAGGAAATGGATTACAGCAGATATTATTGAGCTTATAGAAAACAGGAGATTATACAAAAATGCCACTGATGAACAAGGAAAAGCTGAATACGGGAGACTAAGGACTTTAGTTAATAGAGAAGCTAGGAAAGCAAAAGAAAATTTTCTTGGAGAAATGCGCAGGGAAGTGGAAGAAAATATGCAAAATGGAAGAACTGATTTAGCCTACAGAACAGCAAATCAATTTTTTAACAAATGTAAAACGACACTCTCAGGTACAATAAAAGTAAAGAGGGGAAAATGCTGTTTGGTGAAGACATGGTGAAGAGATGGAAAGAATACATAGAGGAGTTGTATGCTAGAACACCTCTATGGGACTATGGGACAACAAAGCAACAGGTATTGATGACATCCCTGCAGAACTAATAAAGAATGGTGGTGACAGCATGAAAATTATGCTGCTTAAACTTATTAGGTCCATCTATAACACAGGAGAGATACCGACAGACTTACAGAAATTTATCATTGTTCCTATACCAAAGAAGGCAGCAGCTACAAAATGTGAACAGTACCAAACTCTAAGCCTAATATCACATGCATAAAAAATTCTCATGAAAATAGTTCTGAAGAGAACTGAAGTGAAGGTGGAGGATATGCTGAGTGAAGATCAGTTTGGTTTCAGAAGGGAACTGGGAACAAGAGAGGTGATTCTGGCAGTGAGACTAGTTATCAAAAAGCAATTATACAGAAAAAGAGACCAACTTATATTGCCTTTGTAGACATGGAAAAGGCATTTGATAATGTTATCTGGCAAGAAATGTTCAGAGTGCTGAGGAAAAGTGGAATAAAGTACAAAAACATCCATGTGATACTCAGTTTCTATAAGAATGAGGTGGTAGTGATTAGGAACTGTCACCAAGAACAAGAAGCAAATATTAGAAAAGGGGTAAGACAAGGATGTGCTCTCTCTCCTCTTATATTCAATGCTTACATCCAGGAAGCTATACTCCAAGTTCGAGAAACTACTGAGGTGGGGATCAAAATTAATGAGCAGATGATATTGCTGTAGTCACAGAGACAAAAGATCTAGAGGAAGTCCTCAGAACAATGTAAGAAATTCTATGCAATCAATATGGAATTAGAATAAACAAGAAAAAGACTTAAGTGATGGTATGCAATACAGGAGCAGAATATGAACCTCTGAGAATGAGAATTGGAAGAGAGGAGCTGGAAGTGATAGAGGAATTTACTTACCTGGGAAGCAAAATCACAATGGACGGTAGAAGCCGGAAAGAAATTGTGAGCAGAATACAAATGGACAAAATTGTATTTAATCGGAGAAGGAACTTACTCACCAGCAACAACATCAGTCTGAAAATAAGGAAACGTATCATGAAAGGTTTTGTTTGGAGTGTGGCCCTATACTGATGTGAAACTTGGACAATTGGCAGAGAAGAAAGAAGATGGCTAGAGGGCCTGGAGATGTGATGCTATAGAAGAATGATGGAGATTAGCTGGAGAGACAAAGAAAGAGGTGCTTAGAAGAGTACAGGAAACCAGACCTCTGTGGAGGCACATCCAAACAAGATGAGACAAACTTGTAGTGCACATCCTATGACACAACAACATCTTTGGAACAGTAGCAAGCTACTGAGCGAAGGAATCGGCGGGGGTGACCAAGGATATGAAACATGCAACAGATCATGAATGATGTTGGATGCAACACATATGTGGAAATGAAGAGGAAGGCAGACAGAAGAGAGGAATGGCACTCTGCTGCAAACCAATCTCAGGGTTGAACACTAAAAGAAAAGACACTGATGGAAAAAAAAATTGCAGCACCAAAAAATAATTAATGTAGAGTAATGAAGTTTTGGGGAATACATTTGTCTAGGTAACATATTTAAGTGATTAACATTGCAAGACCACAGGTTGATTTAAGCATGAGATAAGCCATCACAAATGAGAAACATTGGTACATTAACAACTAGTGTACCTGGCAGAGTGTTGAATGCAAGCATGCAAACTTGCATGCATTGTGTTGTACAGGTGCCGGGTATCAATTTGTGGGACGGAGTTCCATGCCTGTTGCACTTGGTCAGTCAATACAGGGATGGTTAATGATAATGTCCATATGTGCTTGACTGGACACAAATCTAGTGATTGAGCAGGCCAAGGCAACATATTGACACTCTGTAGAGCATGTTGTGTTACAACAGCAGTATGTTGGTGAACATTATCCTGTTTGAAATCACACCCCAGACCATAACACAAGGTGTAGGTCCAGGCAGGTTGATTGCAAGCCCTCAGGTGGCCTCCTCCTTACTAACACACACAATCATTGGCACTGTGACAAAGCCAGCTTTCACCAGAAAATACAACAGACGTCAACCTTTCCCTCCAATGAGCTCTCGCTTGACACAATTGAACTCTCAAATGGTGGTCGTTTGGGGCAGTGGAATGGATACTATTAGTCATTTGGCTCAGAACTGTCCTTGAAGTAACTAATCTGAAAAAGTTTGTTGTGTCCCAGTTGTAGCAACTGCTGCCGAAAGGCTGCTGCAGATGCAGTACATTGTGCCAGAGCCATACACCAAACATGATGGTCTTACCTCTTGGTAGTGTTATGTGGCCATTTGGAGCCCAGTCTTCCTGCTACCATACATTCCCACGATCACCACTACCAGCAATCATGTACAGTGGCTACATTCCTGCCAGGTCTTTGCAGAAGAAAGATCCAGCTTCTCATAGCTCTATAACTTCTCGCAGCTCTATTACGTGACCTCAATCAAACTTAGTGAGGTGTCAATGATGGTGTCTTTGTTGGCTTAAAGGTGTTCTTGACTAACATCAACTCACCATGTCCAATCTCAAAAGTAACTACAGTGTGTTTAAAATTACTTGCGACTTTTGACATTTGGCTTACTGGAGGGGCGAGATGCAGTTGCCCAGGTAACACCAATGGCAAGCCATCTTTCCCTACCATGTTGCCAGTGGTTCAGCTGGTAAAATGCCCCTGTTGCCACACATGAGTAAACAGTACCATGTGTTGTCACGTATTAGATGTATCAACTATTGCCAGCTCTCATTGTAAAGTCATATTTTCTCACATTGAAATGTTCTGTAGTCGTCAGGTATTGTGAACAAGCATTTTGTGTTGGTGTTGCATTAATAACAACAGTGCAGTACATTTGAATACAAGATTTTCAATAAAAGTGTCATCCAAGAACATATTCACTGGCTGACAAGACAACGTTGTGCTGCAAAACATTCCTCGGGATTTGGCAATAATAATGGACAAAACCTATACCATGCTGTTGTGATGCATAAACCTCCAACAGTGAAGTGGAGGTAAGCCAATATTTCTCTCTGGCTATAAATAAATATTCCATGAGATAAAGTTTAACGTCGTGTGTATAAGGCAAAGTTAATGGAACTTATAGTGCTGTACAAGTCAGAACTCCATGCTACCTGGATGACAAACTGGCTAACAGTAAAGGACATAGTTTAATAAGGCATCCTACGTATCATGCTCATTTAAATCTGACTGAGAGTATACAGGCCTATGTGAAAAGTAATGTCACAAAAAACAGCACGAAGTTTAAGGTCATTGAGGTTGAAATGCTGACAAAAGAAGCTACTGCAAATGTTACATGATAGGACTGGTCTTGAGCTGTCAGCCATACCAGGAAGGTAGTTGAGGAGCCATTCATGAAGGAGTGTGAAGAGTTCTGAGGAATACATAGCTTCTCTTGTTGCTATGTTGAAATCTGCTTCTTTTGTCAGAACATGGCAAAGTTTAGAAATATTCATCTCACTAACATTGTAATGTATCTAAAAACAAAGATGATGAGACTTACCAAACAAAAGTGCTGGCAGGTCGATAGACACACAAACAAACACAAACATACACACAAAATTCGAGTTTTCGCAGTGCCCGGTTGCTTCGTCAGGAAAGAGGGAAGGAGAGGGAAATATGAAAGGATCCTATCATGGTACGATTTCATGGTAGAGCGCTTGACATACATTCCATTTTTTCAAGACTGGAAACATGCATCTGGATCCTTCCAAATTTAAAGAATAATTCAATATATTACCTACATTTAATCCACAGGAACATCTAACCTAACATGTACCAAACACAAATTCATAGCGACACCTGTTTTTCACTGAAAACTAAGAATTTCTTGCATTAGTTTACCTATTATTGAAACATCACAATGGCTATGACCATTAATGGAATGATATGTGATATGTGGTTTATTCATCTCATTACATACAATTTTCCAATCATTTGATTTGATGTACAGGAGACATGTCAAGGTTTACAAAAGAAACTTTTTTCACTTTTTTAAGAGAAATACAAAAGTTTACATTATATTTTACATTTCTAAGTGACAGCTACACATGTACATAAAATAATACATGTAATACAATCCCAGTGTTCAGATTATGAAGTTGTCCTCAATGAATTCATCGACAGAATAATAACACTTTTCCACCAGCAATCTTATCAGTGAACCAATCTCCAATTTAAATATATTACTGCCTTTTATTTTATTGAAAATTTTTAACCCCATATACTCTGGTGTTTGGGAATAAAGTTTTAAACTATGTGTTGGAAGTCTGAAGTTATCTCTGTGGCGAGTGCTGTCATTGTGGTCAAAATGGAACGTGTTTAGTGTATGTTGATTTCTATATAGGAACACCACCATCTCATATATGTAAAGTGAGGGGATAGATAGTATTTTTAAATTTTTTAACAGTGGTCGACAGTATTCCCATTTTTTTGCAACACACATGTTTCTAATTACTTTCTTTTGTAATACTAGGAGCCTAGTGACATTTGCTGAATTTCCCCAGATGATTACGCCATAACGAATAACTGACTCAAAGTAGCAGCGATAAACTATTGTTCTGGTATCCATGTTTGTGGCACCTGACAAAATACACATTGCAAATGCTAAGTTGTTCAGTTTATTTGCTAAGTAATCTATGTGTACCTTCCAATTTAAATTTTTGTCAAGATTTAGGCCTAAGAACTTCACGTGGTTTGCTTCTGTGATATCCTGATCATTGCAAGTTATCTTTATTTCAGTTCTTTCTACTGATTTAGCTTCAAATTGCATCATTTTGGTTTTAGTTACATTTAGTTTTAGTCCATTTTGATAGAACCAAGATTCAAGTTTTTCTAAAGTATTTTTGGCTTTTTCTGGAATATTTTCAGATACCTCATTTTCAATTAGAACTGATGTACCATCAGCAAATAAGACTGAATGAACATCAATAGCAAGTGGTAGGTTATTTACGTAAAAAAGAAACAGGTAGGGACCCAATATCGAACCTTGTGGGACTCCTTGGGGAACTGTTTTCCAGTCTGATGAATAATTGGTTCCATTTGAAGTTAAAATTACTCTTTGTTTACTACCTGACAGGTAAGAGCTAAACCATTTTAAAGCAGTGTCTCTGATTCCATACATCTGTAATTTGTGGAGGAGTAATGTATGGTTCACTGAATCAAAAGCTTTAGTCAGATCACAGAATATACCTGTGACCTTTCTACCTTTATCTAATGTGGAGCATATTTTTTGGATAAAGTCATTTATAGCATTCACAGTACTTTTACCCTGTTGGAATCTGAACTGGTTTTTAAAAATTATATCATTTACAGTAAGAAATTTATTAATTTGTTTTGCTGCAATCTTGTCAAACACTTTAGAGAAGACCGGCAAGAGAGAGATAGGGCGGTAATTCCCCATATCTTCTGTTGATCCTTTCTTGAATAGAGGCTTGATCTCACCATATTTCAATACCTCTGGAAAGTATCCCTGTTCAAAAGATTGATTTATAATAGTTGACAGTGGTTGGGAAATAGTATCGTACACATACTTGATTACAGATGTTGTTATTTCATCCCACCCATGTGAGGTTTTGTTTTTTAGAGACAATATTTCCTTTTCCACATCCCTTTCGGTGATTTTTTCAAATTGTTTAAAAGATGTGTTCTGGCTGTTTTCCAAATTTGTGATGCCCTGATAGAATGTCATATACACATCCGATCTTACTACATTTAGGAAAAATTCATTGAAACAACTTGACATCTGAACAGGGTTTACTATAATTTCATTTTCATGTCTAATTTTCAAAATCTCATGAATTTTTACTTTGGCTCCTAGTTCAGACTGAACAACTGACCACACTGCTTTTGTCTTATTTCTGTGTTCTTGTATGAATTTATTATTTGCCATTTTTTTAGCTGCCACTACAACTTTCCTAAATAAAGCTTTATACTGTTTGACATAAACTTTCTTTTGCTTATATCTACGAGGAAATGATTCATTAAATACCTCTAAGAAACAATTTAAGAATTTGTCATAGTTTATCGAGCTTGAACTATTGTAGTCTACAGGCCAGATTATTATACTTAATTTACTGCGGAATAAATCCATTTTACTTTTACTGAGATCCCTTTTTATACACACTTCTGGAGGCTTTAGGTTATTTGCTTTTGAAGGGTCAATGAACAGAGCTGAGTGATCTGAAATATCCAAGTCTAAGCAGTATTTGTGCTTATTTCCACTGCCAAATTTGTAGTTAGTAATAATATTATCAATGCAGGTCACTGATCTGCTGTTTTCCCTAGTGCCTTCAGAAAAATTTAGCTTGAAACCAGATTTCTGAATCAAGTCACGAAATTTTGTGGAATCATTGCTTTCAACTAAGACATTTAAGTTGAAGTCTGCTGCTATAACAACTTTTTTCTTACTTTCTTTCTGGAGTTTTTCCAGGAGGCATTCGAATTTGGCTAAAAACACTTTTGTTACCGTACATCCAGGAATTCTGTAGATTGCTGTAACCAGTGCATTCAGATCACTTAGTTCTACAGAGCAACTTTCAAACACGCTCTCTTCATTTAAATAATTAAAACTTTCTCTTACTGTATAACTTATGGAAGAATTGACAAGAGTGCAGGATCCTCCACGAGATTTGCTTATTCTACAAAAGCTAGCAGCTACCTTAAAACTATTAATTCTATTTAGTACTTTTATACTATCTTCTGTTAACCAGTGTTCATTTAGGCAGATTATTTGAATATTTACGGATTCTGAAAGCAGAATTTTTAGTTCGTCGATTTTTGAGAATTTACGATTTGGTAGTTCTGCCCCTGAGCCATTTATATTCCAGTGCATCAATAGATCATTTTTGCTTTTAGTTATTTCATGTGCATCCTTTGTTTGGTACCTAAACTTTTTATATTCAGTTTGAATTTTTTCTTTGTCACCCCTATCAGGATGAATTAGTTTCCCTTGTTTCTTAGGACTTTACACACGTCCATGAATGTAAGAATCCTGGAGATACTAGAAGGTATCAGATAGATTATATAATGGTAAGACAGAGATTTAGGAACCAGGTTTTAAATTGTAAGACATTTCCAGGGGCAGATGTGGACTCTGACCACAATCTATTGGTTATGAATTGTAGATTAAAACTGAAGAAACTGCAAAAAGGTGGGAATTTAAGGAGATGGGACCTGGATAAACTGAAAGAACAAGCAGTTGTACAGAGTTTCATGGAGAGCATAATAGAACAATTGACAGGAATGGGGGAAAGAAATACAGTAGAAGAAGAATGGGTAGCTTTGAGGGATGAAGTAGTGAAGGCAGCAGAGGATCAAGTAGGTAAAAAGACTAGGGCTAGTAGAAATCCTTGGGTAACAGAAGATATATTGAATTTAATTGATGAAAGGAGAAAATATAAAAATGCAGTAAATGAAGCAGGCAAAAAGGAATACAAACGTCTCAAAAATGAGATCAACAGGAAGTGCAAAATGGCTAAGCAGGGATGGCTAGAGGACAAATGTAAGGATGTAGAGGCTTACCTCACTAGGGGTTAGATATATACTGCCTACAGGAAAATTAAAGAGACCTTTGGAGATAAGAGAACCACTTGCATGAACATCAAGAGCTCAGATGGAAACCCAGTTCTAACCACAGAAGGGAAAGCAGAAAGGTGGAAGGAGTATATAGAAGGTCTATACAAGGGCGATGTACTTGAGGACAATATTATGGAAATGGAAGAGGACGTAGACGAAGATGAAATGGGAGATACGATACTGCGTGAAGAGTTTGACAGAGCACTGAAAGACCTGAGTCGAAACAAGGCCCCGGGACTAGACATCATTCCATTAGAACTACTGCTGGCCTTGGGAGAGCCAGTCCTGACAAAACTCTACCATCTGGTGAGCAAGATGTATGAGACAGGCGAAATACCCTCAGACTTCAAGAAGAATATAATAATTCCAATCCCAAAGAAAGCAGGTGTTGACAGATGTGAAAATTACCAAACTATCAGTTTAATAAGTCACAGCTGTAAAATACTAACACAAATTCTTTACAGACGAATGGAAAAACTAGTAGAAGCCGACCTAGGGGAAGATCAGTTTGGATTCCGTAGAAATATTGGAACGCGTCAGGCAATACTGACCTTACGACTTATCTTAGATGAAAGATTAAGGAAAGGTAAACCTACATTTCTAGGTTTTGTAGACTTAGAGAAAGCTTTTGACAATGTTGACTGGAATACTCTCTTCCAAATTCTAAAGGTGGCAGGGGTAAAATACAGGGAGCGAAAGGCTATTTACAATTTGTGCAGAAAGCAGATGGTAGTTATAAGAGTCAAGGGGCATGAAAGGGAAGCAGTGGTTGGGAAGGGAGTGAGACAGGGTTGTAGCCTCTCCCCAATGTTATTCAATCTGTATATTGAGCAAGCAGTAAAGTAAACAAAAGAAAAATTCACAGTAGGTATTAAAATCCATGGAGACGAAATAAAAACTTTGAGGTTCGCCGATGACATTGTAATTCTATCAGATACAGCAAAGGACTTGGAAGAGCAGTTGAACAGAATGGACAGTGTCTTGGAAGGAGGATATAAGATGAACATCAACAAAAGCAAAACGAGGATAATGGAATGTAGTCGAATTAAGTCGGGTGATGCTGAGGGAATTAGATTAGGAAATGAGGCACTTAAAGTAGTAAAGGAGTTTTGCTATTTGGGGAGCAAAATAACTGATGATAGTCGAAGTAGAGAAGATATAAAATGTAGACTGGCAATGGCTAGGAAAGCGTTTCTGAAGAAGAGAAATTTGTTAATATCGAGTATAGATTTAAGTGTCAGGAAGTCGTTTCTGAAAGTATTTGTATGGAGTGTATGGAGTGTATGGAAGTGAAACGTGGGCGATAAGTAGTTTAGGCAAGGAGAGAATAGAAGCTTTCGAAATGTGGTGCTACAGAAGAATGCTGAAGATAAGGTGGGTAGATCACGTAACTAATGAGGAGGTATTGAATAGAATTGGGGAGAAGAGGAGCTTGTAGCACAACTTGACTAGAAGAAGGGACCGCTTGGTAGGACATGTTCTGAGGCATCAAGGGATCACAAATTTAGCATTGGAGGGCAGCATGGAGGGTAAAAATCGTAGAGGGAGACCAAGAGATGAATACACTAAGCAGATTCAGAGGGATGTCGGTTGCAGTAAGTACTGGGAAATGAAGAAGCTTGCACAGGATAGAGTAGCATGGAGAGCTGAATCAAACCAGTCTCAGGACTGAAGACCACACCAACAACATGAACATTTTGCTAAGGCTCACAGATAGGCAGTTCATCATGAAGCTGGCAAATTAAACTTTGAAATGTGTGAGAGTGACAGTTTAGCACCAAATAGTTTCTTTAAAATCGTTTCAGAATGATCGCAGATCGGACATCCTGCTGTTCAAGCAACCCTGCCAGATTTTGCACCAAATAGGACTGGCATTATACTGTGGTCACCTGCTGATGTGCACAGCACACAGTGGCATCTACACTTCCCTCCACTCGTTCCGTACTGAACTGTCAAACGTAGCAACTCATTTTAAACATACTATAATGCTCATGACCATTATAGCATGTACTTCATACAAAGCTGATTTGCATCCTTGTAGTGGTGCTACTAGCACCACTCTTAAGTAATTGGCTTGAAATTTGCACAGAGATCATCTTTCAGATGTAGAAACACACCTACCAACTTTTGTTTCTGTTGGCCAACCCCTTCTTGGTGTTGTGATTTTTTTTCCCTGTCAGTGTAGGAAGTTTTTAGAAAAGGCATTCAATAATGTTTCACATGATGTCTTGTCATGCCCACCACTAACAAAATTTTAACTATCCCAATTTATTGTTATATGATCAAACTCTCCTCTGATGTCTTTAGTATGATCATGGAGCTTAAATCCTAGCGAACTGAGATTTTCTCCAAGTTTTTCTGTTACAGTATGAAGGGAATATGGATCCAATTTGTTCCAATATTACACTGATACTTCCAGGTCTTCTATAGCTGTTGTTATCTGGACCAAATACAGAGTCACCTAATCTAAAAAAAAGCCTTGTGTGCACCCCATAATATCACAGCTTCTATTACTTAGATAACATGGACAGGGTTATGTAACTCAAGATTTCACGTAAACTCAGGATTTCACTTAAACAAGTGGGAAATTGTGATATACACAATGGAAACCAAACATCATCATCATGTTCCTGATATCAGCTGACAGCATGTGCAATGTGTGGGGTGGATAGCATTGAGAAACACTTTTTATGTTATGAAACAATGTATTCACAGGAATTTATAAAGAAAATATCTACATCTACATCTACATCTAATCTCTGCAAACAACCATGAGGTGCTTGGCAGAGGGTATGTCCCATTGTACCAACCATTAGGGTTTCTTCCTATTCCGTTCATGTATGGAGCACAGGAAGAATGATTGTTTGAATGCCTCTGTGTGTGCAGTAATTATTCTTATCTTATCCTCACAAAACCTATGTGAGTGATACATAGTGTGTTGTAGTATATCCGTAGAGGAATGATTAAAGCTGGTTCTTGAAACTTTGTTAATAGACTTTCTTCAGATAGTTTACATCTGTCTTCAAGAGTCTGCCAGTTCAGTTGCTTCAGTCTCTCTGTGACACTCTCCCACAGATTAAACAAACCTGTGGCCATTTGTGCTGCCCTTCTCTGTATATGTTCAATATTCCCTGTTATGCCTCTCTGGCATGGTCCCAAACACTAGACCAATATTCTATAACCAGTAACATGAGTAATTTGAAAGCAATCTCCTTTGTAGACTGAGTGCACTTCCCCAGTATTCTACCAATAAACTGAAGTCTACCACCTGCTTTACCCATGACTGAACCTATGTGATCATTCCATTTGATATTCCTATAAATTGGTACATCCAGATATTTGTATGAGTTGGCTGATTCCAACCAGTGACTCACTGATATTATAGTCATAGAATATGACATTTTCTCATTTTGTGAAGGGCAAAATTTTACATTTCTGAACATTTAAAGCAAGTTGTCAATCTCTGTACTACATTCAAATCTCGGCAAGATCTGACTGAATATTGATGCACTGCATCATCTGCAAAAAGCAATAATATTGTCTGCAAGGTCACTAATATACAACATGAAGAGCTAGGGTCGCAACACAGTTCCCTGGGGCACACCTGAAGTTACTTCTACATCTGACAGTGACTCTCCATCAAAGATAACATGCTGTGTTCTCACAACCAAAAAGTCCTCAATCTGGTCACAAATTTCAGTTGATACCCCATATGATCATACTTTTGACAAAAAGCATACATACAGTACTGAGTCAAATGCTTCTTTGAAATTAAGAAACACTCCATCTAGCTGGTTGCTTTGATCCAAAGTGTTCAGTATGTCATGTGAGAAAAGTGTGAATTGGGTTTTATATGGTTGTTTCTCCAGAATCCTTGTTGGCTGGTATTGAGGAGATCATTCTGTTCGAGATACCTGGTCATGTTTGAGCTCAGAACATGTTCTAAGATTCTTCAACAAGTTGATGTCAAAGGATATTGGACAGTAGTGGATCACTTCTACTACCCATCTTGTAATGGGTGTGACATGTGCCTATTTACAAGAATGGGGCATCGTTTTCTGTTCTAGGGATCTATGATAGAATATAGCCAGAACAGGGGCTAACACAGCTTCAAATTCAGTATAGGATGTGACAGGGTTTCCAGTACAACCTGGAGCTTTGTTCAATTTTAATGATTTCAGCTGTTTCTCAACACCACTGAACTAATACATACTTCAGTTATCTTTTCAGTGGTACAAGGATTTAATTGGGGAAATTCTCCTGGGATTTCCCTTGTAAAGGAACATTTGAAAATGGGGTTAAGCATTTCAGCTTTTGCTTTACTGTCCTCAATTTCAGTTCCTCTCATTCGCTAGGGACTGGATACTAACTTGGTGCCACTAACAGCCTTTACATATGACCAAAATTTCTTTTGAATTTGTTAAATATCATTTGACAATAGTCACTGAAGCCATTACACATTGCTCTCTTGACAGCCAAACACATTTCATTCAGCATCTTGCTATCTATAGCCCTATGCTTTATTTTACACTTGTTATGCAGGAATCTCTGTTTCTTTAGAAGTTTCTTTATGGTGGTGTTCCCTTTATGAACTGTTGTACTGAGTACATATCTATTCAGTGTGTGGTCAACTATCCTTTTAAACTTGAGCCAGAGTTCCTCTACATGCTCCTGACCTGTGCTGAAAGTTTCAAGTTCCTCATTGAGATCTGACACTACTGTTTTTTTATCTACATTGCTGAACATATACATCCTTCTGCTTGTTCTAGTTGTTCTTTGTACTTTGGTAATCATTGTTGCCACAACCGCATCATGGTCACTAATACCAGTTTTGATGTGGACATCCTCAAAGACATCAGGTCTACTTGCCATTAGATCCAGCATATTTCCATCATGAGTGGGGTTCCTAACTATATGATGTAGGTAGTTTTCAGAGAAGGCATTTAGTAATGTTTATCAGGATGTCGTATTGTGCCCATGACTGACAAGACTGTAATTTTCCCAATTACTGGTTGCATGTAAGAAGTTTTCACCAATGATTACTTTATAACTGGCAACCTACCTACAAGTGAACTGAGGTTTTCTCTAAAACTTTTGGTTACATCAGGAGATGAGTCCAACAGGCAATAGCTGGATCCATTACCATCTTATGACCACCCCGATACTGAATCTTGTCCAAAAAAATCTCACATGAAGCTTCAATTTCTATTTTGGTGAATTTGAGTTTCTTGTCTACTGCGACAAATACACCACCTCCATTTCCCATTTGCCTATCCTTTTGGTATACACTTAAATTTTCATCACATATCTCACTGCTATCAGTTTCAGGCTTCAACCAACAGACTTATACAGTAGAGATAAACCGAATGAGGTTGATCTTTTGTTAAAAGACTGACCTGGTACTTGAAAGTACTCTAATGCTTATCAGGTTGTCCTGATTTAAATTTTCTACTTGTTCCCTAAATTGCTTCAGAAAATGTTGGGAAGACTCATACTATAAGGCCATGATAAACTAGACCTATTAATATGTAAATACTTGTATGTATTATTTATGTCTTTCTGTTTAATCTATAAAATCATGACAAATCTGATAAAAGTAATCCCTATATGAATAAAACTACGAAATAACAACTCTATTACTGTGACTTGAGCCATTTTTGTAATCAGTCAGTACTTGTACCCTATTTCCTTACAGACTTAAATACACTATAGTAATACCAGTCTATAAAACTGGAGATAAGCCACCATTAATTACAGACCAACAATACTTCTTCTTCCTGAGCAGAAGTTTTAACTTTAGTGCCAACACAAGTGAGCTAACCAAGAGCTCAAATACAGCCTTACCACATACACTTCAGGTGATAACTGAACAAATCAGTATATGTTTCACAGCTAACATTTAAGCCTCAAACTCATAAAGACTCTTGTTGTGTTATATGAGACAAGCATTGACACAAATGAGACAATATCTTCTGCACCAAAGAAAGATTCTTTATCCGTTGCTGAGAACTGCACTATCTGAGGAGTTCTCTTGCAAAATATACCCGCTTAGCCATCATCCAGATGATATGTCATCTTAGTGATGTAGAGACAGAATATGGATTTAGTCTTCCCATTGACTTTAACCACAGCAAAGTCCATTGATAATCTCAGCACTTAGCACCCATAAGCTCCACGCACAGGGAAGTTACCAACCTGGAGATCTGTATGTATGTGGTGTCACTGCCTATATCATACTTGAATAGGTTTTCTGGATAGTCAATACTTTCACCAAGTGACAATCTGAAATCTGATTTGCTAGGGGACTCTCCTCTCTTTATTTGGTGTGGATGTGAGGAGAGTAGATTTAAGACTCCTGCCAGTATGTTTACTTTTATCATATGATGAAACTGCAGCTGTAGATTGTTGAATATCATTTGAAGGCCAAGATGGAGAATGTTCAAATTTATGATTGGAGGGCAAAGAGGCAGGTTCAGAGATTTCTGCAGTTACTCATCCATATTACTTTCTGGATCAGAAGCTCTGGCTGTTTCTTTAAGGAGAGCATTGTTACCATTCATGCTCAGCCTGTCTTAAAACACAATGAGTTGTTGTACATCAGGATCATTCATGTCAGCTGCATCTATGTCCTCTTGGTCTGTCACTACAGCTGGCAAGAATTCTTCTTTGATGAAAATACTGGCACCAACAGGGAAAATTTCTGTCACTCTGAACCCTTCAGTGGCCTTTTCCACAGTCACAGACTTCTGAAAAGCTTGATTTACTGGGTCGGCAATATGATACCCATTAAATGCCTGACCAGAGTGTGATACTATCCATTGATCACACAAGGCACCACAATAACTCTTAAAAGATGTGAAGAAGTTCTGGTCAACAGGCTGCAGTTTGTGACTTCCATGTGGTGGCAGAATGAGCATTTGAAGTTTGTTACATTTTTCTCAGGTGATTGCTTCTAGGGAAATGTGTGAGATATGGTTATCTAATATCAGCAAGACTGGGTTGTCTTGGTGTGCTTCCTGAAGCACTTCACATATGCAAGAAATATGTCTTTGTTCATGTAACCTAAATCAGTTACAGACATCCTAGATCCAATTGGGGCATCTTTAATCAGAATTGGATTCTGTCTTTTCAGAGGAAATATGAAAAATGGTGGAATATGATTTCCTGTGGCACTCATACTGCACGTAACAGTCACTGTTTTGCCTTGCTCAGCTGAAACCTTTTTTGACAACTTTCTTTTGTCTACAGAAGCAATATGTTTACCATATTCTTTGGGATTATCTGAATACCTGTTTAATCCATATTATATATCCAGTTTTGTAGAAAATCATACTTTAAAATGGTTTATATCAAAGTGTGGAAATACGGAGGTATCTGTTATTTACTGAAGGCATTGTCTGAGTGATACAGGTAGACATTTGACTGAATGAATCTCAGTATTCTCCTAGATAAATTGAAATTTTATGGTGTTTATGGTAGAGCCAACCAGTGGATAATGTTATATGTAACCAAAAGAATGCATAATGTTATACTTAGTAAATGAACCACTGCAGTCTGGGGACATATTATGACTGGGGGGAAATCACATACAGGGTTCCCCAAGGCTCAATCTTATGTCCACTTAGCCAAGCAGTCTAAGGCACTGCAGTCACGGACTGTGCGGCTGGTTCCGGCGGAGGTTTGAGTCCTTCCTAGGGCATGGGTGTGTGTGTTTGGCCTTAGGATACTTTAGGTAAAGTAGTGTGTAAGCTTAGGGACTGATGACCTTAGCAGTTAAGTCCCATAAGATTTCACATTTGAACATTTTATGTCCACTATTGTTCCTCATATATGTAAACAATCTTCCACCTGATGTACAACAAGCGAATTAGTTCTTTTTGCAGATGACACTAATATTGTAATTAATCCAAGCACACATACAGAACACAAGAAATGGTAAACAATGTTCTTAAAAGTATCATTGACTGGTTTTCTGTGAATGGTTTCACCCTCAATTTTAGAAAGACACTTCATATTCAGTTTTGCACATCTAGGGGTACTACACCAATTATAAGTGTAACACATGCTGAAGAAATCATGAATAGGGCAAGGAAGTTTAGAGACTTCAAAGTCAGGCCATAAAACCTCCATTCTAGGTCTTTGTAGTGTTTGACCATTTCACCTAGGTTTGAAGCGACCTAGAGATGTAACACCTCTTCCACTTTCAATCACTTCTGAATTTTGGATTCATCATAACCAAGTGTGCAGCCAATTTTCCTGAAAGACATGCCATTTTCCTTCATCAGTTACTCCTTGATGCCCCTATCAGTAGCTTCAGCCTCAGATTCTTTTGTTTGTAGTTCCTAAAATGGACAGAAAAAAGTGTTAGAGTCATGTCCACAAAGACCTTTGCCCCATTAACTCTGAGGGTTTTTGCCCCAAATGCAACAGTTAATTTTCATTACACATTCCCACAAAACACCAATAGAAATTGACCTAGTGTCATGCCACAACTTTACCTCATAGTCCTACATTTTCCATGAAATTCTGGGATTATAGACAGATTTCATAGGCTTCTTGACATAATATTTCAACTGACAACCATTCAACCATCTTCAGGCGAGTGTTTGGTAATGAAGATTGGTAGTTCAGATCACTAACAGAGACACATGTGCAAAGACAACCACTACATGAGCAACCTCTGTCAAGTTTTGTGCTCTCTTTGACTATTGCTCCATCTATGGTGTGAAAACAAATGTGTAATCATGATCCCACATGAACACTCTTGTCAGAATGCACGATCACAGAGACGAAATTAATAAAATTAACTGTTGCAAGACATGCCATTACTCATAACATTTTTCCTTTCTGATGACATTAAAGACATCAGCAGTTCCTATATCTTATCCAGTTGAAAGCCACCATCATGATTAATAAGATCTTCTACCAAATGTATTTCCACTGATTTTTTAACAGTTGAGTCCCAGAAGGATCTCAATGAGGCCAAGATTTCTGTGGCAGAATAATCCTTGGAATATGGAATGTTCTGTTGAGCAAGAACAAAGCCAGGATTGTATTAAAGTAACGGGAGAGGGGGTGTTTGTTGGGTCCGATTTGTGAAAGAGGATCTTAAAAAGACTCACGTTTTTCATTTACTCTGAAAATTTCCAGAAAGATGATGTACCATTTTATTTGACAATGAACTTGGAGTTTTCAATAAGTGGTGATATAATCTCATTACTGGGGAGTGCTGTAGTTTGATAAACTAAGAAAAGTCATTTTCCAATCTGATTTCACCCGCACGAGTAATTTAATGCTTGTCTTCTTTCAATCTGGAATTAAGGCGAGGAACTGATCAGGAGTGGATGAGTGCTAATTTTTTGGGACATTGGGATTATTAATGTTAGGGCTTTAGAGTAAAGAGATCTCTGTTCAACAGAAAAGCTAGAATAATTTCTGGTGGCGAAAATGCAAAGGATCTGCAATTATTCAAGCGTGCACTTTCCCAAATTTCCTCATTTAAGTATGCATCTATCACTTTTTGCAATGTAAGAAAGATCATTTTCTGCATTAAATAATGTTTCAACAGACAAAATCATGAGCCTAAAAGGAGGAGAATTTGGATTATTATTTATTTATCACATGGCTTTTGTGTTGGCAGTCTCCAAATAGATGCTCAGCTTACGTTTTTCTGCATTAAATAATGTTTCAACAGACAAAATCATGAGCCTAAAGGAGGAGAATTTGGATTATTATTTATTTATCACATGGCTTTTGTGTTGGCAGTCTCCAAATAGATGCTCAGCTTACCTTTGATGCAGCTCTTTCCAGTTACGCAGAGGGACTGCATCTTTAAAGGAATTGGAATATGCCATGAAAGAAAGGCATTTGGAAGGAATTGGCTGTGGCCTGTAGTAAGAGACCAAGTATGGCATTTTCCAGAACTGAAAATGGGAAATCACAGAAAACAATTTTCAAATTTGCCGACTGATGGATCCAATCCACCTCACCTCCTGAACCCACGTATTGTTAGCTCAGCAATTCAACATGCAAGGCTACCACAAACTGGTGAATAATTTGGAAAAATTGGTTGTTGTACATTGTTTTAAAATAAAATAAGTAACAACAAAAGACAGAATTTTGACACTGCATGTTTTTCCTTTACTCGTGCATGTTTAGTCATTTATTTTATGATTTAATTGTGCAGGGAGTTGCTGGCTTCAGTTATTATAGTATTACAAGAGTGTAAACAGATTTTGGATGAAAGGCAGAGGGATGAGCATATAGTTGGCTCTGCTGAATTCAAGTAGTCTGCTGAAAAAAATCTTTTAGTAACAAACAAACTATAGAACATGCTGTCCTCACATACTGCTTCCACACTCTACAAACCCCTCCCCATTGTTCCATATCATAGCTGGTTTTCATATCTGAGTACCATCCTGGTGACCAGATTGGTCAATATTTTGCCATTTGGGCTTCTAATAATAGGATATTGAACAAATTTTTAAAGGAAATGCAACCATCACCATTTGGGTGATATTTCTGTTGATTGACACAATTTTTTGGTCACACAGACAAATTCACTGATTTTTATTTAATCTTTTTTGTGATGAAATTTACCACTCCACTGCCATGTGAAAAACTGAAATATTCCAACACGAAAGTTCTACCAGCCCCCAAATAATGATTCCTGTGTGAACATTGAACTGCTGTAGATACGCAAATAGGCTATTACAGTAGGGTGAACATATTTTTAACTTGTCATAATACCTGCTGTTGAATAAAAATTGGTTTTCCTCTTCTTTCTTGTTACAGACTTATCCATAATTAGAAACTATCACAACAGCACAAAGCAATAAACTTTAGCATTTACATTAGAGTCAACTACAAGTAAAAACTGAACTGATTAACAAAACAACTGACCTCAAGCAAGGCCAACAACTGGTCTTGGCTAAAAGAAGGATGGGCAATAGCTAATAGTGGTGTGGATGTATAGATAGTTTAAATATATCACTGGCCTTTTGACTATTGATAGTGTGTATTCCTTTTCCATTGTATGATTGAAAGTCATAATCTCTTTTTTTTTTTTTTAAAAAAAAAAAAAAAAAAGTTCAAATGGCTCTGAGCACTATGGGACTTAACTGCTGAGGATATCAGTCCCCTAGAACTTAGAACTACTTAAACCTAACTAACCTAAGGACACCACACACTTCCATGCCCGAGGCAGGATTCGAACCTGCGATCGTAGCGGTCGTGCGGCTCCAGAGTGTAGCACCTAGAACCTCTCGGCCCCTCTGGCCGGCCTTTAAATTCACTACATAGCAACTAGGTCATATGTAATTACATTTAGGTGATTTGGGACAGATTGGACAGGGGGAGAGGGGGGGGGGGGAGAGGAGGTATTGAATAGGTATTGTAGGCAGGTGGAAAATGTAAATAATAATAATTGCTTGAATAATTCGAAAAATTGGTTTAAAAGAATAGTTGAAAGAAATTTATAACTAATTTATGTATCAGTACACAATGTCGGCAGACCTTCAAAATTATCAAATTCTAGGTCAATATTCATAATTTGCATTACATGCTAATTCACATTAATTCCATTGTGTTTAGTCTTGATTATGACAATGTCAATGCAGAATCGCTCATCCAGGATATCGCGTAAAATTCTTCTTGTCTGCTCCGAAACTCTTGATGCAGGATCTCAGCAGTGAGTGAAATGATGAACAGATAGGAGTGGATGTTTTAAATGTGCAAATCAATTTTGCTTTTCTAATAACTTTATATAGCACTTTTAATGTATGGTTAAAATACACATTTTTTAATGATGCTGGTATGACGAATCCAAGCATACGTCGGTGCACTACCACTTATTGAAAGAAAAGGGTGAAGATACAGGAACTAATGAACTGGAGAGTGTATTATATTTGGTGGGGTCTATAACCCATTCTGTTTACATGTAGCTCATATATATAAGAAAAGAAAAAAACAAAAAAATAATTTAATTCAATAGACTTTTTCAATTTTTCACAGCCTAATGAATAGTCCATTAAATTTTGGGCATGCAGCTACATAAATAAAATTTCTACCACTGATGTTTCGATCATGTATCGTCTGACAGTCCTTAGTCACAAAAGTGACAAGTTGCCAAGCACAAATTATATGCTGCAACATGGCAGTATGTGCCTGGGAGTTACAGATGCTGGTAAACAGCAAAGAGATGCACTTACACATATGCTGCATGTGGTGAAGGTGTACATATGTTCGATTTGCTTATCAATGTATATTCAGTGGTGATAACACTATGACGACTTCTCTGCAGTTTAATTATCTCAAGAACTGTATTCCATGCTTTGTCCAAATTAAAAACATTATCTCCATTTATTAAATTGTTAGTTAATCTAATCTCTTGAAGACAGAATCCCAAAACAAAGAGGTGGATGTTAGAAACTTCACATCACTGAAGTTCATGGAATGCCCTGTATCAGTACTACGTTCGGCCATGGCTGACTTGTCTGGCTGTGATAACTGTGTGTATCTTTGATGTTCCACACATCTCTCATGAATGGTGCATGTTGTTTGGCCAATGTATGACTTCTCACAATTTCCACAAGGAATCTGATACACACACACCTTACATAGCAGTAAATCATCCTTTACATAACCAACCAAAGCTGCAATCTTTGTGAGATGCCAGAAGATCACCTTAACACAGTGTTTCTCGAGAGTAAAGCCTGCCTTTGAGGAAAGAGCACCCACATACAACAAAAATGCACTTGATCTATAGGAAATGCTATCTTCTTCCCCATCACATACCTGCACTCTAGGTTTTACATTGAATGCTCAATGAATTTGTTGTGGAGAAAATCCATTCACTTTAAAAATGCCCTTGAGGTATCTGAGCTCTTCTTGCAAACTATCTCTTTATTGGATAGACAATAGACAGTGTGCCCAAAGCAGTAAGGTCTTAAGGAAGCCTATGGTCTGCGAAGGGTGATGGCCACCACTGGCAAGTAGATAAGGATTTGCATGTATAGGTGTACAATATACGGCATGTCCAAATGTACTGTCAACTTTACAGGGAACGACAACATCCAAAAAGGGGAGGCAGACATCTTTTTCTGTTTCCATAGTAAATTTGATACCAGCACGGATACAATTTATATTCTCAAGAAATCGATGTAATTCATCCATCCCGTGCAGCCATACTACAAATGTGTCATCCGAGTACCTCCAAAAGACCGCTGGTTTAAAACCTGCTGAGTCCAATACCTTGTCCTCAAAGTCTTCCATGAATAAATTAGCCAACAGATGGGAGAATGGGCTTCCCATAGCAGCTCCATCAATCTGCTTGTAAAATTCACCATTACACTGAAAATAAGATGACAAAAGCGGATGTTCAAATAAGGCAGTGATGTTCTTATCAAAATGTTGGTCAATAAGTGTTAAAAGAGTCCTTTAAAAGTAACTTGGTATATGATGATATGAGTACATCCATACTATTTAGCCTGACATTGCTGTCTCTGATTAGAATCCCTAGAATTATGAATGTGGTGACAACATTTTCCTACCAAAGGTTTTAATAAGGAAGCTAAATATTTGGCAAAAAAATACATTGGTGAACCAATGGTGCTCATTATAGGCCTCATAGACAGATCCTCTAGACACTCATCCTTACCCATCTTGTGTACTTTAGGAAGACTGTAAAATGTCGGTGGTAACTGCACCTCACGCTTTTAAACTTATGACTTCCTTTGGTAGTGATGAATCATTCAGGAAGGCAGCATTCCTTATTGACACATTGTTGGTAGGATCTTTGTTAGTCTTCTGGTATGCACCAGAACTAAGTAAACCACATATCTTTTCCTTAAAAACTTCCTCAGGCAAAAGGATGGTACCATTACCTTCATCAACATGCAGGATGACTGTGTCAGTATCCTCACACAACTTGTGTATCACAAATCTCTCTTCCTTGGAAACATTACTCCTTTGTGGATGATATTTCATAATTGCTTGGTGGCTTTCATGTCTGATTTCTTTAGCTGAATCCTCTGATAGCTGTCGGATAGCTTCTTCAATGGCACTGATGAAAGGCAATATCAGCAAAATCTGTGGAGTAGGGGTAAAAGTTAGCCCTTTACTTAAGAAAGATAATGTAGCTTAATCCAGATCCTTACCTGTGAAATTTATGACAATATGCTGAATAACAGAGACCATGTGAGAAGGCTGGTCTAATCAGCTGTACTTGGCAGTCTGTTGTTTTGTAGCCACTTCATGAACCCAGTCAGATTAGCCCATGTCGTGCCATCAATCCAGTCCCATGAGTCAGGAGGTAAAGCAGCTGCTATCTTCAAATTAAGATGATACAGGTGTTCAGAAACAATGTCCAACTTCCGATGAGTAAAATGGACTCTTTCTCCGACAATAGCAGAACCAGCCCTATGTAAAGTTCTATTTACTGCAGCGTTCTTGACAAAGTGAACCAACCTTGCAAACTTTGGAATAATTCCATGGTCCCGGCACTTCAGCAAGAAACTCAAGGACCGAAATGATCTTACTCTCTGGTGTCATAATTTGTCCAAACTATGGACCCATGAAACCATATCCTCCCTGTAGAGGTACTTGATATGCATTTCCAACTTTTCGCTATGTAATGAAAATGAGATCGACAGGAAGTGCAAAATGGCTAAGCAGGGGTGACTAGAGGATAAATGGAAGGACGTAGAGGCACATAGCAGTAGGGATACGATGATACCACCTACAGGAAAATTAAAGAGATGTTTGGAGGAAAGAGAACCACCTGTGTGAATATCAAGAGCTCAGATGGGAAACCACTACTAAGCAAAGAAGGAGAAGCAGAAAGGTGGAAGGAGTATATGGGAGATCTATTCAAGGGCAGTGTACTGGAGGGCATTATTATGGAAATGGAAAAAGGCATTGATGAAGATGAAATGGGCGATATTATACTTCATGAAGAATTTGACAGAGCAGTGAAAGACCTAAGTAGAAACAAAGGCCCAGTAGTAGACAACATTCCATTAGAACTACTGATAACCTTGGACAAGCCACCCATGACAAAACTTTTCCATCTGGAGAGCAAGATGTATGAGACAGGCAAAATACCTTTAGACTTCAAGAACAATATAATAATTCCAATCCGAAAGAATGCAGGTGTTGACAGGTGTAAAAATTACCGAACTATCAGTTTAATAAATCATGGTTGCAAAATACTGACATTAATTCTTCACAAACGAATTGACAAACTGGTAGAAGCTGACATCAGGAAGGATCAGTTTAGATTTCATAGAAATGTTGGAACATGTGAGGCAATACTGACCTTATGACTTAACTTAGAAGATAGGTCAAGGAAAGGCAAACCTACATTTCATACATCTGTAGACTTAGAAAAAGCTTTTGGCAATGTTGACTGGAATATTCTCTTTCAAATTCTGAATGTGGTGTGTGTAAAATACAGGGGGCAAGAGGCTATTTACAATTTGTACAAAAATCAGACGGCAGTTATAGGAGTTGAGGGGCATTAGAGGCAACCAGTGGTTGAGAAGAGAGTGAGACAGAGTTGTAGCCTGTCCTCAGTGTTATTCAATCAGTGATGTTGTTCAATCTGTACATTGAGCAAGCACTAAAGGAAATGAAAGAAAAATTTGGAGCTGGAATTAAAATCCATGCAGAAGAAATAAAAACTTTGGGGGTTGCCAATGACATTGTAATTCTGTCATGGATAGCAAAGGACCTGGAAGAACAGCTGAATGGAATGGACAGTGTCCTGAAAGGAGGATATAAGATGAACATCAGCAAAAGCAAAACAAGGATAATGGAGTATAGTCAAATTAAATCAGGTGACACTGAGGGCATTAGATTAGGAAATGAGACATTTAAAGTAGTAAATGAGTTTTGCTATTTGGGGAGCAAAATATCTGATGATGTTCAAAGTAGAGAGGATATAAAATGTTGACTGGCTATGGCAAGGAAAGTGTTTTAAAAGAAGATAGATTTGTTAACATTGAGTATAGATTTAAGTGTCAGGAAGTCTTTTCTGGAAGTATTTGTACCGAGTGTAGCCATGTTTGGCAGTATAACATGGATGATAACTAGTTAGACAAGAAGAGAATAGATGCTTTCGAAATATGGTGCTACAAATGAATGCCGAAGATTGGATGAGTAGATCATGGAACTAATGAATAGGTACTTAACAGAATTGGGGAAAAGAGGAATTTGTGGCACAACTTGACTAGAAGGAGGGATCGCTTGGTAGGACACTTTCTGAGGCATGAAGGGATCACCATTTTAGTACTGGAGGGAAGTGTGGAGGGTAAATCTTGTAGAGGGAGACCAAGAAATGAATATACTAAGCAGATTCAGAAGGATGTAGGTTGCAGTAGTTATTTGGAGATGAAGAGGCTTGCACAGGATAGAGTAGCATGGTGAGCTGCATGAAACCAGTCCCTGGACCAAAGACAACAACAACAGCAACAATGAATAGTCCATTAAATTTTGGGCATGCAACCATGCAAATAAAATATATTCCACTGACATTTTGTCTGAGTACTGTCCAGCCATCCTCATAGTTGGCCACAGACTGAAGACAAGATGTCAAGTGTGGACTTATGTGCTCCACCACAGCACCTCAGGAGCATTTTTAAAGCAAATAGATTTTCTCTGCAACAGATCCGTAGAGCATTCAATGTAAAACCTAGAATGCAGGTATGTGATGGGGAAGAAGATCCTTTAGATAAAGTGTGGTTTTGCCCTATGTGGGTGCTCTTCCCTCAAAGGTAGGCTTTATTCTCAAGAAACACAGTGTTAAGGTGATCGTTTGGCCTCTCACAAAGATTGCAGCTTTACTTGGTTTTGTAAATGATGATTTATTGCTTCAAAAGGTGGGTTTGTATCAGACTCCTTGTGGGAATTGTGAGAAATCATACATAGGTCAAACAACACGCACAATTCATGAGAGATGTGTGGAACATCGACGATAGCCATAGTTATCACAGCCTGACAAGTCAGACGTGGCCGAACCTTGTACTGATACAGAGCATTCCATGAACTACAGTGATATGAAGATTCTGACATCTACCTCTTTGTTCTGGAATTCTGTCTTCAAGAAAGCTATAGAGATTAGATTAGCTAATAATTTAATAAATAGAGATAATGGTTTTAATTTGGACAAAGTATGGAATCTGGCTCTTGAGATATCTAAACTGCAGAGAAGTCATCATAGTATCATCACCGCTGCATATACATTGATAAGCGAATCAAACATCTATATGCCTTCACCACATGCTGTGCATGTGTAAATGCATCTCTTTGCTGCTGACAAGCATCTGTAACTCACAGGCATGTACTGCCACGGTGGAGCTTAAAAAGCCACACTTGGCAATTTGTCATCAGTTTTTCAACTAACTCTGAGGATACCCAGACAATACGTGGCCTAAATATCAGTAGACAAAATTTTATTTGCACAGCTGCATGCCCAAAAATTAATTGACTATTTACTATGCTGCATAAAGTTGGAAATACATGTCAAGTATATCTTTGGGCAGAGGGCTGGCTTTGCTAATATGTTTTTGAATAGAGCCAAATAGATCCTCCAAATGTTTATAATTAGTACAGAAGTTATATTTGTTTATACAACAACAATAGAATTTACATTACAAAACAATTACTGATTTTGCTCTATAATGAAATATACTACTTAGTAATAGTCAAAATAAATTAGAAAATCAATTTCATATGTAAAACTAAGCACAAAATTAGATCTGGTGTTAAATTCTTTAAAACTGAGGGCCAATCTTTCTCTTCTTTGAAAATGGAGATTATACTTGCTTATGTTAATGGTAATCAGTTAAAATTGAAAAAATGTATTTTAAGAAGACAGATGGCAAAACAAGAGGGGAAGTAGCAATATCCCAGCTTGCTTCACCACAAGATGTTTCACTGCCTGTCTTTTCCTGTCTGTGATAGAGAGAGGACATGGATTTCTGTTCAGATCACTAATAATGTCAAATATATTAATTCTGATGGTACAAAGTCAATGTCACTTATTATTTCTTTATTTCACCTGACCTTATCTCTCTGCATCACCAGCACCTTAATACTTTGGAGAAGCAAGAAATTTAAGCAGAACAAACTGGCTGCCTTAACATTGTCTTTAAATAAGAAGAATAGCTAAAACTTCAAGACTCAAAAAACTATCAATTAGTAATACAATATTATATGTTACAGGACTGGCTGGAATCTGCATCGCTGTGAGTAAATTAGCTGAGATGCATGCTCCTGAGTGAACTCACTATTGTTGCACCTCTTGTGCAGTGCCAGTAAATTTCCATGATAATTATTATTTGTAAAATTATGAATTAATCAGTAGAAGGTCTTTGTAAAATATTCAGCATACTGAGCAATGGAATTCTCATTATTGCAAATACACCATCTATGTGTGGCCAGGCAACATGAGAGTGTTGTCTTCATGTGGAAGGGATGCCAGCTGCCAAAATACAGGTACTGTTGATGGTAAATGGGCTTGATATGAACAGAAGTATGGATGAAGTCATCAGAAAGAAGGAGATCAATGTGCAGGATGCTGACACATTGGATTGAGGAGGACCAGATGAAGTTAATGGGAGAGATGGCACTGAGGCTGTAAAGTAATGACCCTGGGGCCAGATCCTGAGGGTATCATCAGTGAACCTGAACCAGACAAGAAGTTTGGGGTTCAGTAAGGCTAGCAAGGTTCTATCCAGATAGGGAGGTAGCATCAGCAGTGATGAGAAGGGAGTCAGATAGAAGCAGGGTGGTGATGGTTAAGAGTCAGCAAAGTAAGTGCTTTGTACTTTAATGCAGGAGGCTAGGCTGTGAGTAATTGGCTGAAGGTGTTGGTTAACAGTACCAGAGGTTCAGTAAGTGGGTGCAAAGTTTACTGCCTATGGTTGGGCATACAGGATTGTTGAATTTATGGAAAGCATGTAGAAGATGAGTGTGCAGGGAGGACAGGAGTGGGGAGGAGGGTGTTGAGGTGAGGAGGGGAGATGGATTTGTAGGAGAGATTCTGGGATGGGCCAAAGGATTTGGATAATGATTGGAGGTTATGGTCGACTTCTGGGATGGGACGACTATGGCAGGTTTGCAGGTGGCAGTTATCTTCTGTCAAGTAATTGCTGCCATTCACCACAACAGTGTTGGAGTCTTTGCCTGCAGGGAATATACTAAATTGGAATCTATCTTGAGGTTGCAGATTTCTTCTGTTGAGAGGTTTGTGTTTCTGGGAAAGGATCTGGAGATGCATGATGAGACCAAGTTGGAAGTAAGGAATGTGTAAAAGATAACCAGGTGGTGATTAAGTGGGAGGGGTCATGATTGGATGGTGGTGTGAACTTGGAATTAGGTTGATCTTGGTTGGTGGGACTGCTAGCAAAAACTTTGTTTCTACTGTAGGAATCACAAAGAGAAGAGTAGGTCTTTGACAAATTCAGCATAACTGAATAGGATATGGAACTGAATATAAAGCCTTCTGTCAGAACTAAAACTTTTGTGAGAATTAAATGTTTGGTGTATAGGGTAACCAACCCAAGGGGAAAAACGAGCACTTAAATTTTTCTGTGTGAGCCCTTATTTTATCATGATGATCATTTCTCATGATTGCAATGAAATGCCATTGTTTTAATCATTGTCACTCCATTTCTTGTATCATGTCTGTGGCACTATCTTACCTACTTTGCGATAATACAAAAAGAGCTTCCCTTCTACGTACTTTTTCGATGTCATCCGTCAGTCCCATCTTATGCAGATCCCACACCACACAGCAATATTCCAGAATAGATTGGACAAGTGTGATGTAAGCAGTCTCCTTGGTCATCTCATGACTTTACAAGATGGTAAATGACAGCATCATCTGCAAACACTCTAAGATGGCTACTGAGATTGTCTCCTATGTTGTTAATATAGATCAGGAACAATAGAGGGCCTATAACACTTCCTTGGGGAATGCCAAATTTTATATATACAGTAATCCTCACCCATGAGGGCACCATATGTAGTGGCTCCACCTCCTTTATTTTCTTCATTTGCTGTCCTCGGTGTTGACGTACTGCATTGCTACACTGACTGAAAAATGGAGTTTGTAGATTCCAACACTGACTACTGTAAGTAATGTAGCCAACAGGTGCACAGTTGCATTTCACAGTACTTTAATTTCATTTTTCACAACCCCCTAATAATACACAGTAATATGGTCAGTGCACTATTGTTTAACTTTTGATAAGCCTCATTAATAGTTTGCAGGCAAACCTCCACATATGGCTACAATAGTTTCTTGTTGAACCTCTATGAGCACTAAAACCTTACCACAAAGTTCACAGTTCTTGAAGAATAATCAGGAACATATGGAGCAGAAACTGTCACTGTTTTTACACATGGCCTAATTGTTTAACACTTACTCCACAGTTAATCTGAAGCATTGTTGTTGTTCTAACCAGCACTAGTTACTCATCTGAAACTCGGCCGTGGACTGGCTGTCTTGTGTCCAACAACTGGGCGCTTATATATCATCACAATAATAGGTGCTTAAACTACACATTGTTCAAAGTTTAATTTACAGAAATTACAATTAAAACTTAAGTCATTAACTCAACTGCTGAATACATCAAAAAATTCTGTTTTTCTTTTAATTATTTTTATTTTTTTTAATTTTTTATTTTTTTAACAGTTTCTTCTGCTACAAGAGTTAGGCTGAATTATTTGTTTAAGTCATGAAATTAACAAATATCATTACGTAAACAGTACTTTTGACAAAACTGTTAATTACTTTGGAATTAATTCAAGGCTAGTTTTGCTAACATGTTTTTGAATAGAGCCAAATAGATACTTTAAGATTACTAATATTTCATCTTCCAAATGTTTATAATTAGTATAGAATTTATAGTCATTTATATGGCAGCAATAGAATTCAAGTTTTAAAACAATTACTTATTTTGTCCTATAACATAAGAGACTAACCAGGAATAGTTGAAATAAATTAGAAAATCAATTACATACATAAAACTAAGCACAAAATTAGATCTGGTGTCATATTCTTTAAAACTGAGGGCCATCCTTTCTCTTTTATGAAAATGTAGATTATTTTCACATACACTAATGGTAAATAGTTAAAAGTAGCAAAACAAATTTAAGGAGTTAGATAGCAAAACAAGAGGGGAATTAAAATTATCCCAGCTTGCTTCGTCACAGGCTCTGCTATCAACAGTACTCTACAGCAAAGCATTAAATATGTGGGAATAAAATTATAAGTTTTCCATCACTAATAAAGAACATAATAGAGCTAATGGATTTTAGAATAAATCTAAGATCATTTCTGATAATCCACTGCTTATAAAAAATACAGACATTCTCAGAAGCATTTGCACTGACATTCACTTCACAGAAGAAATCAACATTCATTGCCAAGTGACAGACAGCATATGCTGACGTCAAAACAAGAAACATTTCATGTTCTGATGGCTTACAGTGCCATAGTTTCACCTGATGGCAGAAAGTGGTGGAACTATGGTGTTTTTTTTTTTTTTTTTGTCTGATAGTTGTTTACTGTCTTAGCTCTTTTGCATTCATTTCTTCTCAGAAAGTACATCATGACATCCAACAGGTCAGGGTGACTGATATGATTGTAGACAACAAAGAGTGCTGTGATGGCTACATTTAAGAAAAAGAAATACTGTACAAGCTTCAGTAATGGGCCTTAATCTGTGAGAAAACACATACTAAAGAGCTCAGAAAATATATTAACTAACAGATACCTTTAAAAAAATAGTTCTAAAGCTACATTGCTTCAGATAATTGGTTTTAATCTGAGAAGAGATGTGTACAAAGAAATTCAACTAACTAACAGATATGTAAAGAAAGGAACATACACACACAAATAACTAAATAATATTTGAACTCCAAAGACAGTATCATTATCATATTGTTCAGGTAGGTTACAGGCTTCAAGCTACAAAATTTGTATTCATTTGTCGATTTATACACACTCACATACAAAAAATGAGTGGATAAGTTGGCATACATATGTCTCACATTGTTCATACATGCTGCAGTTTCTAACAATTCCTGTCTTCTGTAAAAGCAGTAGTTTATTAGAAGTAATATTTGATTTATTGCAAAATCCTTTAGCCCCACGATGTCCCTTGTTTGCACTGGGAAATTGCATAATTTTATTTTTATATATCTAATTCCTTTGCCTGGACAACCAGTGCATCAGAAATAATCTTCATTTAGTGCCTTGTATCAAAGTGTAGAAGCCTGATAAATAAAAAGACCAAACTTATTATGTTGACACAGGAAAGTGAAAGGTCACACATATCAGAAGAGGAATCATACTTATCAAGAAATCACTTGGAAAGTATTGAAACATTACAGGTATGTCAAAATAAATACAAGAAAATGGTATACTATTGCAGATCCCTCTCTCTGCTGCACCTTGTAATTCACTTTTTCTTCAAATTTGTTGATTGTATTTTTTAGCCCATTTATTGACATGGGCCCTCTTTGTAGCTGTTTCTGTTGGCAACATTCCCACAATGCAGCAGTGCTATTGCTGTGTTGTGATGAAACAACATTACCAGCAGTGTGTAGTCTTTCTTGTGAACAGCATTGAATTTGTTATGTCAAACTTCAACCTGCAGTATGTCTGAACAACGTGAGCCACATGTGGCACATGTCTGTCTACTTATCCACTCATTTTGTGTGTGTGAGTGTGTCTAAATGGACAAATGAGTATAAATTTTGTGACTGTAAATCTTAGAGCCTGTAACCTACATGAGTAATGTGATAATGATACTGTCTGTATAGTTCAAATATTCTTTAGTTATTTATGTATGTATGCTCTTTCTTCAGAATACAATCAGTTTAATTATATCCACCTGGTATATTCTGTGAATATTAACCTGAATGTGCTATATGTGCCATTTACTCTAGAGAGAATATGACAACAAATGTGTGTCTTATTTGTTTTTACACTTGTCTCTGAGCCTATGTAGACTACACAATACTGCCAAAATTACAATAAGAACTATACCTTAAAAACTGTATGATTCATTAAGACAGTTAAGTTGTGTATAGAATAAACTGGTCTGAACATCAGTTATCAATCAATACTTTAGTGGCAGACAACTTAAACTTAAAAAATGAGAATGTAATAAATATGCTCGACTTGAGATCAGGATGCAGTACTTCAACATTAACTACATTTGAAGTCATGGATGCGAATAGAAAAAACTGTTGTGTAGGACAAAACCTAGACATTACTGAAGTTATGGTGCCATTCATTTTTAGATGATTTCTACATCTATTGTATCGTATGCCCATTGTGTTGTTATTTTATTGTTCTTCCTCAATCAAAACCAATAGCATGAAACAAAGAATATTTAAAAGTGATGTTTTTAAAAAAATCTGTTACTTAATGTATTTTTTGAACTCTTTGGTATGTGTTTTCTCTCAAGTTCGTACCCACTGTGTGAAGCACATACAGATCTCTTAAATGTAACCATCACAGCACTCTCTGTCATCAGCCATCATATCATACACTCTCAGTTGTTGGATGTCATGAGTTGGCACCATAATGTGAAGTACGTATCGTGCATACATGATCTTAGGCCTAATTTTTTGGGTATACAAGTTTTGAATTTTAACATTAGTCTAACTACATTATGTTGCTATATTAATAGTATACAATATATTAGTGTTCCACATAAATTTAGTCACTTTTGTCATCTGTAGTTAGTAGAATATTACTGTTATTGCCTAGCTAAATTTTGTAAAAAAATATTATAAACAACCATGTGTGAGAAGTGTTTGAGCTGCCATAGGAAAGTCAGTTCTGGGGTTCTGTGCAGCTGTTGTGGCAGATGGTTACATTGGGGGTGAATGTAATGGCATGGGAATCAGGGAGTAAATGGGTCTCTTCCATGGTATTGCAGATTATGTTCAAGGGATAGCAAAATAGTGGAACAGGTAGGGAAGATTAGAGCCTTTCAGGCTGGGTAGTGCTAGGGATGAACTGATGAGGTTAAGCTTAAAGTGAAGACAAGTGGGAAGTGGTAGCAAGGGGCAGGGGCCACAGAAAGAGAACAGTATCAGACAGTTTCATCATTGGCACAAACAATATATTTGCCTTTCTACCTCAGTCAGCTAAGGAAGAGGCTCAAGTAGATGTAAGTGCAGTCATCACTCAACAGACTTTCACTAGGAAACCAACTGTTGAAAAAAAAGTAGAAAGTAGGAGGAAAGTTCTGTTGTTAGGTAGTAGCCATGGAAGAGGTGTGGACCAGATTTTGCAGGAAAAGTTAGGTGACAGGTACCTGATCATAATTATTTTTGAGTCCAGTGCATGTCTTAGCCAAATGATAGAGGATGTAGGATCACTGTGCAAGTGCTTTACAAAGCAGGATCATGTAGTGGTTGTGGGTAGAGCAGGATACAGTACTGATAGGGATCAGGGCTACAATATTGAGTGTGACATGGTAAAAATAGCATCTGCAACAAACCATACAAATGTTGGCTTGGCTCTTTCTTTCATGTGGTAATACCGGCCACTATTGAACAGCTCTGTCAGGAGGGTCAATATGGAGCTAGATCAGCTGCTTCAGGCAGCTGCTTTGTCAGGTATAGGTTTGGTTCCTGTTGAAGGTATTGCTAGGTGGGACTTCACAAGACATGGCCTGCATCTCAATAGGAAATGGAAGGGTAAATGGCTGGGATGATAGCAAAATCTTTAAGGGGGGCAGTGAAACTCATGGGAGTACTTTTTTAGGCTAAGATCAGTGTCCAATCACCATACATTGATTGAAATTAAGCTTAATGAAAAGTTCAGACTGGCAGGTACTAGAGATGTGAAAATATCACAAGATTCTCATAAGTGAAAACTAATGTTAGTATGTCACAAGATTCACATAAAAGCACAGTGAAAAATAATGTTCATATGTTGCATAAGAATGCCAGGGGATTAAAAAACAAAGTCGATGAGCTTCTTGTTTGTTTAGAAGATTTAGAAGCTGAGGGTGGAACAGATGTACTATGTACAGGGCTATTACAAATGATTGAAGCGATTTCATAAATTCACTGTAGCTCCATTCATTGACATATGGTCATGACACACTACAGATAAGTAGAAAAACTCATAAAGTTTTGTTCGGCTGAAGCCGCACTTCAGGTTTCTGCCGCCAGAGTGCTCGAGAGTGCAGTGAGACAAAATGGCAACAGGAGCCAAGAAAGCGTATGTCGTGCTTGAAATGCACTCACATCAGTCAGTCATAACAGTGCAACGACACTTCAGGATGAAGTTCAACAAAGATCCACCAATTGCTAACTCCATTCAGCAATGGTATGCGCAGTTTAAAGCTTCTGGATGCCTCTGTAAGGGGAAATCAAAGGGTCGGCCTGCAGTGAGCGAAGAAACGGTTGAACACGTGCGGGCAAGTTTCACGCGTAGCCCGCGGAAGTCGACGAATAAAGCAAGCAGGGAGCTAAACGTACCACAGCCGACAGTTTCGAAAATCTTACGGAAAAGGCTAAAGCAGAAGCCTTACCGTTTACAATTGCTACAAGCCCTGACACCCGATGACAAAGTCAAACGCTTTGAATTTTCGGCGTGGTTGCAACAGCTCATGGAAGAGGATGCGTTCAGTGCGAAACTTGTTTTCAGTGATGAAGCAACATTTTTTCTTAATAGTGAAGTGAACAGACACAATGTGCAAATCTGGGCAGTAGAGAATCCTCACGCATTCATGCAGAAAATTCGCAATTCACCAAAAGTTAACGTGTTTTGTGCAATCTCACTGTTTAAGGTTTACGGCCCCTTTTTCTTCTGCGAAAAAAACGTTACAGGACACATGTATCTGGACATGCTGGAAAATTGGCTCATGCCACAACTGGAGACCAACAGCGCCGACTTCATCTTTCAACAGGATGGTGCTCCACTGCACTTCCATCATGATGTTCGGCATTTCTTAAACAGGAGATTGGAAAACCGATGGATCGGTCATGGTGGAGATCATGATCAGCAATTCATGTCATGGCCTCCACGCTCTCCCAACTTAACCCCATGTGATTTCTTTCTGTGGGGTTATATGAAAGATTCAGTGTTTAAACCTCCTCTACCAAGAAATGTGCCAGAACTGCGAGCTCGCATTAACGATGCTTTCGAACTCATTGATGGGGACATGCTGCGCCGAGTGTGGGAGGAACTTGATTATCAGCTTGATGTCTGCCAAATCACTAAAGGTGCACATATCAAACATTTGTGAATGCCTAAAAAAACTTTTTGAGTTTTTGTATGTGTGTGCAAAGCATTGTGAAAATATCTCAAATAATAAAGTTATTGTAGAGCTGTGAAATCGCTTCAATCATTTGTAATAACCCTGTATGTCTGAACATCATATAGTCACAGGTATGGAAATGGTAAATGTAGGTGGATATAAGCTGTCAGCACATGTAAGTAGAGAGACTATGGAGAGAGGAGGAGTTGCCATATATGTTAAAATCAGTCATAGGGTGAAAAATTTGGAAACTAAAAAATTTAGTGTAGAGCAACACATAGAAGCATGTGCATGTGAGCTTAAATTAAATAATGGCATTTTTATAATTGTAGCCCTGTATAGGTCCCCACTGTGAAATTTTCAACTATTTTTAAGAAACTTGGCTTCTTTGTTGTGTTACCTGTCAGATAAAGGAAAGCAAATTATTGTTTGTGGGGATTTCAACGTAGATTTTCTGAAAGAGTCTGATAGAAATGTTTTCTTGAAGTATTACTTGGTTCTTTCAATTTGACATCAGTTATTGATTTTCCTACTTGGGTGGCACAGGAAAGCAGCACACTGACAGATAACGTTTTCATAGACCAAAATAAATTTAAGCAAATAAAAACTTCTCCTGTTAAGAATGGTCTGTCTGATCATGATGCACAACTAGTTATGATATAGCTCCATACAGTAATGCAAAACAGTCCTCCAAAATAGTGTGTTCCATTAACAACTTAACAAATCAAAATTTTAGGGAAAGCTTGCAACAGTTAGATTGGGATGAGGCATACAGGGAACATGATGCTAATTTAAAATGTAACCTATTTCATGATCCCTTGTGAGTATATTTGAAAACAGTTTCCCTAAGAAAACAGTGAAATATAATTGTAAGAAACCTTATAAAAAGTGAGGGCTTATTAAAGGGATAAAAATATCTTGTAAACAGAAAATGGAAATGTATCTTGTAGCTAGGAGGAGTAATGATCCCAAAAAATGAAACATTATAAAAACTACTGCACCATATTAAGAAAAATTATTAAAAAGTCCAGAAGTATGTGCATTATGTCTGAGATTAGCACATCTGATAATACAATTAAAACAATTTGGAATATTGTGAAAAGGGAAACAGAGCAACTGAGAGCACAGGAAGACTGTATTTCTATCAAACACAATGAAAATATAATAGAGGGAAACAATCCACGTGGGAAAAATATATCTAAAAACAAAGATGATGTGACTTACCGAACGAAAGCGCTGGCAGGTCGATAGACACACAAACAAACACAAACACACACACAAAATTCAAGCTTTCGCAACAAACTGTTGCCTCATCAGGAAAGAGGGGAAGGAGAGGGAAAGACGAAAGGATGTGGGTTTTAAGGGAGAGGGTAAGGAGTCATTCCAATCCCGGGAGCGGAAAGACTTACCTTAGGGGGAAAAAAAGGACAGGTATACACTCGCACACACACATATATCCATCCACACATATAAATATGTCTGCTTGTGTCTGTATATGTGTGGATGGATATGTGTGTGTGTGCGAGTGTATACCTGTCCTTTTTTCCCCCTAAGGTAAGTCTTTCTGCTCCTGGGATTGGAATGACTCCTTACCCTCTCCCTTAAAACCCACATCCTTTCGTCTTTCCCTCTCCTTCCCCTCTTTCCTGATGAGGCAACAGTTTGTTGCGAAAGCTTGAATTTTGTGTGTGTGTTTGTGTTTGTTTGTGTGTCTATCGACCTGCCAGCGCTTTCGTTCGGTAAGTCACATCATCTTTGTTTTTAGATACATCTTTGTTTTTAGATATATAAACACAATGAAAAGTTTGTTAACAAGCATTCAGAAGTAGAAAACATTTTTAATAATCTTTTTTTAAGTGTTGTAGAGAAAATAGGACCTAGCTATTCATTAGAAAATGCAAGGCTGTATGAGGCAGTACCTATGCAATTTGATAAAATTAAAATTCAACCCTCCTCTCCAACTGAAATAAGGTAAATTATAAATTCACTCAAAAGTAAAAGCTCACATGGAATTGATGACATTTCCAACAGCGTACTAAAAGCTTGTTCCCAACAAATAAGTAGGATTCTCAGCCACTTATGTAGTAGCTCACTGAAACAGCGTATTTTTCCAGATGGACTGAAATACTCTATTGTTAAACCATTGCATAAAAAGGGGGATAGATTTGATGCTAACAACTACTGCCCAATCTCACTTCTGGCAACTTTATCCAAAATTCTTGAAAAATTAATGTATTCAAGAGCAGCATCACATATTTGTAAAAATGAAGTACTAACAAAATGTCAGTTTGGTTTTTCAGAAAGGCTTTTCAACAGAAAATGCTATATATGCTTTCACTGACCAAATATTAAATGCAATGAATAACCAAATATCACCCATTTGGATATTTTGTGATCTCTCAAAGCCTTTTAATTGTGTAAATCATGAAATTCTTCTAGATAAGCTTAAGTATTGTGGTACGGGTGGGACAGTGCACAAATGGTTTGATTCATACTTAACTGGAGGAATGCAGAAGGTTGAAATTAACAGTACAGATAGTCTGCAAAAACTAGCAGAGTCCTCTAACTGGGGAGGTATCGAGAATGGTGTCCCACAGGGTTCAGTCTTGGGTCCCTTATTGTTCTTAATATATATTAATGACTTGCCACTCTATATTCATAAAGATGCAAAGTTAGTTCTTTTTCCTGATGGTATAAGTATAGTAATCACACCCAAGAAACAAGAATCAGCTGAGGAAATTGCAAATAATGTCTTTCAGAAAATTATTAAGTGGTTTTCTGCAAGTTGACTCTCACTAAATTTAGAGAAAACACAGTTTATACAATCCTGTACAATAAAAGACATAACACCATTGATAAATATAGACTATGAATGGAAATCTGTTGCTAAGGTAGAATACTCAAAATTTCTGGGTGTGTGCATTGATGAGAAATTGAATTGGAAGAAACACATCAACGATCTGCTGAAACAGTTAGGTTTAGTTACTTATGCTATTAGGGTTATTGCAAATTTTGGTGATAAAGATATCACTAAATTAGCCTGCTATGCCTATTTTCATTCACTGCTTTCATATGACATCATATTTTGGGGCAATTCATCATTAAGAAAGAAAGTATTCATTGCACAAAAGCTTGTAATCAGAATAATAGCTGGAGCACACCCAAGATCACCTTGCAGACATTTATTTAAGGAACTTGGAACATTCACAGTACCTTCGCAATACATATATTCGCTTATGAAATTTGCCATTAATAACCCATCCCAATTCAAAAATAACATGGAAGGGCATAGCTACAACACTAGAAGAAAGGATGGTATTCACTATTTCGGATTAAATCTCACTTTGGCACAGAAAGGGATGAATTATGCTGTCACAAAAATCTTTGGTATTTTTCCCTATACTATTAAAAGTCTGACAGATAGCCAACCAACATTTAAAAGTGAATTAAAAGAATTTCTGAATGACAACTCCTTCTACTCAATAGATGAATTCTTAGAGGTGAAGCAGTAACTGTAAAAAAAAGAAAATTAATTAATTTATTAGTGCAAAGAAAACTTACATTAAAGTGACACATTCCACATCATTACAAACTGTCATATTCATGATCTACGGACCAAGGATTAATGTATGTAACTTCAGTAATGACTGTGGTTTGTGTTACTTAACAGTATTTCTACTCAGTTCTTTGAATACAGTCTACCATGTAGACTGTATTTATTACAGTCTCATTTTTTAGTATTGTTAAGTTGTTTTTCACTACATACTGATTGATTGCTGATATTCAAACCAGTTTATTCTACACACAATTTAACTGTCTTAATAAGTGATAGAGTTTTTAAAGTATACTTCTTATTGTAATTTTGTAACATTTATAGATTGTATAGACTTGAAAATTGCCAAATATAAATGCAAATAATATAGGCATTTCTTATTATATTCTCTCTAAAGTAAATTACATGTATAGCACATTCAAGTTAATATTCCCAGAATATACAAGGTAGTTATTATTAAACTGATGTGTTGGAGTGCTCCAGTGTGGGCTGTATACATCATAGGATGCAGAAATAATATTTAGATTAGATTAGATTTACTTTCATTCCAATTGATCCATAGTGAGGAGGTCTTCAAGGATGTAGAACATGTCAGAAAAACAATAATACGTGTCAGAAAAACAATAATACATGACAAATATTTACAACTGAAACAAATAAGCTAATGTACCTTCCACAGGTCCCAAATGGAATGATCATCATTTTTTTAAATGAACACTATATGAAAGAATCATTTTACAAACTCTAATACACTGAATTTAAAATAAAAAAAAGTTGTTTTATTTATAAGGTAATAAACATGTAATAGAACTACTACAATACTTATTTACAATGACCACATTACTGCACTGAAATGGTGCAGAAGTTAGATTGTACTTACACACACACACACACACACACACACACACACACACACACACACACACACACACACACACCATAATGACAAATTTAATTAAGGAACAAATATATAGGAAAACAGTAGTTAGCATCCCTAGTTCCTAAACTGGCCTCTGCAAGATGTTCTTGAGTTTACACCACATATAACTCTTAGTAAACGTTTTTGTGGCCAGAAAACTTTAGCTTGGCTTGATGAATAGCCCCAAACAATAATCCCATATAACATTATGGAATGAAAGTAAGCATAGTATGCCAACTTTTTCATTTGTATATCCCCTATATCTGACACAATTCGCATTGCAAATAGAGATTTGTTAAGACACTTCAGCAGTTCTGTGGTGTGCTCCTCCCAGTTGAATTTATTATCAAGCTGTAATCCCAAGAATTTAACACTGTCCACTTCTTCTATCTCCTTGTCATCATATTTTAGGCATATACTCATGGGACATGCCTTACAAGTTATGAACTGCATGTAGTGTGTTTTTTCAAAGTTTAGTGACAAGGCATTGGCTAGGAATCAGTGATTAATGTCCACAAATATTTTATTAGCCAATCTTTCTAAGACTACGCTTGATTTGCTATTTATTGCAATGTTTGTATCATCGGCAAACAAAGCGAACTTGGCATCTGGTAATGTTACTGATGAAAGGTCATTGATATACACAAGAAAAAGTAAGGGCGCTAAAATGGAACCTTGTGGGACCCAACATGTAATTAGTTCCCAGTTACACTCCTGGAAATTGAAATAAGAACACCGTGAATTCATTGTCCCAGGAAGGGGAAACTTTATTGACACATTCCTGGGGTCAGATACATCACATGATCACACTGACAGAACCACAGGCACATAGACACAGGCAACAGAGCATGCACAATGTCGGCACTAGTACAGTGTATATCCACCTTTCGCAGCAATGCAGGCTGCTATTCTCCCATGGAGACGATCGTAGAGATGCTGGATGTAGTCCTGTGGAACGGCTTGCCATGCCATTTCCACCTGGCACCTCAGTTGGACCAGCGTTCGTGCTGGACGTGCAGACCGCGTGAGACGACGCTTCATCCAGTCCCAAACATGCTCAATGGGGGACAGATCCGGAGATCTTGCTGGCCAGGGTAGTTGACTTACACCTTCTAGAGCACGTTGGGTGGCACGGGATACATGCGGACGTGCATTGTCCTGTTGGAACAGCAAGTTCCCTTGCCGGTCTAGGAATGGTAGAACGATGGGTTCGATGACGGTTTGGATGTACCGTGCACTATTCAGTGTCCCCTCGACGATCACCAGTGGTGTACGGCCAGTGTAGGAGACCGCTCCCCACACCATGATGCCGGGTGTTGGCCCTGTGTGCCTCGGTCGTATGCAGTCCTGATTGTGGCGCTCACCTGCACGGCGCCAAACACACATACGACCATCATTGGCACCAAGGCAGAAGCGACTCTCATCGCTGAAGACGACACGTCTCCATTCGTCCCTCCATTCACGCCTGTCGCGACACCACTGGAGGCGGGCTGCACGATGTTCGGGCGTGAGCGGAAGACGGCCTAATGGTGTGCGGGACCGTAGCCCAGCTTCATGGAGACGGTTGCGAATGGTCCTCGCCGATACCCCAGGAGCAACAGTGTCCCTAATTTGCTGGGAAGTGGCGGTGCGGTCCCCTACGGCACTGCGTAGGATCCTACGGTCTTGGCGTGCATCCGTGCGTCGCTGCGGTCCGGTCCCAGGTCAACGGGCACGTGCACCTTCCGCCGACCACTGGCGACGACATCGATGTACTGTGGAGACCTCACGCCCCACGTGTTGAGCAATTCGGCGGTACGTCCACCCGGCCTCCCGCATGCCCACTATACGCGCTCGCTCAAAGTCCGTCAACTGCACATACGGTTCACGTCCACGCTGTCGCGGCATGCTGCCAGTGTTAAAGACTGCGATGGAGCTCCGTATGCCACGGCAAACTGGCTGACACTGACGGCGGCGGTGCACAAATGCTGCGCAGCTAGCGCCATTCGACGGCCAACACCGCGGTTCCTGGTGTGTCCGCTGTGCCGTGCGTGTGATCATTGCTTGTACAGCCCTCTCGCAGTGTCCGGAGCAAGTATGGTGGGTCTGACACACCGGTGTCAATGTGTTCTTTTTTCCATTTCCAGGAGTGTAGATGATGCCTGACAGCTTAATAAATGTCTCTTTCCTCATAACACAACTTTGTTTCCTGCCAAAGGTATAAGTTCTGAATCATTTTGCAGCATTTCCTGTTACACCGTAATATTCTAATTTACTTAAAAGGATATTGTGATTTACACAGTCAAATGCCTTTGACAGATCACAAAATATATCAGTTGCCTGCAATTTTTTGTCTAATGAATTAAGCACATTTTTACTGTAAGTGTAGCTAGCCTTCTCGATATCGGAACCCCTTACAAATCCAAACTGCAACTTTGACAGTATGTTATTTGAGATAAGATGGTTATAAAGCCAATTGTACATTTTTCTAAAATATTTGAGAATGCTGGGAAAAGTGAAATTGGACAGACATTTGATGCTATTTCTTTATCTCTCTTCTTAAACAGTGGCTTAACTTTAGCATATTTCAACCATTCAGGAAATATTTCACTGATAAACACAAATAGCTTAATATGTTACTTAACTCAGAATCACATTCTTTAATTAACATTGTTGATATTTCATCATACCCACTGGATGTTTTTGGTTTTAAAGATTTTATGATGGAAATTATTTCTGCTGGGGTAGTGAGGGTCAAATTAATATTATGGAAGTTACTTGAAATGTCTGGTCTGAGGTATTCCATAGCAGCTTCTACAGAACCTGACATCCCCATCTTTTTAGCAACAGTTACAAAATGTTTGTTAAAAGTTCTGCAACACCATACACATCTGTCACCAATGTATAATTTACTCTTTATGCTATTTGTCCCTATTCATGTCTAGTTCTACCAGTCTCCTCCTTCACTATATTCCATATTGTCTCTATTTTGTTATCTGATATGATAATCTTTTCCTTGTAATATATTTGCTTTGATGTCCATATTACAGTCTTTGATATTTTGCAGTAGTTCTTGCAAAGTGCTATAGCACCAACATCAGAACTGTTTCGGATTGACAGATACAGTTTTCTTTTTGTTTTACAAGACACCCCTATTCCTTGAGTAATCCATGGCTTCTTTAGATAAGGTAAGCACTTTATTAGCAAAAGTGTTATATTTTTCATTCATGCCATGAGCACTGTAAACATCATTCCAGTGAATGTCTCTGAGGCGTGTCCTAAAATAACCAATTTTTGGCTTATTGATTACCCTCTTGAGCTCAGATTTGACAGCTTTTATATCCTGTTCAGTATTAACATTTAACAGAAGGAACTGCATGTCATGGTCTGAGAGGCCATTGACCATTGGTTTTGTAATATAATTTTGTTCATTGGACTTTTCTATAAACATATTATCAATGGCTGTTTGTAAGCAATTGGCTACCCTAGTGGGGAACTTTACAGTGGAAATTAAGTTGAAAGATAGTGTTACTAACTCAAATAAGTTCTTATTGGGAGAGTCTTTAAGGAAATCTACATTGAAATCACCAGCAACCACTACTTTGATGATGTCAGCACCAAAAAGTTACATCTTCTGTGTGATGAATGTAACCAGACCCCACTCATTCGGGAACTCACTAGAGAAATTGGCAATAGTAAAACATGTCTTGACAACATAATAACAAACATGACCCACCTATCCCACAGTGCATCGATTTTAAAACTAGCAATCTCAGATCACCATGCAGTACAGCTTAAATTGGAACGCCATGAGGCCCCCCACTGTCACCACAAAGCAACAGTTTGTAACTAAAAGAGTAATGTATAATGACAACATAAATAGACTAAGCTGGATGCTAGAACAAATAAAATGGTTTGAAAATAATAGATTTTCATATGATAACTTTGCTACTGACTTCTATTACTGCTTTGATACCACATGCCCAGTTGTAATCACAAAAATGAAACAAACAAAAAATATAAACAAAAATATTTGGGTAAATAATAATGTCACTGAAGCGAGGGAAAAATTAAAACTACTCCTCAGTGCAATGCTGAATAATAGAGAGATTCCTGAGCTAAAGGAAGCCTTCAAAATATATCAAGCACACTATAAGGACTTACTTACACAGACCAGGAGCAACTATGTTGCAAATAAGCTTCAAAACTCACACAACGTGACTACTGGCATCTGGGCAGTCATAAACAGTTTTAGAACCGGCAATGACAAATCCTGTACGGACTTTACTATTAACCACAATGGCATGCTCATAAAAGACCAACTGGAAATTGCAAATATTTTTAATGAATATTTTTCTTCCATAGGGGAAGCCATAAATGACAAACATAAAAACATGCACTACAGCTTTAAAGGTAATACATGTGACCATAGTATATATCTAGCCCCCACAAACTGTGCAGAAATGATGGGCATCATTAGCTCTCTAAAACCCTCTAATTCAGCTGGGCATGATACTAATGTTTTAAAAGCCTGTAGCCAAAATGTCTCTGTACCTCTGTCTACAGCAGTCAACAATATAATAGAATCAGGCACCTTTCCAGACAGACTAAAAATAGCACAGGTAACACCCATTTTTAAGAAAGGTGACAACAACAAAATAGAAAACTACAGACCAGTCTCAATCCTTCCTGTCTTTTCCAAAATAGTTGAGAAAGTTATATACAACAGGATTATAAACTTTATTAACAAACACAACCTGATATTCGAAAATCAAAATGGATTCATAAAAGGTAAATCAACTAGCACTGCAACTGCTCAACTAATTGAAGACGTGTTAGGGGGTATCGAAAGTAAGGAACATGTGGCAGGTGTATACCTAGACCTGGAAAAAGCCTTTGATTGTGTGAACGTTGACATCCTATTAGACAAGCTATGGAACATGGGCATTAGAGGCATTGCTTATGACCTAATAAAATGTTATATGAGCAATAGAAAGCAGTTTGTTCTACTTAAAATGGAAAGTGGTGTCTACAAATCAGAGATCACTTGCATAAAATATGGGGTGCCCCAGGGCTCAGTATTGGGCCCACTTCTGTTCTTGATCTATGTAAATGATATTAAATACTGTACTATAAATTCCAAACTTGTTCTGTATGCTGATGACACGTCCATTGTATGTAAAAAGGAATCACGTAATGAACTAGAGGCCGAGTGTAATAATGTGACAAAAGAAATTGTTCAGTTTTTTAATGAAAGCCACTTAAATGTAAACACCAGTAAAACACGTTTGATGGAGATTAACAAAAGTAGTTTGAATAATGAAATTAAATTATACATGAGCAACGAATTGGTAAAGATAGAGTGTGGTGTAAAATTCCGGCCGGCCGAAGTGGCCGTGCGGTTAAAGGCGCTGCAGTCTGGAACCGCAAGACCGCTACGGTCGCAGGTTCGAATCCTGCCTCGGGCATGGATGTTTGTGATGTCATTAGGTTAGTTAGGTTTAACTAGTTCTAAGTTCTAGGGGACTAATGACCTCAGCAGTTGAGTCCCATAGTGCTCAGAGCCATTTGAACCATTTGTAAAATTCCTTGGCGTAACAATCCAAAGCAACCTGAAATGGGACACACATATTGACTCTCTAGCAACTAAGTTGTCAAAAAATATATTTGCAATCAGTTCTATTAGCAAGTTCTGTAGAGACACCGTAGTCCTAAAGACTGCATACCATGCTCTTTTCTCCTCTCACTTGAACTACGGTATTGAAATTTGGGGGGCAACAACCAAAGCTAATCTAGATAAGCTACTCATTCTTCAAAAAAGGGGTGTAGAATAATCTGTGGAGCAAAATACAGGGAATCTTGTCGCAACTTGTTTCCAAAAACAGAGGTGTTAACTGTTATAAACACATACATTCTAAAACCCATATTGCTTGTGAAAAGACTGCACCCAAACACTTATTCAGATTTCCACCAGTACAATACTAGAAATAAAGAAAGATTTTACATTGGCAGCCACAGAACAGCACTTTACGAAAAGGGGCCTCAGTATGCAGGTATAAAATTAGCTAATGCACTGCCTAGAGCAGTCATGGCTCTTCCTACAACTAAACTGAAACATCAGCTTAAGAAATTTTTAGTAAAACACCCTTTCTACACTTTAGAAGAGTACCATACTTATATGAAGAACAACAAATGCTCTGTGAAATTATGTGAATAGAAATAAGTAAACACCTTATTGTAATTTTGTTGTAAGTTAATGACGTATTCAGAAGAATGTGTCTTGTGTATTGTACAAATAACTTTAATCATTACTGTTTCTTTGTACATGTGCAGTGTACCATTCGATGTTGAATAAAGCTATTATTATTATTATTAAATGGGCTAGTACAGCTTCAAGGTGGTTTGTGAACAGATTAAAGTTACCTGCAGGTGCTCGATATACAGTTAATAACATGAAGGACTTTTTGTGAAATTCTACTTCTGTTGAACATGCTTCCATATGCTGTTCTAGGCAAAATTTATGAACGTCTATGTTCTTAAATTTATGACAGTTCCTGATGAATGTGGCAACTCCTCCTTTCTCCATTTCTGCACTACAAAAGTAAGATGTTAACCTAAACCCTGTAACACTTAAAAGTTCTATATGAGTGGTCATATGGTGTTCTGAGAGGCAAATTATGTCAGCTGGGTTTGAAGACTCTAATTCATCTATGCAGATAATTAATTCATTAGTTTTATTTCTCAGTCCTCAAATATTTTGATGCAATAAAGATAGCTGACATTTCACATTGACTGAGTTAAAATTGGGTAGAGTTGAAATATTCACTGACTGTTGAAAATTCTTAACCAATAGCTGCTTAAGCCGATGCAATAAGCTAGAATTATGTTTTTTGGTTTCTTTCTCAAACTGAAGGTTTGTCTCGTCCTAACCTCTCTTAAAATTTGGTTTCTTTCTGTCCTCCTTACCCTAAAAAAAGGGTCTTTTCTCAACCCTATAACCACTGGTACTTTATCACTCATGACAGTGCCCCCCCTTTAACTTTCCTGCTATTACCCAGACAGTTTATCCTTCCCTTTCCTGTTGAGGTGAAGGTCATGACTAATATAATCCCACCTATTGAAATTATCAACAGGAACCACACCAATGTGTGACCCTGCACCCAAAATAAGCAGCTGTTCCAACTCCAAATTAATTCTCTTGACAGAAGAGTTCAAATGAGGTCAGTCATGGCACTCAAGAACAGATACAAACTCAACACTAGTATGCTTCCACTTTCTGCCACCACTGAAAATAGAGTGCATTAAGCAGTCAGAATGTGAAATTTTTTGTGTTTTGATTCAGTATGCTGTTTGTCATGGGTAGTGATTTCTTTCGTGAAGTGACTGTGGGTGTAAAAGGTTATGGAGGTTGAATGCAATAACTAATGAGAAGAAAGACCGTGCACTGCTGGTAATGTTGTTTTATTAAAATGGCAGCTGTAGCACTGCTGCATTGTGGGACTCTCACAAGCAGAAATAGCTACAAAGAGGCCCCATATCAATAAATGAGCTAAGGAATATGCTGAAGAAATTTGAAGAATCAGGTGAAACAGTTGGTGCAGCAGGAAGAGAGGGTGTAGCAGCTCCACCTGCTTTAATTATCTCTTTGTTTGATGTACTTGGTGTTGACGTACAGCATTGCTACACTGGCTGAGAAATGGGTTGTGGGTTCCAACACTGTCTACAGTAAATAATGTAGCCAACATATGCATAGTTGCATTTCACAGTCTTTTACTTTCACTTTGAACAGACCCCCAATAATACACAGTTATATATGTATGGCCAGTGCATTAATGTGTAAACTTTCCATAAGCCTCATTAATAGTTTAAAGGTGAACCTCCACATACCGCTACAGCAGTTTCCTGTTGAACATCTACAAGCAGTAAACCCTAACCACAAAGTTCACAGTTCTTGAAGAATAATTGGGTATGTATGGAGCAGACATTATCATTGCTTTTACATGCAGCATAGTAGTTTAACACTTATTCCACAGTTAAGTTGAAGCATTGTTGTCATTCTAACCAACACAGGCTACTTGTCTGAAACTCGGATGTGGACTAACTGTCTCGTGACAAAAAACCGGTCCCTTATAATCATATCCTCACAAAATTAGATCTGGTGTTACATTATTTAAGACTAAGGGCCAACCTTTCTCTTTGATGAAAATGCAGATTTTATTTATGTGTGTTAATAGAAATCAGTTAAAATGGAAAAAAATGAATTTTAAGGAGGCAGATGGAAAAACAAGAGGGGAATTAAAATTATCCATACTTGCTTTGCCACAAGAGGCAGCCCATTCCCATGTGTAATGGGACATCCTCCTCTAACTTTATTTTCCCCCAACAGTAGTTGTCGATACCAGTATTATTTATCGAATTTTGAACGGGTCAATGTTCTCTCAGTTGATTTTCTGAAAACTTTCATATAATTTTATACACAGTATGTTTATATTTCAAGCTTAAATTTATGAAAAGGAACTTCTTTATAAAATATTTTAGTTTCAATGTCATAATTGATAAGTACTAGTTCTGCATGTGCAGTTAAAATTAGTTTTTTAGAAACATTTTGAAATTATGAATTATTGGCACACTTAAAATTTCTATTATTGAATGCGCAATCCTGTACTATTAGTATGCTTATTTCTGGACTCATATATGAAATAATAATCAAAATTAATGATGTAACATAAAACTGTAGGAATTCATTTGTCAAGAAAAAAATTGTGAACCATTTGGAATATTGTTATTTCTGCAGAGTGTGAGAGTCATAAGCTTTCTTCTGATGTGATCAGATGTATCTTTGTATAACATGTTGAACAGTGTAACATCAGCTTTGTTAATGTGAAAAATCAAATTACTGTGTGATATAATTAAATGTGAGAAAGTATATTTATGTAAAAAAAATGCTGCAACGACAGTCTTCAGATTTATTTAGTTCAAACCAACTGTGAGGACCTAATGTGAGATTTTCAGCTTCAAGAATTGGACCCCTAGATAATAAAAACTGGAGCCATCTCAACACAACAAGCTAAGTAAACTTGAAAGTTTATTGTGATCTTTGCTCCTCTCAAATCTTCATAAAAGACTTTGCTTATTAATTACTTAGACTGAGCATTATTTAATGTGGATGATAGATGGAAGAAGGAAGATGTGGGGAGATTACACATGGCAGTTTATGATGAAGTTGCTGTAGGTATAGCTGAACATACAAATTCTGCAAACCAGTGCTTGAGCTGTGTCATGAGAATTATCTCTGCCCTGGTCAACATTTCGTAAGATTTTGTAGTGCATTTTACTCTGGTATCCCTACAAGATTCAGGATGTGCACCAAATGAAGCCCCAAGACATGCTACAACACCACGACTTTGCCTTTCATGTTTGGGCATGCATGGAAAGAGATGGCATGTAGCTGGGGAATATACTTTGGATGGAAAAGGCACGTTTTACTCTGCATGGTGCTGTGAATACACACAATTGTTGTATATCAGATTAAACTCCACTACATGTTGTGCAGGAACATCTGCTGCACTCAGCTTATGTGACTGCATGGTGTTGTTTTACAAGCACCTGCATTCTCAATGCACATTTCTTTAAGTAGGTGACAATTCATGGGCCTGTTAGGTGTACACTGACATGTGCATCTTATGAGGACCTCCTTATGCAAATGTGATTCCAGCTCTGCAAGAATACAACTGTGTCCACATAACTATTTTCTTGCAAGATGGGGTGACAGCACATGTTACTTGCCAGGTGCAAGATTTGCTTCAAAAAATCTTCAATAAGAAGCACACCACCTTTAAGCAATTTCAACATATATGGCCTTTCAGATTCCCCCCCTCCCCCCCCCCCCCCCACACACACACACAAACTGATGTGTCTTGTGGTTGTGGGGATGTCAGAAAGATGGTGTCTATCAGGACTGTATCTAGACTCTTCCTGATCTGAAGGATAGCACATAGTGCTATATCACTCTAATTACACTGCATATGCTGCAAGCAGCTGTCAATCATGGTCTCATATGGATGCAGTATGTAGCTGACTCAAGAGATCATACTGGACACATTGTGTAACTTGTAATCAAATCCCAATAAACGTGCTAGAATCACCATCATCAGGTATTTGATCAATACTCCCCATTTTCTGCTCCACACCACATTCTGACTGCTTACAGCATAATGATGGTTACTCCCCTTTTCCTGCACCCACACTGTATTGTGACTGCTTACAGCTTCATATTTTCACCTGTTGGCGGAAAGTGGGACAATTATTTTTTTCAGCATACTCCACATTTACACAGATTAATGAACATACTGATGATATTTGAACATCCTGTGATGTATGCACTGCAGCAATCAGAACACTATCAGTTTAATCATTACCACCTGGAATAAATAGAAGGGAAGACTGTGTTGTGACAAATTGTGCCAGACTTGGTCTCAAGCCCAGATTTCTTTCTTATTTCCACCAGTCCAAGTCCTAGTCTGGCACAAATTTGCAATTGGCTGCTACATACTTATTACTATAGGTTTAGCATATCAGAATGGTTTGTACTATCATAATACAACTAATATCATTGCATCACCGCTGATATCATCCCCAGCACTTGATTCATTTTATTCAGTGCTTTTAATTCATTATACAGAAGGAAAGAAGTTCAGTTGCAGTAAACAATAATAAAGAAGAGAGTTCAGATCAATGAAGATAGAATATTTTTATATTGTAAGTTTATTAACACCTAAATAACCAGTAAAACTTAATACTTATTTGAGAATCATGACTGCAGATTGTCTTCTAGTAATGTAACAATCATGTCTTTTATACATACTATAGAGTGTACTACCATGGAAGAAAAGAAGATTGTCACATTTTTATATTACAGATTAGTTTATGTATGAAAATGTTCTGATAAGTCTGAGTGGGAGGTAGAAAATCAGTATGTGTCTTAACAATGAATTTGTTACAAAGTTTCTGATTTTGCTATAATTTATATCAATAATTCTGTACTGCAGTATTTCACAACTTCAGCTTTGCATTCTTCCCATGTCATGGATGTTCCTCTCAGTGAGACCTAATGAATATGATTCATGGAAATGTAATTTTACCCAGTTTTCTTGTTATTCAGAACATTTTTCTTTGCTGTAGATAAATGCTGCACAAATCTCATATACAGTATTGGTTCCTAACCTGATAAGAACCTGTTATCAGCAATCTGTCTTCACAGCTGTGAAACATTCTTATCAGCCTGCATTAGTCAGAGCTGATGACAGGCTCGAACAACAGTGAGTCAGATGGAGAATCACGTATGTATATAGTGATTGTTTTATACATATACATATTATGTTCAGTTTGTATGGGATAATATCAATTTTGTATGTAGACTGATTCAGCACCCATGCAATATAATTAGCACACAGCTGGACAAATAAGTAAATGATAACCAACAAAATATTTCATTTACATTTAAATCAATACAACCCCTGTTGGAATATGCAAGAAACTCTTATTGGTACTAGTAAGGATTTTATTTTTCTCATTTTTCACAAGAGATTGATCTAATTTGCCATAATGAAAATATGTATGAACTTTGTTCCTGAGTTTTTCATATAATTTTGTATACCTGTTTCATATTAACCATAAAACAGATATTTATTATACAGGTAAACATTTATAATCATTTTGTACTAATACACACATATACTGTTAATGAAATGTTCTGTTCATTTCAAGTTAAAATACATGTTACATTTCAATTTCCCTCAGATTATGAAAGGTATTACTTTTTGTTTATTTGCTTGGTAAAACATATCTGTCTTTGCACAAGATTTCTTGCATTGTCTTTTTTGTTGACATAATGCTATTCTGATCATATCATGTAACTTGAGAAAATAGTTAAGTAGGTGAATAAAGTCTGTATGTATGTATGCCTCTCTCTCTCTCTCTCTCTCTCTCTCTCTCTCTCTCTCTCTCTCTCTCTCTTCTCTCTCAGTGTTTTGTGTGTGTGTGTGTGTGTGTGTGTGTGTTGGAGTGTGTGTTGGAGTGTGTGTGTGTGTGTGTGTGTGTGTGTGTGTATTGGATTTGGATCTCAGGTGGCTAATGATGTAATACAAGAGAACTGTCTTTTGCTCCATGTAAATTTATTTCTAGTGGCTCTTAAGGATACAAAAGAGGCAGGAAGTCAATAATTTGTAATAAAATAAGTGGATAGAAAATGGACAGCAAATGCATGAATTATAAGCTATATTCCCTAATTATTGTACTTGTAACTGCTCATAAAATCCCACAGTCAAATATCATATATCTATTTTTTCTTTACATACACTACTTTCTCATTCTGTGGTCCTCAAAATTTAATAGCTGTAGTAATTTGCTAACATCACAGTTGGAGAATTCTTCTGATTAAAATATACCTTTACAAAGACTTATTATAATTACTGTAAATAGGTGACAACTGTGAATGAAATAAGTGTGTGTGTGTGTGTGTGTGTGTGTGTGTGTGTGTGTCAGTCATCTATTTTTGATGAAGGCCTCACTGGCTGAAAGCTTATTTGTGATAGTCTTTTTGTTGTGCTCATTTGCTACTCTGCATCTCTGCTGTATGGTGAGAAGTAATTTTCCTTTCTATAATATTGTAACAGTAACCAACTGTCTGTCATAAAAATAGTGATTACAACTAATGAGAACATTCAGTACAGAATATAGATAAACAGATAATATGTAGGGGTGACTAATAGTGTATATTCTTAATTTTATTTTGAAATTACAAGAATCATCACTTTCTTGCTTTATTTCAAATGGAAGCTTCCTTAATACCTCTGCACCAGACTACACAATTCCACTCTGAACCCACATCAAGAAGCCAGTGTCTAGATGAACATTATTTCAGTGCTTTGCATTGAGGTTGTAAATTCAAATTCAACTAAAGCTGACTAGGTAATATTGCTTTCTTGTTCTGAATGAATGCTTCCTTTACTTGGGGAGCATTTCCCCAGGAGATGATACAGTAAGTACTCAAAATAAGCTGACACCATAGTTATTAAGTCAACAGATTGAGAAGCACTTTTAAGTGTAAATTACTTTGGACTGAGGTTCTTGATTTCAATGTATTATCATGTGCCTAGTTTTTTTTCTTACATCTTGAAGAATATCATCATTTGTCTTATTGAGTTTATACATTTCCTATCCAATCATCATTGTCATTGTACAGTTCCAGTTTCCTGGGTACTGCTAATGAGCCTCATCTGTTTCCGTCTGTCCATTTACAACCTTGTCACAGAGAACATTATGCATTGTGCTTCCTCTGTCAGTGTCAACATACTTGATCTTGTCCATTCATTCTATATGACATTTTCTTCCACTTCTCAGACTTATTGAGTCTGGCTTTCTTCCTCACCTCCTCTTCCTTAACTTATCCATCTTGGTCTTCTGGAATGTGGATCTAATGAATTTTGTTTCATTTCTGAAGCCCAATAATGTTATAAATTGTTTTTGCTTTAGTCTTCAAAATTTTTGTGTGTAGTACATAGTATTGCATTTTTGATAACAACATGAAGAATTTTGCACTACTATTTGAAGTATATTTTTGACTAACACTAGTCCTCTGTATTAAATAAAGTTCTCTCTTCCTAGAACAAGATACTTTGATTCCTTTTTCCTCACTTCTATTACAGTTTTCCTTTATCTTCTGCAAAAGACATTTGGTTTTATAATGTTGTAAGAATATTTTTAGGAAATAATTAAATTTCTGATTTAGCAGCCTTCCCTTTAGTGAGGAATGTCTTCTGAGCCAGTGCTAGTTTTCTATTTATATCATCATTGTATCACACATCAGTCATTATTTTGTTTCCAAGATATCAGAATTCCTTCACTTCATCTAGCATATTCTTCCCAATTCAGATGTTGAGTTTATTGCTAAACTTGTTATTTTGCCATTTTTTTAGATGTACCCTGAGTCTATATTCCTTACTCCTTATAGTGTTCACTCCATTCAACATTTTCTGTAATTCTTCTTCTCTTTCACTAAGGAAAAAACTAGCACCTGCAAATTTTATCCTGAAACTTTCGTTTATTTCCATTATACCTTCTTCAATATGCAGGTTGAATAAGAAGTGAGAGCAGCTGTATACTTGTCTTACACCCTCTTTAATCTGAGCACTTTCATCATGATTATTTTACTATTATTTAGGAATCAATTATAATAATAAATAAAATACACATTTAAACAAAAAACACATATGTGCAACTATTTACTTGGGATAAAAATTAAATGATCCAGATCATACACAAATGTAGTAAATCCCTTCTTTCACATCTGATCAGAGGTCCTCTAAACCTCTATCAAATTCTGACTGTAATACTGGATTCCATGTGTCTCCAAAACTGGTATCCATTTCTTGTTCTGGTTCATCAGCAGACACTTCCCCCCCCCCCCCCCCCCCCTCATAGAAGTTCTCAATGTACTCTTTCCACCTATCCATCCTCTACTCTGCACTTAACAGTGGCATTTATTTTGCACTTTTAATGTTGACACCTATTTTTTTTAATTTCCCTGAAAACTATTTTTGCCTTTTCTGTATGCTGAATGAGTTCTTCCAAAGACCCTTTCCTTTTCAATTTCACCATACATTTTTCTGTAGCTATTTTAATTTAGCTCCACTGCACATCTATTTGTATTGATTTCATTTCCATATGCTTTATACTGCAGTATTCCTTCTTTTCTGCGACATTTTTCTGCTTCCCTCTTTCATTGATCAACTGCAGTATTTCCTCTGTCACTCAAGTTTTTTTATTACCTTCCTCATGCTCGTATTTGTTTGTCCAAATTCTGTGATTTCAGTACTGCAACATTCCACCACCTTACACATAGATTTTTATTGACAATTCTCTTCTTCATTCTACTCTTCATCATCATTAAATTGTGATCTGTCTATATCTGGTCCTGAGTACACCTTGCAGTACAATATCTGATATTGGAATCTCTGTCTAATCATGATGTATCCACCTGGCATCTTCCTGTACCACCACACATTTTACTAGTATACATCCTTCTCTTTTGATTCTTGAACAATATCTTTCTCCTCTCTCACATCTGTTACTGAGCCCAGATTCTATCACAACTCCATCTTATATCCCTTTCCCTAAAAATCTGTCCCCCAATATTATTAGATTTTCATCTTCCTTTACATAATGAGTTACCCATTCAGCTTTCATGATTTCCCTCTCTCTCTTCTTGTGCGCTGATGACCTCGATGTTGAGCGCCCATAACCCCCCCCCCCCCCAATCTCTTCATGTGACACTGGCACATATAACTGATAGATTTCTGTTGACACTGATATTCTGGCAATTCAAATTAGAGTAATCCTATCACCAGATTGCTTAAAGTAACTCATTTTTCCCCCTTCTTCCCACTTATAAAGAATCTCTCTCCCATTATACTGTTTTCTGTCAGTGTTTTTATTACCTTGTACTCATTTGAATGGAAATTCTTATATTCTTTCCATTTTAACTCACTGATTTCTAGCATTTCTACATTCAGCTTTTGCATTTATTGCTGTGCTTTTTTGCTGCCATCTGACCATAACAGTCATATAAACCTGTGGCGATGCAAACAGTCGGTCATTAAGACAAAAATTGTGGAATGGTTGATTTATTTACTTAGGGAGTTCTTTCCAGTTTCCACCTTGTCTTTGTGTAACCTGCTTGTGTATGCTTTTGATGTGTTACATGTCTGTTATCAATAATATAATATAGCATTTTCTATTAACACAGTTCTTATTTAATTATGGATTATCGTACACACAATGACAGATGATAAAAACATTAAAAGTGATATTATCTTAATGGTGACTGTGGATACCACTGCTTGAGAAGAGCTATTGCATGCATCAGAGATAACAATACAGTTCCATTGCTGATGTTGAATTTCAGGCAAGTGACAGGCACTTTGCACGATATGGAGCCTGCATACAATTCGCTAACAAGCTGCATTGTTTTTTACATTCTGCATGTAAAATTCATCACCCTGCCATGCCTCAACAACCCAATCTATTTTTACAGCTCCTAGAACTTTCTTTAGAAGACTAAACTGTTTTGGATAACACCGTGCAATTCGTTGTGACGATCAGAGTACTAGACTGTCATACCTTGTTATTATTGTGTGATGTCATGCACAACATGCTGAAAGTAAACAAATATACACACCTTAAGGATGATGTGCTTTGATGGTTGTGTAAACTGACAGACCTTCTTGTACAACAAATTTTAAAGGCTGAAGTTATCAGTGAAAAATCACCTTCTGTAACCTGGTGTCCTCTCTGGGGTCTGATTTTTGAAGCTGAAGTGTTGCAGATTAGCTTGAAGCAAATGTGAATTTACCAGTTACCTTTAGCAGCTAAGAGTGATGTGGTTGCAAGCAACTCCTCAAAATTTGATTTAATGTAGACTTACAGTTACTTGTAGTTGATCAAATGCACAACCTGTTGCTATGCAATAAAGCAATCAGGGCCCCAAGAACTGGACATGGCACTGCAAGTGTAGTTACAGAAGATGCTGGTAGAGGAGGGCAGCTTCCACTAATAGAACTAGGCAGATCATTACAACATGACCTCAGTGGACTCACACAACAACTCCGACAAACTCCTGCACCTCTCAACACAATCTACATGCCAAGTAATACAGCAATCACTGTGTTGTCACCCAGCACCTCATAGAGTGTTGGTATCACTTCTGTATTGGTCAGCTAGCTCAAAAATGCACCCCTCTGTGTAATTACTCAAAGGTAGACAGCAATAAAAAAGGTATGATTGACTGTTTTGAAGTAAAGTGCTGACACATGACTGCAAAGAGTTGTTCATCATATGACCTGATGTGTGCAGTGAATCCTGCATCTTGAAAAAGAGGATCTCATCCCTGTTATTGCCATTGACACAGCTGACAGATGCTGTGCTGTTCACATCTTTCCTATATCACACCACTTTATCTTCAGAATACCTGCAATGCCCCAAAAGTATTTAATCAATGTAGGATTTGATATTAGTGTCCTACCAGCAATGTTCAAAGACCTACTTTCAGACAATGCAATAAGGCAGTGCATTTGGGTTTCATAGAAAAGTTCTGGTGGATCTTCCTGATTAGGATGTTGCCAAGCCTCTTCTGGGTGCAGACTTTCTATTTCATTTCCTCATTGGAGTGTCCACCCAAACAGTGCAACTCAGACTGAATGATGAGACTATTTTTGGACATTCTGCATATTCACATGACATGCACAAATGAGCGCATACTTCTCCTGTTTGTGCCTCTGTAGACATGAAATCACCATTATTAAATGGTCTTACCATATTGAACACCATTAATAACTTACTGGGAAAGTGGCAGCCATGGAAGAAGAGAAAACTTGCACTATTCCAGACAATAATGTGGTGCACACACACTAAAGACTGCATCACTGCAACTGAGACAGCCCAGTTTCACATAGGTAAGCTACAGAATGATATCACTCCTGCAGCAACCTTGGATAAAACAAGGCAGCTGTCTGTGTTACTGCCTGGAATATGGCAACATTGCCCACCACATCACTACTATGACGGGACAGATGGTTGCTTGTAAAGCCAACCAGTTGACAGGTTCAAAACACACCACAGTGAAAAAGGAATTTGAAGAATTACTAGGTGAACAGATTATTCAACATTCAAATAGCCTGTGAGCAACCCCCCCCCCCCCCCTCGCCCCTTCGTTTAGCAAAGAGGAAAGGTGATTCCTGCCATGCTTGTGGGGAATAACATTTCTTAAACATGCAAATTATGCCTGACTGTTATCCCATTCTGCATCTCCAGGATTTTACACTTACATGAGCAGGTGATCAGTTGTTCAGCACATCCTCTCCCTTCTGCACCACTAGCTATTGTCATTGATGCTTGCCCAACCTCGACTGGAGCAAACAGCAAGCGAATGATACATGGTAGCCACTAGGGTTCTTTTCCTATAACTTGACAGAAGCACAGACAAATTGGAGTGCCTATAATAGAGAACTTTTGGCTGTCTATGGAGTCATTAAACCTTTGATAGGGTATAGAGGCATGCTATTTCACACTTTTTACTAATTATAAACCAGTTTTTCATGGTTTTCAAAACCTCTGAAGACTCTTCCTCATCAATTCTACCATATAGAATTCATCACCCAATTTACTACCAACATTCATCACTTGTGGGTGCTGATGATGTTGTGGATGATTACTTCTTCCAAATAAATGCAGTTTCCACATGCGTCAACTTCACCCAATTTGCTAAGGCACAAGAAACCTACACAGAGCTACAGGAGTTTACAAACAAATCAAACACAGGATTGCTCCTGCAGAAATTACCAATGGCTAACTTCCTTGTGTGGTGTGATGTTTCCGAAAAACCGATCATGGCTGTTCATTCCTTTGTGTTTCTGGAAACAGGTTTTTAACAGCACCCATGGACTTGCATTTAGTAACTAATGCCTCTATACTAATGATAATGGGCAGATTTGTGTGTTTGGGTGTGGAGTATGGTTGTCAGTTACAGGTTAAAACTTGATTGCCTTGTCATTCAGCTAAAGCAGGATGTCACGTCCACAGTCCAGTTGATGATAAATCCACCTGACGGGTAGAAATTTCACCCATCTATATCTATACTGAAGAGCCAAAGAAACTAGTACACCTGCCTAATATCATGTAGGCCCCCATGAGCATGCAAATCCCATGAGCATGCAAATGTGCTGCATGGACTCAGTTAATGTCTGAAGTAGTACTGGAAGGAATTGACACCATGAATCCTGCAGGGCTGTCCATAAATCCGTGAGTATGAGGGGGTGGAGAGTCCTTCTGAACAGCACATTGCAAGGCATTCCAGATATGCTCGATAATGTCCATGTCTGGGAAGTTTGGTGGCCAGTGGAAGTGTTTAAACTCAGAATAGTGTTTCTGGAGCCACTCTGTAGCAATTCTGGATGTGTGGGGTGTCACATTGTCCTGTCAGAAATGCCCAAGCCTGTCAGAATGCACAATGTACATGTATGGATGCAAGTGATCAGACAGGATGCTTACATATGTGTCACCTGTCAGAGTCATATTTAGATGTATCAGGGGTCCCATACCACTCCAACTGCACTTTGCAGAGCCTCCACCAACTTGAACAGTCCCCTGCTGGCATGCAGGGTCCATGGATTCATGAGGTTGTCTTCATACCCATACACTCTATCTTCTTGATACAACTTGAAATGACATTCATCCAACCAGACAACATGTTTCCAGTCATCAAAAGTCCAACATCAGTGTTGATGGCCTCAGGTGAGGCATAAAGCTTTGTGGCATGCAGTCATAAGGAGTACACAAGTGGACCTTTGGCTCTGAAAGCCCATACAAATTATGTTCTTTGAATGGTGCACATGCTGAAACTTGTTGATGGCACAGCATTGAAATCTGCAGCAATTTGTGGAAGGGCTGCACTTCTGTCACATTGAAAGATTCTCTTCAGTCATCATTGGACCTGTTCTTGCAGGATCTTTTTCCAGCCACAGCTATGTCGGGAATTTGATGTTTTACGGGATTCCTAATATTCACAGTACACTTGTGAAAAGGTTGTATGGGAAAGTCCCCACTTCACTGCTACCTCAGATATGCCATGTCCCATCACTCGTATGCCCACTATAACACCATGTTCAAACTCACTTAAATCTTGATAACCTGCCATTGTAGCAGCAGCAAACTTAAATCTTGATGACCTGCCATTGTAGCAGCAGCAACTGATCTAACAACTGAGCCAGATACTTGTCTTATATATTTGTAGCTGACTGCAGCACCATATTCTGCCTGTTTACATATCTCTGTATTTGAATATGCATGCCTGTGTCACTTTCTTTGGTGCTTCAGTGTATATACATACTCCATGGATCACCATAACATGCATGGCAGAGGGTACCTCATTCCACTACTTGGCAGAAACTGTTTCACAGTCATTTCTAAATTCATGGATAGCATCATTTGGTTGCCCTACAGGTGTGACAACAGAGCAGGGCTGACAATCTGAGTCAACCTTGTTTTGCAAACTGGCAGAAAAAATGTGGTTTTATACATCATTGTACCAGCCGACCAGCAATGGCATTGTGAAACATTGGCACCAGAACTTCAAGTTAGCCCTACTATGTTACAACTCGTCTTGGGTCACTCCCATGCCCCTTGCGTTATTTTGTTTACATGATGCATTCAAACTGCACTGTGGTGCATCAGTGGCAGAATTTGCAAATGGTGAGACTGTCAGGCTTCTGTCAGAATTTTTTCAATTGGAAATGAGGCTACCCTTCTTGAGATGCACCCTTCATAATCCAGCTTTTCAGAAACCAGATTTCCAATTTCTGTCCATCCTTAGAGTCACCTCACAAAGACCCTCCCATTTGTACCCACGAAGATCTATTTATGTGCACTCATGTGATACAACACACAGATTTCATCTGGCCCCCTTTACAACTGCCTCATACGGGTTGCTACCTGGTTTTGAACCATATTAGCCACATTATAATGGCCTTAATTAATGATAAACCAACCATCATTTCTGCTGGGCATGTAAAGCTAGCCTAGCTGTTCCAGGTGGACAATGTTGTGGACCATCCCATCGACTGTCATACAGCACCTACATTGGAACAGCCACCCTACCTACACCATTGCCAGATGGAGCCATTCTCTCCTACCTATGCCAGCAGATGCAGCTTCTGACAATGCTGTGCTATGACAGGAAGAACACTCTCAGGACACTCACTACACCCAGTGTGCACCAGGGCTAGGAGAATCATCCAGCACAAATATCCATTTATCTTGGAAGCTCCACTCTGTGGGAGGGGGAGCTGCATGGCAACACAATGGTTGAACATTCATATAAAAAGTGTGGAATGTCCTCACTTTAACTAATATACTAGTCTTTTTCCACCTTACTTGCTTAAGGTCTATGCTTTTGGTGGGTTACATGTGTTTTATCAATAATATAATAAAGTGTTCTGTGTCAATACAATTCTTATTTAATTGTCAACTGTCATACCTACAAACCATTTGTTATGGGCCTTACATCTACTTCACAAAACACAGCTGGTCTCAGAAATAAATTATCACTCATTGTTGCACTACGTCCTTTTATTTCCACGTTATTAATGTATACATATTAACAGATCATATCTATCTATTTGTTCAACACTGAAAAGTATGAGTTTTTGTATGTTTAAGATTTAAACTGTTCACTGTGGACCATTTCCAGACCTGAACCTTCCTGGCAGATTAAAATGGGGTGCAAGACAAGGCACTTAAACTTGTAACATAGCCTTTCACAGGCAGTCCCTTACATTTTTAAGGTAATAGAGAGGTAGTGGCAGGATGGAAACTGAAGGCAGGTTGTGAATCATGAACCATTACAGAGCACAAGTTCATTTTGAAGTTGTAGACCTTTTTAGATATTGCATAGGCTGTGTCTGGTAGAGATCTGGTCCTTGATTAGTTAACTTCTATTTCTATATCTACATCTACGTCTATGTTTACATCTATACTCTGCATACCCTTATGAGGTGCATAGCAAAGTGTATGTCCCATTGTGCCAGTTATTAGTGTTTCTTCCCCTTCCATTCATGTATGGAGTGTGGGAACAATGATTGTTTGAATGCCCCTATGCATGCAGTAATTATTCTAATCTTATCCTTACAATCCCTACGTGAGCGATACACTGCAAATTGTAGTATATTTCTAGAGTCATCATTTAAAGCTGGTTCTAGAAATTTTGTTAATGGACTTTCTCAGGATAGTTTATGTATATCTTCAACAGTCTTCCAGTTCAGTTCCTTCAGTATCTCTGTGACACTCTCCCATGGACCAAACAATCCTTTGAACAATTGGGCTGTCCTTCACTTTATATGTTCAATATCCCCTGTTAGCCCTATTTGGTATGGGTCCCGCACACTTGAGCAGTATTTCATAACTGGCCATGTGGGTGATTTATAAGCACTCTCCTTTTTAGACTGATTGCACTTCCTCAGTATTCTACCAATAAACCAAAGCCTACCACCTGCATTACCCACAACTGAGCCTGTGTGATCATTCCATTTCACATCCCTACCAAGGGCTACACCCAGGTGTTTATGTGAGTTGACCGATTCCAGCATTGATTCACTGATATTATAGTCATAGGATACTATGTTTTGTGATACTTTGAAGTGCACAATTTTACATTTATGAACATTTAAAGCAAGTTGTCAATCTTTACATCACTACGAAATCTTATCAAGATATGACTTAATACTTATGCAACTTCTTTTAAATAGTACTTCATTATAGATAATTGCTTCATCTGCAAGAAGTCTGAGTTACTATTAACACTTTCTGCAAGGTCATTAATATATAGCATGAACAGCAAGAGTCCCAACATAGTTCCCTGCAGCACACCTAAATTTACTTCTACATCTGATGTTGACTCTCCATCCAAGATAACATGCTGTGTCCTCCCTACCAAAAAGTCCTCAGTCCAGTCACAAATTCCACTTGATACCCCATATGATCGTACTTTTGATAATAAGCATATGTGTACTGAGTCAAATACTTTCTGGAAATCAAGAAATACCACATCTGTCTGACTGCTTTGATCCAAAGCATGCAATATGTCATGATAAAAGAGTAAGTTCTATTTCATGAGGTTGATGTTTTCAGAATCCATACTGGTTGGCATTGAGGAGGTCATTCTGTTCAAGATATCTCATTATGCTTGAGCTCAGAATATTTTCTAAGATACTTCAACAAATTGTTGCCAAGGATATTGGACAGTAGTTTTGTGGATCACTTCTACTACCCTTCTCGCAGACAGGTTTGACTAGTACTTTTTACTAAGAACTGGGCACAATTTTTTGGTCAAGAGACCTACAATAGATTGTAATTAGAAGAGGGGCTATCTCATCCAGAAATTCAGTATAGAATCTGACAAGGATTCCATTGTGCCCTGGAGCTTTGTTCATTTTTAATGATTTCAGATGTTTCTCATCATGACTGACACTAATACTTATTTCTTTCATCTTTTCATTGGCAGGCTGATTAAATTGGGGTAGTTCTTCTGGGTTTTCCTTTTTAAATGTTTATTTGTTTATTCCATGTGACCTGATGGTACACAGTGTGTTGCAGATGTCGGAAAATATCAGTTAACATTGTTAACATATATTAACATAGGTCTGTAGTATCCTAATGTATTATATTGCTCAATGTTTTAAATTTAACACAAGTAGCAAGATTGCTGTTCTAAGTATTCATTTACAGAGTAAAAACAGTGACACAACAAATATGACTTCACGACTTTGCTAAATTTTACGTTGTCTTCGATGGACTTAATACTAGTGGGAGGATTGTTGAACAGTTGGAGGCCCATGTGGAAAGCTCCCTTTTTACACAGTTAAGTGTTTGTACGTATAACATGCAGATTTGCATTTTTCCTGGTGTTGTGTTTGTGTATTTCATTATTTTTTATGACTCTCGGGTCAGTTGGCACTATGTGGTTTCTGAAAAATTTTAGAGTCTCGAGAATGCAGAGGCAAGGCAGTGTAAAGATTTCCAGCTTTCTGAAGATGGGTTTGCAGGAGTCTCTGGGTTTGCTCCCAGTAATAATCCTCATTGCTCTCTTCTGGATTCTGAATGTGCTCAGAATAGTTGGAGAATTTCCCCAGAATATTACACCATATTTTAAGTGGGCTTGTATGTAAGCGTAGTATGTGCTGGTTAATGTTTTCAGGCTAGCACATGTTTTCAGTACACTCAATGCATAACAGCCAGTACAAATCCTGGCATTTACCTTTCCTGTATGTGTATTCCATTTCAGGTTATCTTGAACCCACAGACCCAGGAATTTGAAAACAGTGTCGGTATCTATTGGCTGGTTATTTACAGTGACAAATGGCTGAGAGGAATTTGCATTTTGTGTTGTGTGTAAGTTCATGGAAGCTGGCTTTTTGGTGTTGATAGTTAATCTGTTGATTTTAGCCCAGTTGCTGAGTTGTTCAGTGGGCAAGTTCACAGCTTTTTGCACAGACTCTGTATTCTCCCCTTTGAGGAGTACAGTTGTGTCATCAGTAAATATAATTGTTTTGTGCGCATCAACATTCAGGCTCACATCATTAATATGCAGGAGGAAAAGTAGGGGTCCCAATACTGAGCACTGTGGAACACCTTGCTTTACAGTTTTATTACTTGATAGTATTTTGGTTATTGAGTTGCTTTGTCTATTGGTGTATTTCATGCTGACTCTCTGCATCCCATTGGTTAGGAATGTAGCAATCCAGTTGTTTGCAATTCCTCTGATACCATAGTGTTCTATTTTTTCCAGTAATATTTTGTGGTCAAAAGCCTTTGACAGATCCAGAAATATGCCTGTTATGGGTTGTTTTCTATCTAACAGTTCTAATAGCATATTTATGCAATTATATACTGAAGTTTCAGTAGATTTGTTGCTCCTGGACCCATGTTGAGCTGAACTTAGTAAATCTTTTTTTTTTTCAGCGAAGTCCATCATTTTTTGTACACTATTTTTTAAAAAAACTTTAGAAAAGCAGGATGAGATTGAGATAGACCTGTAGTTATTCATACCTTTATTATCACCTTTTTTGAAGACATTAATTACTTTAGAAAGTTTCAGAGCTTCAGGGAAGATACCTGCCTGGAAAGAACAGTCACAGAGGTGAGTTAATGGTTCAGCAATTGTGTGTTCACAATTTTTGATTACAGCTGCTGGGATACCATCAATTCCAGGTGAATATGAATTTTTTAACTCTCTGAGGGCTTTTGCAACATCATTTTCAGTGACTCTGGTAATGAAAATTGACTCTGCACATGTGTGATATTTTTGGTTTGCTGGTTGGTAATTTGTGTTAGGATTATTTTTGACCAATCTTTCAGCTATGCTCATAAAGAAATTGTTGAAAGGGTTTACCAAAACTTTGGGATTAGATATAGATTCATTGTTGAGTTTGATTTCTATGTTCGTGTGTGAAGCTTTCATTTCCCCTCTTTCCCTTTTTATGATATTCCACATCGCTTTTACTTTATTGCTGGATTTGTCAATGTCATCCTTTTTGCTTGGTTTATCACTCTTCTTAGGATAAATGTGTAGTTTTTATTGTATTCTATTAGTTTGGGGGAGACACTACTTTGTTTACATAACATGTGGAGTATTCTTTTATGTTTGCAAGAGATTTTTATAGCTGGGTGTAATCCAACTCTTGTTTCTATTATTATTATTATTATTATTATTATTATTATTATTATTATTTATTCTTACTGGTTGTTTTGGACAGGCCTCTTCAAAGTGGTGGATCATTTTGTCAAGATTCATCTTGACATAATTGGCTGCGTACATCTCTGTCCACTTTTCTTTACTAAGGAGGGCATTAACTTGTTCAAGTTCTCTTGGGTGAAAAACCTTCTTAAAGTTTTAGGTGGGACTGGGTTTGAGGCATCTTTGCTAACATTGACCTTTAGAATGACAGCTTGGTGGTCGCTGAATCCTGCATTGTATACTTCTAGAGTTGGGTTAAGTTTATTTCTATTTGCAAAAATTTGATCTAGAGCTGTCTTGGATGTGGGTGTTATTCTAATGGGCTCATTTACAAGGCCATGCAGATTATAAGTTTTTGCAATTTTAATCAATGTTTCCCTGTTTCTGTTGTGGGTGAGAAAGTCTACATTAAAGTCACCACATATAATCACATCCTGTTTCCACTGACTTATTTTGGATAGAAACAAGTCCATTTGTAACAGAAAATCATTAATGCTACTGGAGGGGGGACGGTAAATTGTAGCTACAATTAGATTTAGATCTATAAGCTTTATGGCTGCACATTCAAAGATCTTGCCTGTTCCTATTTCCTTTAGGGTAGGAAGTGGGCTATATTCAATGTGTTGTTTGATGAAGATGGCAACCCCACCATGTCCATCATTTGATCTGGAGTAGTGTTCACGCAATTTGAGGTTTGGTAGTGAGATTAACTTAACTACATCAGTGCAGAGCCAGTGCTCTGCTAGGCATACTACTGAGATATCACTGAGTTCACTGGTCAGCAAAATGCTTCAGTCATCAGTTTTGTTGCTCAAGGATTGGTCATTGCGATAATAGATTTTCAGGTCTGAGTGGGGTTTACTCAGGCTGCTCGAAGTCATATTTACTGTGTCACTGAGCTTTAGTTTAAATTGTGCTGTATTCCAGGTGTGTTGACTTACGAGCAGTTGTGCTGGTTCTGTTTGTCACCCTTGGCAGCCAACTCGTCTTCCAGGTGGGCCTGAAAAGTATCCACATGCACTTCACACTGCTGAGGCATCACATTGACATTTTGGAGGGATGTCTCGATAATGTTCACCATCACATTATTCATCCTTTCAGGTTCCTGACCTTTTTGAGAGGTCAGGGGGTTTGTGTTTTGTCTCTGTGACTTCGTGACCCATTTGTCTAGTGTAGTTTGCACAGTATGGCCACTATTACTCTTTTTATTTCCCATCTTGTTTGTCTTTATCCAATTGCTTATTAGCATCTGTTTATAGTTTCTGACTTTTGGTTTCTTATTTTCCCCCATAGTTGTTAGGAAGGCCAGTCTATTGCAGATAATCTCCTTGCCACATTTGTTTAGGTGTAAATCATGTGTTGTGAAGTGGTTTCTGGCTAGTCTCCCTATTTCAAAGTTCACAGCAATTCTTTTTTTGTATGCATGTTTTGCTAAATTCAGTGCCTGTACCAGGTGGAGGTTTGCAGTATTAATATTACTATTTAAATTTTGAACATCATATCTCCTGCGTACAGGATGGATAATGATATTCATTTTGTGACTTGGAGCAGGTATTGGTTCCAATGGTTCTACCACATGTTTCAACATTAGATCGAGAGGTTTGTCTATGTCATTAGAAACCCCTATTGCAATCAAAGTATCACATGTACTGAAGCTTCTTGTCAAATTTTCTACATTTTTTATCACCTCTTTTAGTGGGACACCAGGTTTTACTATGCTTTTTACCTGGTATGAGGGCCATAGTTTGTCTTGCAGTATTTGAGCACAGTCTCTTCCATTACTGTCACTTAATATTAGTACTTTCATTTTTGCCGAGATTTTCTTGCTATGTAATGTTCTGGAATTTCTTTCGTTTTTGTCCTGCACATATATTGGTGCTTGAGAAATTATGTTTGTCAGCGGATTATTCATACACTTGGAACTTCGGCACCACTAACAACCTTTAATATAACAAAAATTTCTCTTGGTTTTCTGAATTATCATTTGACAATATTCTATTACAGTAGTCACTGAAGGCAACACACATTGTTCTCTTGACAGCCAAACACATTTCATTTAGCATCTCTTTGTCTGTAGACCTATACTTCATTGTGTACCTATACATAGTAGTCTCTGTTTCAATAGAAATATATTTATGTTGACTGTATATCATGGAGGCACCCTCCTATTATGCATAGTCAACTATTCTTTTAAAGAGGCATGGTTCTTCTACATGCTCCTACCCTGTGGTGAAAGTTTCAAGTTCTTCATTGAGATATGACACTTCTGATTTTTTTTATCTAGTTTATTGAACATATATTTCTTTCTGCTTGTTTCAGTTGTTCTGTGTGTTTTGGTACTCATTGTTGCAACAACTGTGTCATGGTCACTGATACCAGTTTCGACATGAACATCCTCAAAGAGATCAGTCTATTGCTGCCAATAGATCCAATATGTATTCACATGAGTGAAGTCCATAACTATCTGTTCTAAGTAGTTTTCAGAGAAGGCATTTAGTAATGTTCCATAGGATGTCTTATCATGCCCACTAGTGACATAGCTGTAATTTTCCCAATTAACTGTTGGATTATTAAAGTCTCCACTCATGACTACAGTATGATTTGGAAACTTACACACAAGTGAACTGAGGGTTTCTCTAAAGTTTTTGGCTACATTAAGAGATTAGTTTGCTGGGAAATAGAAGGATCCAATTAACATTTTATGTCCATTGAAACTGAGTCTTGCTCAAAAAATTTCTCATGTAGCTTCAATTTCTATCTCGATGAATTTGAGTTTCTTGTCTACTGCAACAAATAATCCACCTCCATTTCCAATTTGCCTATCCTTTTAATATACATTTAAATTTTACCCAACAATCTCACCAGCTGTCAGTGTCAGGTTTCAGCCAACTTTCTTTACCTAGTATTATGTGAGTTTCATTGCTTTTCATGAGAACTTCAAACCCTGGAACATTATTGCAAATGATTTGGCAGTTTACCATTAGGATTTTAATACTCTCACCTATGGGAGATATTTCTTTCAGTCTTACACTGATACTTCTCAGTTTCTACAGATTCATTATCTTGATTGGATGGAGGGTCATCTAATTTAAAAGACCTAGTTTGCCCGCCATACCCAGTTAGTTACCTGATATGTAGTGCACACCTGGTCCATTTAGGAGAAACCTACAGTTCTCAGCCCTGTGGTGCAAGTCTAGGAAGTTGCACCCTAGCTTGTCACAAAACCTTTGAGGTCTCTGGTTCAGTCTTCCACTCACCTTAGAACCAAAGGGCCACGATCTGTTCTGGGGGCAATGCTGCAAACTGTGAGCTTCGTTGAAACTCCATGCACAAGGCTGGTCTTCCCAACTTGTCTGCCAGTTGGTGGAATGACCCAAGTATGACTTCAGAGCCCAGATGACATGCATCATTTGTTCCAATGTCCACCATGGTCTGCAGTTGATTGCATCCTGTTCTCTGAATGGTTGCTGGAATAGCCTCTTCAACATGGTGAATGAGACCACCAGACATAATCACTGAGTGCAGCTGGTGTCCTTTTCTGTTCCCTGCTGCCATTTCCCTAAGGGGTACCATCACTCACTGTATGTTTGAACTGCCGGTGATTAATGGACCTGTGCCCTTTTGTGCTTGTCTCCTCTTGACATTGGAATAAAACAGGTTTCCCCAAAACAATTAAGTGAGTCCCCAGTTTCAATGAAAGACAGCACCTGAAACTTGTTGGTTAGGGGGATTGATACAACACCCTGAGTCCACCTCATATAGGACACCTAGATCTAACACTGAGATGCCATTTGCAGCCAAATATATAAGTAATGACAAATACTGTACTTTCGGAGAAGGAGAGAGGATACACAGGAGATGATAGTACTTGAAGTACCTCTGGTACTGGTATCACAGGTACATGACTCACAGGAGCTCTTCCAACACACCAATTCACAGCAGCTGCCAATTGTTTGACAGTAGTCTGGGTGATTTCCAGTTGTCTAAGAACATCAACCAACTCATCCAGTGTTTGAGAACAGCATTCAAAGTGGGGCTGCATTTGACTGGTGCAACATATTATGCCATGACATTATGAAATTACTGTTTTTACTCTATTATTTAAAGTCATTGAAAGGTCATTTATGTAGCAAAGGAAAAATAATACACCAAGTTCTGAACTTTTTGAGACAGTGCATTGCATGTTTCCCCATTTCTGAGATTAGGGTCATTCATGTGATACAGTTAGTCAATATGTCTCTCTAATTTCTGTTATGAACACTTCCATGCAAGAGGAACATCATTAATGCCATATAATATTAATTTCTGAAGTATAGTTTACATTTCTCATAATTAAGGACCACATCAAGATAATAGAGCATAGGAACAGGATATTTTCAGTTATTTAGTTCTACCAGCACTTAGTATGTGAAAGTGTATACAGCTTTCTGTACAGACAATCATGAACCTAAACCCAAACTGAAAGGCAGTGCACAAGCTATATGAAGTCGGTACCATTAATGAATTGTAAGACATACACACTCTCTCTCTCTCTCTCTTTCTCTATCTCTCTCTCTCTCTCCTTTTTTTCTGTGAAATCTGAACAAGGACTTTGCATTTTGCATTTTAAATTCAACTATGCTATTTTTTGCCACTAAAATAGCAGATATTGATGAGACAAATTTAGTGATATAACACTTTGGAAATCATGAAGTACAAGAACACTGAATACAGGAATTTTTGTGCCATGCTGTGGCTATTTAATGGCCTGCCACCCAGAAGTCTACATCACCTCCTCAGGGAAACTTGCACCACCAGGTTAAGAAGCAATGTCACTCTTATGCATTACATTTTAAAATGGTTTACACAGGTTTTGTACCAAAGAAAAAGTTATATCACTGGAAAGTCATTCAGTTAGGGTTAGGAAGAGACTGTGGCAGATTTCCCTAATTGGCATAAGGAGATGTACCATTAATGTAGCCAACACAATATAGTGTGATACATCTTTATTGATACAGAGAGCACTACAGCATCACCACATTACACCAAGCTCAAAACCAAACTGTCTTGCTCATACTGCACACAGATATTCCACACTGCCATGGAAACTCTAGTGATGATGTATTCACACAGCTTCCCCCCAAACCCCCCTTTCCTTCCCTTGCTGCTTGACTTAGTGCAGAGCACTGGTGGAAGTGATGATTGGATGGTTGATAAATGTCATCAGTCATATCAGTCATGGGAACCATGTGCAGATGGGTGTGACCAGTCATGTCATGGCCAGCTGCAAAGCAGGATATAGTTGGGCCATTTCTTGGCGTCTGTTGCCTGGTGATGTTGGTGTAGAGATGATATTGTGCCAGTTGAGAACAAGGCCAATGGGGATAGCCAAAGTGAGATGTGCTAGGCACAGGCAGTGACTTTGGATGAACCACTGGGGGTGGTGCTTCGGAGCATGGTGGAGGTGGAATCAATGGCATGGTGTAAGGAAATAACCAAAGAGAAGCATATGCTGGCAAAGTAATGGTGAGCATACCATTTGCTGACAATCTTGATGATATAGATGCATAGTCCATATGTGGCAGCAGTTGACAGACGTGGGTGAGATGCCAGCGATCGGTGCAATAACCGCATCATGAACATCACAGCATGTTATTAATATGATGTCATGGTCATCAATGAGTTTGACAGATATCTTCAGGATCACAGTCATGGACATTGAGGGTGATGACTGTCGGGTCACTGGGCTGTGAAATAGCTAGTTGACAGGTGGAACTTTGGTACAAAACATGTATAAACCATTGTGAAGTGTACTACATAAAAGTGACATTGCTTCTTAAGCTGGTGCTGCAAGTTTCCATGGAGAGGTGGTGAAAATGGTGTGTTGACAGGAGAGTGGTTATCTTGATTCTTGTGCGGGTGTCAGAATTCATGGGGCATGCAGTGAAAGGGACACGATGAACCCTTGCCTGTCTGAGCCTGTGTAAGGAAACTGTAGTTGTTTTATCACTGAGCAAGATGTCAAAGATCTATAGATCATTCTCGACAATGTTGTACAAGGTGGCAGCCAGTCAAGAAATATTTAGTGAATTGGTTTAAAAATATATTTCAAAGGTCCTAGTTCATGTCTTTATAGGTTTTCTCCCAAGTGACTTTGGCTGTCCCTATGTGACCTAAACTGCCTGCCTTTCAGAACTGAGGTCTGGTTAAAGCTGCTGACAAGAGACACCTTCAGCTCTCTGCTGAAGTTGCTGCTGAATTCACACTGTCAGCTTAGCTAATAGTGTGCTTGGAAGGAAGGTCATGTGAGTGGGTGCTGGAGGCATCTGCAGAGCAGAACACAGTCACTTCTCTCTCTTGTAATCAAGACATTGAGCACAACAGATGTTTTTCTTCGGAGGCAGTTAAATCTTGACTGCTTGACCACTTGTACAATGGTTACCAAACCAGAATAGAGCAGTTGTTAGATTGGTTGGATTGTGTCATCATACAGCATTTAGTAGTTGCAGTCCAACAGAGACTTGTGCAGGAAAGTTCTCAGGGCAGTGTGTACAGTAGGTTGTGACACCTGAAAATTGTGGATGTGACACTTCACCTGCTGCACTAATGCTGGCTGGACTGCTGGGCTGGGAACTGGTGTCAGGGGAGTTATGAACTCCATGGGGGGGAGGGGGGGTGCAGTAGCCATCATAAAGATCGTGGGAGGCGCACATCGGCACGGTGCGTCACAGACAGTAGTTGCCGCAGGTAAAGTCCCATCCACCAGAGGACACGCGAGAATTCGGCCGCACCCTCTGCCAGCGGAACAACAACAACTCAGGCAGCACAGGCTGTGCCCAGTCAGTTCACATTGGGCATGCCTAGCAGACAGTTCCCGGTCTACACTAGGTGAAGTGCAACAGAAACGTGAATCGTGTTACTACACAATTCGCGATGAGTAAGATTGTTCTTTCACATGTTGTGTCGTTGTTCCGGTTTTGCAGATTATCCATGGCATGGAGGATTTAGTGCGGGTTTTGGTTGAACAACAGATGGAGCTCATGGCAACCATAAAACAAGTGCTTCCGGCGTTGCTCTCCATGCAGTCTGCTCCAGTGCCGTTCCCTCCTCCCTTTCCCCCGTTTGACGAGACTGCGGAGGATTAGGATGCATATGAACATCGCCTTCGGCAGCATTTCCAGGCGTTTCATGTTGCTGATGCGGTGGTATGTTGTGCTCTTTTCTTGTCTTGGATATCTCCCTCGCTGTATCAAGTTTTGCGGCAGCTAGCGCCGTTGCAGGAACCCTCGTCCTTGTCTTTTGACGCATTGTGTTCATTGCTGTCTTCATATTATCGCCGCTGCATGCATGTTGTGGCGGCTAGGGTCGAGTTCTATCAATGCAAGTCTTACCAGGTGTGGGCTGCTACCCTTTATGGTCTTAGTCGCAAGTGTCATTTTGTCACGGAGCAGTCGCGAGAGTCGTATGCCCATGTTATGGTGCACAACGTCACTGTTCGTTCAGCCCCTGATAGGGAGGTCCGGCAACGGGCCCTGCAGTTGGAAGACTGGAAGACCCTTCCCTCGAGGAAGTCCTGTGCATTGCTCAATCGTATGAGGTCTCTCACGCCGCAGGTCAACAGTTGGAAGTGTGGTGCGACATCGCGGCGGTTCAGGGTGGCGCGGCCACGTCCACTGCGTCCAGGATGGACGACGTGCGAGTGGTACAATCCGGCCGTTATGGCCGCTCCCGCATGGCACGTAAACTGAGTTCCGGCAGCTGGCCCCTGTTACCATCCTGTGCATTGTGCTATATACATCACGATCGGTCAGAGTGCCCCCTGCATTGGGCCGTTTGTCGCAAATGTAATAAAAAAGGACACATTGCTAAAGTTTGCCGCTCAGCCTCAAAAGAATCGAAGGAAGCAGGTACAGAGGACATGGATGTTAACATTTGGGAAGTTTCATCAGGCCAGGCTCCTGATGCATCGGCACACAAACTCTTTATCAAGGTATCGGTTCGGTCGCGCCGATTACAACTGCAAGTAGATACAGTCGCGGCAGTTTCCTTATTGAATGCACAAACTTACTCCGACCTTGGGTCGCCTCCATTGGCGCCAGTTTAACGGCATCTACGTGGTTATGGCGAACAGTTCATTCCCCTACTGGGTCAATTCACTACCGATGTTACTTACAAATCAGTCACTCGGCCTCTTACTTTTATTGTTGTCAGTGATGCGAGCTCCGCTAACCTTTTTGGATTGGATGCCTTTCAAGCTTTCGGTTTTTCTATCGCAGACACCATACAGTTGGTCTCCGAAGACGTTCCCTATCAATCATTGGAATCTTTGATCTCTGACTTTAAGGATATCTTTGAAGAGCCCCTGGGGCGTGTTTCAGACTTTGAAGCTCACTTGACATTGAAGGCGTCAGCTCGCCTGCATTTTCTACACGCGAGGCAGATCCCCTTGGCTCTCCACCCTCAGGTAAAAGCAGAGCTAGACCAGTTGACAGCCCTTGGGGTCGTTCTTCCCATTTCTTCTAGTGAGTGGGCTTCGCCCCTCGTTATTGTCAGGAAACCCACGGGAAAATTACGTCTTTGTGGCGATTTCAAGGTCACCATTAATTTCCAATTGGTGGTGGACACCTATCCTTTGCCTCGTTCTGATGAATTGTTCTCCGCCGTGGCGGGAGGCCAATATTTATCGAAAATCGATCTTTCGGAGGCTTATCATCAGATACCACTTGATGAGGACTCCAAACGGCTGGCGGTCGTCAACACCCCGTTTGGCCTTTACCATTACCAGCGGTTGGCCTTCGGAATATCCAGTGCCCCAGTGATATTTCAGCGTTATCTTGTGCACGTCACGTTGACAATCCCTTGTTGTATTAATTACCTGGATGACATAATTGTCACAGGCCGCAGCACGAAGGACACTTGCACAACCTTCAAACCCTCTTTCTCAAATTCAGGTCCGTGGGTCTGCGTTGCAACCTGCATATGTCGAACTTGTTCCAACCGTCCACTGAGTATGTGGGCTACGCCATCTCACAGCACGGCGTCCAGCCACTAGGAAGTTTGGTCCAAGGTATCATCGACCTTCCATGGCCCACTTCGCTGAAGGAGCTTTTTGAGGCAAGGTTGCTTATTACCAGTGGTTCATTCCCAGGGCTTCCACCATAGCCCACCCCCTGTACTGCCTTCTGCGCAAGAGTGTTCCTTTTGATTGGTCACCTGCTTGCGAGTAAGCGTTCACCTCATTGAAGGGCCTTGTCATGTCAGCACCTTGTTTGGCTACTTTTGACCCCAATAAGCCGTTGGTCGTGGCTATAGATGCTTCGCAGTATGGGGTGGGGGCGGTCCTGGCCCATTGCAATGCGGATGGCTCCGAGCATCCACAGGCGTTTGCGTCTAAAAACTCTTAGTCCTGCGCAGGCCCATTACTCCCAGGTGGAAAAAGAAGCTTTGGCCATTGTCTACGCTGTTACCAAGTTTCACCTTTTCTTGTATGGCATGAAATTTCAGTTAATCACTGACCATAAGCCATTAATATCGTTATTTGGCCCCGCCTCTCAGATTCCAGATAGGGTGGCCCACAGACTGCAATGCTGGGCCTTGTTCTTCTCTAAGTACCATTATGACATTCATTTTCGCCCTACCGGGCAGCATGCCAATGCCGACGCTCTTTCCCATCTTCCAGTGGGCCCGGATCCTAAGTTTGATCGGGAGGAGATTATGTGTTTTCATTTGGATGTGGCGTCCCGCCAAGTGGTTGATGGCTTCTCGATCCCTAGTTCTAGAGTCACCAGGGAAAGGGCAGCAGGGGTGGTTGTCCCAACCTCCAGGTCGGGCCTCGGACCCTCTTTGTAACTATTTTGTTCTACAAAACCGCCTCTCAGTCTTGGAAGGAGTTCCCCTTCTGGCTACCGATGATACAGCTCCTCGCATGGTTGTTCCTGCAAGTTTGCGAAGGGAGGTCCTCACGTTATTACATAAGGGGCACTGGTGTGTTTCCCGTTCTAAAACCTTGGCTCACAGACATGTTTACTGGCCCAGTATTGACAGAGAAATTGAGGACTTGGTGGCCACCTGTTCCCAGTGTGCAAGCCAACAGGCATCTCCCAGGTCAGCGTTCTCTTCATGGCTGCCTGCAACCCAGGCATGGGAATGTGTTCACATAGATTTTGTAAGCCTGTTTCTCAATGGCTTTTGGCTCATTGTCATTGATGCTTACTCCTGATTCCCATACGTGGTTTGCTGCTCCTCAGCCACTTCAGAAGTTGCAATCCAGGCACTAGCAAAAATCGTTTCTGTGGAAGGTCTGCCAGTCACCCTGGTATCGGACAATGGACCTCAGTTTATTTCGCAGACCTTCCAGGATTTTTGTCGGCGCTTCAGCATTCGGCATGTTTGCTCTCCCCGAAAAAGTATGTGCATGAATTTCCTGCAGAGGAGGCATTGACGTTTTTCCTGACAGCATACCGGACCACACCAATGGGAGAACGCAGCCCCACAGAGTTCCTCCACGGGTGGCCACCTAGGACTCTGCTGCACCTCCTCTGGCCTGGTCCTCGCCAGTCTTCACAAAACGGGGTACCCGGCTTTCCACCGGGTATGTTGGTCTGGGCACGTGGGGTTGGTCACAATCCACATTGGATACCAGTAGTGGTTCTGCGCCGCAATGGCCACTCGCTCTATACCTTGCAGGCGGGGGACCGGAAGGTACGTCGTCACCAAAATCAGCTACGTCCACATTTGGGCACCCACCCTCCTACCCCTCGGGCACTGGCTTCCCCATTGCCAGCACCCATGTTGTTTTCTCAGGGGACGCTATTGCCCCTCCCACCTGTGACTCCGCCACACTGTGATGGCTCTCAGCCTTGGCGGCCTCCAGTAGCTCCAGCACTGGCATCACCATCATTAGAGATGCCCCTGCAAGAGCCGGCCCCCCTCACAGGCCTGGTTTCTCAGGAGACTGGTTCACCTGTGGTTGTCCCTTCCCTGTCGTCCCCGCCACTGGCTCTTGCCCCTCCTGAGGTGGACCGGGATCCAGAGTTTGACGGCTTGTCGCCCTTTCTGTCCCTGGCTCTGGTGATGGGACAGCGGGGGCCTCTTCATGTGGGTCACTTCCAACCGTATTCGAAGGTTCTGGCTCAAGGGTTGGCAGATCCCCCCGACTCCAGCCTTGCAATGGACGTAGAGGTCATCGCTACTGCACGACGGTCCACCGTCTGACGCAGTGGATCACAGTGGCTTCACTCCCCAAAGGAGGAGGAGTGCATTAGCCACCAGAAAGATCGCGGGAGGTGCACATCGGCATGGTGCATCACGGACAGTGGTTGCCGCAAGTAAAGTCCCGTCCACCAGAGGACACGCGAGAATTCAGCCGCGCCCTTTGCCGGCGGAACAACAACAACTCAGGCAGCACGGGCCGTGCCCAGTCAGTTCTCATCGGGCACGCCTAGCAGACAGTTCTCGGTCTACACTAGGTGAAGTGTGACGGAAACGTGTGTTGTGTTACTACAGGGGGCATTAAGGATTTGTAATGCAAGACTTCCACAAGGGTAGCCTGTTGGTTCTCCTTCAATTCCATGTGAACACTGAGCAGCACCCACAGCAAGGCCTCCGTCTACAATCTACCATGGCACATGAATGTAGTCTTCAGGGTGTGAAGCCAATTCTCTATGTCCCCATTATTCTGTGTGTGGTACACAGTTGTACAATTCTGGGTAATGCCCCGGAGGTGGCAGAGTGCTTCAAACAGATAAAATTTGAATTGTGCCCTTGATCTAGTGTTATTGTTTCCTGACAACTGATGCAAGATGTCCATATGTTGATGAACACTTGGATTTCACTGTGATGTCTTTCAGAGGCACAGCTTTGCCCGATCATGAGACTTGATCAGTTATTGACAGTAGGTATTTGTAACCTTCTGATTCTAGGAACAAATCAATGAGGTGAAGGCACACATGTCAAAATCATGCCCTCAGAACAACAAGGCAACTGAGAGGAGGTTGCATATGATTGCCAACCTTGGTGCATTTGCATGCCAGCAAGCCTGCAACCAAGCATAGCAGTCACATTTGATGTTCAGCCAAATGAATCATTTTGATATGATATTGCAGTGCTTGTGTTAATCTGATTTACAATGTGGGACATCTGGGTTTGAGTCCCAGCCTGGCACAAATTTTTGCTGTCATTATCCCATATGTCCTTAATATTTGCAACTGTGAATACATTTCATATATTTCATAATGGCTGTAGTTACCTGTTCATTACACCACAATTCAGAATAACACAGGCATTGCAATATGATATCTATCCACTGATACCAGAGAAATGACTTTCAAATACAATGTTTCCTCTGTATGGGATAATACATAATGGATGTTTGAGTACAGGTTGTAGACACATAGTTGACGGCATGGGTAAGTTTGAGCCTGGCTGTGAGTTGTGCTCAGATAGCTTAAAGGTTAGGCGATTGCTTACGGAAAGCCAGAAATCCGGGTTTGAGTCAAAGTCCAGCACTAATTTTCATTGTTGTCATCCCATTATACAGCTGATGGGTGTTCATATTCCAAGGGTGTATACATTTCATGTAAATGAATCATTTGGTTATGAGCCATACCACTGGTCAAATCCCGAAGTAAGCCAGATTGCAAAGCTGGTCAAAGATAGGGCTGCTCATGGACATGGGGATGAGAGGTCAGATTCTGTTGTATGAGACATCACAGAGGATGTGGGCATCAGTGCTGGAACTCACTCACTGTTCAATGTGGAAATTGGAGGCATCACTGCCGAGTAAGTATGTAATGAATGGATTGTGGACTTGTTCATCTGCCAGCTTGGAGTAGTCAAGGCGGAGTGAAATAGTACTGTTGCATAAGATGTAGTCAAATGGTATAGAAGATTTACCTAAATGGCATAAGCAGACATGCCATTAATGTAGATGACATGATATTGTGTCTTACACCTTTACTGAGACAGATAGCACTACAGCACAACCACATTACACCAGGTTCTAAACTGAAATGTCTTATTCCTCATCACCATGAAAACTCTGATCACTGATATCACTAGTGCTGATGTCCTCACAAGATAATTTCTTTTGCTTGGAAAGGAATGCTTGTTAAGGGCAAATTTGTTAAATTTTGAAAATAAATTTTATTATTTTAAATGTAAATCATTTTTTTACAGATGCTGTGTCATTTGCACTCTGGTAAAAACATAATGACTGACAATATTATGAAAAGGATAGTTGCTATTCACCATATAGCAGAGATGCTGAGTTGCAGACAGGCACAACCAAAAGACTTCCAAACAAAGATTTCATCAAAACAGGCTTTCATCACAACAGACAACATATACACATACACTCAAATAAATCCAACTCACACACATATGACAACAATCTCTGGCTGCTGAGGCCAGGCCTTGGCAGCCAGAGACTGTTGTCATGGGTGTGTGAGTTGCATTTGTGTGTGTGTGTGTGTTGTCTCTTCTGATAAAGGCATGTTTGGCTGAAAGCTTTGTTTGACTGTCTTTTTGTGGGGATTATCTGCGACTCAGTATCTCCGCTATGTGTTGAGTAACAACTATTCTTTTCATTATATTGTCATTATTCCATCCTGAATTTTCCATTGTTTAAAATACTGACTGAAATAAATAAAACCAAATATTTTGAACAAAACCAATCAGGACATTATTATGTGCTATCATACTGATGTTGGTAAATTTTTTTAAAAAGAATGTTCAAAGTGAGAACCATTTGCATCATGAAATTTTTATATATGTTGCATCATTGATGAACTCACTGCAGTCAACATACTTGGAGTAATCACTTTACATGCAGCAGTAATTTGATCTGTCATGTCCTCCACAACAACTGGAACATCCATATAGATCGTATTTTTTGCATGACCCAGAGGAAGAAGTCTAATGGCATCAGTTCAGGCAATCACACCAGATACCTCTGAACAGGACTGCCTTTTCCCATCCACTGGTTTGTAAATGAACAATTTACTGCATCTTGAGCTACTAAAGTATTATGGACATGATACCCATAACGTTAATAACACAGCACCTGATGAGTTCTTTGTTGTGATTCGCCGATCCTTCAAACTGCTGCCGCGCAGTTACGTGTGTCCTCTACATGCGGCGCTGTCTGCCAGCCATGCAGCAGCTGTGCCACCTAAGCGCCCAGCCAGCCAGTGGCCGCTAGCCTTGGACTCAGTGCTGATTTGACTGTTACAGTGTACACACGTCTTACTTTGTTTACTTAATCTGTGACTTACATGTATTGTGTCGTCCTAGAGATATATTTGTTCAACTTGATGTTATAACAATTGGTGACGAGGTAGTGAATTTTTCTTTTTCATCGTTGACAGACAGGTTTCCATGCTTCTTTAGAGCAACTATTGCGAGGTCTCGTTGAACAGCAAATGCTTCTCACATCTGCGATTCATGATTTCGTCGTGGCATCCAATGCGGGGCATCTCTTGTCGTTGTCTCTACCTCCTTACAATGAGATGGCGGAAGAATGGTCTGATTCCGAAAAACATCTTCGACAGCACTACTTGGCATTTCATGTTGCGGATGACCAAACATGTAAGTCTCTGTTCCTTTCATGGATTTCACCTCAAATGTATTGGTTGTTGTTGCAGTTGGCTCCCTTGAAAGATCCTGTGTCTTTGTCCTTTGTTGAAATGTGCTCACTTCTGTCCATATATTTTCAAAAGCATATGCATGTGGTAGCCTCTTGTGTTGCCTTTTATCATTGTCAAAAACAACAGAATCAATCCTATCACGCTTGGGCTGCTGAACTTCACAGCCACAATCGAAAGTGTCAATTTGTTACTGACATTCACAAAGAATCCTACGCCGATTCCATGGTATGGGATGCTATTATCCGGTCGGCACCCGACAAAGAACTTAGGCAACATGCCCTTCAGTTAACAAATCCGACTCTAGATGAAGTCCTAATCATCGCTCAGCCTTGGAACTTTCTCGCACCGCTGGAGCACATATAGAGGCATTGGGTGACGCCGCTGGGGTGCAAATAGAGGCATGGGGTGATGTCGGGGAAGTACAACCTCTGTGCGCCGTTGACGACACGTGCGGCATGTACCCGCTGGCCGACGTGGCCACAGTATGCTCCCAAGTGCAGCCTCGGCCTAACAATAAACAAACCTCTAAGCAACTGCAGCAAAACCCACGGCAACTTCCTTCATGTCCGCGGTGTTTTACAAAACATTCATGGGAGGATTGTACCTAACGTTGGGCCGTGTGTTACAAATGCAAAAAGAAGGGTCATGTGTCATCCATTTGCAAATCAGATCGCATACCTGTCATTCATGAACGTGATGCTGATTCTGCTTCTGTGTTGTCTGTCAATGGTACTTCTTCCCTTTCAGGGAAGTTATTCCTCACTGTCTAAATCCTTGGTCAGGATGTTCGCATGCAGGTGGATACTGGTTCTGCTGCCACTATCATCAATTCTCAAACATATCTTCAGTTGGGTTCTCCAATCCTATAACCTGTCACTAGGCAATTACAGACATACAATAAACAGAAGATTTCTCTCTTGGAACAATTGAATGCTGAAGTATCTTACAAATCCGTTGTTCGCACTGTTCCCATATTTGTGGTCGACCAGAGTAACGCAGAGAATCTTCTGGTTTTGATGCCTTTCATGTTTTTGGGTTCTCCATAGATGACTCTGTCAATATCATCTCTGATGCTATTCCTTATGCTCAATTGGATTCCTTGTCAACGACATTTTCGTCCCTTTTTTCTTCTGGGTTAGGCCGTGCAAATGACTTTGAAGCTCATATCACGGTCAAACCCACTGCTTGGCCTAAGTTTTTTCGGGCTCGGCCCATTCCTCTGGCCCTTCATGATCAGGTCAAATGGGAGCTGGATTGTCTCACTACTTCAGGGGTCTTGCTTCCTGTCACTTCCAGTGAGTGGTCCTCTCCTGTCGTTGTCGTTGCTAAGCCCAATAGTGATATTCATCTCTGTGGCGATTTCAAAGCCACTGTAAATGCTCAGTGCCTCGTCAACACTTACCCTATGCCCCGACCTGAAGAATTGTTCACTAAATTTGCTGGAGGCCAGTATTTTTCTAAACTTGACCTGTCAGAAGCTTATCATCAACTTCCTCTCGACGCTGCTTCCCGGCAGTTCCTGGTCCTTAACACGCCTTTCAGCCTCTATCATCAATACCAACGATTGCCATTCGGGGTTGCCAGTGCCCCTGCTCTCTTTCAGCGATTCTTGGAACAATTATTGCTCCCTGTCCCTGGGTGTATAAATTACATAGACGACATTGTTGTCATTGGCTCCACCACTGAAGAACATCTTCAGAATCTCCGCACACTTCTTCTTGTCTTACAGACTGCCGGTCTTAAGTGTAATCTTCAGAAATCAACATTTTTTCAGGCATCTATCACTTACTTGGGGTTTCAACTCTCTCGGGATGGTTTTAGTCCACTTCAGCAAACTGTCGCTGTGATCGATGCCCTTCCTCACCCTACATCTCTTAAGGAACTGCAAGCCTTCTTGGGGAAAATAGCATACTATCACAGGTTTTTACCATCTGCGGCTTCGGTGACTCAGCTGCTGCATCGCCTGTTGCATAAAAACATGCCCTTTCACTGGTCCGCATCATGCGATGCGGCTTTCCAGAAATTGAAGACTATGCTGAAACAGGCCCCATACCTGGCTACTTATCGACCTGGCCAACATCTTGTTCTTGCCACGGATGCCTCTCAATATGGGGTTGGTGCAGTCCTTGCGCACCGTTTTTCTTATGGTTCTGAACAACCCATTGCTTATGCCTCCAAAACGCTCACGGATGCCCAATTAAAATATTCTCAAATTGAAAAAGAAGCTTTGGCCATTATTTATGCTCTTCATAAGTTTGTTGTTTTTAGCTATGGATCCAAATTTCATCTTGTTATGGACCACAAACCACTTGTTTCCTTGTTTCATCCATCAACGCTGCTTCCCAACAAGGCTGCACACCGCCTCCAGCGTTGGGCTCTTTACTTGTCTCGTTTCAATTATGAGATTCATTTCCAGCCGACGATTCAACATGCAAATGCTGATGCACTGTCTCGCCTTCCCATGGGTCCTGATCTGGCATTCGATAGTGACGAACTTTTGTGTAACCACCTGGATGTTACCCAGCAGCGGGTTGTGGATGGGTTACCCTTCACCAGGGACCAGCTGGCGGCTGCTACGGGTTCTGATCCTACCCTCTCCAAGGTTTTATGCTGTATTCTCAAGGGTTGGCCAGATCATCCATCCACTAAGACTTCTGATACGTTGTGGAACTACTACGCTTTGCGTTACCGCCTCACGGCTAGGGATGGTGTTATCCTCCTTTCCACCAACAATGATTTTGCGTGTGTTATGGTACCGGCGTCTTTGCGTGCTTCGGTCTTGCGCCTCCTTCACCAAGGGCACTGGGGTGTCTCTCGCACAAAACCTCTGGTGTGCCATCATGTGTACTGGCCTGACATCGACTCTGAAATTGCACACATGGTCGCTGCGTGCAGCCCTTGTGCGGCACAGGCCGCCGCCCCGAATTCATCTTTGTCACCGTGGCCTTCACCTGAGAAGCCCTGGGAGCATATTAATGTTGACTTTGTGGGCTGACTTACTGGCTTCTCGTTATTGACACCTACTCTAACTTTCCTTTCTTTGTCCGTTGCATGTCGCCTACCACCGCAGCAACCACCAATGCTCTAGCTCGCATTTTCTCTTTGGAAGGCCTTCCCTCTACTCTTGTTACTGATAATGGTCCTAAATTTGCCTCTTCTGATTTTGCGGATTTTTGTGCCCGTCACGGCGTCATGCATGTCATGGCCCCTCCTTTCCATCCAGTCAAACGGTGAGGCTGAATGACTGGTCCACACATTTAAGGCTCAGGTGAGGAAACTCCTGACTTCTTCTGCTGCTGATGATGCGCTTCTCCAATTCCTGGCTTCTTACCGTTTCACCCCCATGGGCCACCACAGCCCGGCTGACCTCTTACATGGCCGACAGCCCCGCACACTACTTCATCTTCTGCAGCCTGCCACCTCATGGCCGCGGGTGCCTTTGCTTGGCTGGTTCACCATCAGCAACCTTGTATGGGTATGGGGATATGGCAGGCGGCCAAAATGGAGTCCTGGCCACATCTTCCGACACCGTGGCCAATGCCTGTATGAAATCCAGACAGACATGGGTGTTGCCGTGCGTCATTTGGACCAGCTTCGTCCTCGTGTGCCGGCAACGCCTGTTCCGAAAGCTGCTACACCACCTTCAGCTCTACCTGATGCTTGAGATCTTGGAATCTCTCATTACTCACAACGCAGCCCTCTCACCATCATCTCAGTGCCAGCATAAGAACTGATGCCACCAGGAGACATGCCCATACAGGAACCAGATGACCATCATCTGTCGGAGCAACTCTACTCGCCTCCTTTCCTACGGATGCTGACACATCGCTCATGTCTTCTGTTATAACAACTGGACTTGCCGCAATGGGCAGATTGGGGCATGGGGCCCCAGCAGATTCGACCCCCACATCTCCTGTCATTTCAACCTGTTATCATGGGGGACACTTCCGTCTGTACGGGAAGCCTCCTCCTCCAGATTTTACGGCCAGTCAAACTACGCCTATGGACGTTAGAAATCTACAGGCCACCTCCATCAAGACCATTGCAAAAAATTCAAATGGGGGAAAAGTGTTGTGACACGCTGATGTTTCAAAGTGCCGCCACACAGTTACGTGCGTCCTCTACATGCAGCGCTGTCTGCCAGCCATGCAGCAGCCATGCCACCTAAGCGGCCAGACAGCCAGTGGCTGCTAGACTTGGACTCAGTGCTGATTTGACTGTTACAGTGTACACACGTCTTACTTTGTTTACTTGATCTGTGACTTACATGCATTGTGTCGCCCTAGAAATATATTTGTTCAACTTGATGTTATAACATTCTTAAGGGCACATTTTCTAATAACAAGGGTAAAGTTATCAAAAATTGTGTCTGGTTTTCCAGGTTTAATGTACCATCAATTAAAAAAAAAGAGCCATTCATGCATTGTCCAGTTAGGCACGCTACACATTAACACATCACTGTCATTGGTTGGATGCATAATGAAGCCAATGTAGGTTTTACATTAATTAACTGTGCAAGTTTTGCAAATTTACATTCCCATGATTTTTGAATGCAGCCTCATCATTAATTAATAATTTCCCATAAAATTACTGTTTTCCTGAAGACCACTCTGACAGTATTCAAAATGGAAGCAGGAAAATATGTAATAAGTGATATTTATATGTATACAAAATATGCAACTTCTTTGGTTGAAACTAACCTCTCTTTGTATTTGACAAGAACTGGCATGCAGATTTACTTTACCAGCTACTTCTGTAGCTCTTTTGGCTGCATTCTTTCTTCACATACACTTTCTTTTGCCAAAACCTGGGGTCTTGTGAACTGTTTTGTTAATTTGAATGAAATTGGGACATGTTGGACAGTGTATACTTTGAAACCATTCTGCTTACAGTTGTGCAGCTCTTGATACAATCTGATGATATTTACCATAAATTAAAAGCATTTCTGCCAACTCTTCATTAGTAAATGGCTTTGCCCTCATGAAAAAAGTTTATGCATTGCAAACGAATTGATTATGTGGATGTTTTACAAGCAACATTCTGTGGATTAATTGCAGCATTCATTATAACAAACCTGATCTATGCAGGGAGTCATTCCACTGCACCTGAGTTACAGCCTATAAAGGGTAACACATAACTGATGGCGTATCTCTTGCCTAAGCAACACAGGTTTTATTAAGAATAGTGTAAAAATTATGTATCTATTGCATCGGTGATGCAAGTTTCTTGGGAGAATAGGATAAATTTCCAAATTGCAAGCCATTCAATGGCCACAAAAGCATACATAACCCCAATATTCAATGTATTTTTGCTCTGTGAGTCTGTTTTTGATTTATAAAAGTATTATATCACTGAAGTTGTCTCATTGAGAACTACTATTCAATGGCAAAAAATTGCATAGTTTCACTTAAAAAACCAATTTGATGCCAGTATCTCAATTATTAATGAAATGTGAAATTGCACTGCTCTTTTGCTTCATGTGTCACAGGCCACTGTCTATCTAGATGAAAACAGATTACAAATGTCTTTAATGGCTCAAAAGTAATTTGAGAACAAAAAGTTAGGCACTTAATCCTGCTTCGATTCAAGATAATGACATGTTAAATAGTTGCAATGAAAGGAAAAGAGCATTGGTTTCATGTACACAGTAATTGGTATTATTTTGTAGACATTACAGGTTAATATATATTGAGTTGTACAAATTTTTCATGGTGTGCCACAACAGTGTCTGCAAACATAAAACCTTACACTAACAACAAGTTGTAGACCACCAGCAATGAACATTTTAAGTTTCATCAGGCAGTTAAGTGGCAGTGTTGATAAGGTTATGCAGACTTAACTGGAGACTGATTAATTGTGCTTACTTAAATATCTATTCCCAGGCAGACAGTGTTATAAGCATGCTCCTTGAACACACAGTTCCTGACTCTTCTTGAAATACACTCAGCAAAATATTTCTGCAGCAGGTTACCTGTTGGTCAGGTTGAGTTTTGTTGAATAACTTACAAGTTACTGCAGGAGAACACTGCTGTATATTCAACTGGGAAGCACTGGGATATGAATTATGCTATCAATGCAATGACATGCTGTCAGTTCATTTGCTGAAAACCAGCTAACAGCTGAACAGTGAGTGAAGGCAGTACCGTATTGGGCAGACAGGAAATTCTGTGTGCTAGCCACACATCAGCAGTAAGTAGCAACAAGGTCCAAATCACAGTCCAGGAAAAAACACACTTAGCATGGGGTTATCAGGAATAAGAACACTGGAGAGCATACTATAAACATTGTCTGATTTATAACATGTCATGCCTTGACTGTCTTCAGCAGCCCTTAAACCTATTGCAGATGTTTTGCAATATAACTGAGTGCCAGTGAATTTATCCTAGCAACCTTGCTGTACACATCCATAACTATATCAATTGATTTATCAATATATACAGTGGCATTTGGGATTACAAGATATGTCTCCCCTTTAATCAGTACATAAAGCCAGGACCATACTGGTTGGTGCAGGGGATGAGATGGTCATGATGTGGACTACTGCAAAGGCTTGTGTGCAGCTTCAGATGCTGCTGGTGGTAGAGAAGCTGCTCCCAGCTCCAAAGTTGGAGAGACAGGAGGCAACAGTGCTTCTAACTTGTTACTTGTTGATGGTTCTGAGGACACTTTCTGTGTATTGTCCAAGTCCAGATCCATTTGGGTGATGTATGGCAGCTGGAGAACTGGGTATGCCAGGTGCACACAGTTTGGGACATCATCCTTGAACCATACTTCACATCTGCTTTTGTTGTTCTTTGAAGGGGATGAGGCAGGCTGCCACATGTTGGCGTGGAAGATCTGGAGGTGGAGTCTGCCCTGGATGGTGCAAACATAGTTAATTTAGATGCCTGCAAAATATGCTTATACAGATGCCAGCAAAAGATGCTTAGATGTGTGGCCACCTGAACCAGTTGGCAATGTCAGTGGGTGATGGTGGAGTCACATATCCAGCCAAGTGTGTGTATGCATGTGTGTGGCCAGATGGGGTCAACCACCTTAAAAGATGTGGCTGATCCTCTTCTTGTACTGAAGTAGGATGCAACAGATCTAAAAAGGAGTGATGAGGGCTTCCACAGAATAGCTGTACCAGGCTTTGATTGTGGATCATTGTTGCCCAGTAAGAGAATAAAAATGAAAGTAGTGCAGAATCAGTAGACATGGATCTCAATTGTTTTTTCATCTCCATTTTAAACTTCACACTTTACATTTGGCCATGTGATTAGAGCCAGGGTGAAATGGAGATACAGTAATATGTTTGATTCCTCTCCAGGTGCAACACCATTGAAAACCAGGTGGTTAAGAAATGTGGTCCATTATTGGTGACTAGAGAACTAGGGGCTCCTTCATTAGAAAAATATAGTGCACATGGTCTTTGTTGTATCTCCATCATGGGCTGTTGTAGTCCTAATAACGTACAGAAAATGACAATATACATGAATTAAAATCAATCATGTGGCCCCATGGAATGGACACACTATCCACATGCACCCATTATCGTGGCTGGGTAAGTGTAGGCCAGGGCTGGTAGACTTGGAACAGTGCCTCTTGCTGCCTCTGATAAGCTTGGCAGTGTTGAGCCATGTGCATAATATGCTCACTGATTCATAGCCATCAGACATGTTGCCATACCAGATTCTTCATTGTGGAAATTCTCACTGGGAGAGATGAAGGGGTGACAATATATGGGAGCACAGAACCTACAGAATTACCACTCAATACTCTAGGTCACCTTGATTCAATAATAGGACACCTCTAGAAAGATGAAAGACATGGCTTTGGGAAAAGAAACAATGAGGGTCTGAGGAGGCTGCCAAAGGTAATTGTTTTGTGTCAACTAACAAGCCTGTCTCAAGAACTGATCCATGTGTGTGGCTGCTGTAACCTCTCTGGAAGTGATGTTAAAAATTCTACTGGCTGTTAAAATTGTGAATCATTGTGAAAGCAAATTTCTCCCTGGAATCCTTAGGGAACCATGACAGTGTGTCTACATTTGTGTGCTATGCTGGTGTACAATAATGAATGAACTGCAGGAATTTGATAAGACCCCAGCATTATAGCTCCTGAGATGTCCATCCATTCAGACAACTTTGACATAGATCCAAATATCAACAAAAATTAACTGTAACCAGATAAAATTTGTTGTCATACAGGAAAATGCAGAATTTCTGGATACCAAATAGAATTACCAATGCCATCTCTATCTGGAAATAATTTTCTTGTGATATGTTGAGGATTTCAGAGGTGAATGGGGTAAGCTGCTGTGAACTATTCAGGTACTTACCCCCTCCCCCCTTTGTCTTTTTTTTTTATTTGCTTTTTGCGTCATTTATTTGCTTTTTGCGTCATCATTGTTTTGACTGGTCTGATGCGGCCCACCATGAATTCATCTCCTGAGCCAACCTTTTAATTTCACAATAGCATTTGCAACCTACATCCTCAATTATTTGTTGGATGTATTCCAATTTCTGTCTTCCTCTACAGTTTTTACCCTGTACAACTTCCTCTAGTTACATTGAAGCTATTTTTTGATGTCTTAACAGGTCCCAACAGCCTGTCCTTTCTTCTTGTCTTTACTGATCCTGCAGGGCAACCTCCTCATTCCTTACCTTATCAGTACATGTAATTTTCAACATTATTCTGTAGCACCACATCTCAAATACTTTGATTCTCTTCTGTTTTGGTTTTCCTTCAGCCCATGTTTCACTGTCACACAATGATGTGCTCCAGACATACATTCTCAGAAATTTACTCCTCAAATTAAGGCTGGTGTTTGATACCCATAGACTTATGTTGGCCAGGAAAGCCCTCTTTGTGTGTGCTAGTCTGCTTTTAATATCTTCCTTGCTCCATCCACCTGAGTTTATTTTGCTGAATAGGTAGCAGAGTTCCTTAATTTAATCTACTTCATGACTCCCCATTCTGGTGTTAAGTTTCTCATTGTTCTCATTTCTGCTACTTCTGATTACTTTCATCTTTCTTTGATCTACTCTCAATCCATCTTCTATACTCATTAGACTGTTCATTCCATTCAACAGATCCTGCAATTCTTCTTCACTTTAACTCAGAACAGCAGTGCCATTAACAAATCTTATTACCAACATCCTTTGACCCTAAATATTAATCCCACTCTTGAAACTTTCTTTAATTTCCACCATTGCTTCTTTGATGTATAGACTGAACAGCTGGGCCAAAAGACTGCATCCCAGTCTTACACCCTTTTTAATATGAGCACTTTGTTCTTGGTCTTCAGTATTAATGTTCCCTCTTCATTGTTGTACATATTGTATGTTACCCATCTTTCCCTATAGTTTACCTCAATTTTTATCAGAATTTTGAAGATCTTCCTCCATTTTACATTCTCAAATGCTTTTTTCAGGTTGACAAATCATATGACTGTGTGTTGATTTTTCTTCAATCTTGCTTCCATTATCAAGCACAACATCAGTGCTGCTTCTTGGCAGCTTTACCTTTCCAAAAGCCAAACTGATCATCATCAAGCACATCCTCAGTTTTCTTTTCCATGCCTCTGTATATTATTCTTGTCAGCAACTTGGATGCATTGATTGTTAAGCTGGAATCTTCCCATACCTTCCAGCTGTTCCCAAGTATAGTTACAGATCCTTTATGTTCTTTGGTACAGGAGAATAGGAAATTGGTGCTACATTCTCTGACATTGGTTTAAGGCCTCTCAATAAGGATATATCCCATATACTTACTGGAAAACTTGAATATTTGAAAGAATCACACTTTACTTCAACTTGAAAAAGGGTGGAAAATATTCATCTGAGACTCAACATATGCTTCTGTTGAATCTGTCCTATAACCACTAATTAAATCATCCAGATAAATGATGTACTGTGGATTGCTTGCAATTGTTTGTTAAAAATTTATGAAAGATTACTATTACCATTGTGATGACAAAAGGTAACCTATTAAATTGATATAGACCATAAGGCGTATTTAACAGCATAACAGTTTTGGAAGTGTCTTACATGAAAAGTAAAAATAAGCTTCTGAAACAAGTTTTGGAAATAATTCAGAGTTACATAGAAGGGGGGTATGAGTCTACAATTGACTGAATATCTATCATGTTTTTGAAGTCCTCAGATTTGTATAATGCACTAGCTTGGTAGTGAACAATGTCTAAAGGTGATGCACATTGACTAAAGTGACTGGGTGAAAGTATTTTTGACTCCTCTAAGAGATCCAGTTCTACTTTATCCTTGTTTCACAAGTGTTATTGATATCAGGCCAACTCTTTTAATGTAATGTTGCAAAAATTAGAAGCCAGTCACAAGCCTAGAGAAAACAAGAGAGAATACTGGAGATACAAGGAATCCACTTCTGCACATGGACAGGCATTCTGAGTTGGTTAGACTAGCCATGGAAAAGAAGACACGAAGGCTGTATACTCATCCAGGCCAAAAATATTTTCCAATGGTGGTTCCACTGCTACAAAGAAAGGAAGGGTTTGGTTATTTACTTGCATCTTAAGACTGTAACTATCTGGTCTAGTCTCAAAATTTCATAATGAGATTAAGTCTACAGCTTAGTTGTTACTGATTTTAAGGGTGGAGACCCCCAAAAGCAGGTTTGTAGGCTGATTAACAATTAAAACTGAAACCCTTGTATCAAACAGGAACACAATGGGATACCACAACCATTAAAACAGTGTATGACAATGTGATGGTATCTTGACTCTGTGATATTTACTTGCATAAATGCTTTCACAGCTGACAGCACAGCTGGCTCTGACAAAATTCTGCTACATGCTCCTGATGAAAAAACTTTTGACAGACATAATTATAATGTGGAAAACTACATCTATCATGTACAGAAAATTTCTTCAAGGTTAAGTGGAAAACTCTTATGGCATTGAGTTTGACTCCAGTCTGGTCAAGCAGGAACCACTCCAGTGCAGACCTGGACTGAGCACAGTTTCACCATCAGATGGACTAGATCAAATTGCATCTCTGACGTCTCTCAGTCTGCAGAAATGGAAGCCTGATCTTCTTGAGAAATCTAGGCATAGCATACCCAAAATTTCAGCTAAAGAAGAATCTGACTACTTTAATACTCGAGCACACACTTCATTGTCTGGTGCTAATCTAATAACCATATCAAGCTCCAATGATTCTGCATGTGATAGTCCACATGTAAACTTGAATTTTCTACACAGGCCTCACAGGTCTGCAATCTGCAATATACAGGTATCCAATGCTGTCCTACAGTGTTGAAGTACCTCTAAATAAGTGGCCACCATTTGAATTTTTGTAGAAAAATGTTCACTTAAAAGCAAATGAACAGCGGTGAGGGGCAGCACTGACAGGTCAGATAAAGGAGCCAATTTTTGCACTAGGTAACAGAGCCATGGGTTTGTAGACAATAGAAAGGCTTGTGTCACTCAGGGAACTTAACAGCACTTGCCTGGAAATGAAGGACTAAACAATTTTGGTTCACTTTCCAGTTCTCTTGAGCTTCAAACTTCCTGGCAGATTAAATCTGTGTGCCCGACCGAGACTCGAACTCGGGACCTTTGCCTTTCGCGGGCAAGTGCTCTACCATCTGAGCTACCGAAGCACGACTCATGCCCAGCCTCACAGCCTTACTTCTGCCAGTATCTCGTCTCCTAGAGACAAGATACTGGCAGAAGTAAGGCTGTGAGGACCGGGTGTGAGTCGTGCTTCGGTAGCTCAGATGGTAGAGCACTTGCCCGCGAAAGGCAAAGGTCCCAAGTTCGAGTCTCGGTCGGGCATACAGTTTTAATCGGTTAGGAAGTTTCATATCAGCGCACACTCTGCTGCAGAGTGAAAATCTCATTCTGGAAAGTTTTATTTCTTTATTTTTGTGTTCCATAGATGCTTGATGCAAATGTATTGCTAGGATGTAGAACTTGTCAGATTATTACTCTAATAACCATATCTAAATGATCATGTGGCTTACAAACTGAATCATATATAAACAGATACATGATGTTCAAGTGTTTAAGCAACAACACAGATTATAATAGTAATAATGATTATACAAACAAATTATAAGTCTTACATTCTAATACATACAGAAAGCATTCTGGCATCAACTGATAAGTCAGTGCTATATAATCAGTTCTTATAGGAATGATTAAAATTAAATACGTTGCACTAAATGTTACACACCATCAAAAAATTTGTGCAAAGAATAGAAAGAACTAGTCAAAAGACAAAGTTTCAGCTTTTTTAAAAAATTTAGTCATATATCTAAGGATTGTTTTAATATGAAATAGAAGTTTATTGTATACTTTTGTGCTTGAATAATGTACTCTTTTCTGTGCCATGCTGAGATTTTTTATAACTTTCTGAAGATCATGTTCACTTCTTGTATTATGATCACGATATTCACTGTTTGTTTTGTAAATTGTATTATTATTGTACATAAAGCACATTAGCGAAAAAATGTACTGAGATGGTATGGTGAGGATCCTGAGCTGTTTGAATAAGTTTCTGCAAGAGCATCTGGGATGCACTCTAGCCATAATTCTGATGACTCTCTTCTGTGCAATAAAGACTTTGTTTGCTTATGACTGGTTACCCCAAAATATGATGCTATGTGTCATAAGTGACTGGAAATATCCTAGGTATGTAGCTTTAATTGTTTCCAAGCCACAAAGAGATGAAATTGAGCGAATGCTAAATGCTGTGGAATTCGGTCTTTTATATCCTGTAGGTTGTTGATGTGAACTGTCCAGTTTATATTGTTGTTTATGTATAATCCCAGGAATTTGGAAAACTCAACTCTCAATATTTCTTTGTCACCACATTTTATTTCAATATTTTCCTGTTTTTATTTGCTGTTTGAAACTGTATGAATTGAATCTTGTTCATATTGAGTGACAGACCATTTGAAGTGAACCATGTTATAACGTCAAGTTGAACACATATATTTCAGAACGACACAACACATATAAGTCACAGAGTAAGTTGACAAGCAAGACATGTGCACATGTTAACATTCGAATGAGCACTGAGTCCCAGTCTAGCGGCCACTGCTCGGCTGGCCGCTTAGGTGGCGCAGCTAGACAGCGCCGCACGTAGAGGACGCGCGTAATTGCATAGCGGCGCTTTGAATCATCAGCGAGTCATAACAAACCAATCTAGAGCTTCTTTGAATACAGTGGTTGCAGTGTTCTCCAGGCTGCAATTGGCTATTTTGCCAATCATAATGGTTGTGTCATCAGCAAATAGGGTGAAGAGTTCTTTTCGTGTCATACAGCATGGCAGATCATTTATAAAGATGAGGAAGAGTAAGGGACCCAGCACTAAGCCATGTGGCTCTTCACATTTTACTGTTACCCAATTAGAGCAGGCAGGTGGCGTTGCAGAATAGTTCAGAACTACCTTCTGCCTTCTGTTGTCTATATATGACTCAAGCCACATCCTTACTTTATCATTTAATCCATAGTGCTCTGCATTTGTAAGTAAAATTCTGTGATCTACACAGTTGAATGCTTTAGACAAATCACAGAAGATTCCAACTGTTAATATTTAATTGTTTATGGATTCAAGGAGTTGGTTGACAAATGAGAAAGAATGGAAATGTTGTGTGGCTAGGGCCTCCTGTTGGGTAGACTAGACGCCTGGTGCAAGTCTTTTGAGCTGATGCCACTTCGGTGACTTGTGCATCGATTGGTATGAGATGATGATGATGAAGACAACACAACACCCAGTCTCTGAGTGCAGAAAATGCCCAACCCAGCCGGGAGTTGACCTTGGACCCCTTGGCATGAGAGTCCTTCACACTGACCACTCAGCTATCGGGGACGACGACAAATGAGAGAGAAAGAATGGTGTGTTTAGTTGAAGTACCCTTTCAGAATCCAAACTGGTTTTTAATAATGATTTTATTTTCATAGAGATGATCCACGATTCTCTTGAATATCAGTTTCTCTAGGATTTTAAAGAGAGTTGTTAACAATGAAATTGGCTAGTAGTTGGAAACATCAGCTCTATCACCTTTTGTGAACGGTGGTTTCACAACTCTGTCTTTGAGTCTATTAGGGACAGTAACTTTTTTTAAGGATTCATTAAATATATGACAGAGAAGTTCAAGAATAAATTTGCAGCAGTGCTTCAGTACTTTGATAGCTATATTATCAACACCAGTGGAATTTTTATTTTCCATTTGCCTTGTTACCTTCTCAGTTTCTTCAGTTTTAATGTAGGGTACATGCATCTGAATAATTTTCTTCCGCACTTTTTTTGTAGAAGACTCATAGCTTCAAATCTAGACCCTTTATAACCAATTTGGTCTGCTACCAGCAAAAAATGGTTGTTGAATATATTAGCAACTATATCACCTTCATCTACCATGCTTCCATTATGACACACTTCGATACTGTCTATATCTTCTGTAATTTTTCCAGTGTCCCATTTGACTACCTTCCAAATAGTTATTATTTTATTATTTTAATTGTTAATTTTAGATTTAAAAACCTTGCTCTTGGATTTTTTGATGACACTCTTTGAGATGCAAGAGTATAATTTGTAGTGCCCCCTATCCAGGGGTTTGATAGAATTTCTGACTGAGACATAAATCATTCTCATTGTTTTACAGGATGTTCTGATTCCTACAGTGAGCCATTGTCTCATGTAATCAAGAAGATTGGAGTTTTTTGAAATTCTCTTGGGGAAAAAATCGTAACGAATTCATTCAGGAATATGTTAAATTTATCATTGACATCTTTAGCCTGATATATTGTGTTTATTTATTTATTTATTTATTCATCTGTGGAACAATATATATTGTATGGATGTCATCAGTTTGTAATAATGTTCCATTCCAACTGCTGCAAATGTCTGCTAAAGTTTTCCAGATTCTCACTATTTCATTTCATTTCATTTATTATCATCCATTTCATCATTTATATGATATAGGAATTGTCATAATACTGTCCAGAATATGCACAGCAGAATATTACAAATTTCTATCAAACACATAAAATTAACATTACGTTGAAAATTAAAGCATTGAATTAAAACACCTAAAATTAACATTATATAATATGTTGAAAATTGAAACATTAAATTAATGTGTTGTTCTTTTACATGCTCCTTTAACATGTACCGTATGTGATGGATTTATATATATTTAGTACATTTTGGAAAACACATAATTTTAGAGTTAGAAAAAGTATAAAGGAGACATAGAACTGACAATGAGAACATGATATTGACAATACAACTATCAGTTAGTGATTTAAGGATTCAAAATATTCCTCTATGCTATAAAAACATTTATTTATCATAAACTTTTTTAATTCTGACAAATTTTCCTTCATCTTCTGTTCCCCTGATGCAGAGTGGTAGAGCATTATAAAGCTTTATTCCATATTGGCTATCAAGGAAAAAGTTGTAAATGACACCACAAACTAAGTTCTGACTGAGATGTCCATATTCATATTCATATTCATTTATCAACTATAGGTCGCATACATGATATAGGTTTCATCAGATACTCTCTGCTAGGTCATTTATATATATTGTGAATAACAGCAGCCCTGTCATACTACTTGGAAGTACAATGAACTCTACTTTTGCTTCTGATGATGCCTCTCTACATACTGCATTCTTCCTGTTAGGAGGGCTCTAATACAGTTGTGATGTCGACAAGTACAAATGACATATCTCCGCCATCGCAAGTTCTTTGATTCTGTAACCTAATGGCCCACACCATCTTACTTATTCAGTTCACTGTATGACTTCTTGTAATGTTGATTTTTGTTCAAAACATACCTAGTCTTACAGTATTGAGTGTGTTTTCCTTAGGCTACAACCCAACAGAAATCTCACAGTGGTGACCCTGAGTAAGAATTCACATGCCGTTTCGTTGTAGTGCAAGTATTTTCGCATCTACTGCACTGGCTTTGTTTACGCCTTCATTCACTCCACTTGGTCATGCATCCTGATGTGCAGCACATGGAAATCAAAGCTCCTGCACCTACAATGGGACATTTCATTGCTTCACCATGATCTGGATTCTACAACATGTTTCCATTTCATCGCCTCAACACTTTTTCCAATCGAAAGTGCAACATGTGATTTCAGACTCAGGCTTTTGCCTCTCCAGCAAGTGTGCATCAACATACACATTTTGAATACGATAATGAACAGGACAAAATTACTGCATTTCATCATGCTAATATGGGTTCTGCATATTGTGCACAAACTATGTATCAGATGCGAGCTACCTGGGGAACCATTACAACAGTGCCATGTACAACTTGCCTTTGTTAGGACAGACCATGTGTATCAATCATGCCCCCACAATGCCAGAGTGCTTTACTGCTTCATTGGTTAACGAAGTGAACAACGCCCAGTGTATATCACAAACATTTCTAGGTACATTTCGACCCCCAACGACCGTTCAGCACAACAGTGCACTTTACAGACCACCACCTGATGTGAACAATGTGCTGTGTAGTGATACTAACTGTGGTTTCTGCCCCTCCAAACACACCCTGGCTCATAATGTTGACAGCCCAGTGGAAACATTTTACTGTGCTCCTCCATGCGCGTCTGCTCTTCCACCAACCCCCGCCACCACAAGTAAATTTTCAGGGGGTTTCAGCTGCAGCCGTTCACCTGCTCGCTTTTCAAATGGCACTGGCCATGTATTCTGTGTTGGACTTCTGCACCATGAATGTTGCATCAGACAGTTCTACAGCATCATTTCCTAGTGCCCTTCTCATCTGTTCTGACAGACTGCTCACTCACACCCTACGCAGTGCCGTCTGTGTTGACCATGCTGGTCCAGTATTAACATCGTATAAGTGATATGAGGGACTCAGATACAGAACTAACTGCATCACTGTTGCCACCACCAGGCTGCTTACTGACCCTGCCCCCACTATATGAGGACAACTCAGCAACGTGGTTTGCACTGGTAAAAAACTTGTTCAAACTGTACCACACCACCAATGACAATTCAAAATTCCTGTGTCTCATGACTCATCTGCACAGGCACACAGACCTGTTCTGTGACCTACTTCTGATGCTGCCGCTAACTTTGGAGTAAGATTTCACAAAATAGACTATCATCAAGCACCTCTCGCATTCCCCATAAGAGATTATTCTATAAATACTGTATGAGGAACATCTTGGCGACCACATCCCGATCCAAGCTTTGGTAATGGCAGCACCACCTGGTCAGTGAGCAGATGATGCCAGATGAAACCATGCCATTGGTGTGGTTATCAAAACTGCCTACAGATCTCCAGGTTCATCTCCTCCCCTGGAATCCATTGCTTTGCATCTGTGGATGGCTGAACAGTCTATTCGCTCAAACACCAGTGGCATCAACACGAGCTCATGCAGCTGGTAGTTCACCTGGCTACAGGCAGGGGCATGCTGTGCTCCGCCCCCCAGACTGATGCACCACCTGTCACCCAACATGCACACTCTCCTCCCACCGAGCCACTGCATATCATGCCTGCACCATCTGCCCTGACGTATGAACCCGAACACATGGAGGATGATTGGCCACCTCTTCTCCCAACATACCCTCACTATTTGTACCACACCATATTTGGCAATGATACAGAAAAGTTCTGCCCCTCGTGTCCAAAATGCTAATCATACAATAAGCGCAAACCCACACTGCATTCTGTTCATGCCTCTGTCCCGCTGTGCAGTTACCTTTACATCAAAGACTATTCTTTGAGTTGCAACTTCCTCATGGACACCTGCGCTGACATCTCAATTGTACCTAAACCGATGACCACATGCCCCCTCACATGCACAAATGCTCTCCTGTGACCTGTGAACTCATCTACACTTCATACCTGCAGCTCCATTGAGCTTCACCTCCACCTCCCCTGGATCTTCCACGTGGTGGACATTGCAGAACAGATCATCAACAATGAAGGGTGGCTGAACACCACAGTGCTTAACTAGGCATGGTTCTGCTGGAGTTGGTCTGCTTTGGCTTACTCCAGCCTCCAAACTGACTCACCCAACTGATTTTAGGGGACCTCTAGTTTATTGGGGCCGCAAAGCCATAGTGAAACTCAGCATTTTTCACATCATCAAACACTGCCATAGCTGAAAGAAGTGATAACTGAGAGATAAAAATTTTAGGACTGACAAGGGGATTGAACTCAATGTGCTGAAATTTGTAGTTCAGCACTTTATGACTGAGCTACTTCCTTTTTCCCCATGATACTAAATAATACTGAAATGTTAAGTACATCTCACTGAATGGCAGAAACACTGAATCAACTACTTCTTCTTTCAGGGGAAGACATATAAACCACTCTGTGGCATGACCATGGACACTTGCATGGCACCCTCCTGTATCATTTTGTTTCTGGGCCATCTAGAGGAAACTTCCTTAGTCTCTCAAAAACCTCAAATCTCTTGTCTGGCTTAGGTTCATTGCTCAAACAGGATGGAATGTAACATTATTATGAAAGGGATAGTTGCTACTCACCACATTGCAGAGATGCTGAGTCACAGATGGGCACAACAAAAATAGTCACAAAATAAGCTTACGGCCAACAAGGCCTTTGTCAAAAATAGATGACAGATGTACTCACACACTCATGCAAGCACAACTCACAAACACATGGCCTCAGTCTGTGGCAGTTGAAGCCACACTACGAGCAGCAGCAGCAGTGCATGATGGAAGGGGTAACTGAGAGGGGGTAAGGAGGAGGGTGGGGCTTTCCCACCCTAGCCTCCTCGTTACACCCACCTAGTTGCCTTTCTTATCATGCACTGCTACTGCTGCTTGTAGTATGGCTTCAGCTGCCACAGACTGTGGTCATGTGTATGAGTTGCACTTGTGTGAATGTGTGTTAGGTTCATTGACGACATTTACATGATTGGATCCAGGGCCAAGGCACACTGTTATCATTCCTCCACAGCCTCAACAACTTCTCCCCATCCTCCTCACCTGGTTCTACTCAGCCCAATGTGCCACCTTTCTGGATGCTGATCTCCACCTCTCTGATGACTCCATCCACACCTCTACCCACATCAAGCCCGCTAACCATAAAGAGTTCCTACATTCTGACAGCTGTCATCCTTTCCATACCAAAAAATCACTCCCACTTAGCCTGGTCACTTGTGGAAAACATATCTGCAGTGATGAGAATTCCTTTGTCAGTGTGCTGTAGGTCTTGCAAAGGCCTTCACAGACAAGTATTATTCCCCAAACTAATCTGCAAACAGATTTCCCATGCCATATCATAACACACCTAATCCTCCTCAACCTCTCAGAATCAATTGCGAAGAAGCTACCCCCTCTTCAACCGTCATCATCCTGGGCTGGAGCAACTAAACCATGTCCTTTATTAGGGCTTTGACTATCCATTGTTGTGCCCAGAAAGGAGGGACATTCTACCCACAATCCCTCCAAACCCTTCTAAAAGTGGTATTCAGCCACCCACTCAACCTACTCAACATCTTGGTCCATTCCTATGACACCCTGACTCCCAACCCTTTACCACATGGGTCACATTCCTGTGGAAGTCCCAGGTGCAAGATATGTCTGATTCAACCACCCAGCACATCCTAGCCTAGTCATGTCACAGGCTTATCCCATACCACCTGAGATTGAGCCACACATAAAAGCAGCTATGTTGTACACCAGCTCTGATGCAATTTCTGCACAGCATTTAACGTGTGCGTGACAACCAACCAGCTGTCTATCATAGTGAATGACCATTGTCAAACTGTGGTCAAGAACCAACCATTACAAGAATATACTGCAGAGCACAACATGTTTCAGTTCAATGGCTGCTGCACTACCTGTGCCACTTGGGTCCTTCCCAAAACATCCACTTTTATCAACTACAAGGTGTACAACTTTGTTTCCACCATTTTTTCCCCAACATTTGAGGTTTTAATGAAACAAATTGGTTACACATGTATCATACAAAGTATTTTCCATCGCTGGCCACTACTTTCTCCCATCTTTCAGGCAGTGTACAAATCCTGTGTTGAAAAAATTGTTCATCTTTTGAAGTGATCTACGAATCGATCCAATTTGTGATTTCTTCATGAGATCAGAAGAGCTGGTCTGCCAGGCCATGTGCCATTGATCTAAATAGGTGATAGTCAGAGGGAGCAATGTCTGGAGAATACGGCAGGTGGGTTAGGACTTCCCATTTTAACGATTCTAAGTACGTTTTTATCACTTTTACAATGTGGGTTTGAGCGTTGTTGTGTTGCAAAATCACTTTGTCGTGCCTCTTGCTGTATTGTGGCCATTTATCTTTTAATGCTCTGCTTAAATGCATTAGTTGCATTTTATAACGAGCCTGTGTGATTGTTTCACTTGGTTTTAACATGTCACAGTACATGATGCTGAGCTGGTCCCACAAAATACAGAGCAAGATCTTGGAGTCATGAATACTCAGTATGGCCATCAATGTGAAAGCATGGGTGGGATATCCCCATGATTTTTTGGATTTAGGGTTATCATAATGAACCCGTCTTCCATCCCCGGTCACAATGCAATGCAAAAATCCCTTCCGTTTTTGCCTCTGAAGCAACTGTTCACAAACACACAAATGTTGTTCAATGTCTCTTGGTTTCAGCTCACACGGGACCCATGTTCCTGCTTTCTGAATCATGCCCATAGCCTTGAGACGTTTTGAAATGACTTGCTGTGTCACTCCCACTAATCGTGCAAATTATTCTTGAGTTTGATGTGAGTCTTCACTCAGAAATGTGTCTAATTCTGCATCTTCAAAAACATTCTCTCTTCCACCACTATGCCAGTCTATGACATTAAAATCATTGTTCTTGAAGTGTTGAAGCCACTCATGACATGTTCTTTCACTAATAGCATCCTTACCATATGTACTTGAGAGCATTTGATTAGACTCAGCTGCTGTTTTCTTCATACTGAAACAAAACAGTAACACCTCCCACAAATGATGAGAATGTCATAAACTGACATTTTCAATCAAGAACAACTTTATGATGCAGACACAAATTGACTAATGTTTGAATGAGGTTATTGGAGGTCCAAGCTAACTACCTGATGTCTGCGATCTGTTTCTTTCGACTGCTACATACCGTTGTCGCCACCTATTGGCAAACGGCGGAAGCAAAGTTTTACACCTTATATATACATGCACATTATCCTTGCAACACATCCTATATTGCCATAATTGTCATGGTCTCAATCTCGACAAAGCCATTGCTTCCACACCATCTAACTTACAGTAGCTCCTTCGTCTATCCTGTCATGCCCTCCCAATCCACTCCTCCACCATCATCATGTGTCACATGAACTCAGTGGTTCTGGTGCCCATGTGTTGCATTCCTATCTCATATGTGTACAGCCTCTCCCTCCTACATTCCTATCCTGAACATCTATTGCCTCCCTCTGAACTATGAGCCACACTTCCCCAACCCCTTCTCCTGCTTACCACCTCTTTCCTTGCTCTAATAATAATAATAATAATAATAATAATAAAAGAATAAAATAATAAAAATAAAAGAATAGGCCTCCGGTATGTTCTGCCAGTCGTAAAAGGCGACGAAAAGAACAAACCACTAATAGGGCTAACCCCCCTTTTAGTGTGATGAGTTGGTTCAGGACAGAACTAAAGAAGCCTCGGACAAGCGCCGTCATCGTCGGGGACGACGCTTGAACCCTATGCCCGCCCACAATGGTAACGACACTGCTAGCCAACTGGAAAATGATTTAAATCCAAATAGAGGTGTTTTGCAGGATATGCTTCCTACAACCACCCTAGAAGGAAAACAAAGGCAGAGGATGAGGTGGTCAGATGAAGTTAATCGACACCTCATGTTCTATTATTACCAAGCAACAAACCTAGGAACCAACACAACTGGATACAGATCACAAGTATACACAACATTTATTACCAGATACCCAGAATTAAAATTTTTAACAGAACAACGACTAGCTGATCAGATCCGTGTAATAATAAAAAATAACATGATACCCCAGTCAGAATTAGAAAACATCAAACAACAAGTACAACAAATACTGGAACAAAATAATGTGCAAACAGAAGAAGAAGAAAATAGAGTAATGGACTCAAACATCCCAGAGCAAACAAACAAAGAACAACACGCATCAATGAAACAATCAGAGGAAAACGAAATCTTGCGACAGCCACCAGAACAAGCAAAAATAGAACACGAAGTGACACACATGTTAGATATAGAAGAAAAATTTCAGCTGACATATATAGAATACAAAGACACAAATACAGACATTAGACCATTCTTGCATAGACTGCCAAGTAACCCACAAGTCGAAACAACAATAAAAACTATCAACACAATCATACACAACAAAATAAATGAATATACAACTATGGAAGAGTTACAACTACTGGTTTATATAGGAGCACTCACTACACTAAATATACACACTAGGCAGAGATCAGAACCAACCAACACACAGAAGAAACTCACAAAACCAGCATGGCAACACAGGCTACAGATCAGAATAGAAAAACTGAGAAAGGACATCGGACAGCTAACACAATTTATAAGAAATGAAATGTCAGAAAAAAACAAAAAAGGTTAGGTAAAATCTCACAAGAAGAAGCGATAGAGCAATTAGATGAGAAGAAGCAGAAATTACAAGCATTGGCCAAACGACTTAGGAGATACAAAAAAGTGAAAATAGAAGGAAACAAAACCAAACATTCAACGCAAACCAAAAGAAATTTTACCAGACAATAGATAAGACACACATTAAAATAGACAATCCACCAAATATAACAGACATGGAACACTTCTGGAGCAACATATGGTCAAACCCGGTACAACATAACAGGCATGCACTGTGGATACAAGCAGAAACAGACACATACAAGATGATACCACAAATGCCAGAAGTGATAATTTTGCAACATGAAGTCACCCAAGCTATTAATTCTACTCACAATTGGAATGCCCCTGGAAAAGATAAAATAGCAAATTTCTGGCTAAAGAAGTTCACCTCAACACATTCACATCTAACTAAATTATTTAACAGTTACATTGCAGACCCATACACATTCCCTGATACACTTACACATGGAATAACTTATCTGAAACCTAAAGATCAAGCAGACACACCAAACCCAGCTAAATATCACCCCATAACATGCCTACCAACAAAATACAAAATATTAACTTCAGTCATTACACAGAAATTAATGACACATACAACACAGAACAAAATTATAAATGAAGAACAAAAAGGCTGTTGCAAAGGAGCACAAGGATGTAAAGAGCAACTGATAATAGATGCAGAGGTGACATATCAAGCTAAAACTAAACAAAGGTCGCTACACTATGCATACATGGATTACCAAAAAGCTTTTGATAGTGTACCCCACTCATGGTTACTACAAATATTGGAAATATACAAAGTAGATCCTAAATTGATACAGTTCCTAAACATAGTAATGAAAAATTGGAAAACCACACTTAATATCCAAACAAATTCAGATAATATCACATCACAGCCAATACAGATTAAGCGTGGAATATACCAAGGAGATTCATTAAGTCCTTTCTGGTTCTGCCTTGCTCTGAACCCACTATCCAACATGCTAAATAATACAAATTATGGATACAATATCACTGGAACATACCCACACAAAATCACACATTTGCTATACATGGATGATCTAAAACTACTGGCAGCAACAAATCAACAACTCAACCAATTACTAAAGATAACAGAAGTATTCAGCAATGATATAAATATGGCTTTTGGAACAGACAAATGTAAGAAAAATAGCATAGTCAAGGGAAAACACACTAAACAAGAAGATTACATATTGGATAACCACAGTGACTGCATAGAAGCGATGGAAAAAACAGATGCCTATAAATATCTAGGATACAGACAAAATATAGGAATAGATAATACAAATATTAAAGAAGAACTAAAAGAAAAATATAGACAAAGACTAACAAAAATACTGAAAACAGAATTGACAGCAAGAAACAAGACAAAAGCTATAAATACCTATGCTATACCAATATTGACCTACTCATTTGGAGTAGTGAAATGGAGTAACACAGACCTAGAAGCACTCAATACACTTACACGATCACAATGCCACAAATATAGAATACATCACATACATTCAGCAACAGAAAGATTCACATTAAGCAGAAAGGAAGGAGGAAGGGGATTTATCGACATAAAAAACCTACATTATGGACAGGTAGACAATTTAAGAAAATTCTTTATAGAACGAGCAGAAATCAGCAAAATACACAAAGGAATCACTCATATAAATACATCTGCTACACCACTGCAATTTCATAACCACACATCGATCAAGACGCATCCAACACATGGCTAAGAAAAGGCAATATATACAGTGAGACGGAAGGATTCATGATTGCAATACAGGATCAAAAAATAAACACCAGGTATTACAGCAAGCATATTATTAAAGATCCCAATACCACAACAGATAAATGCAGACTTTGCAAACAACAAATAGAAACAGTAGATCACACCACAAGCGGATGTACAATACTAGCAAATACAGAATACCCCAGAAGACATGACAATGTTGCAAAAATAATTCATCAACAGCTTGCCTTACAACATAAACTTATAAAACAACACGTTCCCACATACAAGTATGCACCACAAAATGTACAGGAGAATGATGAATACAAATTATACTGGAACAGAACTATTATAACAGATAATACAACACCACATAACAAACCTGACATCATACTCACCAATAAAAAGAAGAAATTAACACAACTAATCAAAATATCTAAACCCAATACAACAAATATACAAAAGAAAACAGGAGAAAAAATTGAAAAATACATCCAACTGGCTGAGGAAGTCAAGGACATGTGGCATCAGGATAAAGTTGACATTATACCAATTATACTATCAACTACAGGAGTCATACCACACAATATCCACCAGTACATCAACGCAATACAGCTACATCCAAACATATATATACAACTACAGAAATCCGTAATTATTGATACATGTTCAATTACTCGAAAGTTCCTAAACGCAATGTAACATATACCGTACAGTTAAAAGGAAGTCACGCTTGATCAAGGTCCGCGTCAGTTTTATTTCGAACCAGACCTAAGGCCTGAGAAAGGAAAGAAATAATAATAATAATAATATTTATTCAACATCGAATAATCAAATACAATCCCTAGAAATAATACGGTTTCAGGACATCATACAGATTATTCTTCTGAATACATCAGTTTATAAATTACAAACTAAAGATTTGTTTGTATTAATAAATTTTACATTTTGATAGATTTTACATTTGGTAGTATACAATCACGATATTACAAATATTGTTTTTATCAACATTATATTAGTTGCAGGTTACTTAAAACTATGAGCTTCACATACTTATGAAGCACTTTTCATACAGATATAATACTCGTCTAGGGAATAAAAAGGGTTTTCAATTAGAATTCTTTTTAGCTGATCTTTTAATTTGTTAGTAGGAAGGGTTGTGAGACTTTTTGGTAGGGCAGTGGCTAGCTTCAGCCCAGCATGAAGTGCATTTTTTCATATAAAGCTGTTATGTGGCTATTTACATGGTATCTGAACTTTTGCCTTGTATCATACTGGTGCAGGTCACAGTTGAAATTCGGATTTATTTGACACAAAACCTCACCCCAGTCTACCTACTGAACTGGAGTTCTGTCACTGCATATTCAGCTGCCACAATGTAGCTGCACAAGTGTGTGACCTAGTTTGTTAAAGCATTTATCCAAAAGCTAGTGAAGTTTTAATTCTTTTTTGTGTGCCTGACAATGACTCAATGCTTCTATTATTCAGTGAGTTGTCTCCTTTATTCCTAAATCATTCAAATTCTGCTATAATTGTACTTACCATATTTAAAATGTTAATTAATACAGCAGTGTAAAGTTAGCTTATTATGCCATTTGTTGCTTTTTTTCAGATGAAGAAAGTGATTTAAGAACAAGAGGCAACAAAACAGCACTTTGTACAAGGGTGCATTTTTTTATGAAGATTACTGAGCTGGTTAGTCCAAAATAACTGTAATTATATTCCTAACAATTTTGCTTAATGAAACATATGACTTTTAATGTGGCAGCATTAGTAGTTACCAAAATATAATGTGCTCACAGGGAAACTATGCTCATGCACTATGTTGAATAGACATGAATCTCCAGTCCAGCTATAGGGTGTTATTGATTTATTAATTCAAACTAATGCAGGCTTAAGTGTAAATCAAGAAGAACATTAATAAACACAAACATTACTTATAAATTAAAGCTGTGCACTGGAATAGCACTCAGTCAAGGACTATACAGTTTTTAAGCAATGTTCTTACCATTTGAGCCATCAAACCATGCCTCATGATTTGAAACTTCACTATGCCCATGTATATTTATTATAAATGTGAAAGAGAAGATTATTATTTTTCCTGACAAAACAAAAATTATTGCTAACTAAGAAAAGAGGCATCATAAGAAAAATGGTAAATGATATTGTTGTTGAAGCTATTAACTGGTTTCACACAAATGGTATACCTTTAATGTTCAAATAAATACAGTAAATCCAATTTTGCATGTGAAAAATACTTCACTTCCTATCAATGAAGTATACCAACAAAACATAATATACTAGGCAGAAAGTTCTAAGCTTTTAGGTTACCATAATGATGGAAATCTTAACTAGAAACTCCACATAGTATACAGATCAAAATGTTTATGTTCATCTACTTTTTCCATAAGGATAATTGTGAGCTTTGGAGGTAAAGAAATCAGTAGCATGTTTTCATTCACTAACTTTCCATGTGATAATATTCTGGAATAATCTACATCTACATTTATAGTCCCCAAGCCACCCAACGGTGTGTGGCGGAGGGCACTTTACATGCCACTGTCATTACCTCCCTTTTCTGTTCCAGTCGCGTATGGTTCGCGGGAAGAACGATCTGCTCGGGAGGTATAAGTAGGGAGGAGCAATATATTCAATACCTCATCCAGAAACACACCCTCTCAAAACCTGGTGAGCAAGCTACACCGCGATGCACAGCGGCTCTCTTGCAGAGTCTGCCACTTGAGTTTGCTAAACATCTCCGTAATGCTATCATGGTTACCAAATAACCCTGTGACGAAACGCTCCGCTCTTCTTTGGATCTTTTCTATCTCCTCCGTCAACCCGATCTGGTATGGATCCCACACTGATGAGCAATACTCAAGCATAGGTCGAACAAGTGTTTTGTAAGCCTCCTCCTTTGTTGATAGACTACATTTTCTAAGGAATCTCCCAATGAATCTCAACCTGGCACCCGCCTTACCAACAATTAATTTTATATGATCATTCCACTTCAAATCGTTATGCACGCATACTCCCAGATGTTTTACAGAAGTAACTATTACCGGTGTTTGTTCCACTATCATATAATCATACAATAAAGTATCCTTCTTTCTATGTATTCGCAATACATTATATTTGTCTATGTTAGGGGTCAGTTGCCACTCCCTCCACCAAGTGCCTATCCGCTGCAGATATTCCTGCATTTTGCTACAATTTTCTAATGCTGCAACTTCTCTGTATACTACAGCATCATCCGCGAAAAGCCGCATGGATCTTCCGACACTATCTACTAGGTCGTTTATATATATTGTGAAAATCAATCGTCCCATAACACTCCCCTGTGGCACACCAGAGGTTACTTTAGCGTCTGTAGACGCCTCTCCATTGATAACAACATGCTATGTTCTGTTTGCTAAAAACTCTTCAATCCAGCCACACAACTGGTCTGATATTCTGTAGGCCCTTACTTTGCTTATCAGGCGACAGTGCGGAATTGTATCAAACGGGAAGTCAAGGAAAATAGCATCTACCTGGGAGCCTGTATCTAATATTTTCTGGGTCTCATGAACAAATAAAGCGAGTTGGGTCTCACACGATTGCTGTTTCCGGAATCCATGTTGATTCCTACAGAGTAGATTCTGGATTTCCAAAAACAACATGATACGTGAGCAAAAAGCATGTTCTAAAATTCTACAACAGATCGATGTCAGAGATATAGGTCTATAGTTTTGCGCATCTGCTCGACTACCCTTCTTGAAGACTGGGACTACCTGTGCTCTTTCCCAATCATTTGGAACCTTCCGTTCCTCTAGAGACTTGCGGTACACAGCTGTTAGAAGGGTTCCAAGTTCTTTCGCATACTCTGTGTAGAATTGAATTGGCATCCCATCAGGTCCAGTGGACTTTCCTCTGTTGAGTGATTCCAGTTTTCTATTCCTTGGAGACTTATTTCGATGTCAGCCATTTCTTCGTTTGTGCATGGATTTAGAGAACAAACTGCAGTGCGGTCTTCCTCTATGAAACAGCTTTCGAAAAAGGTGTTTAGTATTTCAGCTTTACGCGTGTCATCCTCTGTTTCAATGCCATCATCATCCCGGAGTGTCTGGATATGCTGTTTCGAGCCACTTACTGATTTAATGTAAGATCAGAACTTCCTAGGATTTTCTGTCAAGTCGGTACATAGAATTTTACTTTCGAATTCACTGAATGCTTCACGCATAGCCCTCCTTGTGCTAACTTTGACATTGTTTAGCTTCTGTTTGTCTGTGAGATTTTGGCTGCATTTACACTTGGAGTGAAGCTCTCTTTGCTTTCACAGTAGTTTCCTAACTTTGTTGTTGAACCACGGTGGGTTTTTCCCATCCCTCACAGTTTTACTCGGCATGTACCAGTCTAAAACGCATTTTACGATTGCCTTGAACTTTTTCCATAAACACTCAACATTGTCAGTGTCGGAACAGAAATTTTCATTTTGATCTGTTAGGTAGTCTGAAATCTGCCTTCTATTACTCTTGCAAAACAGATAAACCTTTCTCCCTTTTTTTTATATTCCTATTAACTTTCATATTCAGGGATGCTGCAACGGCCTTATGATCACTGATTCCCTGTTCTGCACTTACAGAGTGAAAAAGTTCGGGTCTGTTTGTTATCATTAGGTCCAAGATGTTATCTCTACGAGTCGGTTCTCTGTTTAATTGCTCGAGGTAATTTTCGGATAGTGCACTCAGTATAATGTCACTTGATGCTCTGTCCCTACCACCCGTCCTAAACATCTGAGTGTCCCAGTCTATATCTGGTAAATTGAAATCTCCACCTAAGACTATAACATGCTGAGAAAATTTATGTGAAATGTATTCCAAATTTTCTCTCAGTTGTTCTGCCACTAATGCTGCTGAGTCGGGAGGTCGGTAAAAGGAGCCAACTATTAACCTAGCTCAGTTGTTGAGTGTAACCTCCACCCATAATAATTCACAGGAACTATCCACTTCTACTTCACTATAGGATAAACTACTACTAACAGCGACAAACACGCTACCACCGGTTGCATGCAATCTATCCTTTCTAAACACCGTCTGTGCCTTTGTAAAAATTTCAGCAAAATTTATCTCTGGCTTCAACCAGCTTTCTGTACCCATAACGATTTCAGCTCCGGTGCTTTCTATCAGCGCTTAAAGTTCTGGTACTTTACCAGTGCAGCTTCGACAGTTTACAATTACAATACTGATTGCTGCTTGGCCCCCGCATGTCCTGACTTTGCCCCGCACCCTTTGAGGCTGTTGCCCTTTCTGTACTTGCCCGAGGCCATCTAACATAAAAAACCGCCCAGTCCACGTCACACAACCCCTGCTAGCCATGTAGCCACTTGCTGCATGTAGTGGACTCCTGACCTATCCAGCGGAACCCGAAACACCACCACCCTATGGCGCAAGTCGAGGAATCTGCAGCCCACACGGTCGCAGAACCATCTCAGCCTCTGATTCAGACCCTCCACTTGGCTCTGTACCAAAGGTCCGCAGTCAGCCCTCTCGACGATGCTGCAGATGGTGAGCTCTGCTTTCATCCCGCTAGCAAGACTGGCAGTCTTCACCAAATCAGATAGCTGCCGGAAGCCAGAGAGGATTTCCTCCCATCCATAGCGACACACATCATTGATGCTGACATGAGCGACCACCTGCAGATGGGTGCACCCTATACCCTTCATGGCATCCGGAAGGACTATTTCCACATCTGGAATGACTCCCCCCGGTATGCACACGGAGTGCACATTGGTTTTCTTCCCCTCTCTTGCTGCCATATCCCTAAGGGTCCCCATTACGCACCTGACGTTGGAGCTCCCAACTACCAGTAAGCCCACCCTTTGCGACCGCCCGGATCTTGCAGACTGAGGGGCAACCTCTGGAACAGGACAAGCAGCCATGTCTGGCTGAAGATCAGTATCAGCCTGAGACAGAGCCTGAAACCGGTTCGTCAGACAAACTGGAGAGGCCTTCCGTTCAGCCCTCCGGAATGTCTTTCACCCCCTGCCACACCTCGAGACGACCTCCCACTTTACCACAGGTGAGGGATCATCCTCAATGTGGGCAGTATCCCGGGCAGACACAGTTGTAGTCCGATCGGGGGATGCGTGGGACGAGCTGGCCGTCCCCGACAAATCCCCATCCGGATCCCCACAGTGATGCCCATTGGCAACAGCCTCAAGCTGTGTGACCAAAGCCAACACTGCCTGAAGCTGGGAGTGAAGGGATGCCAACTCAGCCTGCGTCCAAACACAGCAGTGCAGTGCCTATCCATGCTAAAAACTGTTGTGCAAAGAACGTCTGAAGTAATCTACAGAGAGCACAAACAATTCGACACAAAATTTAAATACAAGATTGCCTAGTAAATGCAGTAATGCTGCTACTTGCGCACTGCTGACACACTGCTCAGCAGCGGAAGGAGACTACGCGATTTTACACTATTCAGGTACTAAAATGCGATGCTACAACTCTCAAATACTATAATACGCCCGAAATTTATGAATTAAACAATGCAAATACCAAAAACATGCAAAGAAATTAAGAATTAAACTATGTAACAAATAAGTGAGCTAAGAGTATACGACTTGCTGCTGCAGCTGCTTATCCAACAGCGGCAGGGAGCACACTGGCTGTGACCAACAGACACTGGCCGTTCAAAACAAAAACAGAAGACAGATGATTATGCTAATTTACACTATTCAGGTACTAAAACGCGATGCTAAAACTCTCAAATACTATATTACGCCCGAAATTTATGAATTAAACACTGCAAATACCAAAAACACGCAAAGAAATTAAGAATTAAACTATGTAACAAATAAGTGAGCTAAGAGTATACAACTTACTGCTGCAGCTGCTTATCCAACGGTGGCAGGGAGCACACTCATTCAGCCAAAATTTATTCATTACATGGAGAAAATAATTAGAATTATTTGTAGGTCTACAAACATACAGCTTGCAGCTATTCATTAAAGCAGCTGGGATTATTTAGCCACAACCTCACAATACATATATTCATCGATTAAATTTATTGTCAACAACCCACTGCAATTTGAGAGTAATAGAGGTATTTACAAGTAATTTCCTATGACGAAAAGGAATCTGTACTTCTTCTAGATGCTAATTTTAATGCAGAAATGAATGAAACACAGAAATAAAACTCTTTGATGATTTGTGCAAAAAAAAAAAAAAAAAAAAAAAAAAGTTTTGCAAATAGCATATATGTATTCAAGTGAAAACAATATAGTTGAACTTCAATAGCAAACTGTACCATCAGCCTGATGGCCTAGCAATGGGTAACACATTGCCAGGCATCTTCACTGATATTTTCATCAATCTGCTGGAAGAGAAATTCTTTAGCAGTTTTTCAACTGCTGATCTGAGTATTTTATCATATTCTTGGTATGTAAACAACATTTTGATCACATACAGTGGTTGCCAGGAAGGAATTCAACATTTGTTTGAAATTTTTGATGGTATTCACGAAAAATCAGTTTTAATGTGAATTAGAAAATAACAATCATCAGCTTAATTACTTGGACCTCAGTATTGTTATTGACAATGACAGACTTTCTATCAGTATTTTTTTGAAAAACCACTAATACAGATCAAACTGTGCTCTATAGTTCAGTGCACCCTCATTCGCATAAGAAAGCATTTTTCCATTCAGCCATTCATCATGTAGTAATTGTACCTTTATCACCTGACAAGCTCAGCAGAGAGATGAATATAATAAAAACTATTGTAGTTAATAATGGCTGTTATCTATTGAGAGCTGACAAGACCTTCAAAGTTAAAACTGACTCTTAAGTGACCACTTTAGGCACCAGTGCTGTTTCTGATACTAACAACTAGAAAAATGGTTTCTTGATTTCATCTCTAGACTTTATTTATTATAAAATTCGTTGTCTTCTGATTAAAAGATATGGATGCAAAATTAGCTTTTCCACTAACAATAACTTGCAAAAAAATCTTACTTTGAATCTTAAGTCCACAGCTGCTCCTGTACACCATTCAGGTGTTTTTAGAACCATGTGTGATACGTGTCCTGTTCCTTATATAGGACAAACTGGAAGTTCTTTCTGAGAATGATGGCCTCATCCTCAATGAACTGTTACAGTTATGCACCAAAAATTTTTTCTACAATTTTCATTCACAACTCACAGAATTTTGATTCCTTTATTTTTTACTATATTTTCCTGCCTCTATTTCCAAAACATTATTTTCTTTGAATCTCATAGATGTACGCTACTAAAGTTACTTTCATGCATATATTTTTTGGATTTTATAGATGTTTGCACAAAATTTTCTATGTTATTCTGTCCTTTACATAATAGTAATTTCTGTAAAGCCAGATAGATGGCTCTTCATCTGCTTGACTACTGTGTATTTTCAAAAATATCTTAAGCTCTCTTCCTTTGTATTTTATTTTTATAATTAACTGTTGTTTTTTCAGTTATTTATGTAATAATGTTTCAAATGGGCACTTGTTGCTGGTCACGTCCAATAGGCGGCACAACTTGTGTTGTTTTCATGGCACCAATGTAAGCCTCTGGGCCAATCAGTCTGTTGTTGTTCCTGCCTAGGAATATGAGCATATCTGCTTGAAAATCTGATCACTGCCTTCTTGCAATGCAATTTTATGTAACTAATCATGACAATTGTCATCTTGTTTAATATTTTTTGTCATAATTAATTTCCTATGTATTATTTCATAGTGTATCTCAAAATTTTGTTCTGATGAAGATATCCTTAGAGGTGTGAAAACCTATCTCAGTGTACCAAACAGTTATTTGCAACCAGTTGGCTGTGTGATTCCTATTTTTGAAAACTTGTGAAGTGTACTCAAGCTAGTGTAGAGTGTGTATGTATCACGCAAGTGATGGTTCCATGCAAGACCATTTCTGTCTCAACATGTGATGTATGTTTACTCTTTGTTTTTTTCTGCGATATTGTCCTGATGTTTTGTTTGCTTTGTCCTTTTAATGTCATTTTGTGTTATGGGTTATTTTAAGGTTAACAAAGTGACTTTTATTAACCTGAAGCAGTTGGCGACCCTGACATGATACATGACGGTCACAGGCATTAAAAATGCTATGCTTTGCACAGTTAGAAAGCCAATTTTCCTGTCATGATTCACTGTGGCAAACACAAAATATACTTATTTATTTACACTTTCTTTGCATGGAGCCATCGTAATGATGGCTTTTGCAAACATCAGATTTAATACTATGGTTATATTTACACTTATAAAATACACTATATTTTGTAGCTGTTGCTTCTTATGTCTATTTTTTATATTTATCACATTACAGCTGTTACAATCACTATCTTAAAATTCGATGAAAGAATATAAACATTTTTCTATTAGAAAATATTTTAATTTTGTTTTAAAAACATTTCCCATGTACGTTTTAGAGCATTTGGTAGCTTGTTATACCAGATCAAACCACTGATATATGGACTTCTATCAGTCATTTTTAATGTTGTTCTGTTACGGAAATTGTTACACTTTGTTCTAGTGTTGTGATCATGTACGTCACTGCCCTTGATAGCTTCTGTTCATTGACTTATAAAAAATACAGCTATGTTGAAGATGTACAGAGAATATATTGACAGATATTTGTGCTGCACAAACACTTCATGACATGAATCTCTATGTCCCATCCCATGTATATGTGTTATTGCTCTTTTCTGTAGTAGTAGTATTCTTTTTAAATGTACATCAGCTGCACAGCCCCATAGTTCAATTACATAATTGAGAAAGAGGTAAAGTGTTCTATAATATACTAATTTCAGTGCTTGGCTAGGTACTATCTTTGCGAGCTGGCTGAGGAAATATATGGCACTACTGACTTTTCTGCATACAAAATTAATGTGGTATGTCCACCACAAATTTTCATCAACATACACACCAAGGAAATTACAGTTGCCATTTTCTGTTGCAGAGATATTACACACTCTATTCATATTGTTGTGGTGAGAACTCCCTGTTTTAAATGTCAGTAGTTGAGATTTGGTGACATTCATCTTGAGTCACTGATCATTGAAGTATTTTGTTACTTCTGTTACAACCCTAGTAGCAAGAGATTCTAGCTCATTAGATTCACTTCCATAGAATAAGATTGACATGTCATCTGTATAGCTTACAATATGGGAGTTAATGGGTTGTGCTATGTCATTAATACATATAAGAAAGAGAAAGGGTCCAACGATTGAGCCCTGTGGTACACCTGTGTATGCTGTGACAGCACTCAGTGAAGAAATGGCACTGGAAGTGTAGGGTGTTCTGTTATCACTGCCAAATGTGGACCAATATTGAGCAATTAAGGACACCTTAATCATTTGACTTTCACAGTCTGAGGTGAAGAGACTGAAAAAATTACTTCGTACCAGAGACTGGGTGACTGCACATCATCGTAGCTGCTGCACCAATTACATACATTGGCAAGCAATGCAGTAAGTGACAAAATTTTGCAGAGCATTTGGCTACATGGGTACCACCTGACGCTCAAAAGATTTTAGCTGTGTGCACCAGCAATCTAGATGAGCTAGTACAAACTGCCAATAGAATATCTGAAATGTATCCATCTGTGTGTGTTGCAGCAGTTAGCCCACAACTGCTGACAGACAGCAATTTTGCTGTGCTACAAGCTCAGATCATCAAACTCACCACACAAGTCACTGCATTGTGAGCGCAGGACAACAGTTGCCAATCCCATCGCTATCACTCACCCGGAAAATGCAGCTATTCATGTACAGCTATGAAAGTACCACTACCAATTTGGATCCAAGTCATTGAAGTATAGCCCACCTTGCAAGCAGGTAAACACAACAGGAGTTTAGTGATGACAGCCACTGACACTCTGAATGGCAGCCATCGATTGTTTATCACAGACCTGGGTACAAAACTATAGATCTTAGTAGGTATGGGTGCAGATGTAACAGTCTATCCATTCACCCATTTGCCATCTTGTAAGTATGGTAGTTACCACTTCTTTGCAGCCAATGGCTGTAATGGCAGGCATTACACATACTATACTGGGAGTAGATTTTTCTGTCATTTTATGGACTTGAGCTTGACCTTCAGCGTCAATGCCACTGGACACTAGCACTAACTTATCTAGCAGTGTACTAGTTCATGATGTGGAAGATGCTGGCATTTGAGTGAAACAAGATTTTCTGATTATCAAACTTTTGAAACAGTTCCCTGAGATCAGGTTTCAAGCTCCCATGTCAGCTCCTGTGAAGCATTCCACAGTCCACTATACTTGACCACGCCTGCACCACCTCTTCATGCTTGACCACTTTGTTTAATGCCATAGAAACTGAAAGTGATTAAACAGGAGTTTGCATCGATGCTCGCACAGGGAATCTGCTGTCCATCAAGTAGTAGTTTGACATCTCTGCTCCATATGATACCAAAAGAGAACAGTGGATAGTGTCCTTGTGGAGACTATTGACAGCTAAATGCAAGAACAATTCCAGACTGGTATCTTATACCATACAGGATTTCAAGTCCAACGTCTACGGTAAGAGCATATTTTCTATGCTGGAAATTTTTAGAGCTTTTACCAGATATCTGCAGCACCAGACAGCATTCCTAGGATAGCTGTGTGCATACTTTTTGTATTGTTTAACTTCACTTGCACACCTTTCAGGCTGTCTAATGCTACTCAAATGTAACAAAGATTTACAGATGAGGTTATACATGACTTGATTTTTGCTATGTATATATAGATGATGTTTTGATCATGTCACGGTCAGAAGCAGAGCATCTGTCACATCTATGACAACTCTTTACCCATCTACATGACCATGGCCTCATTATTAATCCGTCAAAATGCGTCTTTGGGGCAGATGTTCAATTTCTTGGATATACCATTAATCCTCAAGGAATTTGGCCATCAAAAGAGAAGGTAGACATAATACATGTTTTTCCATGACCTAAAACAATCAAGGAACTACAACACTTCTGTGGTGTCATGAACTATTATTATCATTATGCACTCCTAGCTGCGCTACTGGACAAATTCGTACAAGTCAGACCAAGACCTAAGGATAAACTTCAATGGAATCCAGAAGTTGATATGGCAATGTCTGATTTGAAGACTCCCACCACTGAAGCAGCACTGTTGGTGCACCCAGTACTGTAGGCACAACTTGCACTGGTGGTTGATGCATCTGCCTCCACAATCAGTGCTGCAATACAACAATGCATGGATGGACACTGGCTGAAGACAAATTGAGTGTGCCAGTTGATGGGCTCTCAGACATAGAATCTATTTCTGAAGTAATTCACTTTGAAGCTCTCACAGCAGTGCAACAATCAGATCATTAATTACTTAATTTGTTGACACAACCATCAGGCATCCAACTCTGTCACATCACACTACCACTGTCAGGTGTCCAGTTATATTGTGACATTGCTGACAACAGACCACAGCCATTCGTGACTGCTGAGTCCTGACAAAAGGCAATCACCTTGCTGCACAACATGACACACCCAGGGGTTAGAACCACAACACAGATGCTGAAATGAGTACTTGTCTGGCCATATATACACAGAGACTGTAAGCAGTTTGTACAAAATGCATGGCCTATTAATGCAACAAAGTTAGGAGATTGTCAGATCACTGCTGGGAAGCTTCATCCTTCTGAATCTACAATTTGATCATGTTGTAGAATCTCTTCCGCCATTGGAAGGATGCACTCACTGTATCACAGCTACAGATCATTATACATGCTGGCCTTAAGTACTCCCAATAACTGATATAACTGCTGAAACTGTCACAACCACATTCTTCCATGGTTGGATCAGCCTTTTCAGTATACCCCTGTGGATCACAATTGACCAGGGAGACAGTTTGAATCATATCTCTTCAAAGAACTTACTTACTTGGCATGAAGTGAATCAGGAGCACAGCATATCATACAGCAACAAACGGTTTAGTTGAGAGTATGCATCGAGAGCTCAAAGCATAACTGTGATGCCATGATTTGTAACAATGGACAGTGACACTACCTATCATTCTCTTAGGTCTACATGCATCCCTGAAGGAAGACCTCCAAGCAGCTACATCAGAGCTTATGTATGGTCAACCAGTATGCCTTCCTGGTGAGTTCTTCACCAGTGTACAAGATGAATCCATTGACCAATGAGTCTGTGAATAAGCTGTGCACACAGATGTGACAACTGCATCCAGTGTTGCCAAGGGATCAGCCAAACTGCTGCCCATTCATGTTTGACAAGCTATGCTCACACACAGAGAATTTCATAATCCTCCAAAGTTTGATAAGCTAGGAGCAAAGGTGTTATCATTAGCTACATCAGATTTATGTACTAGAAAGATAGTAACACACCAAAAAGAGAAATTCTATATGTCAATGGTAGCAAATTTAATGTTAGGAATAAACTCCCTATTATGACACATGGAATGCACATATAATATGCTACCACAGAGTAGTGTGTCATATTTCATCCTCGTCTCCATCCCCATCCCCTTTCTCCTCTTACACACTCCACTTGTACTTGTAACATGTCATTCATGGCAACTGTGGACACCAGAGCCAGTTTCCAGTAATGTCTTTCCCATTATGATGCATTTTTGAAGCACCTGTTGAAACAAACTTTTGGAAAACCTGGAAGGAAGCAACAGTTTGCTGAGGACTGATATCAGAGGGAGAAGGAAACTGGCAATGAAACTGCATGTATTTTGCTCTTGTTGTCAACTAGCTGAAAAGTCTGAGTATTGAAACATTTTTGTTGGGTGGCTTGAAAAATTGAGTTGGCCAACAGCCCTCACAGCTGTAGTAGGTGAGTCATGGGTCTTTTGGAGTGGAGGTGATGTTTTGATAGTTTAAGTATATCACATCAGGAGTGAGTGGTCCTCAGTGATCATAAAAGCTATTTTTCCATTTCATAAAGCTTGCAAGACTTAGAGAAAATGCATTCCATTGTGCCAACGCTTTTTGAATTTTGAAGCAAGTGTGAAAGTTTAGTGACTGTGCATGTTTTTAATAGAAAGAGTCTTCTCAACAGAGCACAGCATAAATTGCCAGAAACCAGATGGAGGCAGTGTATCGACTATTTGTGGTATATGTTTTCCAGTACAGTGGTCATGTCTCAGAATCTTGCTGAATGTAGTTAGATAGCTACAGGGCAGTAATTATTTATTTAGGAGAAGTGAAAAAAACTGTCTTGTATGTTAAAGCAGGGCAGAGAAATAGATTGGCTCCACCAGTCAACATTTCTGAGTAAATCTGCAGAACAGTAAGTTGTCTAATTTGTCTCAAGTGAAATACAGGGTTTGAATACTAGCAATGTCTGTGAGTGGAACTTTGCACAGTGCCACCAAGGCTGCAAGTAAGAGATGTAAGGAGTTTTTCACACGCAACACAGTCTCTCATCTCCAGTCAAGCTGAATGACAGATCAAGGGTGTGTATGTTTCTGTGAATCTATATTTTGTATTAGTCAACTCTGAAGAACAACATTGTTCCAAAGCTCAGCATGTATTATGAGCATTCAATAAGTAATGCAACACTTTTTCTCCTGGCCAATTTCAGTTAAAAATATGTGGAATTTGGTATGGGACATTGAGCAATATTCCTGCTTAAACCTCTATAGTTTCATGAAGTTCCAATGTGTGGAAGCCCTACATGTAGCCTTGAAAATGGTGTCAATGACAGAGGTGCATTCCAAGCAGAACGCTGTCATTGAGGTTATTTTGGTGGAAAACCAGAGTATTGCAGATATTCATAGGCACTTGTAGAATGTCTACGGAGACCTGACAGTGAAGTGAAATAAAGCACGGTGGTCATTGGGTGAGGTATCTATCATCATCACACATACCTGTCCTATGTCCTGTGTGCTGGTTGACTGCAAATCAAACACCTTGCTGCACAGCAGGACATCCCTGTTGGTAGTGCTGACACACTTGTCCACCAGCTGGGGTAGTCAAAGGTGTGAGTAAACACTAAGTTCCTTGCCGCCTAACATAAGAACATAAAGAGCAACAAAGGACCATATGTGCTTAATTGCTTGCTCATTACAATGCTGATCATGACAATTTTTTATCATACATCATCACAGGTAATGAAACAACTTTGAACCAGAAAGGAAATAGAAATCCATGGAGTGATGCCTTTCCTTTGAAGAAGTTTGAAACAGCACCCTCAGCCAGTAAAGTCATGACAGTCTTCTGAGACACTGATGGGGTTATTCTGTTCAGTGTTCTCCCTCATGCTGCAATCATCAGATCAGAGGTGTAATGTGCTACCTTTAGCAAATTGAACAATGACTTCAGTGTATTTGTTGCCAGAAAAATGCAAATGAACTTCTCCTTCTCCAAGCCAATGCACGGTCTCATACAAGTCTGCAGACCTGAGAGAGCTCATAAAACTTCATTGGACTGTTCTTCCTTATCCACTCTATAGTCCAGGTCTTGCATCTTTTGACATCTGTCTGTTTGGCCCAATGAAGGATGCACTCCGCATAAAGCAGTACATGGATGATGAGGAGCTTATTGATGCAACAAGTTATTGGTTGTGTTGTTGACCAGTAAAGTAAGAGGCTATACACCATTTGGGTGTATAGGCCCTCCCAGTAAGGTGGCATTAGGCTGTTGCATTGAACAGGGATTATGTTGAAAACTAGGGTTTTGTAGCTGAAATATTGGGGAATAATCTGTTTTATTGGAATCCTGAACAAAACCAATCTAAATAAAATGTTCTCAGGTTTCTAACCGCGTCAATTGCTTGAAACTCCACGAGCTTTCAGCCGAGCACTCCCTGGCCATTGTCAAGTGTTATGACTGCCAGTGGGCTGTTGGTGCACCCTTATATATGCTAGCTGCCGGCTGTGATGTCACTGGTGCCCGTGACATTGCAAAAATATGTGTATGTTTTGAGTCGGCGTTCGATGTGCCCTCTTCAACCATGTGATCGCTGGATCCCACGCAGCGCCGAGCTACAAGCCACTGTCTCTGTTCAGGGTGTTTGCGATAATTTTTATTTCAATAGTTTCCTTCATTAAACTGTCCCAGAAGCCATTAGTGCAAGCCATGACAGAGATATTGTCAAATTTTATGTAGTGACCGTTTTCTAACCCATGCTCAACTAAAGCAGATTTCTCTGGATAGTGTAGGCGATAATACCTCTCATGTTCTTTCCTGCATTGTTCTACAGTGTGCACTGTTTGTCCGATGTACTTCTGGCCACACTCACAAGATATTTCGTAGACGCCAGGTGTTCTGAGACCTACTGTGTCTTTAACTGGTCTCAGTAATTGATGGATTTTTGTTGGAGGCCTGAAGATTGATTTGATCTTGTGTCTTTTCAACAGGCGGCTTATCTTGCCTGACACAGAGCCACAGAATGGCAGCAAATCAAGTTTCTTTTCCTGCTCTTCATCGGTGGTCTTATTCTGATATTTCCCAGAAATCACTTCTTTCACTTGATGGGCACTGTAGCTGTTATTCCTGAAAACCTTGCATAGTTAGCTCAGTTCATGGGGCAGGTTATCGTCGTCTGATATTACTCTTGCACGATTCACCAAAGTTTGTAATACTATGTGCTTCTGTGCTGCATGATGATGGCTGGTGGCATGCAGGTGCAGGTATGTGTGTGGAGTTTTAAGCAATTGACGTAGTTGGAAACCCAAGAACATTTTATTTAATATTATTGCTGCGAGACTCTGCATTCATACAAAACCAATCTGCTTTCAGAAAAAAAGTGTTACATTACTTGTTGAATGCCTCTTGTATTTGTCAGTCACTCAAAAACTCAACTACAGGGTGACTAGTTACCTTTCCTTCTTATGCTATTTATAAGTATGAGATAGAATGTAAGTTCTTCTATTGAAAACCTAGATCAGATGTCATTAATAGTTAGGAGGGCCAAATAAACATTTCAGTATCTATAGGGATAGGAACATTCACTTGCCTACTTAGCACTCCAACTTCAGGCCACAAGTGGCCCACCGGGACCATCCGACCACCGTGTCATCCTCAGGTGAGGATGCAGATAGGAGGGGCATGTGGTCAGCACACTGCTCTTCGGTCATTATGATGGTTTTCTTTGACCGGAGCCGCTACTATTTGGTCGAGTAGCTCCTCAATTGGCATCATGAGGCTGAGTGCACCCCGAAAAATGGCAACAGCGCATGGCGGCTGGATGGTCACCCATCCAAACACCGGCCATGCCCGACAGTGCTTAAGTTCGGTGATCTCATGGGAACCAGTGTATCCACTGTGGCAAGGCCGTTGCCTACTTAATGTGCTTTAAATTAAAACAATGACAATGAAAGGAAGAAGGATGAAATAAACATTACTGTTAATACTTGGTATTGTGGTCCATTTCATATCTGCATATATTCAAGTTTTTTATTCCACAGCCTCTAGTTATTCCAGCATTGACAACAGCATACTTTAACAGTCATGAGATTAGTGATACAATTACGTTTGTATATGGTTTTAATGAAAGATGCTGCTCCGATTTACAGATGTCACACTTACTGGCTTGATGTTAAGAAACTTGATAAAACCTGTAATTTAAGAATCATTAGACATTTTCTACATCACTTTGCACAAGGATTTGCTTCCTGTAAGTGTTCACTTGTTTTCCTCCTATTTTTTTTTTAAGTTTTCCTCAAAGAAATGAACTATTTTTGGTGTTTTAGTACCACTACCACTGTTATTTGCATGTTTTATGGATATAAACCCCTTGACCATCTGATCTGTTAATTCATTCATATATTCATCATGTTCTGTAATACTTGTCAAACAATGATACCTTGAAGGATGTGCAGTGATCCACGTATACATCAAAAAAAGACAAGAATATCATAGAAACTTAATCTATATACTATATTGACAATAAACTGTCACCACACTGCTTAATAGTAAGAAGGCTGCCTTTTAAATTTTTAGCAAAACAATGAAAGAAAATCACTTTTTGCACAAATCATTTTATCGTTTCTCAAAATACACTCCTGGAAATTGAAATAAGAACACCGTGAATTCATTGTCCCAGGAAGGGGAAACTTTATTGACATATTCCTGGGGTCAGATACATCACATGATCACACTGACAGAACCACAGGCACATAGACACAGGCAACAGAGCATGCACAATGTCGGCACTAGTACAGTGTATATCCACCTTTCGCAGCAATGCAGGCTGCTATTCTCCCATGGAGACGATCGTAGAGATGCTGGATGTAGTCCTGTGGAACGGCTTGCCATGCCATTTCCACCTGGCGCCTCAGTTGGACCAGCGTTCGTGCTGGACGTGCAGACCGCGTGAGACGACGCTTCATCCAGTCCCAAACATGCTCAATGGGGGACAGATCCGGAGATCTTGCTGGCCAGGGTAGTTGACTTACACCTTCTAGAGCACGTTGGGTGGCACGGGATACATGCGGATGTGCATTGTCCTGTTGGAACAGCAAGTTCCCTTGCCGGTCTAGGAATGGTAGAACGATGGGTTCGATGACGGTTTGGATGTACCGTGCACTATTCAGTGTCCCCTCGACGATCACCAGTGGTGTACGGCCAGTGTAGGAGATCGCTCCCCACACCATGATGCCGGGTGTTGGCCCTGTGTGCCTCGGTCGTATGCAGTCCTGATTGTGGCGCTCACCTGCACGGCGCCAAACACGCATACGACCATCATTGGCACCAAGGCAGAAGCGACTCTCATCGCTGAAGACGACACGTCTCCATTCGTCCCTCCATTCACGCCTGTCGCGACACCACTGGAGGCGGGCTGCACGATGTTGGGGCGTGAGCGGAAGACGGCCTAACGGTGTGCGGGACCGTAGCCCAGCTTCATGGAGACGGTTGCGAATGGTCCTCGCCAATACCCCAGGAGCAACAGTGTCTCTAATTTGCTGGGAAGTGGCGGTGCGGTCCCCTACGGCACTGCGTAGGATCCTACGGTCTTGGCATGCATCCATGCGTCGCTGCGGTCCGGTCCCAGGTCGACGGGCACGTGCACCTTCCGCCGACCACTGGCGACAACATCGATGTACTGTGGAGACCTCACGCCCCACGTGTTGAGCAATTCGGCGGTACGTCCACCTGGCCTCCCGCATGCCCACTATACCCCCTCGCTCAAAGTCCGCCAACTGCACATACGGTTCACGTCCACGCTGTCGCGGCATGCTACCCGTGTTAAAGACTGCGATGGAGCTCTGTATGCCACGGCAAACTGGCTGACACTGACGGCGGCGGTGCACAAATGCTGCGCAGCTAGCGCCATTCGACGGCCAACACCGCGGTTCCTGGTGTGTCCGCTGTGCCGTGCGTATGATCATTGCTTGTACAGCCCTCTCGCAGTGTCCGGAGCAAGTATGGTGGGTCTGACACACCGGTGTCAATGTGTTCTTTTTTCCATTTCCAGGAGTGTATTTCCCTTTAAAATATTTTTTTTCCTCCTTTGATATTAAAGACCAATTTTTTTATATTTCTATAATTTTTTTAATTGTGTAAAAGTCTAAAACATTGGTTGCAACATGTCCAATGTAAGCAAAGAAAAAAATGGTCATGTTTTTGGAAATTCATTTTGATTGAACCATTTATTTTGGTTTTGGTTCATCTTGGAATGCCCAAACAGTTTATTGCTGCTTAGTTTCTGGATCATGCAGACATCTCCAAGTTTTGACTCTGCTGTTGTACTCAGGTTCTGAATTTTCTCAGTTGAATTTATTTTAGCATTTACAACCCTGTTTCTGAGTGTCAGTTAAATTACACAGAATCCATTAGGAGTGGATCTTTTCATACATAAATATTAATGCAAAATGTTCTGCATCTTCAGTCTTCAGTATCCCTAAAGACTCCTCTGTACTGTGGAAAGCTACATACAGATTCTCCTTAATCATGCTGCATGTAGAGCTGATTTGTATTTCTTTATTTTTTGGAGCACCAATCAGTTCTCCCCACTCTCACAAAATTCACTACTTTTGGAAGCAAGACCACAAAATAAATGCTGCAAAACAATTATAAACAGTTTCTCCTGAAGGTAAGTGACATTTAAAATTGAAAAAACTGTTTGGAGATATTCTTGGATTAAGCCTTTATGAGATCTGAAAAAAAAATCATCAGATGAAAAATTCCTTGTGAAATTTTCATTTTTTTTGCTGCACTGTTACTTTACACATTCACTGTAAACAAACTACTTGGCCAATTTCTTCGCTGCCACTTTTGGAACAATAACAAATGACAAGTTTTAAAACAATATCAATGTCACATCTCACAGTGTTGTCTACTGGCCTTCTGTAATAAGTTAAATGGTGGCTGTCATATTTGTGCTTATACCAACTAAAATTGAGCAAGTAAACTAGTAAAAGTTGTTACTTCGAAGAAAAAAAAAGTATAAAGACCACAGATGGATTTAATTTTAAAAGCTTCTGCTAGTGGTGTATATTTAGCTACAGCATTTTTTCTTGAGTTACCAACCTCTGTCCACAACTAACAAATATGTGATAACAGAAAGTACACACATCTATCTGAATAATGCCTGCCTGTCACCAAAATAACATGTAAATACAGCAGCAAGGGCAGCAGCAGCTTCCCCCGCCCACCCCCAAACTCTACAAAAATAGAATTATGATCTTGGCAAACCAAACTTACATCCTGGCCTACCCCACAATGAAAGGTTTAATGAAGTATCTGTTTGAAGAAAGCCAGGACAGATAACGAACACTGACTAGTAGCAAATGTACCCATGGCCATTATTTATGAATCTCAAAAATATTTTGCGATTTACTACCATTCCCTTGCAATACTGTCTCTTTTGTGCTGTGTAATAATATAAGTACAAGAATTGCCTCCACTTACAATGATGAACCAAATGCAAAATGTTCTTACTCCCATGGGTACTCCAACAGCCAAAAGTTTCTTTTGTCTATAACAGTGATTTTCAAACTTTGTGAGTCCACAGCTACCTTGACCTTAACATTACACACATGACACCAATTAGTTTACTCATATTGAGCTTGAAGGGGTGATCTGTAGTGATTACTTAGGAGAAGAAGAACTACTTAGCTGACATCACCATAAAACTTTATTGAAGATAACTGGTTTTGGTAAAACTAAATTACCATTTTCGTATCTTCCATAAACAGGGTGCCAAAAGACTAACTGTCAATAGCCAATGCATGAATTTGTAAGACTAACTGTTAATAGCCAATGCATGAGTTTGCCTCATGCATTAGCTATTGACAGTTAGTCTTGTGGTGCCCTGGTAGGCATGATATCTTATATGCTGGGAATGACGTTTTGGTGAATTGTGATTCACATATTAGCTGTTAATTTTTTAATTTTTGATATGACAATACATTGCTTATTTCATGTTGAAGTACCTGGAAATTCAATGAAAAGATTTTCTGTGTAGCTGGCACAAGATGTTTGCAATAATCTTTATGAAGATCTGAAGATGATAACTTAGTTTTACCAAAACCGATTATCTACAATAAAGTTTTTATAGCGATCTCAGCTAAGAAGTTCTTCTCCTCCTAACTACATGACACCCAATATGAAGTGGGGGGGGGGGGGGATAAACTTAACCTTAAAGAAAATGATTGAGAGTAGATATTTATTTCTTGATTGCTGACATAACACATTTGAATCTATTTTTAATGTCATTACATCTTATTGTTGCAATGAAATCAATGTAAAGGATTAACTTGCTTCTTCATCATTAGTTCTTCATCATATTGGCACAAGTTTTGATATTGCAACTTCTATCTATTTCTCTACATTCCACCTTCTACTCTTGTCATAACAATAGTCACTTGCTGGCATGCTAGGAGTAACTACTAGTGCACAAGTTGTTCCTTCACTCAGAAAGCAAATAAACCAAACAATTTTTGTTATGAAAGCACCACAATGTCCCCACTGCCAAGTCTGCAATGTCCCTACTGTTAAGTCCACTACATCCCTGGGAGCCACAATGCACTGTTTGAAAACCCCTGGTCTATAAGTTATATAAAGGAATGCACATTATTTACCCTGATTTCTAGACTGTAGAAGCAAGAGTGTACCCAGGACCTGACTGGTGAGGTGGCTTGAAGGAGGCAATTTGTATTAGATTCACAGAGAAAGGCAAAGTAGGAGGGGGGGGGGGGGGGGGGGGGGAAGAGCTGCAAACATAAAACTCTGTGATTGTTTTAGTCCTCCAATATGACAGATTTATTTTTCCCAATGGTGAAGAAACTGTCAGTGATCTAGCAAGTAGAAGTCTTCATTTTGGCTATTCAGGAAATATTTCACCTAGAAAATCGCTTCACCATCATTCTGGTAATATTTCTAATGTAAAGGCATCTTCACCCAATGAAGAACTCATTGAGTGACTTGTCACATTTGATAGTCAAAATAAGTAGCAGTCCAGTGGAGAATGAGCTAAGACATTGTCATGGAGCAAAAACATCCCCTTGTAGCTTCTCATGACACTTTGTTTTGAAAGCTTCCTGTAGCTTCATTGGGCGAACTTGGCAGTATGCTCTTGTGAAGATATGCCCCTTGTGGGCATAGTCACACCATGGCAGTCTGAATCACCTTGCCCAATGATGGTTGGGTCTTCACATTCTTTGGTGGTAGTGAATCCATGTTGCTTGCTTTGATCTTTTTTTATATTGGTGATGGGGCAGCTAAAGAAGTATTGTTATGACACAGGTGAAATATAGCCACTGCTGCCTCAGCTCAGCAGGCTTTTTAATGGGTGTGAGCAGTTGCAGAATACAGTGGGAAGCTTTGTCATCTTCAACATGTCATGCAAGATGCTGAAAACTGATCCATGCCTGATTTTTCATATTTTCCACCTTATCTTGATTGAGGTATGTATGTCTTTCTGCACCAGTGACTCTACTTCTCTTGTTATTTATGGTTCTTCAAAGAAAGAAGTGTCAGCTGGACTTGTTTAACAACACCTCATGCATCCACGTCATCCAAACACTGTGCCATATGATTAAGTGTGTTGATGTCCCTAACTTCCACCAACTTACTGTGGATTGTTGCAGCATTGATCCTCTTCAAAAGAAGAAAAAAATTACTACACAATACTTTATCGAAGGGCTGTGCTACTTTATGTAGGCTTCTCTAGGAACATGGTACAGTAAGAGGAGGCATGGGGATTTCAGTGTGTACCAGTACTGAAGACATGTACTTGCAAATAAACAGGGGCTTAATTATATAACTTTATGATTTTAAAATCACAATTAAAACTTTATGATGACTGCTTGCAGTTTAGATATTGCTGAAGGTGAACATACTACTAGATCAATATGCGTTAGATGTTCTGGCTTTCTTTGAACTGATACACACTTAATATGTCTATTGGACAGGGCAAGATGCAAGTTCAATCTCTGAAAATTTAATTTAATTTTTTTTTTCCTGAGGGGAGTTGGTGAGTACACTCTCCTACTTCCTGGTGCAGTAGAAGCAGGTACAATGTAAATCTGGATAGAACATAGCACCAACAACATGCATGCTATGAAACTATATTGTTTTTTTACTGTGCTGATTGCTAGCCTTACAGGTACAACAGTTTATTTACACATAAACAGCTGATATTGACCAAATTGATGCATTTCAGGTGTTTGCATGCTTGGCTGCTGGGTTGCTGTCTGAAGCAGAGGATATAACAAACACCATACTGAAAACAGAAATAGTACATGGAACAACAATTGGTTTTATTATGATCAATGGACTCATAGTTTTTGCTGAACTTACACAGCCAATAGGCAAAGCACCGGTACAGTAACAAGTTTTTTGAAACAGAGATAAGGGATAATGCTTTTATAATTAATAAACTTGACAAAGTTATATATTTATAAGTATTTTAAAAAAAGTATTTTACCTACCACTATGATGATTCATTACCTTTTTGTTATAAAAAAGAGGAAAGTTGTATTAACAGAAAATTTTATGAATGTTTCAGACTGTTTGTAAATTAATGCAGAAAGTTCCCTTAGGAGATGAGTACTCTTCCCAATTAAAATATTAAAAACGTGAATAACAGTTTTACATTTTCCTCTAAGTTTGTCTTTGCACAAAACCAACAAACAACAAACATATGTAATCATGCCATTTTCATATAACTTTTCACAATAGTATATCAATTTTATATTTCTGTAAGTTAAATATATCATGTACAAACACATATTCGTATACTATCAGAGATGTTATTGTTCATAACTGTACTTCATGAGTTGTTCTCTTCTTAAATCCAAGTGTAACAGATGTATTCAATTGTATGTAAGTGCTTCAATTAAGAAATGTTAAGTAGCCTGCATAGCAGAATATCATTGGGCATATTCATCAAGGAAAAGTTCACTAACAACCAAATACAAGCACTGACTAGCTTGTTAGTTAGTGTGATCTCGTTACTCATTAGACAAGCAGCTATTAAAATTTACATATAATATATCTGTTATTATATTTGCATCCCCAAACATAAACAACAATTCAGATTGTGTAATCATAATACATATGAGGTGGATGTTCGAGTGAGATGCACCAAACAATACCTTATAATCAGGAGTTCATTTATTTACCCTTCACACAAGTAAGGCTTACAGAGAACTGGTTGGTGGAACTACACAAAGATAATGTTTTGCTTAGTTCAAAGATGATGCTCAGATTGATACTGGTGTCGATCTCATCGGCACCACACGTACTTTTATTCCTTTTTGTATGCAGTCATCAAATGATGGCTTTTGCAAAAGTAATAATGCTACAAAGATATAATACATATCACATTTGTGTACAAAGGTTTAGTAACAACATATTTAACTACAAAGGTTAATAAATAACAGTTATAGCTTAGAATTCTTTCAAAGAACCAAGGTTTACTTACAAGAAAAGTTTTTTTAAATTTGTTTGAAATGGATCCCCAGCACATAGTCCTATCGATTCTGGCAGTTCGTTGTACAACATTGAGCCACTGATATATGGATGTTGATCTATTACTTATAATTTTCTTCTTTGTCTGTAATAACTGTTCTTATTTCTTGTGTTGCAATTATGTACATCATAGCACAGTGAGATATTTATTTTTGACAAGAGAATCACAACAGGTTTACCTATATCCCAGACCATGTACCAGCCTAACATCTCTCTTCAGTTCAAGTGCACAACAGTAGCACACCCCTACAACTCTATCCCACAGCTTATAAATGGCATAGTACACTGTTTTTTAGTGTTTTATTACATACAATTTTGGACAGTTGGCTAAACAAATACAATGCACTGTTTATTGTCCTGCATATGTAGTTAACATGGTTTTCTCACCAAAGACTGGCATACAAGTGTAGACCAAGAAATTTACTGTCTTTGAGGTCTGTAGATGAAATTCCACAAATATCTCAAATATCTCCCATAAGTTTGACATGAATTGCCTTATTTTAACTCCAGTAACTCTGGTTTTGTGCTACTTGCTCTTGGGCCTTGGTTACTAAAATATTTAATCGCCTCACATATCCCGTATGTAGAAAAATATGTTATATCTGTTATATCCATCTCATGGTCACCATAAAACAGTAGAGATGTGTCTTCAATGTGAGTAGTTATATGGGAATTTGAAAGATGCATATCATTTACATACACAATAAAAGCAAATAATCATAATATTGACCCCTGTGTCACACCCTGCATTACTGTTTCTGTCATATGCTGAGGTGATAAAGGTCATGGGAGAGCAGTATGCACATATAAAGATGGGGTAGTACTGCATACACAAGGTATAAAAGGGTAGTGAGTTGGCGGAGTTGTAGTTTGTACTCAGGTGCTTCATGTACGAGGTGATTATGGCCACACAATGGGAATTAACAAACTTTGAAAGTGGAATGTTAATTGGAGCTAGGTGCATTGGACAGGCAGTTCAGAAATCATTAGGGAATTCCATATTCAAAAATCCTCAGTGTCGAGAGTGTGAATACCACATTCAGACATAACCTCTCACCATGGACAATGCACTGGATGACAGCCTTCACTTCATGACTGACAGCAATGTTTATATAAAGTTGTCAGTGCTAACAGAGAAGCACCACTTCATCAAATAATCACAGGAAATAATGTGGGCTGTGTGAAGAACTTATACATTAGGACAACGAGGCAAAATCTGAAATTAATGGGCTATGGCAGCATTTGCACAATGCGAGTGCGTTTGCTAACAACATGACATTGCTTACAGCACCTCTCCTGGGTTCATGACCATATCAGTTGGATCATAGATGACTGGAAAACCATGGCCTGGTCAGATGAGCCCTGATTTCAGTTAGTAAGAGCTAATGGTGGGGTTCAAGAGTGATGCAGATCCCATGAAGTCATGGGCTCAAGTTGTCAACAAGGCACTTTGCAAGCTGGTGGTGGCTCCATAATGGTATGAGCTGTGTTTATATGGACTGAACTGATCATTGACTGGACATGGTTATGTCTGGCTACCTAGGAGACCATTTTCAGCCATAGTAGAATAATACAATACATGTTGAACAGACACTATCATTGTTTTAACACATAGCCTATTTGTCTTACACTTATTTCACAGATAAGCTGATGCATTGTTGTTGACCTAACCAGGATGGGTTCTCATCTGAAAATCAGCAGTGGGCTGACTGTCTCGAGCCCAAAAATTGGGCCTTTATATATCATCACAATAATAGGTACTGGAACTAAACATTGTTCAATGTTTAAGTTACAGAAATTACAACTGAAACATACTTCATTCAATTAACTGAATATATAGAAAAATTCCGTCTTTTTGACAATTTCTTCTACTACAAGGGTTAAGCCGTATTACTTGTTTAAATCTTGAAATTAACAGATATAGATACACGAACAATACTTTTGACAAAACTGGTATTTACTTTGGAATTAATTTAGGGCTGGCTTTGCTAACATGTTTTCGATTAGAGCCAAATAAATACTTAAAGAACGTCATTGTTTCATCTTCCAAATGTTTATAATTAGTACAGAATTTATATTTGTTTATAAGTCAACAATAGAATTTAAGTTATGAAACAATGACTGATTTCACCCTATAACAAAAGATACTAACTAGGAATAGTCAAAATAAATTAGGAAATTGATGACATACACAAAAAACTAAGCACAAAATTTGATCTGGTGTTATATTCTTTGAAACTGAGGGCCAACCTTTCTCTTTTATGAAAATGCAGATTATATTCATGTATGTTAATCATAATTAGTTAAAAAATGAAGAAATGAATTTTAAGGAGACATGGCAAAACAAGAGAGGAAGTAAAAAGATCCCAGCTTGCTTCATCACAAACATTCTGGAAAATTTGAGGAAATGAATTGCCCATCCAGATTGCACAATACGAATCCCATTGAATATTTATGGAACATAATCTATAGATCAGTTGGTGCACAAAATCCAGCAGTGGTGACACTTTTGCAATTATGGATGCTGTAGGGGTAGCATGGCTCAATAATTCTTAGAGGAACTTCCAATGATTTGTTGAATCCCTCCCACATCTCATTGCTGCATTACACCAGGCAAAAGAAGGTCTCATATATTATTATCTACATATTATTACATTTGTCACCTCAATGTGGACTGAATGTTGATTTTTCTGATCCCATTTTGATTATTTTGTGTTTGTACAAAGTTTACAGTTTTTTAGGTAAGTTGACAGGAGTTCAAGAGATGTGTGCATGACAGTGTATGCCCTAAGTTTCTGAAAGAGATGTGCATGATTGATGAGGTCAAAGCCTTTGTGAGACCTAAATTATGCCTAAAGTATGCTTTCCTTCATCTATATAGCTAGAGTTGGTGCAAAAATTCTGTGACAGCTATTGTGGTGTTAAGATCTTTACAAAATCCACGTTGGGACTCTGCAAGGACATTCTTTGTAGTGGAAACACACTAATATGTCCTAAAATCACTGATTCAAAAATCTTACTAAATGTAGGAGTCACAGACATTGGTCTTCCACCTTTAATTCTTTTTAAAGTATTGATCTGACAATTCTCCTTTAAAAGCACACCTTCTTTGATGCTACAACTGACAAGATATGTAATTGATTTAACTACAATGTTTGTGCATTCTTTAAGTTCTGTGCTGGAAAGACCATCCCAACAACCTGAGTGTTTTTTAGCAATAGAATTATTTTGTTGATCTCTTGTTATTTTACTTCCACCAATTCTGAGTCCTTATCTGCTATGTAGCAGATTATTAGGATGTTGAGTGGATCTGTGTCTGGAGTTATGGTGCCATTTGGGTAGGTAAAATGGTTGTTAAGAATGTTACAAATAGTTTCTTGGTCTTTTATCAGTTGTCCAATTTGCTGGTAATAATGATCAGAGATGTGAGCCTAATAATATCTTCATCATATTCACTATTTATTGCATGGTACATCCTATTGGAGGTTAAATCTGTTACTCTGGTGTCTGAAGTTGCTACATTTACTACAATATATGAATTCAATAAATTTGGTAATTTTAAATTACCCATATAACAAGCATTTGCATTATTATTTAAATCACCCAGTATTATGAGGTTATTGGGTAAATTCCAAAAAAGATATTTGATTTTTAGTAAAGAAGTTATTCTTTCAGCACATAATAACTGGAAGAAATGATGATTTGGTGACAGTGACTTGGGAACATGCACTAAAAGTAGTTGTTTAAATCACTATTAATCAAATAACACATTAATTTCTTGCTTCACCTCGGATTTCTAATAGCTGGGGGTGACACAGTGAAACATGGAATAAGAAACACAGAGTGTTTGTGCATTTTTATGTACATAAACATAAACTGTTGAGCATTTAATAGGCATATTAACAAAACTGAAAACATTACTGAATCAGAAAAAAGTGTAATGACAACAGGGAATCGAAACCTTCTGATTAAATTTAAATGAGAAATTTGTCTAGGCATCTACAGTTTGTCTCTCAAATCCAAAGCGATTAAACAGATTATCATATTATGTGAAATGGATTAAGCACAAAATACTGTTTCTAGTCATAAGAAAATTGGCAATGCATGATGCATATGCAGTATAAAAATTTCAAGTATTAAACAAAGTTGTGTGTTTCTCTCATAACTATGCTCTGATTTTAAAATGCATAATCTTACACAATGTAGTTTTTAGAAACTGTGGTGTTAATTCAAGAACTAACGTTAATTCTTACTTTTATGTGTTCCAGATGGTACTGTCATCAGTATTTGGTTGCATTATGTTCATCACTTCTGGAGTGTGTCTGCTACAAGTGAGGAAGACTATTGGTGCTGTGTGTGCAGGAATAATCTCAATACTAGAAGGTGTACTCTTCTTCAGTGATATTTTTGTTGTCTGGTGCTATAGAGAGGATGTCAAGATACAATGGTCACGCCAGAGCTTGCGTTCCAGAGCTGTATTTGTCTAGATGGTCATGAAAATCAACCAAAAGTTCTTCTACATGGACTGTCTCACATCACTGTTAATGCTACTTCACTTAGTACATTCATTTTATCTGAATATGCCATACCCGCCAAAAACTGAAGGAGAGCAATAAGTGCTGAAGCTGACTGTGTTCTTCCAAATATTCCAATTTGATTGACTGAAGCTCTGAAGGAGTCATCACAGTTGTAATATTTATATGACACAGAACAAGATTCTATTCTGATAACTTTGTAATACAGTGCTGGTCATGGACCCTCAAGACACATTAACGAATTTATGCAAGCAATACATATATCTGCAGGATTAAAGGTACTCTACAGGAGGAAAGCAGGTAATATGTAAATATAACTTATTAATGTATTATTTACAGTGGAAAGTTGAAGAGCTGTGAGTTCATAATTTATTTTGTTATATTTATTGTGAATAAAATGCATAAATATGCAATATGGTAATTTATTGTGTAAGTTTGAGTAGCTGTGTTCTCATCATTTTTTAAGAATTACACCTAATAGCGAAATCTTATGTTTTCATTTGTGATTATTTATATGTATGCCCCAACTCGATTTCCATAATTAATGTGTAAAACCATTGAAGGGTAAGTAAGTTTCTGTTTTCTTACAATATGCTCATGATTAAATCTATTGCTGCACCTGAGAACTCCTTATTCATTGGGGTTGAAAAATGAATAAATGTGCTTACACAACAAGGAAACGTTGTGCTAAATTCCAATATTCCATCAATAAATGTATTTTTCTCTTTATGTAGGATGTAAGGACAGTATTCCTGTAGTCTATGCCTGTAAAACTTATTTTGCAGCATTTGCATCACAGTATTGGCATCACTTTTTATTTTATACTATTTCTTAATTTTCTGTTGCAGTTGCATTCATGTTTGAGTTAATGATTACCAATTAAAATGTACTTGTTCATTTTCAAACTACTTCCTGAGCTGTTCTTGTGTGACTAATGAAATAACTTCATATTACCACATTACCACATATCAAACTGTTATTCACATTTGAACATTTTGTACCTTTATGCCACTAACTATTATATGATGAGTCATCTCTTAGTGAACAAGTATTAACATTTATTGCACTGTAAAGTTCCTTGTGTTAAGTATAATATTTTCCTTTGTATGGATGTTACCGTGATTTTAGCTGGTTGAGGACACTGTTGATTATGGAAATGCAGAAATTTGATTATTTTTCTCTTTTTACTTAAGTCTCTTTTTACTTAAGTCTACAATCCTTCTAGCAAGATACACAAAGCTGATTTTGTGTGCAGTGAAAAGGGGAAAAATACTTTTGTAAACGCAGTAATCTTCTCTTAAGTATTTCATAATCTTTACTTGAATGAAATTTCAGGAGGAGGAGGAGGTGAGAAAGAGGGGGGAGGGGGGGAGAGATCAATGAGCAAAGCAAGCTCTGGCTTGCGTGTGAAGTCTGCTCAAAAAATTTTGGAACATTCCTAATTTTATGCTAATTGCATGTTGGAGCGAAATGCAGTTGGCATACCTAGACACACCTACGTTTAATGTGTAATGGGCAGAAGAAATTCATCTGCATTAAATTTTCCATGAAACTCAAAGAAACCTTTATAGAGACAAACTAAATGATGCAGGAAGCCTGCAGTGATAAGTGATTAAGCCATATTAGGTGTTACAAACGTTTCACATGGTTTAAAAATGACCCCACAAAAGTTGAAGATGACCCTCATTCAGGATGCCCTTCAATGTCTTGTCAGGTTGGCTCACATGTCAAAGCCATGCTGATAGTTTTCTTTGACTTTGAAGGATTATTTCATCATGAATTCATGCCACACGGACAAACTGTTAATCAGTGGTATATCATGATGTGTTGCAATGCCTGCAAGAAAATGTGAGAAGGAAACAGCCTGAAATGTGGCAAGCCAATTCATGGCTCTTGTATCATGATAATGTGTCCACACATTCATCCCTGCTGGTGCATGACTATTCCACAAGAAACGAAATCACTGTGCTGCCTCATCCTCCATACTCTCAAGACATGGCTCCTGTAGACTTTGTTTTTACTTGCAAAGTTGAAAACCCCATTAAAAGGATGAAGATTTGCAATGAAGATGAGACAAAAGAAAATTCATAGATGGTGCTTCACATAATCCAGCAAAAGGCTTACCAAGACTGCTTCCAGAAGTGGAAACAATGTTGGGAGCAGTGTATTAGTTGTGGTAGAGAGATTTGGAAGGAGACCATGCACAATAATTAAAAGGTAAGTGCAGAAAAATTTTGTGAATGAAGTTCTGGAATTTTTTTAAGAGACCTCGTATATTTTATAGGTTGTCACAGGCAAAGGAGCAAAGCATAGGACATAATATTAGATTCCTTCACACACTGAACCACAAAACATTTTTCACATCATACCAATCACCCATTATAGTTGAAGTAATACACAGAGGTAACACCACATACAGCTCCATCATTATCCTAACCCAAACAATCTAATCACAGTACATTGAAATGAATCACAACATTCACCAAAGACTGTTACAATGATATTATAAAACAGTTTTTAGTCTTTGATACTGAATTACTCTACACTCTTGTGCTGAGGTTGCTGCCTGTGGGCTCTCAGAATTTCTGCTATTCTACAACTTTGCATGCTCTTTTTCATTTATCCTTAGCTCACCAATGTCTACCACAGAAAATATATTTGTATGAAACATCTATCAATGTGTCTGATTCGTAGACTGGAGCATCATATACAGGGCCAGAAGTTACCCACAGAAATAGATTAATATCTTCATAAATTTAGAAGATGCTGTTAGTTGGAATTTCAGATGATGCAGTTATTGATTTGGAAGTGTTATCTGATAAAAATTGTAATAGATCTTGACAATATCAATTTGAAGCAAAGACTGGAAACATTCCGATAGACAAATTAAATTGTGCAGTTCATAAAAAGTAGAAGAACAGTGTCTTTGAATGCATGAATAATGAGTCACAATCAGACCAAGCCATGTTATGTGGATACCTCAGAGTAACTCAAATATGAAGTGTAACTATAGTTGAAGTTGTAACAAAGCAGGTGGATCCCCTTCATCTGTTATATTTCTCTCTCACACAAAAATTATTACTGCCTTTTAAAATATCTTCAATATTATCATTTGTATGGAATGGGCACAGTACCTAAAGACTTTGAATATTGAATCAGAGCTTATTCAAATTAATTTTATTATCTATGACATTTGTTCCATTATCTCTTAGTGTGATTAGTTTATATGAAAACTGTGTTAATTACACAATACTCAATCTCAGTTTTTGCTATCACTGTTCATTTGTAAACACACACCTGATTACTAACTTCCTGATAGAGTAGCTGAAAAAGGCATATAAATAACTATAGCACTTATACAGCTAATAGTGAGAATATGTTAGCAACTTTTGCTCTCATTTAGTTTCAGTGCAATTAGTTTCTTAGCACAAACATTGTTACAGAAATAAAATTCCATATTTAGGTAAACTAGCTTGCATAATTCAACATAAATTACAATATATGAAAGTACTAGTTAAAATGAATATCCCCCCCCCCCCCCAATATTCAGTTACTCAGAAATGTAGGTCTACAATTGTAAACTATGAAAATCCAGCAAACAACAATAGCCAGCTTATAGGTATAATTAGTGTAAGGGGAACCATTACAATCAAAGCCAACTGTTAGAATAATTCACCAAAATGTTCAATACATAAACAATAAAACAGAGGAACTAGAGGTAATATTACAGGAGTATAGGCCAAACATTCTAGTAGTTACAGAACATGGGCTAAAAGAAAATCACATAGGAATGTACAACTTGAAGAATTATGTGAAAGTAGCCAGTTTTTGCAGAACTTCCTATAAAGGTGGTGGGGTTGCCATTTTTTCTAACTATAAATCAACTAAAGCCATAAATATAACAAAATATGCTATAGAATTGAGCTTTGAAGCTACAGCACTGGAAACTAAAATTGCTGGGAATTTATGTTGTGTATTAGGTTTGTACCGATCACCAAATGGTATAATTAAAACCTTCTTTGAACAGCTGGAAGATATAATCCAACACCTCTCAAAAACATATGCTTATTTGATCATTATCGGAGATCTGAACATAGACACGAGTAAAAATACAGACAATACTAAGACCCTACTGGACGTATTGTGCATATACAATATAAAAATAAAAATAGATAAACCAACCAGAGTAAAAAAGCATAGTGAAACTATTATTGATCATGTAATAACAAATATTCCTACATGCTATTGTGACACACAGGTAATAAACTCCACATTAGCAGACCATTTTGCAATCATGATAGACATAAATATAAAGACTAGTGATTCAGTGCAGAAGATATAGGAGATGAGAAGACAGAACTACCCACATAACATAAATCTGCTAAAAAAGATGTTTGAGGCAGAAACTGGGAAACAATATATGCAGCTAAAGATGGAAACACCAAATGGAACCAATTTTATTCTTTATTCAATTATTATTATGATGTTACATGTCCTGTTAGTAAAAGGCTTGTCAAACAGCAACAAAAAAAAGAAAAGCTGGGTGACTGGAGAAGTAATCCATGCCAGAAATAATATGAGAATACTGAGGCCTACAACACACTGTATAAAATAAAAAAGAAAGAGTACTGTAGTTTTATCAGAGAAACTAAAGCATCATTCATCAGGATGTCTATAGATAAGGGAAAGAACTACTCAAAAGGTTTGTGGTCGTTCATTAATGAAGAGAGAGGAAAAGTAACAAATCGGGCAGAGGACATCTGCCCACTGATGAGCGGAAAAAGCAACGCAAACCCTCTCGAAGTAGCCAATACTTTTAACAGACATTATATTACTGTAGCAGACGAATTAATAAGTCAAAATAAAACAAATGCAGTAAGTAAATTGTTAAACCCCCCACATACAAATCATACTATGGTTTTCACACCTACAACAGATGCAGAAGTGTCAAACCTAATAAAACAACTTAAAATTAAACATTCATCTGGCTTGGATGGTGTCACATCACATCTCATAAAGGAATGCAGGGAATGTATATTAAAACCATTGACACACATGCTGAATGCTGCGATAGAAGAAGGTATATTTCCAGATTCACTGAAAGTAAGTAAAGTGAAGCCAATATTTAAGAAAGGGAACAGGGATGAATTAGGAAATTACAGGCCAATATCATTGATCTCAACATTTGCTAAAATCTATGAAATGATAATAAAGAATAGAATTGTAAGTTTTATAACTAAGTACAGTTTCAGAGAAGGGAAGTCAACAAAAACAGCATCAACAGATATAATTGAGCACATTCTTAATTTACTTGACAGGCAACAAAAGACTTGTGGGATTTTTATGGACCTATCTAAGGCATTTGATTGTGTGAACCACTCAAAATTAATGATGAAATTATATCAGTATGGAATTAGAGGAAAATGCTATGACATACTTAAATCATACATTACAAATAGGAAACAATGCACAGAAATCAGACATACTAGTGGGGGAAATATAACAAACTACAGATCAGAATTACAAACAGTTAAACAAGGTGTGCCGCAAGGGTCTGTGCTTGGGCCAATACTATTTATACTCTACGTAAATGACTTCCCTAGCTATATAAATCAGAAACTTATAATGTATGCTGATGACACAACAATCATTTGCACAGCTGACACAAAAGAGGAGCTTGAGAAGGAAGCACTCCTGACTATTGAAAATGCAAATAAATATTTAACACAAAACAACCTGTTTATGAATCAGTCTAAAACAATGAATGTAGTATTTCAGACCAAGCATAGTGAAAATTATAATATAAATGTTAATATAAATGGAAAGACTATTAAAGAAGTAACCAGCACAAATTTTCTAGGAACTATAATAGACAAACATTTGGCATGGGGGGAGCACATAGATGCACTGTGTAAAAAGATAAACAAACAGATCTTCATCATGCATAAAACAGCTAAGACAGTGGATAATAAAGTCCTCAGATCAATGTATTATGGACTTGTCTTCCCACATTTGTCTTATTCAGTTCATATATGGGGAAATGCACAAACTGGCTACCTAAAAAGAATATTCACAATTCAGAAAAGGGCAGTGAGATGCATTGCAAAAATACCATCAAGACAGACCTGTAGGCAAGCTTTTGTACACTATAATATTATGACAGTATATTCACTGTACATATACCAAAGCATAATGGCAGTAAGGTCAAATGATAAACACCTCCTAAATAAAGATGTACACAAACACGGTACAAGAGGAAATGAAAATTACTACATGATAAACAGAAATCTAAAACTGGCTATGACTGCCCCAGAAGAAGCAGGCAAAAGGTTTTTTAATAAACTCCCCAAAATCATTAAAAAAGAAACAGATCTAAAATGTTTTAAAAATCATTTGAAACTATATCTCACAGAGAAATGTATATACAGTTTGAGTGAATACTAAGATGGTGTTGAAATACATCATTACTGAAATGTACCTTTAAAATTATCATTTCTGTATGTTGTTTGGATTTGTGTGTACATATAATGTGAAACATGTAAAACCTTTGTATGATTATGGACGATTTCTGTTTAATTATTTGTTTCATTTATATATAATGAAATCAAGTTTAATGTTAATAGGCTATTGTATGACACACCCAATACTCTCAGCTGGATTTTCAGCTGGAGTCCATGGGCAAAGAATAAATAAATAAATAAATAAATAAATAAAGTTTGTATAAGAGGTAGGGTGGACACCATTTTAATTAAATTTTCATGTCCAGAAGTTTATTCCAGGATTTTTTGACTGTTTAAATGATTAATTTAATTGTGAAGGTGTAACTGTTATAATGCTCACTGTGGCAAAGGTATCAGACATGAACTATGTTATTTCCAAATTATAATTACAGGTGCACATCATTTTCATTCTGATTTTACTGATAGTGTAGTACAGATATAGTTCTGTGACTATGTTAAATATTTGTTTGCCACACAAGAATTTTTGTGTCATTTTAGTGTTTGCTTACAGCAATCAAAAAATCAGATTATAGGACAATAACTGAGTGTAATATGTGCCTAACTGATTAGATGTGCATAATTTAAGTAAATGAGACTCAATCTTCTAATAAACTGTAGCTTGGTGTGAAAATATAATTTAAAAAAGCCTTCTTTCAATAATCACTTTTCAGCTAGATTCAACAGAGGTGCAGCTATGAAAGGCATATGCGTATGCATAAAAATAGTTACATTTCAATGCAAGTGGCACAGTTTATCAGTGGGGTAGATCCGCTGGTAAACTGCAGATTCCCTATAAAAGAGGACTGAATCTATAATATTTTCTTCTTCATAAACTTATAAACAGGTCCTTCTACTGACCACCAGACTCACTCTGAGATGAAACTGAAGATTTTAGAAGGAACCTCAGTTTACCAATACATATATTCCCTAATCAGATTGCAATGATTAGAGTCAACTGTAATCATCCAACAACTGAAAGAGATAATCACAGTTTAGTAAGTGGTGGGCATGGCAAAACATACTGCTAAACAATGCTAAATGCTTTCTCTGAAAATCCACTTACAGTAAATAGTTTGGAAATCTACTAATGACAGAAATATATTAGATGGCAATAAATAGTTCTAATCTCTTTGAGGATGTCCAAACCAAAAATCAGTGACCATGAGGCAGTTGCAGCAAAAATGACTGCCAAAGTTCAAAGGGCATTTAATCAGGTAGAAAGACTTAGGTGTTCAAAATAGTAAATAAAAAGGCAGTAATGTCATATCTCAGGGAATAACTTAAAACCTTTAGTTATGGGCATGGGCATGTGAAATAGCTGTGGTTCAAATTTGGAAATGTCAAACCTTATAAATAACAATGACTGCTGCCTAATAGATGCAAATCAAGGCATGGGACCATATGTGTAGAAATGTTAAATGAAATACTTTCAGATGTCAGAAGGACAAGTGTGAAGCAGCAAGTGATTATGTAGGAGAATCTTACAAAGACTTCTCACTAAACTCAAGGAAATTCTGATCGTATATCAAGCTCATCAGTGGCACCACATTTAGTGTCCAGGTACCCATGGATGAAACAGCTACTGAAATTAATGGCAGCAAACAAAAAGGATGAACTTCTCCCACACAGAGAAAATTTTAAGGATATATATAATTTCAGAAAAATTGTTATACACATCGGAACATCAGATGGAAATTACTGAAATTTAACAGATTCATCTTGACAGAAATAAGCTAGTATCATACTACTATACAACCAACAAGAAGAAAGAGGGAGTGGCTATAAATGAAAAAAGTCAAGTCAAGTTTCAGGCCCTTGAAATTAATGGGTGTTGTGTTGAACAGCTCATCACAATAGTGTGAGGCTGTATCACCATAGTGGATCATGAAACATACAGGGATTGGACAAAAATATGGAAACACCAAGAGAAATGTATGCTTGAACATAAATACAGATCCTAGTGAAGAGCAGGTTGTGCTGTTTTATTTGACTGTGACTGACTCCTGTGCAATGTCCTCAACATGATGCAAGTGTCATTCATGGTCAGAATAGTGATCTGTGCAGCTGTGAGTGCATTATGTCAGATCAAAGTGAATTTTAATGTGGACAAATTGTTGGTGCCCTTATGGTGGGTGCTCCTGTAACCAAGAGAGCAGAAGAGTTTGGTGTTTAAAGAGGCACCATATCAAGGATTTATGCTACATACAGAGAAAGAAGAAAGGCATCCTTTGCCAAGACACTATACAGATAAATGTGTCGAGTGGTCATGACAGTGCAAAAGCCACAGCAGAACTGAAACTCATACTCATGAAACCTGTCAGCACCAAAACAGCATGAAGGGAGCTACATAAGCTGGAAACTGCAGGGTGAGCTGGAATTCCAAAACAACTTATCAGTGATGCAAATGTTCCATAATAGGAAAATGTAGTGACAAAGCCATAAAAACTGGACTATGGAGCAATGGAAGATTGTCATTTGGTTGGGGGAGTCTAGTTGAACATTGTTTTCAACTTTTGACTGAGTTGACATTCCAAGAGTGAAACGTGGTGGGGGTTTGGTAATGATTTTGACAGCCTTATTGTAGTATTCCTTGGGCTCTGTGGTTACTCTGCAAGATCTCAGTACTGCTTAGTATTTTGGCTGATCAGGACAATCCTATGGTTTAATGTTCCAAGATAAGAGGGCTCCTATCCACCCTACTCACATCATCCATCACTGGTTTTCTATGAGCATGAACGTTGTATCTACCCTGGCACCACAGCCACCAGATCTGAATATTATCGAGTGTTTGTGGTCTACTATGGAGAGAAGGGTACATGATTACTATCCAACCACATCATTGTTATCTCAAGTTGTCACTATTTTACAGAAAGAATGGTATAAGAATCCCCTGAAAACCATACTGCACCTGTATTTATAAAATCTGAGATGACTGGAAGCAGTTTTTAATGGCATCAATGTTCTTATACTGTATTAGGCATTGTAATGTGGTGCGTTTTTGGTGTTTTGATATTTTTGTCCACCAGCTATATAAGCCTGAGTACCAACTGTTTAAAGGCCATCAGAAGGAAGTATCATACAGTTCACAAAGCAGATGAAATATTTTCAGTAAGATTATGCAGATATAATTGGAGAATCACTGTTTGTAGAGACTTTAATGTCAAATAGTAGCATATTGGCTATGTGTACATAGAGCTGTTACTGTTCAGCCTTGGGTTATTTTTCACATTAAAATTTTATATGAGAACTGAATGACATAGGGTAACATCTATCGACAATTTATTTCAAGCTCAAACCACCTGCTGTGGTTTTGATGTAAACCTAATTCTCAATAGTTTATCTGATTATGATCCTCAAATGTTAACAATAAAATATACTGATCAGTTAGCACAGATCATAGAAGAAAAATAATGCATCGCACAATCATAAACAATGACTCAATGACAGCGTTTAGAGAGAAATTAAGGGAAGTTTCTGGGGAGAAATTTATAAAAGAGACAGTGTTGGAAAACTGAATTCTTTCTTAAACATATTCTTACAGCATTTAATTTCTTCTAAAACAAATAGCAGCAAGAATAAGAAGTGAATAATTCCTGGGAATAAAGTACATTTTGTGCTAGAAAGAGAGAGCTCTGCCTAATAAAGGGGAAAAACTATAGTCAAGTTTTGAACTCAACTACCATCTGTATTGTGAACTTCTCCAAGTGTTGTTAAAACAGAAAGATACATGCAATATGCCCCTAAAATGAAACACTAACAATAAGGGAAAAAGTTTTTGGAACATCATTTAACAAGAAACAAACAAAAACAGTGACTCAAATAAAATGGAGTCCCCAGAAAATAGCTATGGCAGAAATTATGACACTGTCAAAATATTGATCACCAAATGCAATGATTAATTCCTGACAGTGGCCATAAACACTGGACTCAGAAATAAACAACCAAATACGAATGTGTAACATTTGTTTGTGCAGACACTGTGTGCACCACCAACAGGTATCAGTTGCAAAAACACAAGCCATAAGGAGATTACAAATTTTATCAGTTCACTCAAAAGTAGTAATACTGCCCTCAGCCCCTGTTGGTGGGGAGGCTTGTGTGCCTCAGTGATACAGATAGCTGTACTGTAGGTGCAACCACAACAGAGGGGTATCTGTTGAGGAGCCAGACAAATGTGTGATTCCTAAAGAGGAGCAGCAGTCTTTTCAATAGTTGCAATGGCAACAGTCTGGATAATTCACTGATCTGGCCTTTTAACATAAAGCAAAATGGCATTGCGTTGCTGGTACTGTGAATGGCTGAAAGCAAGGGGAAACTACAGCCACAATTTTTCCCAAGGATATGCAGCTCTACTGTATGGTTAAATGATGATGGGATCCTATTGGGTAAAATATTCTGAAGGTAAAATAGTCCCCCATTTGGATCTCTGGGCAGGGATTATTCAGAAGGACATCATTATCAGGAGAAACAAAACTGGCATTCTACAAATCGGAGCATGGAATGTCAGATCCCTTAATTGGACAGTCAGGTTAGAAAATTTAAAAAGGGAAATGGAAAGGTTAAAGTTAGATATAGTGGGAATTAGTGAAGTTCAATGGCAGGAGGAACATGACTTCTGGTCAGGTGAATACAGGTTTATAAATACAAAATCAAATAGGGGTAATGCAGGAGTAGGCTTAATAATGAATAACAAGATAGGAATGTTGTGGACAGACAAGACAGCCAGTCCACAGTGACGGGTAACCGAAAGGCACGCGCTTAAACTCACGCAGGCTAGAGGGGTCTGAAACAGGATACGTAATGAATGCTATAAAGAAAAGTACATAGCTTCTGGAATACTTAACTTTAATCCATCATTGTTGTACATCGCTCTTGACGATACAAGTGAGACTCTGTAAATTGATGCAATGTAAGCTAATGGCGCCTTGCTAGGTCGTAGCCATTGACTTAGCTGAAGGCTATTCTAACTATTTGCTCTGCAAATGAGCGAGGCTTCATCAGTGTGCATCGCTAGCTAAATCATCCGTACAACTGGGGCGAGTGCTAGTCCGTCTCTCGAGACCTGCTGTGTGGTGGCGCTCGGTCTGCGATCACTGACAGTGGCGACATGCGGGTCTGACATGTAATAATGGACCGCGGCCGATTTAAAGCTACCACCTAGCAAGTGTGGTGTCTGGCGGTGACACCACATTCCTCCCCCGCGAATCGGCGAACGGTTGTGTTATAAGGCTTCCGCCCGCCGTGGGGAGGACCCCATGGTGACGTATGCGATGAGGTGGGGAGCCTAACAACAGGCGAGGCTGTGCCACCCGGCACCCTGCCATTCGGTCTGAGGGGAGCTAGGAAACGCCTGAAAACCTAGTCCAGGGTGCACATCAACATGTGGTGTATGCGCCCGTAGAGATACAGGAGGGGCCGAAGGGTCGACCTGCATTGCGTCGGGGTACCCGACGCGCGAAGACGCCATGTGGTCCGGAGCGGGCAAGAGATCCATGGCGGGGGACGTCTGGTCACGGGAAGCGATCGGCGGCGCGTGGCCCAGGGAGGCGCCAGGCGGCTGCGGCGACGCGTCCACTGCGGGCGGCGCTGGCGGGAGAACAGGCGGCAGCGGCGGCGCGTCACCATGAGGCACAATTGAAGGCAGCGTCGGTAACACCTGGGGATGAGGCGAGCCAGTAGATGGGTCGCCAGGGCGCTGACCGGACGGCACCATCGCTGAAAGCAGATGGGGAGCGGCAGAATCCAGGCGACGACAGAGGCGCAGCTGATTGAGATGCCGACGCACCTCACCAGAGGCCCCCAAAACCAAATACATCGCGCGGCCGAGGCAGCGAAGAATGCGCCCTGTGAGCCAACGCCGTGAACCTCGATAGTTGCGATAGAAGACAACGTCGCCTGGAACGAAAACAGGAGTCTGCCGCTGCACAGGAACCTGATGCGGCGGATGCAGCAAAGACATCAAGGTTCGATGAGGACGACCGTGGAGCAACTCAGCCGGCGAGCGACCATCTTGGGCTGAGAGCGATACGAAGACAAAAAGAGCAACAACGCATCCTCCCGAGAATGCGACTCTTTCAACTTCAACATCTGTGACTTGAAAGTCCGGACCAATCATTCAGCGGCACCGTTTGACTGAGGCGAAAACGGCGCGGATGTCAGATGTTGAATACCATTGGCCGTGCAGAATGAAATTCTGCGGACATGAATTGTGGGCCATTGTCGAAAACAATAGTCTGTGGAAGACCTTCAATGCAAAAGATAGCAGAGAACGCTTGGATGGTGGCAGATGACGTCGTGGAAGACATCCGGGCAACAAAAGGGAAATTACTGAAAGAATCGACCACAACCAACCATCTAGCATTCCAGACTGGACCAGCAAAATCGATGTGCAAGCGTTGCCAAGGGGAAGTGGCTTTCGGCCATGCAAAGAATTTCCGCGGCGGTGCGGATTGTTGTTCGGCCCACGCCATGCAAGAAGAGCACATATTCGTAATTGCAGCATCGATTCCGAACCAAGTACAGTGCTGACGAGCAAGTTGTTTCGTTCGCACTATACCCCAATGTCCTTGGTGGAGAAGCTTTAAGACAGATGACTGTAACGAACGTGGGACCACGACCCTGGAATGATCATTATCAGAACGCAACAACAAAACACCACGTCGAACAAAAAGTCTCTCCTTGTGAGCAAAAAATCGGCGAACCAACGGATCCTCGATCCGCGACTTTGACAAGGGCCATTGCGTAGCAACAAAACGCAAAACTGTAGCAAGGACAGGGTCAGCAGCTGTGGCGGTAGCCACACGACGAAAATCAGTCGGAAACGATTCGACCACGTCATCGGTTCCCGAATCAATGAACATGCAAGCAAGTTCGGAAGAATCGAATGCTCTATCCTCAGCAACAGGCAAACGGGACAACGCATCGGCGTTTCCGTGCTTAGCAGTGGACTGATACAAGATATCGTAGTGGTACTGCGAGAGGAAAATTGACCAGCGAATGAATTTCTGCGCTGTACGTGGAGGTACAGGCTGGTTCGGATGAAAAAGCGATGTCAAAGGTTTGTGGTCTGTGATGATGGTAAAGTGACGACCATACAAGAAATCGTGAAACGTTGTAACACCAAACACGAGAGCCAAAGCTTCTTTCTCGATTTGTGAATAATTTCTTTGCGCAGACGAGAGCAATTTGGACGCAAAGGCAATAGGGCGATCATGCGATCCATCTTTGTGCGCAAGCACAGCACCGATCCCGAAATCCGATGCATCTACCATCAACAAAAGGGGTTTCTGGGGATCGAATGGCATAAGGCAAGTATTAGAAAGCAACGCCGATTTCAACTGGCGAAAGGCGCGTTCGCATTCCGTCGTCCAGACGAATGGAACACCTTTACGGCGTAAACGATGAAGCGGAGCTGAAATGGAAGAAGCGCGCTGCACAAATTCATTGTAATAGTTAATTTTTCCCAACACTCTCTGTAGCTGCGTCAAATTCTGCGGCGAAGGCAAGTCTTGTATGGCACGGAGGTGCTCTGGACTCGGATGTATGCCTTGGGCATTGATTACATGTCCCAGATATGGTAAGTCACGAGCAAAAAACACACATTTGTCCTTCCGCAAGCGAAGACCATTTTGTCGCAATACCTGAAATAATGTCCTGAGGTTTGCTAAATGTTCGGCTTCTGTCTTTCCGGAGATCACAATACCATCCAGATAGTTTGCAGCAGTAGGGACCAACGCACAAACAGTTTGCAGATATTGCTGGAACAATGCACCCGAATGGCAGTCTTTTGAATCGGTACAAACCAAGATGCGTGTTAACCACCAAGATGCGCTGGGATTCCTCGTCCACTGGTATTTGCAAGTACGCATCTGCTAGGTCCAACTTTGAACAATATTTACCCGGGCACAGTTTATCAAAAAGATCTTCCGGGCGGGTTAAAGGAAAAGTTGCAATCACTAGTTGTGGATTCACCGTTGCCTTGAAGTCCACACAAAGTCTGTTTTCCAGAAGGTTTTGACAAAATTACTAAGGGTGAGGCCCAGAGAGAAGCCTGCACACGTTCAATTACACCTTGTGATTCTAAATCGTGTAATGTTCTTGCGACCTCATCACGCAATGCGTGGGGAACTTCGCGCGCTCTGAAAAATTTTGGTTGCGCGTTGACTTTCAGTTCCAAATGTGCTTCATAGTTCTTAGCGCAACCGAGGCCCGGTGCAAAAATGTCTGCAAATTCTTCACATAGACGAGAAACACTGGCGGAAGGCACAGTCTGGTTCACTGATAGGACCTGATTGACTATTGACAAGTTAAACAACTGAAATAAATCTAAACCAAACGAAGAACGTAAAATGACACAAGTTTTGTCTGTCCCTTGTATGTGGCAAGAAGAGTGCACTGTCCTAACACAGGGATAGCCTGTCCTGAATAACTAAGTAACTTAACATTTGCGGCACGCAAGGGAGGTGTGCCCAGTCGTTTGTACGTGTCTTTATTGAGCAATGAAACTGCAGCTCCGGTATCGAGCTGGAATGGTATGACCTTGCCATTAAAGTCTAAATCTACAAAAAGTTTATTGTCCTGCTGATGACAAGAGCGACTGTCTCGTGCAATTTGAACTGATACTGGTACAGAAGCACTTGCGACCGGACGAGATTTCTGTCGACGTCTACGCACACTATTTGTGGGACGAACACAATCACTGTTAGAGGAAGTGGCACTGGACGGAGTGGAATTAACTACATGAATGTCCATGGGTGAAGGTTCACGAGCCTGATTATTCTTGGTTCGATTCCGGCGCGAAGCAAAGGGCCTGGAATGGTTGTGATTGTCTGATCTGAGCTTTTTCTGGCAAACACTTTGAACATGTCCTTTCTTGTTACAGTAAAAGCAAATAGCTTGGCGTGACGGGCAACTGTCACGCGAATGTCTAGTTGCACACCGCGGGCATGATTTCACTGCATTTGCTCGGTTACGCGGCACATGTGGAGAGCTAGGCGGCTGCTGCGCGGACGAGCGCGAGGGCTGTTTATCGTTCCGTGCAGCGCGCTCGGAGGGCCGGTTAATGTGACACACGGCTGGCGAAGTTTCAAATGATTCCTGAGCAAAGTCAAGTGTGTCTTGCCTATCCAATATGTCTATCACTTGCTGAAGGGAGGGATTGACTAGTGTCAAAATCTGTTCCCGTATACGAACATCAGAAACGTTCTGTGCAATTGCATCACGCACCATTGTATCTGAAGAAGGGAGTCCACATGCACACTCAAAAGCACAATCCCTTGTAAGACCTTGCAATGTTGCAACCCACTCCCAATTAGTTTGACCGGCCGTACGTTTTGTACGAAAGAACGTATACCTTTTTGCAACGACATTGACTGTTTCTTTGAAATAGGCATCTAAAGCAGACAAAATTTCTTCATAGGACAGAGTTGCTACGTCGCGTCGGGGAAACAATTTCACTATCACACGGTACGTCTGCACCCTGACACACGACAAGAAGTGAGGCTGCCGCTCATTACCTTGAATTCATTGGCGGGGAGATGAAATCCAAATTGGCGTGACCACTCCGTCCATGTTTCCATTGCCGGGTCAAATGGCCGGAACGGGGGTGCAACAGCATGTTGTGGCTGCGGCAGCGGTGAAGCGGCGGCTGCCGCATCGTTTTGCATTGCACGTTGACCCTGGATGAGCTGTCCAAGGGCATCCAATAACGCCTGCGTCTGCTTATTCTGCAAGCGATAAAATTCGGACAGTACATCTGGAGATTGTGGCAAAGCCATGACAAGTAAATTAGAGCAATACGAACGCGAAATCCTCTTTTAAGCCTCGTCGCCAAAAATGTTGTGGACAGACAAGACAGCCAGTCCACAGTGACGGGTAACCGAAAGGCACGCGCTTAAACT